>NC_091673.1:7500-1220000 GCF_042453785.1 Malus domestica
AGAAAAGGTCCGGGAATGCATCAAAAGTACGAAATCTTTAAAACAATGAAATATTGAAAGAAAAAAAAAGTAAAAAAAAAAACACAAAAAAAGCCAAAATCCTCCTACCCGAAGCACTATTTCCTATTACTATTCATCGACAATCGTCGAAGTCGTCGTCGAACTGTCGAAATGTATGGAAACAAGCATGACAAAGAATAAGCCTACAATGAGAATGTATTCGTAAATGTGAAATGATAGTCAGAATGTATGTATAGAAAGTAGCGTCATGAATTTCCGGAAACCAAAAGACCTTCAAGAATTGAATAGGGGGTGCTCAAAAATCCCCATTTTTTGGCCGTTTGGCCTACAATTTTGGGCACTTTGGGAGGGCTTTTGGACAAGTAAACAAGGGTTGTTTTGAGAGATTTGTTCACAGATAGCATGGGGAAGGGACGGGGAAGGGTTCAAAATAGGAAAAACCCTAAAAATGGAAAATCAGAAAAATTCGGGAAACTTTCAAATGAGTTTTTGACGGCCTAAACGAGCTCAAACGAACAAAATCCATGTTGCATCCCAAGATTTAGGGTTTAGGCCCAATCCCTACATGGAAAGGTAAAGTGCGTCTTCATCAGACTCCATCGAAGTTTCCAAAAGTTGCATTTTAGTCCTTTTTCAAGGCATTTTCCCTTTTTCCCCCCCTTCCCGCCTTTTTTCCACTTGTTATAGTACAGAATATTATTCCTTACATCCTCATCTTTCCAACAAGGTAAGGCTCGCCTCCATCGGACTTCGTCCATCTTTTGCTCAAATTCAGTTTTTCCCCCTTATCTCTGCCTTCCCTTTGTTTTTCAAACTTTTTCCTTCTTCCTCCTCCTCTTTCCACAAAGGTATGCCTCGCCGCGATCAGCCTCCATCAAAATTTTCCAAAATTACACTTTGGTCCTCTGTCGTCGCTTTTCTGAATAGTGACTCCTCCTCCGTCTTCATATGTCCCAAAGCAGTCCTTCCCTATCTTGTGGGTCAACAGTGACTCCTTCTCCGTATTCATTGTTCCACAGTGCCTCTTTCTCCCCCTCCTCCGTTAACAGTTGCTTGCTTCTTTCCTACCTTTCATCAACAGTGCTCCGTAGTGAACTTAAGAAAGGGTCGAGGAATTGGTCAACAGTCCTCCTTTGTGAACACTGGTCCTTTGTCACAAAAACTGTGAGTCTTGCTCCTTGGGAAAATCCCTATCTGGAAAGGTAAGATGCGTCTCAATCGGAGTCTATCAATCTTTTACCGATATTCCCATTACGTCCTTTTGGTACATATTTTCTATGTTTTGAGGTCGAAAAACTTCTCGACACTAGATTTGAAACAAAAGTTGAACATATGGAATGTACCGATGAAGTTGATTTTAATTTTGTATGTGATGAAGATTTAGAAGTCTATGAGAAGTTTGTTGATGTAACGACCCGAAATTTCTAATTCGGAAGCTAATTACTAAGATAGGCCCCAAATTCAATTTCTTAGCAAAGTTCACTAAAAGATTAATCTCAAGTATTTTACTATGGATGTATCTAACCTTCTTGTTAGACTACCTACGTACCCTACTAAGGGATCAAGCCATTTGTAGTTCACATTACGCTTCTAGAACAACATACTAAAATTTCATTTCGATCCAACTGTCAGATCTCCGCCAATCACGACATTCGAGTGGCGGTCGATGTTTTAATTTACTAACTTGCAAATCCAATTGGGGAAGATCCGTACGTCGAATTCCTGATCCGTAAGTTCCTAAGGTCCTCAAATATTTCAAATAAGAACCTATTAAAGTTTGATGACGATCCAACTGTCGGATCGTTGATTCACATAATGACCTAGTAACGTATCGTAGAGAATTTAGGTTCAAACAATCAACCTACGTCATACGAATATCAAAACTGAAATCAAGGCATCTAATTTAGCCTAAAAATAGTATCGACGGCCCTCTGGCCACGCGTCGCCGCGTGTGGTGGTTTCCGGCAACCGGAAACCCACTTTTTTGTCTAACTCCAAATTCTACCAAATTTTACAAAAAGATAGAGCTCAACAAGATACACGAGTTTTATACCTGCCACGAAGTCCAAAAGTGCGGAAGATGGTCAATTCAGCTGATAAAGCCGGTGAATGCCTAAAGCTTCCCAGTGTCGATTCGTCGCCCACGGTGGTCCAACGGAATCAAAGCTGGTCGGAATTTACTCTTGGGATGATGAGCTGCAAAACCCAAGTTGTGGCATCGACCATCGCTTTGCCGATTCACAAGAAAAATGAAAAGGGTGGCTGAAGCACCATTGGCTTTCATCGGTTTTTATTAGGGGTGGGCACTTAGAATCGAAAACCGAAACCGAAATACGAACCAAATCGAACCACACCGAACGGTTTGGTTTTGTGGTTTTGGAACAGTTTAGGTTTTGAAACCGAACCGCAACATAGAAAACGGTTTGGTTTCGGTTTTGGCTTTTGAAAACCGCACCAAAACTGAACCGCACCGCAAATATTAATAAACATTTAATTAAATGTCCATATTAAATTTCATGTTTTCATTGGTTGTTTGCTATAATTCATGCACTTAGTATGGACACAACCACACTAGAATATCATCATTCATCACTTTCTTTCGTTCGTTAACTTGAAGGACCTTTGTTATTTTATACCATCACACACACACATATATGTACAAGGGTGGACTAATCTTGTTATCAAGAGTCGAACAATGATCTAATGAAGTCCACTCATTTGAAGCATGATATCACATATTCTAGTATGAAAGTTTCGCTCATGTTTAATGAATTCAAAGTTATTCAACTTGTTTTATGTTATACCTTGTATGGGACACCCTTTTTTTGCACAAACATATTTTAACATCACAACTGCATGCAACATGCTAATTGTTTATATAAAAATGTCTTTTTCCTATTGCTAATGGGAAATGCTTATTAATATGTTAAATTGCAAATTGTACATTTTTTCTTAAAAACCAAACCGAAACCGTTTGAAACCTAACCGAACCGAACCAAACAGTTTGGTTTCATTTTGATTTTGGCTTCAAAACCGCACCGAACCAAACCGCAAAAAATTTTGATTTCGATTTTGGTTTCACTCAAAACCGTACCGAACCAAACCGTGCCCACCCCTAGTTTTTATGGCCTCACACCGCCACATACGGTGGTTAATCAAGGTGGTTCTTGGTTGGATTTTGTAGAGGGGAGTGAGAGCTTCAAGATGGTGGTGGTGGTGTTGAAAAAATTCCACCGGAGTTGGCCGGAATCGACCTCGGAAAAATGGGAGGTCGCAGAGGTCAAAATGGGGGTTTTTCTGGGCTCCTTGAGCCTCTAAACCCAGTTTCTATATATGGAAACCTGCTAATTTTTTGGCAGATAGACTTTGGAAACTTACTACTAATAGTAAGTCCACATGTCTAAAAGGTCTCACTACTTCCGAGGCTCGTAACTTCTCTGTTCTAACTCGGAATTAAGAACGGTTTTCGCCTACACATTCATAGAATCGTCCTCTATCCAAATTTTCCAAGAAACGGGATAAAATATATTGAGGATAAAATATGTCCTCATAAAATTACGTTTAGTCAACGAGAGACATTTTCATCTTTTCACTTCTCGATAAAAAAAATGCATATATTTTTAAAATTTTTAGGGTATTACAGTTGATTGGTACTCTCCACCAATTTATGATGAGTACCATAGTAACATTTTGACTACAATGGATGAAGACTTCCATGTCCAGTTTCATCAAGAGGTAAAAGCTTCGCAATTGTATCAGAATTATGTTTGGGAAGATTTTGTTGCTCGTGCATCATGAGAAAACCTTGGAAAATAATAGTTGCTGAGTTTGATTCTGAGCTTGGATTACTCTTCCAAGCCTATTCATCACTAGAAACTATTTGGAAAACTTACTTGCATGCTTTGAAGTCAAGTTACATTATGAATAGATTAAACAACACATGGTTTGGAAGGCTGCAATGGAACTTGCATCAACTTGTGGGCAAGAACACTTGGAAAATTCAGAAGTTTCTTTTGCTAATATGGATGAAGTGGAAAATATTGATTGGTCATCCTAAAGATCTAGGAAGACTAAACAAAACTCGAGGACAAGTTTTCTTCGAGAAGGGGAAAATGATGCAGGACAAGAAAAGAGCAGATGCATTTGGAATGGAGCACATAAATTTTCAAAAGATGAATTCATGTGCTGAAATAAAGAGGGTTTTAATACAAATGGCTGATCAGGTTAATTACAAGGCCTTTTTTTTTTTGGCTAATCATAACAGCTAGAGCATTTTTATGGCTGATAATAGCCTTTGTTTATGAAATTTTCAGTTTTAAGTGTTTTTATGTTTATTGCATTTTCAATTTCTGAATGTAAGTTACAAAATGGTTATAAAAACCATTTCTTTGTGTAAGATGGAGGGGTTGGATGTTTTTTATTAATGAAATTTCTCAAAGTGTTTCTTTGTTTTAGTTTTGTGTCTTTCTCTTTGTGAGATTGTTCTGCTTTGTTCTTCTAGTTGTCTACGTTGTAGGCTCGTACTAGGAGACGGGGTTTTAGGCAACCCTAAGGGAAGGTACCCCTGTGGCAAGGCAACCTTAGGAAAGGTAACCCGAACCAAGGCACCCTGAGGCAATGCACCCGAAGGCAAGGTACCTTTAGGGAAGGCAACCCGAGGCAAGACAACTTATGTCAAGGCACCCTTAGGCAAGGCACCTTGAAGCAAGGCAACCCAATGGCTGATCGTTACAAAACAAATATCACGAACATGGTCACAGAATAACGAGTACCACACAAGCAGATTGCGCCAAATAAAAAACAAGGACAATGTTACATGATCTCAAATTGAATACAAAAAAATGAATGAAAATAAACACCGATAAACAACATACACTTGGGCAAACAAAACATTTATAGGCGCCTCAACTATTATAAGGTGTAACGGCCAAGTGTCAAACATATAATCTTGTATATTCGATAAGTGAATAGGAAAGATGCCCTTGACTCCGTTATACAAGTCCAAGAGAAGATACACGGTATTCAGACGTGAGGGTTAGCGGGAAGGGAGCGACCAATAAGTCTGCACTGTTCTGGAAGCAAAGAAGAAATGACTTGCCCGTTGAGTGGAAAAAGCTCTCCATCAATACCACAACCATTTTGGGTGTGCTTTCCTGATACCTTAATCTTCACTGACTTTGCCTGCAATGAAAGATAAAATGAGAATCCCCCTATACAACTTACTGTAAATTATTATTTATCAAGAACCTGCCCAAGAAACAGGAATTAAAAATCCCAATCCGTCCCAACCCCTAAACTCCAACACAAGGGAAAAGTTGCAATACAAAATCCAACCAACGATGAAGCCACTTACTGTTTGCTTGAACTAGAAATGCACCAAAAATTGTGAAGTTTTGTGGTTCAATAAATGCAGTTTGTCAAACAAAGTGCAAAGACATTACTAAAGTACCTTGACATTTTCCACGTATGGCAGTGAAAGGTGTTTACCCATCTGCAGTAGCATGAAAAATCTCAAAAGCCTTAACCGCCCACTTCCATGAACTAGGAGCAAATCCAAGGTGTTGTCATCATGCTCAGCTTTTGGCGCCACCACTTGAGAACTCTGAACAGTTCTGCAAGCATGATTGCAAACCAGAATACCGAGGAATTGACCCTTCGTAACAACCCATTTATCTTCATACCTAGGAACAACTTCCTTTTTTCCTGCTTCCACATCATCTGATGGCCCTGGTAATTCAATAGGATTTTCCACATCCCAATTAGGTTCACTGTCCCACTTGGGTTCCGCATCCCAAATTGGACCTGGATCAGACAGCGTTGATGATATATCCTCTTTATCATTTGTTCCAGCATTGCACCAAGAAGATCTGGAGGCATCATGTGTGGCTGTCAATCCAGACCATCCTTTATCTGCTCTCGACTTAGAGCGGGTCCTTGGCCAATTTGGAGTTGTTGACAGAGGAAGCTGAGGATGAATAACTTCTGGCTCTGCAGTTACATTGCTCCTTCCCGTTGAAAGTCGTTTTGATTTCGGATCTAGGCCACGTACGTACTCAGATGGTTCAATGCTAGCATGACTGCTACTGCAGTTTGTATCCAAGTCTCCACCAGACATTCGAGTAGGAGTCATGATGGAGTCGATACTTGACAAACTAGAGGCTCTTGGAATCCCATCCGTGTTTGATCTCCTCATGATGTCTCTGTATAGTTCTGACATGTCAACTACTTCCCTTTCTGAGAGTTTTCCTTCTACGTCCTCTTTTAAAGCTGGAAGATACTCAACTTCATAGCTGTACTTTGGTAGGCACAAGAATTTGAGAAATCCAGCAACAAAATAACGAAGAGGACCAAAGCGCTTTTGGTATTTCTCAGAGAGCTCCAATACTGCAACCAGTCCAAGAAGAATTAACATTCTAACAAATATAATTTCCCCATACAGACTTATTTTGATTACTACAAGTAGACCAAATTAAGAAATGTTGTTCTCAGAGATCCAACTCATCTATCAATCACCAATTGATCAAAATGCTAGGAAATAATCTAAACAACATTATTGAACAACCAGGCTGTGGGAAAACTGAAAATTTTTACAAATACACAACAGAAGGAGACAGCTCGACAATTTTTATATCAGATGGATCTAAAGTGACCATCGACACACAAGACAAACAATAAATACTTACAAAAACCAAAAACATTCAATCCAATTAAAGTAGTTTTGCTAAATCCCAACAGCGACTAATCATGAGAATCAGAATCAGACAAAGTATCACATTAACAGACCTTAGCCACCAAGTTTGCTAATAAATATGCATTACAAAATACCATCACTCAATATCTAGATGGAACTTAATCATATGCATTAGGAATTACCATCACTCACAAAACCATAATATGAGACTGTCATCCCAAAGTGAATAACGCCAGTCTGAATCCACTCAACAGCAAAAACATCTGTAGCTGTAAGACCCCCCTGAAACCAAGAAAACAGCACATAATTTCTACTTCAATGAATACTTTTTAGTTTTCAAATGTGTCAACAACCTTACAGATAAATGTAGCTGATAGGTAATTTCATAACTCAAAAAATGGAGATAATAAATAATGGGATCTTAAATGTTTATGCAATGCAGCTGATAAAAAGTTAGCTGGAATATTGTTGGGTATTCACAAGTGTTGAATTTGATTGTCTTCCCTTTGGTGTATTTGGGGTGTTGAATAACCATCCCTTATCCATTTCATGCTATTGGCAAAGGCATAGAAGGGTGAAGAGTCTATTTAATTAGTGTTTTACAATATTTTAAACTGTTACAAAGTAAGTTGCATTGGTCACACACTCACCTAGTTGATAGGAAACTGACTGCAGCGAATTTAGAGAGCTTCCCATGCACACATAAGAAATTGAGGTTAAGACCTAATTGGTAAGAGGTTGATTACCAAATAACTACAGAAAAATTGGATAAGGTACCAAAAGAGACTTTGTTTTTCATTGTAGAAGTATTAATTTTCTATTAATACGTTTTTACAACCATAGTATATTGTCAAGTTTAGTCTATTTGGGTTTTAAGCCTTCAACTCTTAAGCCTAGATACTAAACTCTCAACAGAATTCAATACATACATTAGAATAACAACAAAGTACACCATGACTCAATCACAACTCTGTGATTGCCAATCAGTCACAATTGTGTGCTTGCCAAGTAAATTGTGCCTCGATCACAATTGTGTTTGTTAAAAAAATTGTTGTGGGTCCATCTGAATGGTTGGCAGTTCGAACTCTGGATATGTTATAGCTCAAACTGATTCCTTCTCTCCACATCCTCCACACTACTATTTAGAAGGAAATAGCCTTTTAACTCTTTTCGCCGATTTTATGACTTTGGTGATGTTAGGCTGATATTTCAGAGTAAGATTCGAGTCATGGCAACACAAAAAAGAAAAGTGAGACACACGGATCTATGACTTACGATGTGGTTGTAATTTTGCCTTGCATGTAGGGTAGTTTTTCAGTTCATGCGAGCATCTATTTGGTGTTGGTCTAAAATGGGAAGTCAGCCTAATTGATGGAAAATGTTACTTTGTAGTATATACACTACAACTGAATGTAATCTAATTTCTTTTATTAACATGATGAACCCTAAATACATTACCTTGACAATGGCCATTGCAGCAGAAACTGGATCTCTAACTCCAAGGACTGTCCAAACTAATGAATTATCAGAACCAGCAGGTATAATCCCAATTGGTATAGAAATTCCTTCTTGTTGGTTGTCTCTACTTAGTAAACCATTTAGAACCTGTACAGAAATAAAGTTAATGAAAATGTATAAATAAAGAAAAAGCCAAAGTTTAATCCATTGAATTCAACCAAGCCAAAATAGAAGAAGAAAATAGAATATGGGAATTTTTTTATTTTTCAAATTTCTTAGCCGTCAAACTCCAAAAAATATAAATGCGAGGTTGTTTTTTCATTTTTGTTATTAAAAGATACAAGATATTCATTAAAAAGAAAAAATAAACTGCAGCACAGGGAACAAGATGTTCCCTAAAACTACACCTGAATAGAGAACAACAAAACAGAAAATCAATGAAAACAGAACAAAAGAACTCATACACAACAGTGCTCCAATAGCACGAAAGAACCAAACCTCAAATTCTGAGAAAACTGAAGCCAATAAGGACGTTAACAAACAAAATGTGTTCCACAAATGATTCACAATCCTTTCCCTAGCACCACTAAAAATACTCCTATTTCTCTACATCCAAGCAACCCGAAAGTATTGCCTGCACAGCACCAAGCCCATTTTCCTATCTCCCAAAAACTCCGGCTTCTCACCTAGAATTTTGCCCAACTCAATTGGGTTTCCCAAAACAGCCTTATCCACAGAAAACAGACCGTTAAATGATTCAAGACAAAAAACAACTCAGTCACTCTCCTAACTCCAAGTCATTCAAGATTTTTTCAAAACCCAACAATCCCAAGACAAAGGAAAAGACAGACGGCTCAAACACAAACTGCAAATATAAGCATTTAAAGATCTTGATAATCTATATGAAGGAGAAAAAAGAGAAGAGAAATATTTTCCCCCTTCCATCCCAACACCTCACCCTTTCGCCATTCCCCTAATCCAAATATTCAGAATTTAAAAAAAAGACTTCAATCTCCAATTTTTTTTTTCTGGTCAAATTGAACCTCTATAAATGACGTTAGAATCCAAGCCATCCTCATGTGGCCCCTATTTACTCTTAATGACATCGTACCAAAAAATCATCCTCCACTGGAAATCGCCATAACTATTTCCCGAGTAAAGCCTTATTTCTCTTCAGTAAGTTCTCTCCATCGCACCTAGACTCTTCCCTTTTCTTTCACTTTCGTCACCACATACCATTTAGCCATCTTAAACCCTTAAATCCTCATTAATGATGTTACCATACCCCTTCTTCCTATTTCCTTTTTGCACAACTCAATTTGCTCAACTCCAACTTTAAACTTTTAGCTCGGTTCCCTTTTTAATAACCTCCCAGCTTCAACTCAATTCTCTGAATGCTTCTTTTTCCCCAAGTGGAAACGACAAAATGTCCAACTTGCCCATCAAATCTCCCAACTTCTCCAAAACATTATGATCTTTTGCAATTATATTCACCGTCCAGCTTGATCCACTCCAGATCCTACCACAGCTTCTCTTCTTTTATACAAACTAGCTCCCCACCACACTCCAATTGCCCAACATCTCTTCATGCTTCTAAATATCTGATTTCCCTGCATTTTGTGTGTCCCCTACAATTTGTTGCTGTCCACAGTCCCAACCACACTGACTTTCACCTAAGATCTCTGTCAAATCATCCTCTCCCACGTCTGGTATTTCAGCTTCATCCAAAGAGCCATCTTCCTCTGTCAATGCACCACACTGGGAAGGATTCTTTCATCATCCTTGGTTTCAGTTACAAAATCTATAGCCCCCCATGATAGAAAATGACAGTTTATGGAAAATATTTTCACATATATGGCGGTCCTATAATCAATGCATGCTTTCATTTTTTTTGGCGCTAAATCATTTTAATGGTCAAAATATGTGTTGTAGACAGTTAAAGTATCTGTTGTGGGGTGGGGGGGGGGGGTGTTCGTCGTGGAGTGAAGGAGAGAGAAAATAATAAGAATCATGGATAGGTACCGGGAACATCGAAGTAGCAAAGGATTTACCTCATTAATAATTCCATCACCCCCAACACAAATGATTCCTGAAAATAAAAAATTATAAATGCACAAAAGCTATAAAGATGACAAAGAAAATCAGAAAGCATAAGGAAAACCAAAAATAAGCAATGTGATTAGATATTGGATTATGTAGTAGTACCATCAGGACAAGTGCTAATGTCAACAGTAGAGGCAAGTTTCCTAGCATGACCTGCAGACGTTGTTTTAACTACCTCCACTTTGAAACCTGCAAGCTGTCACAGTTCACAGCTCCAATATGAATATAAATATGACCACAAGCTCTGGAAGAGTGCATTAACACTATCACGATTAGAGATGCAGTCCAACTCTACCATTGAGTTCAAATATACAAAGAGGAATTATAAATACTTATTTCCTATTAGATAGCTACATCAATGGGTGACATACAACAGCTCAGTTTAAGAGTCGTATCCATCAAATAAAAATAATACTTCTCCTGAATACCAAAAGGCACTATAATCAATATATAGGGAAAGGTAACAGAATATACATCATACCTTAAATATAGGTTCAACGACGTTGTGAAAAACCTTACTTGAACGGCCACGTCCGGATCGTGGATTTAATATAACAAGCATTTTTGGCGGACTCTTACATTTGAAAATTAATTCAGGAGGAGTATCAATTGGGATTAATTCTGAAGAAGCCTGCTTTTTAGAAGATAGCAATGGATGAGGCAAGCAATTCACATAACACTGCTGATCAGCAAACCCCCCAACCCACTGAACTGCCTCTTCTATGCTAGAAGCCGAGAATCGAAAGTCCTTACGTCTTCTGCGAGGCTTTATAAAACATGGAAGGCCACAAGAACCCTTTTTCAAGGGATAAGAATGCACGGTGAAATGTCTGAGACCAACATGGTACGAAACCTGTGCAAGAAAATAAAAACATTACTGTTTCCTACTTCATTCCAAAGAGGGAAAGGCAGCCTTGTGATTTGTAGCTGTTGTAACATTCAGCTATAGGAGGAGGAAGTTCTTACTGAGATGACATCATCAAGATGCAGCATGTGAGAACCCCAAATTAAAGCCTTACTGGTAAGCTTGCCAGCAACAGCTTCCTGGTTGGGAATATCAGCAGAGGAGGAGGTGGTTTGTTGTGCATCAGTAGAAGAAGAAGTGTTTATACTGCTGGTTTTTCTTTTGTCCAACACTAATTTTCCGGTGAAGACGACATAACCCAACAGATCAGACTTTTCATCTCCAGCAGCAGAAGCCGGAATGTCAATCCTGTGCTCGAAGGTCTTTAGTGTGTTGGGATCCTCAGTGGAGGCAGGGGTTGGAGTCTTGGAAGCCTTGATCTTCTGTCGCTTCTGTTTCTCAGGGAAGACAATTGGGGAGGAGTGTTGGCCCCCAGTTGCAGTAGCTATCTGGGAGCACAATCCCAGTCGCCTGAGAGACTGCTGGGGCGTCGTTACTCTCAAACTGTTCTTGGAAACACTCCCACTCTTCTGCATATTATTTATATCTTTCTTTTCTTCTTACTTTTCCTTGTAAAACCAGAATTATTATTCTGCTTATGAATTGCAAAAGGGGAGATCGAGAAAACAGACGAAAGATGTGTTGTTAGTAGGGATAGATGAGCGGCAGCAGCTGGAGAGGAGGTTTCAATCCCAATTCTAATAGTGAAACGTTGATTACGCAGTAACTGCGGCATAAAAATGACTAGATCAACCACCCTGCATATTTATTGTTTCGAATTAGAGGTTAATTCTTCATCAAAAATGGATTCATTGAGCACAAATCGCCATTTCTACAACTGGGACCGGAATCCTCAACAAGTCGAAAAATAATTACAATCCTATTACAATTACAATTACACTTACAATTACAACAATATAAGATATAAAAAATAATCGAGACTCAATCCGCTGGAATTGAGGCAAAGGAAGAAGGGGGCGACTTACGAGCTGAGCTGAGCTGAGCTGAGCCGCAGGTCCGTCTTGTTGCTCAGCCGAGGTGGAGATGGCGATCCTTCGGAATACAAAGTCGCACACTCAATCAGACCTGAAAGGGAAATTCAGCCCGCTTTCCTCTTCTTCAGTCGGTCCGCGTCGGGGTCGGCCCTCAATTATCAGTTTTTCCTCTCTTTTTCTATTCACCGGGTAAAGGACAGGAACTGAAACGGAGCTAGCTCCCCTATTATCTTAGGGAGTCGTTCTATTTGGACCAGTTGGTCGTGCAAGTTTTTCTATTTTGTACTTTTTCTTTTGATATTAATAATTATTATTTTTAACGGCACATTTTTTATCATAAATAATTTTGAAATTGGTCTAATTCATCCTTTGATCATTTAACTGAAAAATCGATCAAAATCATTTTTAGATTTAACTACCGTATATCAATGTAGTCTCTCATCAAATTCATTAAATTTTCTAGAAGAATGCTGGCCTACCATACAAGAACCACACATAACTAATAATTTTGTGTCACATAGAGAGTATAAAAAACACTCTTGAAAATTAAAAAAAAACTAGAAACCAAATAAGAAATTAACAACCTTCCCTCCAAATACTAGTTTTCTCCTTTACATTTAGCATGCAATGACTGGTTGGGTGATGTGACAGCCCGTCCCTAATTTTAAGAATTTTTAAAGTTTTCATAAAGGATTTTACAAAAATGCCCTTTGAAGGTACGTGCATTATTCGAGGTTAATCACCATGTCGTGCCATCTAAGATTTGTTTTCTTGATATATCCCCGTAGTACTCGTCGTTACGGACGCGTGGGCGCAGACGGTTCGTGATTTGGAGTTATATCGAGGAAGTTATTAAAGTTTGAAGTTGGGATTTTAAGGAATTATAATTTTAGTAAAATATAGAAATTCTTTTATGAAAATGGACGGCCCAGATTTAATGATGAATGAAATGGATGGTTGGGATGAGAGAAAGTTTTGTGTGTGTGTGTATGCGTGAGAAGAAAACAGAAAAGAAGAGGGATTGAGCAAAGCTGCCCAATCGGAGAAGAAGGAGGAGAGACCGAATGGGGAGAAGAGAGAGGGAGAAGCTGACCAACTAGAGGAAGGAAAGGAGGAAAGGAGAGAGGGCGAGAAGCGGAGGAGAGAAGGAAGAAATGGGTTTTCCCCAACCCGTATACCCGCGCGACCCGCGACTTCCAATCGGCGGGTTTTCGCCATTTTCGTCCAATTTTCCGACGAATTGAATCAGGGTACCACTCCTAATCATCATCTAGGCCTTCCCTCTTCACGTTTCACCCCAAGAATCATTGAATTTCGTTGTGATTTCGCGAAGAACACCCCTACGGGTGCCGCGACCCTTTTGTTTAAATTCTCCAAATTTTGAAATGTTTTCTTTCAATTACTAACACCATTAGCATTCCCTTAGGACCTAAAACAAAGCCCAAGAGGTAATTGAGGCGTTGGAACAAGTTTGAAGGTCGAATTGGAAACACCCAATTCTAGGGTTCTTCACGGTTTTGGTGAAATTGAAGCACTTCCAGGCCAAATTGGCCTTGGCCTCAGGTATGAAAGTTGTTCTACTCATTGAGATCTTCAAATCTGCAAATTTTAGTAATTTTTGGAAATAGTTGAATTTTCCGGCGAGCCGGGGCGGCCAACCGCCACCCGCGGCGGCCCGCGCGGCGGTGCGTGGCCAATGGCCCGCCAATGTCATTATTAGCTTGTGATTAAGGTTCTAGGTTCTGTTTTGATAATTGATGGACGTAAATTGAATAATTGAACCTAAGTTGGTTACGATTCGTGGTTAGGTAAAAATGTGAATTGACGATCCGACCGTTGGATCGTCACCAAACTTTGATACTTTGTAATACGTAATATTTGAGGATTATAGGAATTTACGGATTGAGAATCCGATTTACGGATCTTCCGGAATTGAAGTTGTAAGTTCATAAAATAGAATGTTAACAGTCACTTAGTTTTGGAAATTGACGGAGATCCGACCGTTGGATGGTAATGAAATTTTAGGATGTTGTCCTAGAGGTATATTGTGGACCTCTGGAAGTTACGGATTTGAAATCTGAGTTGCAGATCATCCGGATCGAATTACGTAGTGACGTGTCTTATATAAGTTATGTATTCTATCGGCAGGATTTCTGAGGTTGGGTTTGATTATTGTTCTAGGCGCTAATCTTCATGACGCCTTGATGTGTGGTGCTAGGGAGTTGTTGGGCGAACTCCAGGTGAGTGGGCAGTTTTGTTTTCGTATTACCTATATACTATTGTTTTTCCCAGAAAAATGCTTTTATGAGAAATTATGTTTTGAAAATGCCATGCATAGAATTATTTGGAAAATGTGAATTTCATATGAGTTATATGATTGATATATGATGCATACATGTTGCATGGTGCTGTGGAGACACAGGTAAGTCAGGTGAGTTCATTTATTCATTGAATTGTTGTTGAGATGTTTTGAGCTCATAACCTGCACCCTAGGTGTTAGTGCTTATTTTATTCACCACACCGCACGCTCGCCTTGGATCCAAGTAGGTGGATGTCGTACAGACCATGTGAGGGTTCCGACATGCCAGTCGTACAGACCATTAGAGGGGTTCCGACTGGTGGGTGACCTTAGATATGCGCGCTGATGATATGATGAGAGAAGCACTAGAGCGTATTTTTACACCTATCATCGTATAGACTACCTTACGTAGTTCCGAGTGATGTGCAGAGTAGGGCCGTATAGGTCACTGTGGTGACTCCGGCTTAGTGAGATATTGAGCTATTGAATTAATCGTATAGGACCAACTGCAGGGTCTCCGATTGATTCCTTATTTCACCTGATTTATATTTTGATTTATGGCATGACATGTTTTTCTTGAAAAATGTTAAAGATTTGGAATTCAAGTTTTGAGATTTCATATGGTTTTATATATATATATATATATATTTTTTTTTTTCTGAAAAGTGTTAAAGGTTTGAGATTTGAGATTTTTGCTTATATATATGTTTATATATATGCTATTTTCTGGGAAAGTATACAGGTTTTACGGTGAGGGGTTAGAAATGTTTTAAATGAAAAGTTTTCGAAAAACTTTGTTTTACTGACCCACTCAATTTTGTTTTGCGCCCCTCCAGGTTCAAGTTAGCAGAGCTTTGGTGGCCACGAGGAATCCAACGGTGTTCTGACATAATTCACAAAAGTAGGACTCACCCTCGGATGTGTTATCTTAGTAATTGGAAATTTTTTTAAAGCTTCCGAACTGTGTAAATGGTTACGTCACTCTCACGTGACGGCCAGCACGCCCTCCTTCGGGACGGGGTGTGTCAGTTGGTATCAGAGCCTAGGTTGCAATTCTGGACATCTTGAGAATTTCCTAGTGTTTTCTGTCAGAACTATACCGCCTCGTAGCGAGCCACGTAGTTCGGATGAGCCTAAATTCCCTGATATAGTAGTTTGGGGGGGAACTATTGCCATTGTGATTCAGTCTATTATCTAAAGGAACCTTGAGACTGGTTATAAGTTAAATTTGAATACAGACTTGCCTTGTTTCCATTCGGATGTTGTTACTAATCCGGTCGAGGTGTTATGTCGTTTTTGGCTGGATAATAAGAAGAAGTGACGTTCTTTGGCGACCACAATCCATTGTACTTTTTACCAAGAGTTTACGAGATGTTGTTGGGCTTTAAAGACTTTGAGAATATGATCAGCGAGAGTAAAGAGGAATAAGAAAGGAATGAGAATCAGAATAAGACGATAAAGTTAAAGATTCGTCATATCAAAGACCTCGGAGGACTCAGAGCTTCAAAGGAAGTGAAATTAGAGCTAATTTTCCCAGCTTAGGTTTTACTGCCACTGGTCAGAGGCGAAGTGATAGATTTACTAGTGATCCCAGATTTCTGAGACAAGATGACTCTGGTAGAGGAAATGTATATTTGTGCCATAGGTATAATATTAGACACTTTGGAGAGTGTGGGAATCAGTGAATGTGTTCATGTGGACGGATGGGACATAGAAGTATGAATTGTCCCTGAGATCAGTTGTTACCCAACAGTCTTCCTTAACATATCACTTGGAAAATTGACGGGTAAGTCGTACAGGTCACTATATGTGACTTCGACTTATGAGCTAGCATGGATAGTCAAGTTGTAGACTCAGTCGCACAGGTCATTCTAGCTGACTCCAACTGATATATTTCTTATTATGGATGATGTTGCCAAAGAAAGTAATGTTGGAGCACGATCGAGGCGTATTTATGTATTTCTAAGGAAGAACAAGATAATATTACACATTCAGGAATTGTTACTTACTTATCGAGACAACATTGGGTTATTTGTATTGCGGGCTGCATACCGTAATATTTATAACTTATTTGTTGGATTCGTTAAGCAAGTAAACACGTAGGTCATCCTACGTTAGTATGGTGCTATTTAGGGTGTCCGGTGATGGTGAAAAATGTCATGTCGGTGAATTTTATTCCGTTGGATATTGTGGATTTTGAGGTGATTTTTGGCACAAAGTGGGTGCAGAATAAATGTGCCAAGCTAGATTGCTATGGGGAATCAGTTAATTTTTGTCGACCTGGATGACCAGAGGTTACTTTTGGGGGTAAGTAAAGTGGAGTGAGTCATGCCATTATTCATGTTGAGAGAGCAAAGAAGATTGTTATCAAAAGGCTGCCAAGATATTTAGTTCATATGGTGCTAAATGATGTTGATCCTAATAGTATGGAAGATGTAAAGATGGTTAGACATTTTCCTGGTGTATTTCCAAATGACTTACCTAGATTACCGCCAGGCAGAGATGTGGGTTCCATTATTGAATTGTTTTTAGGTACAAATCCTATGTTAGAGATTGGTTCAGGTTGAGTTAAAAGTTCCATTCAACTTATTATATCACATTGGAAAAGCTTCGGTTTATTTGTGAGGAAGAAAGTGGACATTAAGGCTAGGCATTGATATTAGGTAATTGAATCGGGTAACGATTGAGAACTGTTATCCATTGTTGTGTATTGATGATTATTTGATCAGCTCTGAGGCGCCTGGGTACTTTCTGAGATTGACTAGAGGTCTGAATGATATTAGTTGAAGATTAACAGTGAGGATGTTCATAAGACTGAATCCAGGACTCGTTATGGTCATTTCAAGTTAGGATGCCATACGGAGTGACGAATGCACCTGCTACTTTTATGAGTTTGCTGAAGGAAGTATTCCAGTGATATCTGGACCGGGTTGTTATTGTTTGCCATTGACGAGATTGATAAGATTAGAGCAGTGCATGCTAGATATTTAAAGTTGGTGTTGCAAAGATTGAGGGAACGTTGATGTATGCTAAGTTTAGCAAATGCTAATGTTGGATAAATTAATTATATCTACTTAAGGTATTCAAATGGATTCTTAAAAGAGTAGCAACGATTGAGAATTTGGAACAATTGCGAACTGTGACTGAGGTTCAGAGTTTTCTCGGATTAGCAGGATATTGTCGATAGTTCGTCCAAGATTTTAATTATTGCTTCGCCCTTGGCGAGATTGATGAGAAAAGAGGTTAAGTTTGAGTGGGATGAAAAATTATAAGTAGAGCTTCAGCAAGTAAAGTATTCCCTCACTCATGCATCTGTTTTCACACTCCCAGACGATAGTGGTAATTATGTGGTCTATAGTAATACTTCTTTGAATGTTCTTGAATGCGCGTTGATGCAGCATGGTAGGATGATTGCCTATGCTTCATGGCCATTGGGATCTCATAAGATGAATTACCCTACGTGTGATTTGGAATTGGCGGCTATCATTCTTACTTTGAAGTTATGGAGACATTATATTATTGGTGAGAAATGCAAGATTTTAATGAATCATAAGAGTCTCCAATATATGTTTACGCTGAGAGATATTAATCTTAGGCAACAAAGGTGGATTGAGTTGCTTAGTGATTATGATTGTGCGACTAGGGTGGTCGAGCTAATATTGTGGCTGATGCATTTAGTAGGAAGACCCCAGTGAGAATTAATGCTTGGTACGCTTGCTATGTTCATCTTCTTGTGGATTTGAAATCTACTGGAGTAAAGTTGGGTATCGAAAAATCGAGAAGAAGCCTTATTTGCTAATTTCCAAGTTGGACCCATTTGGTAGATCGTACTCGAGACTCAAGCGTTTGACAAAGAAATTCAAGAATTTATTTAAAGCAAGGAATAACGGGAAAAAGAAAGACCTTAGAGTTAGAGAATCAGATGACAAGCTTATGCAAGGGAACAAAGTGTTTATGCCTAATGGTGTGGAATTAAAGAAAGCAATTTTGACGATGTACATTATTCCACTTCTACAATGCATCCCGAAAGTACTAAGATTTATCATACCATTCTTTCATGTACTATTGACGGGTATGAAAAGAGGAATGGCGAAGTATGTTAGTAGGCGTATCATCAGTCATCAGGTTAAAGCAGAAAGAAATAAGTCTTTTGGAATAATGTAGTCATTTCCCATTCCACGGCGGAAATGGGAGAATATTACTATGGATTTCGTGGACAAGCTTCCTCGTATACAAAATAGTTAGGTTGGAATTTGAATAATAATTGATCGACTTGTGACGTCAGCGTATGTTACTTCAGTATGAGAACATCAACCTTTCCAGATAAGCGCAACAGTTATTTATTTGTTTTATGGAAAAAGGAGATTGGGATCTGTTAAACTTCTTGGGTATGTTGGTCCCTTCAGTTTGTTCCCTAGAGTAACGCCATAAGGCCGTGGAAAGCTATGTCTTGTGTTTCGAAATTGTTAGAATTGGGGACGGATGATATTCAAGACTCTGAGTTTGGTGAAAATTTATGGAGGAATCTTTCAGTGGAAGAAACTACTTGAAAGTCAGAGAATCGAATGAGAGAGTTGTGTTTCGGGCTGTTTTATGGATATTGCTGGATTGTAAAGATTGTGTAAATTTCGGGGACGAAATTTCTTTAAGGTGGGTAGATTGTGACAGCCCGTCCCTAATTTTAAGAATTTTTAAAGTTTTCATAAAGGATTTTACAAAAATGCCCTTTGAAGGTACGTGCATTATTCGAGGTTAATCACCATGTCGTGCCATCTAAGATTTGTTTTCTTGATATATCCCCGTAGTACTCGTCGTTACGGACGCGTGGGCGCAGACGGTTCGTGATTTGGAGTTATATCGAGGAAGTTATTAAAGTTTGAAGTTGGGATTTTAAGGAATTATAATTTTAGTAAAATATAGAAATTCTTTTATGAAAATGGACGGCCCAGATTTAATGATGAATGAAATGGATGGTTGGGATGAGAGAAAGTTTTGTGTGTGTGTGTATGCGTGAGAAGAAAACAGAAAAGAAGAGGGATTGAGCAAAGCTGCCCAATCGGAGAAGAAGGAGGAGAGACCGAATGGGGAGAAGAGAGAGGGAGAAGCTGACCAACTAGAGGAAGGAAAGGAGGAAAGGAGAGAGGGCGAGAAGCGGAGGAGAGAAGGAAGAAATGGGTTTTCCCCAACCCGTATACCCGCGCGACCCGCGACTTCCAATCGGCGGGTTTTCGCCATTTTCGTCCAATTTTCCGACGAATTGAATCAGGGTACCACTCCTAATCATCATCTAGGCCTTCCCTCTTCACGTTTCACCCCAAGAATCATTGAATTTCGTTGTGATTTCGCGAAGAACACCCCTACGGGTGCCGCGACCCTTTTGTTTAAATTCTCCAAATTTTGAAATGTTTTCTTTCAATTACTAACACCATTAGCATTCCCTTAGGACCTAAAACAAAGCCCAAGAGGTAATTGAGGCGTTGGAACAAGTTTGAAGGTCGAATTGGAAACACCCAATTCTAGGGTTCTTCACGGTTTTGGTGAAATTGAAGCACTTCCAGGCCAAATTGGCCTTGGCCTCAGGTATGAAAGTTGTTCTACTCATTGAGATCTTCAAATCTGCAAATTTTAGTAATTTTTGGAAATAGTTGAATTTTCCGGCGAGCCGGGGCGGCCAACCGCCACCCGCGGCGGCCCGCGCGGCGGTGCGTGGCCAATGGCCCGCCAATGTCATTATTAGCTTGTGATTAAGGTTCTAGGTTCTGTTTTGATAATTGATGGACGTAAATTGAATAATTGAACCTAAGTTGGTTACGATTCGTGGTTAGGTAAAAATGTGAATTGACGATCCGACCGTTGGATCGTCACCAAACTTTGATACTTTGTAATACGTAATATTTGAGGATTATAGGAATTTACGGATTGAGAATCCGATTTACGGATCTTCCGGAATTGAAGTTGTAAGTTCATAAAATAGAATGTTAACAGTCACTTAGTTTTGGAAATTGACGGAGATCCGACCGTTGGATGGTAATGAAATTTTAGGATGTTGTCCTAGAGGTATATTGTGGACCTCTGGAAGTTACGGATTTGAAATCTGAGTTGCAGATCATCCGGATCGAATTACGTAGTGACGTGTCTTATATAAGTTATGTATTCTATCGGCAGGATTTCTGAGGTTGGGTTTGATTATTGTTCTAGGCGCTAATCTTCATGACGCCTTGATGTGTGGTGCTAGGGAGTTGTTGGGCGAACTCCAGGTGAGTGGGCAGTTTTGTTTTCGTATTACCTATATACTATTGTTTTTCCCAGAAAAATGCTTTTATGAGAAATTATGTTTTGAAAATGCCATGCATAGAATTATTTGGAAAATGTGAATTTCATATGAGTTATATGATTGATATATGATGCATACATGTTGCATGGTGCTGTGGAGACACAGGTAAGTCAGGTGAGTTCATTTATTCATTGAATTGTTGTTGAGATGTTTTGAGCTCATAACCTGCACCCTAGGTGTTAGTGCTTATTTTATTCACCACACCGCACGCTCGCCTTGGATCCAAGTAGGTGGATGTCGTACAGACCATGTGAGGGTTCCGACATGCCAGTCGTACAGACCATTAGAGGGGTTCCGACTGGTGGGTGACCTTAGATATGCGCGCTGATGATATGATGAGAGAAGCACTAGAGCGTATTTTTACACCTATCATCGTATAGACTACCTTACGTAGTTCCGAGTGATGTGCAGAGTAGGGCCGTATAGGTCACTGTGGTGACTCCGGCTTAGTGAGATATTGAGCTATTGAATTAATCGTATAGGACCAACTGCAGGGTCTCCGATTGATTCCTTATTTCACCTGATTTATATTTTGATTTATGGCATGACATGTTTTTCTTGAAAAATGTTAAAGATTTGGAATTCAAGTTTTGAGATTTCATATGGTTTTATATATATATATATATATATATATATATTTTTCTGAAAAGTGTTAAAGGTTTGAGATTTGAGATTTTTGCTTATATATATGTTTATATATATGCTATTTTCTGGGAAAGTATACAGGTTTTACGGTGAGGGGTTAGAAATGTTTTAAATGAAAAGTTTTCGAAAAACTTTGTTTTACTGACCCACTCAATTTTGTTTTGCGCCCCTCCAGGTTCAAGTTAGCAGAGCTTTGGTGGCCACGAGGAATCCAACGGTGTTCTGACATAATTCACAAAAGTAGGACTCACCCTCGGGTGTGTTATCTTAGTAATTGGAAATTTTTTTAAAGCTTCCGAACTGTGTAAATGGTTACGTCACTCTCACGTGACGGCCAGCACGCCCTCCTTCGGGACGGGGTGTGTCAGGTGAAATGGCAGATAAATTGCAGAGAGGCAAACAATCGTTTCACTGTTTGATTTCTCTTCAAAAAAAGCTCATTGCCATTAAGGAATATAGTCTTCGTCTATTTGTTTGATTAGTTCAATGACCAAATGTTGTTTAATTTGCTTAATTTTTTTACAAGGGTGATCATTTAGACATTGCAGAGTGGGTCCAAATGAACGGTTAAAGTCTCATTAACCTACTGGTCAGTTAGTTTTTAATTTGAACGACACACCGCAGACTCGAAATCGATAAAAATTCATAAATATAAAGTGTGAGTTAATTAATAATTAAAAGGAAACTAAAATAGGGTCAAATTAATCTCTCTTATAAAAAGAACTTTTTAAAAAATATATATATTATTATAAGATGAGAGGAGAGAGTTCAAACTATTACAATAATTTGGAGAAAAGACACTTTCAAACCAAAACCGCATAGGTAAAAACACAACACTCTATCAACTAAGCTAAATAAATAATTTGATCTCATCCCACCTATCATTTTGATTGTCTAGTTCATAAACCTGCAAAAAATATGGAGTGGTGAACTTTAACAACTCAATATGGACATACCTTATAAAAAAGACTCAATATATACATGAACATTAATTGATAAAACTAAATTAAATGTCATGTAACACGTAATTCAACTATAACATGTTATCAATAATCAACTATATGGGTTATATTTCATAATGCAACTAATTAACTTCAATTACTCAACCCGTTAATCTATATAATAGAACAAGTAGACATGCATTTTCCATACCATGCATTTGACCACTGCAATGGTTGTGTGAAAGCTCTATTATATAAACCAACACTTGTAAGTCAATCATTCCAATTTTTTTCTCTTGTTAGTCATCTTTCCTCAACTCCTTGTACCCAACTCCAAAATACCCAATAAAAATCATGTGCACTTTAGGCTAACTTGAGACCTGGTACATAACAAAAGTTAAACTCAACTACACAAAAGATTCTTTCAAATTATCTCAACTTCATAATTTCGAACTATTATCTCAACTCCATAATTCCGAACAACTATCTCAAATGAGTGATTCACAAATTTGTCTCATTTATTTTTATCTTTAACATATATCACAATATATTCTCAATGAATAACATTCTAGCATAAGCGTCAAGGGTGGACAGCTAACCACTCAGCTCTAAAAATTCTCATACAAAGAGCAGTTTTTCTCACCCATGGATTCAAGGAGGAAGAAGAAATTTATAAAAAAATAAAAATAAAAAAAAAAAACTAAATCCTCTAAGACTATAATTCCTAATAAACTTATGACAACTCATCATGGGATGGAAAAACCTACCAATTTCCCCTTCGAGACCATTAGAAAGGTATACCAAAATAGGATTGCTCATCTTGATCAAATTCCCATTGATAGAATTTCTCATAACTAGGCTCCCTCTGATTGAACTACTCGTGATCAAACTCTCACTGATTGAACTACTTGTAACCAGGCTCCCCCTAATTGAACTACTCATGGCAGATTCCCCATGATCGAACTACTCATAACCAAGCACCTCCTAATCAAATTACTCATAACTAGGCTCCCCCTGGTCGAACTATCCATGACCAAACTCCCTTTAATCGAACTTCTCTTTGACCAAGTTCCTACTTCTCTTGACCAAGCTCCCTTGATCGAAGTACCCATGACTTGACCTTCTCTGATCGAACATCTCTTGACCAAGCTCCTCTTGACCAAACTTCTCTTGACTAGACTCCCTTTGATCGAAGTACCCATTACCAAACTCCCATGATTGAACATCTCAACTTCATTGGCAAAGGAAATTATAGAATTCTTTACCATAAAACATCGCTCATCTTCATCTTGGTCCAATCAGCATCAGATATATTGGTTGCTGTCTCTTAACACCTTTAATAAAGCATGTCCTCCATTCTTGATTTTTGTGTAACCCCATTTGAGCTGTGTGGTGTCTCTCATTATCTCATAGTAGGAAGGGTTGATATGCATAGTTGCAGAAAGAAGCGTTATTGGTAAATTGCAAAGTGACCTTTAAATGAAGAGCTTTTTAGCAATTACTCAATAGTTGTGGTTATATCATATTGGTGTACCATCCGTGTAAAGGTCATTGAAAAATATCTCCTACTTTAGCTAAATTCGAAGGATTTTCGTGTGGGGCAGGGGTTTGGAGAGCGAGTTGAGAAAAAAAGAAAGCAAAAGAAAGACTGGGTGTGCGTTCACGGAGAGGGATTTACTAGATAAGTGGAAGATAGACGGACACAGGAGCAATGAGTATCGCAACAGTGGCAGCCGCCGCCTCTTCATCCCTGAGCGCAGCAGCAGATGTGGGACAGATGAAATCGTTCTCATTTTCTTTCCCTTCTTGTTGGGCAGTTTCATTTTCACATCACAAACTCACTCCCACCCCTCCTGCTCACTGCCCACGGAGGAGGAAATTAAGTAGAAGGGTAATTTGCGAGGTCGCTGCCGCCGATGTATCTCCATCAACATCATCAGATGAAGCCACCGCCGCCGCCGCCTCCTCCAAGATCGGAGCTAGGGTTACAGTGAAGGTGCCTCTGAAGGTGTACCACGTGCCCAGAGTTCCGGAGGTAGACATTACTGGCATGGAAGGTGAGCTGAAGCAGTACGTTGGGCTGTGGAAGGGCAAGCGGATTTCAGCCAATCTCCCTTATAAGGTGCAGTTCGTCGTCGACGTTCAAGGCCGTGGCGCAGTTAAGTTCTTCGCCCATCTCAAGGAGGACGAGTTCGAATATCTTTAATCAATTTCGGTATCAGTCTCTCTCTCACCTCACACATTATATATCAAATAAATTATAGTTATATTTATAATTATAACTGTAATAGCAGTTAGTTCTGTCTCGTTTCAAAGAAACTGCAACTGCTACGTATTTAATCACATTCACATGGATCAGTCTGATCTATTATTATTTCTCGAGCATTGAGCAATATGCAGTTGAGTTTTCTTGTTGGTTAGCCTGCCTAACCTCCTAGGCTCCTAACCTCCTCACCTCCTGCTAGATAAAAGTTGCATTCGCATTGATGCAGCTTCTGACAAAAATTTGTTGCGAATGAAATAATAGCAACAAGAAGTTGAAACAGATTGTGTTGCCTCCTTGTTTCATTTCACAGGCACAGAGACTATTGTTGTTCATCAATCGATTGCCTTAGTTTTTCTTGATAGATTGAACTAATGATTGTTAAGATGGAGAACACTCTAGTTTGGTTCAAGCTTAGGCCATGTTTGAGCATTAATCTTTTAGCTTAAACTCCGGGCAACTTATACAAAGTCCAATCTGGAGAAAGGCCAGATCTGGAGTGGTGACAACTGACGAGCTTATAGCTTATCAGTGTCTAAAGCCAGCTATGAGAACCCCGCACTAAATAATTTAATAAACGGTTACTTTTTTTTTTTTTTGCCATTACGGTTCATACAAAAGTAATGTTGTCTCTCGGGACTTGGAATGGTAATGGAAACTGCCTTCTAATCCGTAGGAGCCTCCACCCAAATTATACATTGTTCAGTGTTTTCTGCGTATGCATTTCAACTACCTCGCTTAAGAGTTAAGTGCCTGCCTTTATTGGTTCACTGTTCTGCATAGCATTTCACCTTCCAATCGCTTACGTTTTGAAAAGAAGAGATCATATTTGCAACTAAATGCAGCACTCTTTTATAAAAAGAGTTTCAATATACACTCTTATAATTTTTCAATTTTTTCTAATCTTAAATGTACTCATCTTAAATATACCAATTTATTATATGTAAAATGTACAATTTTTTAATATAAAATGTACCCATTTTTTTATATAAAATCCATTCAATTTTTTTCTAATCCATTTTTTTAACTTATATGAGTACATTTTATTTCGTTAATTTGAAAATGTGTCCATGCTAAGTTTAATAGAAGAAATTTAATAATGTTATTAAACCTAATATTTTTTTTTTGTTTGAAAAATGTACCCATATTTTGATACAATAATTTTTTTTGTTAGTTTTGATGAATGTATCCATGTTTATTTATTTAATATTTCTAATCTCATAAATTATAGGTTTTATTTAAAATCTCATTAATATAAACAACTATAATTTTTAATTTTTAATTTAAAAATATAAAAACCTACATAAAAATACATTATCACATTAATGTTAGAGACTTAAAAAACTAAAAACCACCGAGTTTCAATCAAAGAACATTGGTAGTTAGGAACCGCATCCGAAATCTCTTTTTATATAATTTTAATTAGTTATTGTCCACGTGGCACAAATTTGACATCATTATCAATAAAATTTTGGGACGCACAGTTAACACATTATTATTTAATGATCAAATTGATGGATTGACTAATAGATGTATGACATTAATTTGTGTATGACATTGCAGTGTTTAAAAGACGCAATATGAGATTGCCATTGAAGGCAAACTGGAGAATGCAAAATATAATTTACCAATATATAATTGTTAATGCGGCCAAAGGATACAATTTGATGCTCAGATTAACCCATAAAAATAGAAGATACGATTGGATGCTGCCATGTTGGTTTCGAGTGAAACGGAGTGGAGCGATCTCCACTAAGCAGAAATGGATGGAAAGTTCCCAAAACTGCAAACAGGACGTAGAGTGACATGTCGTCAATTAGACTCTCGTTTTAGTTAATAGTTTAGAGTTAGCTTGTACCAGTTCTCCACTTAGGATTAATGTACAACCAGGGACTGCCCGAGCCTGCCAGGCCACAGAACACAGAGAGCATTGAACCATCAGGGCGGTGTTGCAAGAGAGAAGAGGGGTTCACAACTCCAAAATGCACAAACTCCCTCCAAACTGCACTTTCACTATGCACACTTTTTCAGTCATGAAATTTCCTGAAGAGCTAAATTCAACTCCTGTGCAGACTTTGCAATTGATCCTCCTCTTCTATGGGTAAAAAAGAATGCACAAAAGAGTATTGACATCTCCAGCATAATTAATTAAATGAGGGAAAAAACCCCTGTATTGAAGCAAACTAAAGAAAAACAGGCACCTGGTAAGAGCAGGCAAACTGCATTTGACCTTTTCAAGCTCCATAAAACAGATGTTGCAACGCTCCAGCCTAGGATAACCATTTCAAATAGATAGCCACCTCAAAGCTGATCATGGTTAAATCTAGATATAACGTAAAGAAAAATGTATATCAGAGCAATAAAAAGCATACCTTTTCTCGGCTTCAATATCAACGCCAACAGATGATGATGCAGATATTGCTGAATAGATCACAGAACCAAATACTCTAACCAACTTGAGCAGCATTTCCAAAGAAATGCCTAAATGCCTGAATAAAGATCAGGCCCGTCAAATAAGTATCAAAATTGCAGATGAAAGATCCCAAGCACAAAACCTAGTAAAGAATGGCTGTGATTTTATTTGTTAATCAGGAATGTTATTATTGCCTATCAAATTCAGCTTGACTACCACAAGGGGTCTGTCATTCTACCACAAAGCAACCAGACCCAGGATCATAAATATTCTTCACCCAGGTAACATCCATCCTTCACCGGAAAATTGCTACTAGAGGCCCCTCTTTCACAGCCACCAACACCCTACCCCGTTTTTTCTTTCTTGATTTCATAAACAATTGTTCTAGTTAGTGATTTTATGGGCAATAGATGGCATGTCACAATTTCATTCATACCAAACCTGTGAATATGGTGCCCCTAGTGCACCAGAAATCCACATGCCATTCCATTTTAAGGGGAAAAAAATAATGTGGTGTCGAAGCATCACTCCTAAAAGAAATGATTGAAAATAAATCACTTCAAAAGCACAAAGCATATTTAGTTGAAAGAAACAATAGACTGGTTTCCCAGAGACAACTTGCACCAGCTTTTCCAATTTCAAACCCAAAAGTGCGACACGCTCAGAAATCCACAGAAAATTATAACTAAACAAATGAATGGATGATACTTCTATGTGTATGCATAGCGCTTTAAAAAACATTGGGGAGCAGAGGACACCTATGACATAGTGAGCCCCCTTATGCGATAGAACAAAAGAAAAAGACAAGAAGTAAAAAGGGGAATGTATCCCATAACTCGGATATAACAGAGGAAAACCAAAACACAAATGTATTACTTATGTGCAGCTGATCATAAATAAAACTCAAAATGAATATATAAAAAAGAAAAGTTTCTGGAAGCTGTTTGATGTTATTAAGATTCTAGAAGGCCCACTACCTGAATCCGAGACAAAGACCCCAAATAAATAAAAAGAGAAAAAAGGAAGATACTGCTAAAACTTCTTACCTATCCATGTTACTTTCTAGAAGGCCAGTGAGGAGTGGCAGAAGACAAGTGCATATATCCAGCGTGACAATATCAAATTTTTCTGTCATAATGCCAACTACATCTGCAATGACCTGGATTAAAAGCACAAACATTATACAGAAACTTTAATTCTATACAATGACTAAAAGGGATGATTGCTCCACATTCAATAGTATCTTGAAATTGAGGGCTCAAGAAAAACTTTAGTTCTATACTTACAGCATGATCAGCCATCTTCTCCATTGCACCAAGAACCGCCTTAACATCATTCCTTTCCCAATATCTATAGACTACCTGCAAAGAGCTACCGATAACATTCATGAATTTATTAGGTGATAGTTAAATGTATTCTGTCAGCAAATTGTCACTATTATTATTGTAACTGAGCAATGATTGGTAGTTCCTCATTGCAGCTCAGCCGTTCTTATATAACCTCCCACAAGGAACCATTAGTTTGAAACCTATCCCAAACCCTAGGCCCCTATCTATCCCCAACCTATCTGCCATTCAAAACACTACTAGCATAAATAAAAAATTATAAAAAATAAATAAATAAACACACTGAAATAACTGCTATTAACAAAACATTCAAAACATCTCGCATTTCTGTGGCTACAAAGATGCAAACAGAAAAATAAAGCTCAAGAAATTTTATAGAAGGAAGAAAGATGGAATACAATGAATTATTGAAAGATAGTTGATCTAAGCTTTGTTGACAACCCCAATTAACAAGCATTGAGCTCCCATCAACTTACCAATGCCCAAAATTCATGTAAAGAAAGAAAAGATGCATATAGAAAACAATAGCACCACATAAACACTTAAAAATAGTCTCAAAACCAATAAATATAACCTGTAATTTGGCAAGACGAGATTGCATGGAGCCAACAAATAGATTGTGTTTTTCCAGGAGATCTGCAACAGCATCCTCATCACTAGCAGTCACTGTTTCTTTTTCAGTAGATGTAGGATAACCTCGTTGCTTAAACTTCAAACAAAAAGAAGATGGTATAGGTTACAAATTTTGCCCACCAAAACAGAACACCATCCAGAAGTTATCATGAGAAAATGATCAATCTTATACACTTCCATGGTCTCTACTACAGTGCTCTATCCATGGTTTCTAGTCAGTCCTCATATCATGACATTATGGGGAAAGAAAAGTACATTGAGAATTGGGCAATCAATTTGCAATTAAGTTATCTCATGGTTAATGTCATTCTTTAAAAAATGACAGAATATTCCCATGTCATTTTCTTAAGTGCAATATGTGATGTGTATCAAGAAAGAAAGATGGCACCAAAAGGCAGAACAAAGATGCGGCCATACCGCAATTAAAGGGGTAATGTTTGGTGCAGATGCTGTTCCCATGGTACCATTGGAAGTAGGTCCCTCGTAGTTAGAATTTCTCTCTCTTTTCTCCCAATTTACAGCAATTGAGCGCATTCTCCCTAGATATACCATACAGAGCTTGGGTCATACTTCACTAGACTAGTCTTATAAATGACGCACAAGCAAAAACACTATACCTCCTCTTTGACCTTCAGCAAAATGTGCATCTCCACTCACCTTGTGCCCTGGAGCCTCATCTTAATAACAAAAAAGAAACAAAAGTGAAAAAAATAGAAGCTTAAGGTTTGACAATGACACTCAGTCTCAAAGGTACGAAAAAGATGGACAAACCCACATGTACAATGCCATCAGTCATTAAGGTAAACATTACAGATAATATAGAATAAAATACTATACAACAGAAAAACCAAACTAAAACACATGGGAAATGACGGCAATGAATATGCAAAACATACACATGTTCTTATAACAGCCATTAAGAATGCGCATATGGAGAATCCATTTTCAGAGTAAGGAATTTTCCCAGTCCCTTGGTTGGCAATACCATCCACAAAGGGTTAGTTGCTTATTTTGGTTTTCATGATCAGCCGTCCATCTGCTTGCCTTCACACTAGTGACAATTCCTTTCTTTGCGTGACTATCTGATAAAAACCTATGTGGAATATTGATTATCAATCATTTGAGGAAATGAGATGCTTGTGGTTCTACTGTATGCTTGGTTCATGCTACCAGCCTTGTACAACCTTTACAACTGATTATGAAAACTGTTTTATTTCCAAGATAATGCAAGAAACCTATAAGGCTATTACATTATTTTGGTATCACAAAGCAATTATTGAAGTAGGGGGTCAGGCAGAGGGGAGGGCGACCTCCCCAATTCACACACACGAAGGTTTGAGCAGCTGATATTATAAATTTAATATTTACAATATTCTGCCCATAAAGATATTTAAAGTATCAATATAATCTCCAGTGTTCACACATTGAAGGCTTGTGTAGCAGAGACTAGAAAATCATCAGACTTACGATAGTATGGCTCATTTATAGACATGTCAGTGATGTATAAACAACTTCAAAACAACCACCCCAAGAATCAAGATCCAAAATTAGACTAAATGACAATATATTGAATATATTGGATATGAGTGGAAAGCGTGCTACCAAGATTAGATACATACAACTTTCATGCTGGTAACTCGCAGTCGGCTCCATCATTGAACTTGTTTCATGCTTCCCAGGCCCAAAACATATATCATCCTTTGTGTTTTTTTCAGCATGTATTTCCCGAGTTGAATTTATAACTGTTGAGAAGCCATTCTTATCTGCCGCACTGCTTAATTCAATAGCCTTAGAAGCAGGGGATTCAGACACTGAAGACACAGCTGGCTTATCCACTTCTTCTCTGCTATTGGACAACTTCCGGAGATCAGTTGCCTTTGACTGCAAAGAAAACGCCAGTGGCCTTCCAGCAATGCCGACCTCTTTTCTAGACTCAGCTGACAGCTCCGACCTCATACTAGTTCTTGGGACAATTACAGGTATGACATCAGACTTGTTAAATGTTGGAATATTAGCTGTTGAATGGGTCTTAGTAGAACTCCTCTTCAGGGTTGTTACAGTAGGAACTGCCACTGAACTAGCCGCAATAGTTTTTGGACTGGAATTCAAATTGATCCTTTGAGGAGTAACAGGAAAACTTCCTGTGGCTTCATTCAGAGGATAATCATCAGGCATTAAAAAGTCAACATCAGACTGAAGTAATAACATAAAGAAATGTAAACAAGCTAAGGTAAGATCTGTGATAAAAAAAAATTCTAAGAATCTCAGTGACACCACAAAAATTATAAATTAAAAAGGCTAATAGTTTGCCTACATGCAATAATTTTTGGCTCCTTAACGAGATCTGAATTCTGAGAAACTGATAACCTTCCAAGAGACTTTGTTTCCTTCACTAAAGAATCTGAATTGTGAGAAATAGATAACCGGCCCAAACTAGATTTAGCAGCATTTTCATTGAGCACGGAGAGATTCCCACCAGACAATGATTTAGATTCTGAGTGCCCACTCAATCTGCTGGCATTACCAATTGCATACGGTTCTATGCGCTATACCAAGCAACAGATAAGTTTGAAATCAATAGTTAATAGCACCAGGGCTAGAAACCAAGAAAACACTCCAAGAACAAAGATAAACTGAATAATACCAAGATGTCTACAACCCACACTCCAACACAACTCTGATTGTATGAGCATCCAAGAAGCTTTCCCTCATGAACAGTAAGATCTGACAATCGAGACCATCCCACCTCCACAACATCATGGCATCTTATTGGCTCCCACGAGAAAACCTACATAGTAAAATTATAAAGTATGCATATCTGATAATCCTGATTATTATGAAGGATTATATGAGCTTACCTTTAAACTTTCATGCAATCCACAGAGTAGGGCTCTCCCATCCGGGCTAAAAGTCAAAGAACGCACTCCAGTTGTCTGTTAGAAACTAGAAATGAGATAGATAATCTCCTTATAGAAAGAAAATCATGAGAATCTTAATTTCTTGGCAATATGGACCAATATTTTTACTAAATAAGAGCCAAGAGCAGTATTCATGAGGTACACAGTACCTCAGGTCCAGCTGAGCCAATTAGCTCAAAGGTTTCGAGGTCCCAAAATTTGACTGTCCTATCCGCTGAACCTGAAAGGAAGTGAGGAAGGGAGAAGAAAGCAATTTATGTGAAATACTGTACAAGGACAGATGTGCAGTGTAAATGATTACAGATTACCAGAGTTTACAGTTTATATGCAGGAATAAAAGCAGAAGTAATAAGCACTTTATATAATTTGAGCAGCATGTTATGCACATTTATTGATAATTGAAACAAACCACACAACTTTGAAATGACACTATTATTTTTACTTTCATAACCGACATTGACAGCAGCAAAAGAGCCACTCTAAGAAATGAAGCAGCTACTGTAGACAGATCGACTCGCAAGTTCCCATTAAAATAGGATACACACATGAAAATTCACTTGTCAGTCATTGGTGTTTTGGGGAATCTTGAAGACGTCAAGGTCAGAACATGGTAGAATATGTACATGACTTTTCTATGGGTAGAGTTTAAGGTGATCAATAAAGTAAAATCAGCACTGATATTGAAATTTCAGACATACAAATCTACGTTTGGAAAGGAAAAATGTGTCAAAAATAGAAAAACTCAACAATGTTCTTTAACAAAAATACTAACAACAAAGTCTTATCCCACTAAAAGTGGGGTCGGCTGTATGAATCCTAAAACGCCACTGTGCTCGGTTTTGCGCCAAATCTTCCGTTAGCTCCAACTACTCCATGTTTTTTCTTAAAGTCTTTTTCCAAGTCTTCCTAGGTCTTCCTTTATCCCTTTTGCCTTGAGCCTCTATCTCATAATCACATTTTCTAACTGGAGCATCTGTAGGTCTCAATGTTTTAAAAAACTAGCCTCGGGGCACGCCTAGGGCACCTTTGAGGCTGGGCACTAAGGCTAACGCCTCTATTTTGCTGGAGTGGGCGAAAGGCTTCGCCGGAGCCGCCTAGGCACGCCTCAGGGGTTTTTTTTTTTTTTTTTCCAAACTCCCAAACCCAAATTTTGGGTAGGGTTTTAACTGCCTCATACCTCTTCCTTGCACTATTCCGCCGGAGCCGCCTAGGCATGCCTCAGGGGTTCTTTTTTTTTTTTTTCCAAACTCCCAAACCCAAATTTTGGATAGGGTTTTAACTGCCTCATACCTCTTCCTTGCACTATCGTCTCCCTGCCTTTTTTTCTTATTTTTATTTTTTTTAAATAATGGAGGTGTGTGCTGTCTGCGTGCATTATTATATGTGTGCTCATTGTACTTTACATCCTCTATTTTATATATATAATATAATATATGTATATATATCACGCCTAGGCCGGGCTATCCCTCAAACGCCTAGCCCACGCCTTTAATACATTGGTTTAGGGTTTAGGGTACATTGGTAGGTCTTCGGTTCACACGTCCAAACCACCTGAACCGATTTTCTCTCATCTTATCTTCAATTATGGCCACTCCTACTTTACCTTGGATATCCTCGTTCTGGATCATGTCCTTTCTCGTGTGCCCACATATCTACGAAGCATTCTCATCTCCACTACACTCATTTTTTGCACATGGTGATGCTTGACCGCCCTACATTCCGTGCCATAAGCATTGTTGGCCTTATTGCCATCCTATAAATTTTTCCCCTAAGTTTGATCCCATAACACACCCGATGCACTCTTCCATTTAATCCATCCAGCTTGTATTCTATGGTTGAGTATCTCTCAGTTAAAAAGGTAATGTGTTTAGGTCTCGCAAAATAGTTGCTACAATTTGTAAGGATATTAATGTGTATCTTTCCGGACTCATGTCCCACCCAATTAGCCTATGGGGACTACTTTGTAAGCTTTTACTGTCAGAGTTAGTAAAAGAATCTTTCTAATTTCTCTATTGTAGTGATTCCAATCATGTTTGGCATGATGTCATGGCCAGAGTGATTCCAGATATCTTCTTATATCCATATGGCTTCTGATTGTCATCAATGAGATTCAAACCTAGATATATCCAGATATTCCATCTTAAGTCACATAAAGATGTCTCGGAAAGATATTCATATTCCAACTTATATTTATAGATTTTCTTGCCCCATTAAACAACACAAAGCAACAGACACCAGGGTATCCAATGATCAAACTGATCCAGTTAAGAACCAGATAGTAGGTAAACCGATTTCAATAAGAAATGAAAACAGCAGGTAAAACTACTATACATAGCAAGAAAGAAGCAGCCTATAATGAAGCAATGGCCTATGTTGAGCTGTAGGATGACAAAATGGCACTTCAATATATAAACAATAATCCGATACCTCGCAGGACTATCAGAATACACCGAGGATATTGACACCCATACTATAATATACAGCTAATAACACCAACTCAACGCATGACTGATGAGTACAAAAGAAGATCACTAACCTGTTGCTAGCAGAAACTCATGGGGATGAAAGTCTATGCACTGAACTTGGCCCTCATGACACTTGAAATCATGCAGCATCTTTCCAGCAGTCAGGTCCCACAACTGTGAAATAATAGACTTTAGTTTATATGTTGTCTGAAGAAAATGGCAAATGGCATAATTTGTCTAAAGATTACATGTATCAACATCCAAAATAATGGCCAAAGAAAATAGAATTAATTATTTTGCAAGAGGAAAGAAATACTAACCTTCACAGTGTTGTCCTCTCCACAAGAAACAACCCAGCGGCCATCCGGGGTAAATCTGATAGCATTGACCCCTCGTGTATGGCCTTTGTATGTGTGAATACACCCCTTCTTCCTGATATCCCATATTTTGAGATTTGTGTCTAAGGAGCCAGATGCAAAGAACTCCCCAAAAGGATGAAAGTCCACAGATATACAATTGGATCTGTGACCGGTAAGTGTGCGAACAACTACACAAAAAATCACATAGCAAAACCAATAAAGGATATAAAGACAATTTGACACCATAAAATAGATATCTAAAAAAGCTCCAGTACAATTTCGGTTGGGGGTGTTCTCTTGTTTGGAGGAATTTAAATTAAAATATTGCAAAAAAAAAAAAGAGAACAAACGGCATACTCTTTGCCTCCTCTAAATCCCAAAGCTTAATTGTCCCACTTGCAGCTCCTGCAGCTACTAAGACCTCTGAAGAATCAAAGCTTACTGAATCAATTCCACTGGTGTGTCCAGACAAACTCTGGGCATGAAGGCACGTTGAGAAGATTAGAATTAATGAAATAACAAATTTGTTCCAAGTTGATAACTATACAATGTCGCTGGAAAACTTGCAGCAGCATCAAATATTAACCTCAAAAGGAGAGAGGGAGCGAAGGTTACCAGTAAGGCATTGGGTTTCCCAATGGCCCAGAGATTGACCTTGTGATCTTCTCCGCCGGTGACAAGAACTCTCGAAGATTTTCTGCCAATCTTGAGGCAATTCACAGCTGCAGAATGTGCTACAAATTCCTCTGAGCCACACCACAGGTTAAGGCTAGAACTATGGGAGATATTATTCTGAATCTGATACCCATACATACACACACACAACAGTGTGTTCAAGTATAAAAAGCAAAATCATAGATTGTGTGTGCGTGCAATCTACAAATGAAGGAGGGAAACTGTAGAGCACATAGCGAAATAAATAAACCAAGAGGAGGATACGTAGCTTGTAAGCGCGTTTAGTAGTCATGGGGGAAGAAGAAGAAGAAGAAAAGAGAAACCCTAGCCGCCCTAGGTAAATATAGCAGCAGCACTGACCAAACCAGTCTGCCGCGGTCCACACTCTGAAATCAAATCTCAAATCTCAAATGTCAAGGTGCTGCTGAATACGATGAGGACGGTGATGATTGTGGTTCCATTCCGGATCTCGAAGAATTCACTGCGTTCCGTTCCGTAACGTTCAGTGCCTTCACATTTCAAAATTGAAAATTCAAATACAGAACAAGTTAAGGGATAAAAGAGAATAGATCGGGAGAAGAGAGCGATAGGAAATATGAAGAGTAGAATACAGAGGTACATTACGTTGAGGTTTCTTTCTTTTGTCGCTGTTGCTGCTTCTTCTTCACTCTCAAAGTTGTCACAAAATCTAAAATTACATTTCTTGTCAAAGTTGAAATTGAAAATGTACGCGACAGAGGGACAGAAAGACGAAAGACAAAGGTACCGTACAGCAGAGAGTAGTAATTAATTAGTAATTAGAGTATTCTTAAAAGATAATTAAAGTTGGATGAAGAATTTAGTAGTTACTGTTACAAGCGACAGCGACTCAGCGAGTATCCCTCTGCTTCCAACTCCAATTTCATTCATTCATTCCCCGGAGCAGACAAGACCAGAGCAGAATAGATTGCTCAAATAAAATGACAACGGCGGGGCGAGTGGCAGCAGCAGCGCCAATATAATTAAGTGCACGCAGAAGCACACGACCTTGAGCCGCTTTCCTTTCACGACCTGGGTATGAATTAATTGGTTTCAAACTCCGTCTTTACAAGATTTAAAATTAAAATCTGTTGTATTTTTTTTTCTTTTGTTGAAATCTGAACCCTAAACTCTCAAAAAATACAAACTCTAACCCACCACACCCCACCCCGGACCCACCCAAAGTTACAAATGGGACAGTTATAAATTTAAAAAAAAAATACTTTTATTAAGAGCTCAATTAGAGAAAATCTCTCATCTGTCCCCTTTCAATCTTCTTTCTTTCAAATATTTAAAAATAAACTAACGAAAAGTTAAAAAAAAAAATTAATTTTATTGAAAAATAACAAATAAATGTGTAATGAATAGTACTAGAAAAATGTACAAATGCAATTTTTCGTTAAAACTTCCAATATTTTATGTTCTCATTTTGATTTTTTGTCACTTCTATTTTGCTACTAATATCTATTTACTCATCACTTTTTTTTGTCTTGCGCTTCCAAAAACTATATGCAGTCATTTCTCCTACTAATCATCATAAGCTGATATTTGCCTCCTTCCCATTGGAGGGAAATACTCCTTTTCACTGGCCACATGGTTATAGTTTATATTCAAATGTCATAATTGAATAGTTATCTATATGCGTCGAACAAATTAATTGTTATTGTAAATAGTAATATTTTAACGATTAATAATCAATTAATTTAATTCATATGAATTACTAAACGGTCTTCAAATTAAATAAATTTTTGTAAAGATATATCTTAAAGCGTGCGTCAAGATGACGAGTGGGTGAGTAAAAACAGCATTGCCTGCTTGTATCCCCTTCCTTCCCCAAATCAAAATTGACAGGACTGGCCACCCATCACTCACCTTCCTCAACTCTCCACCTTATCCAATTTTCTTTTCTTTTCTTTATGGGACGAATTCTCGTTTCCTTTTCTTCATTTTTTATATTTTATTTTGGGTTTTCAATATGTTTTTCATTTAATGTATCTAATTCTCATACATTTTGCATATATATTCATGAAAGTCAGGTTTAAAATGAGTCATGTTACGGATCCAAGACAACCTAATTAAAGAAATAAATAAATTATTGGACGTACACACATGTACATACATTATGTGAGAGTCACTTTTAACGATCACATACTTATCTCACTTTGTTATAAATTCATTAGAGATGTTATGACACACCCCGATCCGGAATGTCCGGACTCCGAATTGAGCTGTGCTGGCCGACACTAGGAGGGTGACGAAGCCATAAAATGTAGTGATGTGGAAAATGTGAATAAATTTGAACCTAAAAGTGCCTAAGCATAAGAGTGCGTTTGTGAGCGAGAATGAACTCATTTCACACGTGATGTCAGAGCATAAGTAAAGTACAGTCAAGCATGATGAGAATTATACCCAAGAAACCTTAAGCATAGTGATGTTTGTGAATCTTAAGCATAAGTATGAAATTTGTGTACAAGCAAAACAACCCGAGAAACCTTTTAAGTCCGTGGAAAGAAATACCCAAGTTTTAGAGCTTATACATTGTGAAATCTCATTCCTGGATTTCATTGTTATAATCTACGTATTTGTATTATTGAGATTTTATATTATTTTTCGAGAAATTATATTAATTTATTTCGATTTAGATTTTAATTAAATTAGTTACGAAGTTTGAAGTTTGGAAATTAATTATCTAAAATTCATTGACCTTTCGAGGTCACAAGTAACGTTTTCGAATAGATCTTGAAACTATGAGCCCATAGGTGAAAACTGTTTGCGAATCCAGACTATAACGGTATAGATACGGACATTTGAAATTGTGTTACTAAACTATAGATTTTAAATTTATTTTAAACTCCTACCTTGTGGGAAGGAGACCAATCAAAATTTATGTTAATTACCACCAATCAAAAGGGGGAATAAGGAGGGAAAGGAGAGAGGTGAGGAAACACCCAACCAACCTTGACCTGATTTCAAATCCCAACCCGGTTCCTTGACCCGGTTGTATCTCTTCCGTCCGACTTCCGATTGAGGTGATCTTGGTGTCTATGGAAAGCTCTCGGCGAACCCAACATATTTGTGGTATTATAGTTCTCAATTTCTAACCCAATTTTACAAACGGAAGCCACAAAGTCCACGGTTTTCCGGCGGTTTTCTCATTTTTTCGTTGAATCCGACAATGATTACCGTCAATCACCACCACCAATAGACTCCCCTCAACCCCTGGAGCAAGGCCCAAGCATTGGATGAGGCGACGGAGTTCGTTTTGGCAATGAATCGAGGAACACCCATTTCTAGGTTTTCTGGCGGGTTCGAGGGCAATTGGAGCTTTTCTCGGCCAAATTGGACTTGGCCACATGTATGAAACTTGCTCCACTCACTGAGATCTATTTTCCTGTAAAATTTGGTAATTTTTTGAAATAGTTAAATTTTCCGGCGAGTCGGACGGCCAACTGCCACCCGCGGCGGCGCATGGTCAGTGGGCCGACGATGTCTTTTTAAGTCCAATTAGATGTCCTGAATTCATAATTGATATCCGTATGAAGTGATTTGATTGTTTGAACTTAGTTTCATTATGATACATCACTTCATCAAAATTTGAATCGACGATCCGACCGTTGGATTGTCGCCAAACTTTAATGCGTTATATAACATAATATTTGAGGATAATTGGAACTGATAGATCTGGAATCCGAAGTACGGATCTTCCCGAATTAGATTTATAAGTTAGTAAAATTAATTGTTAACCGCCACCTAATTCTAGCAATTGGATAATTGGAACTGATAGATCTGGAATCTGACGTACGGATCTTCCCGAATTAGATTTATAAGTTAGTAAAATTAATTGTTAACCGCCACCTAATTCTAGCAATTGGAGGAGATCCGACCGTCGGATCGTAATGAGATTTTAGTACGCTGTTCTTTGAGCATAATGTGGTTCTTAGGAAGTTACGGATCTAGATTATGATATGCGGATCTTCCGGATTAAATTGCTAGGTTGTGGACCCCACCGTTGATTTTTGGTCAACATGTCTTAAACCATTTGAATTACTAAAATTAGTGAGGCTTTGCGGACTTGTCTCAGCAAGTGACTTTAATATATGTGATATGGTGATTACTCGATTCTTTATATTAACATCCTTTGTGGATATGACATGGTTTTATAAATGTGTTTTTTGTTAAAATGTGATTCTTTTATAATTAGCCATCGATCTATTTTATTAAATTTGATTTGATTCATGGATTGGTAATATTTGTGGAAAAGTGATTCGAATTGCATATTGAAATGTTTATGAAATGTGTTTGAAAATATATATTTGAAATGTTGAGAAATGCGAGGGCTAGTAAGGGACCGTTACCCTAGTGTCACGGGGTTAAGTGACACCGAGTCTGCACCATGTAGTAGTGGTACATGGATGATCTCGCTTGGTTACTCCGCGATGGGGGACCATATTATTTATGGATCGCGCTTGGTTAATCCGCGATGGGCAATCCTTATGGTCATGTATACTTAGGAGTGATCATGCTTGGTTAATCCGCAATGGGTGATCTAAGGGTGGGTTCGGTTCCATTCGGTTCAATTTTTGGCCGAAATCGGAAACCAAACCGAAGTTATTGTTCGGTTCGGTTTTTTTCAGTTTTGGTTTTTTTGGGTTCAGTTTCGGCCCGCTTCAATTTTTTTTTTTTATTTGAAGCTTGAAGAACATGCTTCCGTGCCTTGAGCATTCTTAGTGAGAAATCAACCTGCAACATCAGTTATTAAAAGTAACAAACTTGTAGTCAAATCCATGAAGCATTCCTATAATGAACGCATGAATTAACAAACCTGCAACATCAGTTATTATAAAAAATTTTAAAAAAAACCCACAATTTATTCTTTTTTCCAGTTCACCCAGAAAACCAAGAATTAAACCTTTACCTCCATCTTGCAGATCGAACAAAACCAAAATCAAAATCAAATACATACCAGGCAAATCCCGTGGCTCACATTTGTAGAGGTCGACCTCTGGGATAATTTCTAGCTCAATGGCGCGACCATTGATTTTTCGATCTAGATAGTAAGCAACAAGCTCTTCATCCGTTGGGTAGAATATGAATCTAGGAGGAAGACTCATGGGTGCCATTGCAGTTCTCTTAGAGTGTGAGAGAGTTGAAGTTAAATAGAGAGAGAGAGAGAGAGAAAGAGAGAGAGAGGATGACTCATAGGTGCCATTGCAGTACTCTCTGAGAGTGTAAGAAAGTTGAAGTTAAATAAAGAGAGAGAGAGATAGGAATTAGGAAAAATGGTTTTTTCAACTAGGGTTAAGGAAAGATGAAAGATGTGAATTGGGAAAGATAAAAGGTGGGGATTGGATGAAAGATGGGAATTGACAACGTATTAAACAATTACGATCCAACTTGTTTTAAATATGCTACTCATAATGGTATTAGCAATAAAAAACTTGCTGTCAAGATGGTTGAAGTGGAAGATACTCAACCAAGTGGGAATTGGTTAGAACCCCTTTGGGTGTAATATTTTTTTTTATAATTAAAATATATTCGGTTCGGTTTTTTAACCTTAAAAACCGAAACCGAACCAACCCAATTTGGTTCAGTTCGGTTTTTTTTCGGTTCATTTTTTTTCAGCCTCGGTCCGATTTTTTTCAGTTTTTGGTTTTTTGAACCCACCCATAGGGTGATCACTGCCTAACAGTTTTGTAGGTGTGACTCTACTTGGTTAATCCGCAATGGGGGGTCACTACCTACTTGGTTATCTTGACCTTGCTTGGTTAATCCGCGATGGGGGGTCACCACCTACTTGGTTATCTTGACCTTGCTTGGTTAATCCGCGATGAGGGGTCACTAGTAGTCCTGCTTGGTTAATCTGCGATGAGGGACCATATTATTTATGGATCGTGCTTGGTTAATCCGCGATGGGCGATCTTTATAGCCATACATACTCAGGGGTGATCATACTTAGTTAATCAGCGATGGGTGATCACTGCCTAACAGATTTGTGGGAGTGACTCTGCTTGGTTAATCCGCGATGGGGGGTCACTACCTACATGGTTACTCAGGGGTGGCTCTGCTTGGTTAATCCACTATAGGGGCCACTTCCTGTTTGGTTACTTATGTAGGTTTCGGCTGAACTACATCCACCTAGCCCTAGTTTTTAATGTATATATGAACGATGGTTTTTGAGAATTTTATGATTTGAACTAGAAAAACCGTTGGATGTCTGGGTGACTCCTTTGGAGTTTCCAGTGACTTAACTATGATTTCGTAAAAATATGATTTATATTCGAGGTTTATAAACGGTGATCGATGGTCTTTCTTTTATTGAATATCACATACTTGTATTATTGTCACTCACCCGAGCTTCGCAGTTTATCCAAGTTCTGGTTGGCTAGTGCACCATTCACCTGATGTAGGCACTGATTATAAATGTGATAAATTTGGGTAGACTATGAGAAACGCTAGATATTTTGGATTCCGTTGACTAGTCCAGAATCCTTGCTCTTGTTCATTTCCATAAGGTTAGTCTAGAACCCTAGATTCGAGTGAATGAGAATTACCCACAATAGACCTTGTGAATACAAATTAGAATTACCATGTTATTATTCATAATCCAAGTAGGGAATTATGTAGAGTTCCTTGGTTAAATTCGTGAATTGATATGTTATCGCATTGTTTGATTAACGTAATTAAATGATAAGATCGTGCATCTTTGATTCATGAATTGATTAACTGAGGGGATTGTGGCATGATGCTGGATATGAGTGTTGTTATTATGATTATTTTAGTTGATCAATGTTTCTAGAGAATAATATTGTGCATTGTTAATTCTTTAAGATGTTACACGCTATGAGTTGTGATTTTATGTGGGAAACATGATGATTTATGTGATGGATGAAGTGGAAATATTAATCGTCATGTGGGATTGTTATGTTGGATATCATTGTTATTGTTATGATTAGACTTGCTGATAAATATGGCTAGAAATATGATTGTGCTTCGTCGTTTGTTCTTTGAAATATTGCATGATATGCATTGTGGTATATTGTTGGGACATAACGATTTATGTGATGAATATTCGAGTTTAGTGAAATAATGAACTACGAATGGCTTGATTCCTATTTAGGGTACGTAGACAGTCTAACAAGGATGTTAGATGCAGCCATAAAGTCTACGAAGAATTATTGCTTAGTTGGATCTTAAGTTGTGTTTTGCCATTTCCCGGAGGCGGGGGTATGTTAGAAATACGGGTATTTAGTGACGTCACGTGTCGATCCTGGACGTATGTCGGGATCGGGGCGTGACATACATAGTGATGTTTGTGACTCAAATAGATTACCTACTAGAGCTGATAATAAGTATTTTGTCACATTTATAGATGATTGTTCGAAGTATTGTTATATTTATTTGATAAAGACCAAGGTCGAAGTATTTGGTAAATTCAAGATTTACAAGACATAAGTGGAAAATCAATTAAAGAAAAGGATAAAGAGACTTAGGTCTGATAGAGGTGGTGAGTTCACTCTTACCGATCTTAGTGTTTTTTGTAAAGAGCATGATATTATACATGAAGTAACCGCACCTTATTCTCCACAATCAAATGGAGTTGCAGAAATGAAGAATATGACCTTACTGGACATGGTGAATGCAATGCTTTTGAGTTCTGGATTACCAAAAAAAATTGTAGGGTGAAGCAATTTTGACTGCATGTTTTATATTAAATAGAGTAATCATTAAAGACAACACTACTACTTCATATGAAATTTGGAAAAAGAGAACACCAAATCTTCAAGTCTTGAAAGAGTGGGGGTGTTTGGCTAAAGTTGCAATCCCAGAACCTAAGAGAAAGAAGATAGGACCTAAAACTGTGGATACTGTTTTCTTAGGTTATGCTTATAATAGTAGTGCCAATAGATTTTTAGTCATCAACTCTGAAATAAATGAAATTTCGAATAACACAATATTGGAGTCTAGGGATGCAACATATTTTGAAGACATATTTCCTTTCAAGACTTTAATGCAAAAGCAAATGGTAGACAGATCATGCACTAGTACTGACAAAGTCTCTACAAGTATTAGCCATCAAGTTACAAATGAAGAAGAACCTCCAACAGAACTTAGAAGGAGTAAGAGACCTAGAGTGGAGAAGAACTTTGATGATGATTTTTATATTTTTTTTAATTGAAGGTGATCCAACAACATATAAAGAAGCCATGATCTCTGTCAATGCTCCATTTTGGAAAGGAGCTATAAATTGTGAAGTTAAGTCTATTTTACAAAACAACACTTGGGAGTTAACGAATTTACCATCCGGTACTACACCAATTGGTTGAAAGTGGGTTTTTAGGAAGAAACTGAAGCCCGATGGAAGTATAGACAAGTACAATACTAGGCTAGTAGCCAAAGGATTCACTCAAAAGAAAGGAATTGATTATTTTGACACTTACTCTCATTTGTCTAGGATTACCACAATTAGGATCCTCATAGCATTAGCTTCTATACACAATTTAGTAGTTCATCAAATGGATGTTAAAACAACATTTTTGAATGTAGATTTAGATGAAGAAATTTACATGGAGCAGCCCGAAGGATTTATAATGAAAGGTCAAGAACATAAAGTGTGTAAGTTGGCTAAATCGTTACATGGGCTCAAGCAAGCTCCTAAGCATTGGCATGAGAAGTTTGATAAAGTCATTTCAGAATATGATTTTGAAATTAATGAGCATGAAAAGTGTGTCTACTACAAGGAATGCAATGGACAGTGTATTATTTTATGTCTTTACGTCGATGATATATTATTATTTGGAACAAGTTTGGAAATTGTGAAAGATGTTAAGTCTTATCTATCAAAGATATTTGACATGAAAGATCTAGGAGAAGCCAATATTATTTTAGGAATGAAAGTAGAAAGAACACAAGCAGGTTTTATTATAAACCAAGCTAGTTCAATTGAGAAAATACTTAAGAAGTTCAACCTTTTCAATTGCAATCCTGTCTCGATACCATATGAACCAAGTGTGTGCTTACTTAAAAATAGTGGTGAACCCGTGTGTCAACTCTAGTATTCTCAAATGATTGGGTCTTTGATGTATATAGCAAATAAAATTAGACCTGATATAGCTTATGCGGTTTGAAGGCTAAGTAGATACACTCATAATCCAAGTAAAGAACACTGTAGTGCTTTAAGGCGAGTATTTAAGTATTTAAAAGGAACTATGGATTATTCTATACACTATAAAGGATTTCCTTATGTTGTAGAAGGGTACAGTGATGCAAATTGGATCACTAATAGCTCCAAAGTGAAATCTACTTCAGGTTATGTATTTTTAGTGGGAGAAGCAACTATATCTTGGGGATCTAAGAAACAAACAATAATTTCTAGATGTACAATGGAATATGAACTCATAGCTCTTGATACTGCATGTATAGAGGCTTTTTGCTTGATATCCCTTTGGTGAGCAAGCCTATACTTGCCATCTCCATACATTGTGATAATAAGATCGTGATAGATTTAGTGAGGTAGACACATACAAATAAGAAATTAAATAGACATATTAATGTTAGATACAAATATGTGAGAAGCTTGTTAAATAAAGAAGTTGTTTCTTTGGACTATGCGAAGTCGAAAAAGAACATTGCAGATCAATTGACCAAAGGTCTATCTAGGAATGGAGTCCTAGATTTGTCGAGGGGGATGGGCTTAAACCCATAAGGAAGTCACCTAGGGAAGAAGCTCAACCTTTGTGATTGGAGATCCCATGAAGAAGGTTCAATAGGTAGAAACAATCCATATTGTGTGACCTATATTCCAGCACTCTAAAATAGGAGATTTGAAATAAAATCCCCTACGCATCCCTATGACAATTGTGCTGATGATATGTGATGTTAAGGAAGGACATTGTCCTGAATGAGTTCCAAGGCAGGCTACATGTCGCATGTACTCTTGGAGGACTCACCTAAGTGAGAGTACTCGTGAGGCTGCGACTGTGATAATTGGGTTGTTCTCTAAAAACACTCGTGAGAATCAAGATTAAGTGCATGACCATTAATAGCGCTAACCCACGCCAAGTTTTTTATCAACACTATGCGTGTCAAATGTTGTAATATGACTTAGTTCACTATGATTCATTCAAATGAAAATTATGAATACTAAGTGTAGGTTCAAGTCCAAAAGACACCTACACCCATTGCATGGTATACAAATTGCCCAAACTTCCTTTTCTTCATTTGTGTCTATTTTATTCCTCATAGAGTTTTGAATATTGTGGGGGATTGTTGGTTATTTTAATTTTTTTAATTATATTTTATTTTAAAGATTCAAAACTTATTATTATTTTATTTTATTTATTTTTAATATTTAAGAGTTGTGTTTTATCTGAAGAGTCATAATCCTTTTCTAAAAGGGTATGAGAAATCCTTTACATAAGAAACCTCAGACAGAAAATAATATACGCTAAAACCTTTTTTGTCTTCCTCAGTTCTCACATCTTTGTCAGTCAATTTACATTCCTACTTTATAATTTTTGGGCAATTGATCACTACTTGGCAATCCGGCCTGTCGTTGGCGTGCATAACAGATCAAACATCTTGTGAGGCTTTGGGTTTTATCTTGGAGTTGTAGGCACCGCCTTAACCTGCACGTAGGGAGGCGTCTATGGCTTTAGGGCAGCGACGTCACGCCTCTCTTTAGTTCACAGGCCATATATTCTTATTCCTTTTTCCTAATTTAATTTTAATAAGTCTGATAGTGATTATACATTTGATTTGTTATATTTGATCATATAAATAGTTGGTATATTTCTGCAATATATTTCACATCTTGTACTAAATTAAAGAGAGTTTGGTTACTCTTGGAAGTTGGAATATACAAGGCAACATCACATTTGGATTTAGTTATAGCGGCTTCAACTTCAAATGCTGAATCTTTTCTTCAAGCAACAGTCATGTTGAATGCTAAGCTAACATACATGCAGGTAGGTCATAGACACACTACCACTGAAACAGATGAGATTGCACAAGTTTTACTCATTCCCTTGAGGGGAGGCCCATCCGCCACAAGACGCAAACACACACACACACACACATAAAAATCAGCGGAGAAGAGGAACTAATTTGCTTCCTCCAGATTGTTATTAATAGGAAATCAAGTTTTGGTCAAATGGTAAATAGGAACAGCTCGTAGATTGTAAACCATGAATGCGACAAACATTAATGAGGGAGACCTCAGAGACCTCTCATCAACACCATGAACATTCTTATTCAACTGAACTCAACTCATACATGGTTAAGACACTGGCTTCAAAACATACATTTTGCATGCATGAGAGTCCACAGTGGCTGTCAAGTTTCCGACAAATCGTGCCTTCAATGTCTTGTGCTGCATGACAGCAAGCAAGGTATCAGTAAATATCTCCCATAAATTACAACACAGCTGCCAAAAGTAGCAAGAATTGAGAAAAAACAGATGATTGATAATACAAAGGATTAGTATACCTCCCAGAGGTCTCTTGCTTCAACAACACTGTTTGTCGGGATCTCAATGTCATCCCAGTGAGCTGTGACCGCAGTTCGCCAAGGGCCTCGGTTGACAAGGAGTAGAGCTACTCTGTATCCTGAAAGGGGCCCCGCCCAAATCTGTTCATTCAAATTTCAGAGTTATACACAATGACAGAATACTTACGTTATGTATACATATCACAAGAGATTTGCTGGCATTTTCATTTTTACCTCGAGATCCCCTTCTGATCTGACCTTTTTAGCTTGGACACCAAGTGGATCTGTTACAGTTAACCATCATAAAAATCAAAATTCCGTGAGTTCTATTAGTGCAAACTTGATCGTTCACTTCACTCACTAGGAAGGAAAATCAGTGTCCGTCCAAAGCTTGTACTTACCTTGGTTTACAGAGATAACCTCTTTATTTGCAATGATTTCCATGTTCTCTTTTGTGATATTCCTCACATCGCAGCCAAGAAGAAGGGGAGCCTGCAACACAGCTCATGTGTAACCAAACAGATGACCTAAAATTGCACATTTCATATAAAGAAGAGCATCTAGCATATTAAACGTTTATGGTACCTTAGAAATGGCCCATATGCTAAAATGGACTACATATTCATCTTTTGTCATTCCTCCATTCCCCACTTCTAACATGTCGGGATCTGTTCAAATTTTCAGCAGATAAATAAGATTAACCTCTTAGTGAAACATCAACACTCAACAGTGTGCCCAACCCAAATGACAGTATATGTAAAACCGGGTTGTTGGTTGCATTAGCGGAATATTCACCATTCCAGCCACCAGGTCTGGCAAATTCAGCATAAACTTCATTCATGTCGGCCCTAGAGATCATACTGCCAAGCAAAATGCCAGAAAAAAGGTATTATGTGAGAGTGAGACCCCAAAAACATGAGACCAAATTGAGAGTCAACGGAAGCACATGCATGTTTCTACCTTTCCCATGTATCAGAAATGTCATTAGTAGTTCTCCAGCTATTTCCTACTTTAGCACCCCATTGAGCAGGGTGCAAATCTCCCCTAAAAAACGAAATAGAAAACAAATTTAAGAACTTAGGCCTATTACTAAGAAAAACACGATACATGGTTCTTGAGTTTAAGCAAACAGGACCATTACCATTCACAAAGCGAAAAGAATATGGGACGACCTGCTTTCATCAGAGCTCGGGTCATTACAGGGTACCTACAAGAAGAGTTGAAATATTTGTAGAAAGGTATTTGTCATATGGAGACCTTATCCTGGGAAAATTAAGTGCAGGCAGGAAAGTACTTTGTGCGGTATCATCATAGCTATTCTAGGTATTTTACCTAACAGTTGGCTTGGAGTCATCATTATTACAGTTATCATACTTCAAATAATCAATTCCCTGCAAAGAAAGTGCATGAGCATTTCAAGATTCTGTGACAACATATCGTCATTGGAGATGTTATGACTCCCTTCGATTGAGTGAAGTGATTACAACATATATATCGTACCCAAGCAGCAAATGTTTTGGCATCTTGCTCTTCGTGGCCAAGTGAACCAGGCATGGTTTTGCTGCAAGTGAAGTACCTGCAAATTATAAGCGAATGTACTATTTGTTTAGTTGTACTTCAAGTATATATCAACATTCAAGAACAGCTCTACATGCAGTATGTATTTGTAATGGGATGGGGTGTATGAGAGTTAGATGTGTTACCCTGCATCTGAGTAAATTCCTAGCTTAAGACCCTTGCTGTGAACATAATCCGCAAGAGCTTTAATGCCTGATGGAAATGTTGATTTCTTGGGCACTAGATTGCGCTGCGTATGAAATTTTATGCATGTTCAGTACTTTTACAGCCGAGCTTGTCTGTGATGAAAAATAGAAACAAATACCTTGTGATCACGAGCAATTTCGGCCCAGCAATCATCTATAGATATAGATAGCATCAGCTTTTATTAAAATTGGAAAGTACCAAGCTACCCAAAAAACAAAAAAAGAGAGAAGAAGGATACCTATGTTAACATAGGTATATCCAAGTTTAGAGAGACCAGTGGAAACCAGTGCATCAGCTGTCAAACCAACCAGAGAAATTAAGCAAGCTTTGGAAACAAAACATGGCTTTGATGAGTAGGCAAGAGTTAAGTTGCTGGAGTTACCGGTTGCCTTGATGATTTTCTCATCGATTTTGCAGTTGAAGTGATTCCAACTATTCCACCTAATTAAGCAAGCAAAGAAAACAACATTAATCATTTAATCTTAATCCCACAAGCTTGCAAGTATTTGAATAAAATTGTAGTTGTGGGTTGCGGCACATGTTGATACATATAATATTAGGATTTAAAAGCAAACGGTCTCTTGTTGATATATATAACACTCCAAGTGTGTAAAAACAGCAGAAGGAAAATAAATTGCTTCCCATTTCGTAAGTTTGCTGAAATGTATATATCTTAGAATCTGATCTGACTGGCTGTGGCTGACCATCGATTAAAGGAGGCAAGAATATTAATTTTATGTAGTTTGTAAATGAGTAAAATTCTACCCCATGGGAGGAGTGAGTCCAAGTCCGTTGGCAAGCAGATTTCGTCTGAGTTGCGAAGAAGCTGCTGCAGCTGAAGCTGAAGAAGCAAACGACACAACCATTGCCATTATCAACAACATCACAATCATCGTCATCATCGTCACTAGTGCACCATGATCACAATCACCACCATCCTTCTTCCCCATATTGGCTGCTGCTGCTTCTCCTTCCTTACCGTCTCTTACTCTACCACTCACTCCCCTCTAATGTTGACTCACTTGACCAGATTCCTCTGCTACTAATACTACTACACTCACTGATTCTCTCTCTTTATCTTAGGATAACTGGATAAGAATGCTCTATATCCAAAAAAAGGAAATTAAAAAGAGAGGATCAATTCCGTTGGAGAGATATAAGGAGATACGAACTTTAAATTGTTTTACACTACAATCCCGTATTTTAGACTTAAAAAACCGAAGAAAAATAAATAAATTAAAGAGTATAATAAGATAAGAATTCCACCGTTGTGTGGTGTTTTCGTTACGGTAAATATTTTCACCTTAATTTTTGTCAAAGAATTCCGCCATATAAAGAAAGTTCGCGTAACTGGTAACTAGCCAATAAGGACAAATAGTGAAACCCTCTAAATTAGTAACATTAAAAATATTTTCTAACACCAAATAGTAAGTAAATAAATAAATAAAAATATTTTCTAGATTGGATTGGGGACATATAAAATATTTAATTACATTATTGAAAGTGTGGTCTGAATCTTCAAATATTCAATTAATATTTGGAAAAATGGAATAATAAATTAAAAATCTTTGGGAATAAAGGATTATTAGGATCACCGTACAATGTATAACTTTTAACGACGAGGAGAAGAGAGTGACCTGCTGAAAGTGAACGTAGGTTGAATAAATAGACACAAATGAAATGGAATTACACACACTCTGACACTCACATGGTTTTCATGCGATGCGCGATGCGTTGCGTCCCGAATCCTGACCAACTGACAAAGGCCTTCTCTTAGCTAGCTGTATTCCTCGAAATTAGCAATTGACACCACCCTTGGCTATCTGAGCTCCAATCTTTATGTCGCCTTCCTTCTCACTCGTGGTGTGATCAATAAATGGTTTATGGTCATTGTAGCATTCTGATGTAAGATGTAACAATAAAACTTACACGTGTAAGTTGTTCTATATTGTGGTCTGGTCACAATGGCTCTCCTAGCTATGAGCCTATCTGCCTTCGCTACATGGCTCCGGAGTCATCGATTCTTGTTGGCGTTGCATTTGCATGCGAAAGGTTCTTGAATACGGCACTTGGATTGGGTGTGAGTGCGAGAAGAGGGTGAGATCAACAGAGAAGAGGGGTAGGGCAGGTAGGTTGCGTTTTGTCTCTTTGCATGAATGCTTGGTGGGTGGGAAGTGGGCCTACTGCTGTTTTGAGCTTTACGACTGCACTGCGCACTAGGGGTAGCTAGCTTCGGCTTTGGAGGGAATCTACTTTTCAATCGATTGTATTAATTTATTTATTTGCACATCATCACCTTTGTCTTAGGCTTTTGGCTTCGTCTTCGGCTTTAAAGGGAATCTCTCTAGCTTAATATGTAAGGTCCAACCACATACTATTCAGCAGTGAATGTGCCAACAGGCCCAACACCTAACATAATCAAGACCACAACCAGAAAAACTACAACAGTGCACTTGAGCGAGGGACTTTAAATGTTCCATGGAACTTGGGGTAAATTTGTTAGGAATGCACCATTGGGGTAAACTTTGAAATGACTCCTGGAAATGTCATTCCAAATCCCATTTTATGTTTTTTAGTGTTCTTGTAGTCCAGTTTTCAAAACTGGCTTGAGACTGAACTTCTTTGGTATTTTAAAAGTCTCTCGTCCAAACACAGCGGTAAGATTCCCCCGAGCTTTATTTCTACACCCGGGCAAAATCAAGCATACTCCCATAATAGCTCATAGCTTGTGCAGCATAAAGCAATAAAAATGTAGAGGTACCATACCCTCTCACGTAGCTTCAGAAAAGAAAGGTAACTACTACACTTTTCAGTGCTGTGATCGCTAAAACATAACAAGGGGCTAGAAACCAAAACCCATTTAGTCCATCTCAGCCACATTGCTTTACCGTGCAAATATTGGTACTCTGCAAACCTCAGTTTTACTTTACCACACAGATCTTAATAACAGAGGCGACTCCAATGCGATGAAGTGCCACCACAGCATCCCCAGGCGTGCACAATCCCCTCTGTGTTGCTGACTTCAGAGCAGCTTCCAGGATCACCTCTGTGGATTCTGCATCGGTAGCTTTGGCAGACCCTTCAGCCAATAGAGGAATCAACCCCCTGTAGATCAGGCTATGTCTTGCCGGAGTCTCATCACTGCAGGTCCAATCAAAGGAGTCTGTGGTCAGAACTGGAACCACCACTGACAGTATAGGAACAGCTGGCCGGTACTTCGCCACCAATTTGGCTGTGCTCCCACCTCTTGTCAACACAACAATGAGTTTGGCTCTGGCCTTATTGGCTGTTCTGACAGCAGAGGATGCAAGACTCTCCAAAGGGCTCATTGGAAGAGGCGTCGACTTCATCATCTCCTTAAAGATTGCCCTGTAATCAAGGGAAGATTCTGCCTCAATACATATACGAGCCATGATTTTCACGGCGAGTTCTGGATAGGACCCAGCTGCACTCTCACCACTAAGCATGACACAATCAGTGCCATCAAGGACAGCATTAGCTACATCTGTGGCTTCAGCACGGGTTGGCCGTGGAGACTTGATCATGGATTCAAGCATCTGAGTGGCAGTGACCACAGGCTTGCCCACAAGATTACACTTATATATCATCATCTTTTGTGCCAGAAAAATTTTCTCAACTGGGATTTCCATTCCAAGATCACCACGGGCAACCATGAATGAATCTGTCTCTCGCAATATCTCATCAAAGTTGATAACTCCCTCCTGGTTCTCAACCTATAGAAACCACAGCAAACTTAACTGGTAATTAATGAAAAAAACAATTAGACATACAAACCCAAAAAGTAAAGCTACGGATCATCTTCTGACATCAATGCTGGGACAATCGAACATTAAAAGCGAGGTGCATACCTTTGACATCAATTGTATGTTCTTGGCATGGGGTCCAAGAACTTTACGGACATTAACAAGATCTGATCCCTTGCGTACAAATGAAAGAGCAATCATATCAATCTTGTTGGGCACGCCCCATTCCAGAATATCTTCCTTATCCTTCTCCGTCAGTGTGGGAAGATCCACCACAATACCAGGAAGATTGACATTTTTTCTTTCACCCAGCATTGCAGTGTTCTCACAGCGGCACCTAACTGTACCAGCTGCTGGATTACAAGATAATACAGTGAGAGTAATGGTGCCGTCTGCACATAAAATGGTATTTCTCGGCTTCAAATCCACAGCCAGCTTCTTGTAGCTCATGGAAATCATCTCTTCATCCCCCTTGATGCTGTAATCAGTAGTAATAGTAATTTCCTGCCCTTCCTTAAGTTGAATGGGTTTTCCACCCTTGAGGAATCCAGTCCGAATCTCAGGCCCCTACGAAAAGTGGAAGTAACAAGCGCTCAGTTTCAAAATGTGGAAAGTGGAACATTATTGTAGACCAGACCATCTTTAATTGTTGTTAGAGTTTGTTAGAATGTGGATTAACAATTTTTTTATATACTAAAACTTGCTGTCATATGTAGGCTCTTTCCACCTGTAGAGCCAGCATGTGGATTCAACTTAAGATTGAGAGGATTGTGATTGCAAGAAATTGAACGTGGGATCTAATGCTCCGATACCATAATGTAGTAGTTTGCTTTCTAACAGTTATATATATTTTAGTAGAGGCACGAACTTAATCTTGTAGCAATTCTTTCAGTTGTAATAGTGACCAAGCCTACCCAGTGTTGTTTCTCTCAGAAACATGGGACAGAAATAAAACAACTTTCAACCGTTTACTGATATAGACCACTTATCTCAAGAGGATGTGAATAGTGAACTACATGAATCAGCCAAATGATATTGGTAGAGGCTCAGAAGCTAAATTCTGGAGCAAGGAACTGGAAGATATGCAACCCTTAAAACCATGTGTGGGCATCGAGGCCCAGGTGATAAATATTCATATTCATGTATCCATTCCATTGGAGTAGAGTGGAGTAGAGTAGGAAAAAGGTATCATATATGGATAATAATAGGACAAACACAAGAGTCGAATTGGATAATAACTAAGAAGAGGATAATTAAGACTAATGGTGAATAACACAGAGAGACAATTAGACAAGGCTATTTATTTATTTATTCCTTCATTCATTCCAGTAGTTCACCAGAAAGCAAAGCGGGAACACAAAAACAAACAAACAAAAACAAGAGTAGGATGAAAATTACACAAGTGAGGGTATATATATGTAGCTGCAGAAGTATGTATGTATAGGAAAGTGAAATCGAGAAATTAATTAGGAAATAGAGAGATAGATAGGGACCTTTGTATCGAGCATGACGGCGCAGAGGATCTGAGTGTTGTGCATGGCAGTGCGGAGATTGTCGAGGGTCTCCTGGTGGTAGTCGTGGGTGCCGTGAGAGAAGTTGAAGCGGGCGACGTTCATGCCAGCCCTTAGAAGCTTCTCGACCATGGGGACGGAGCGGGAAGAAGGGCCCAGGGTGCAAACGATCTTGGTCTTGGGGATGCGGCCGTCTTTGGGGAGCTCCTTGAGTATTCCTTCTATGTCTATGTTGGCCATGCTTTGAAATCTGAATTTGATTGACTTTCTTCTCTTCTTTTCTCAGCTAGATAAGATAGATAGATCTTGGATCGATGATGATGATGATGATGATGATGATGATTTTATCTTCCGATTCGAAGTCGATTCAAGTCGATTCTGAGCTGAGATTGATTAGCAATTAGCAGCACACAAACAAAACAAAACAAAACAAAGGAAGCCCTTCTCTCTCGGATTTCTACCTTCAAATTCGTAAAATAAAAAACAAAAAAAATAAACAAACAAACAAACAAACAAACAAACAACAAATAAGAAGTAGCAAGGTTACCAGCTTAGTTACCAAGCCTTGCTCGTGGCGGCGGGGGCAGCTGGTGTGACAGTAGCAGTAGTAGTACGGAGGAGGAGGGAACAGTAAAGTTGAAGAGAGGAGGCAATCACAAATCCGAGTGAGCAGTTGGGGAGACTGTCTGTCTTTTGGTGAAAGAGTAAAGTAAACAGTGGGCTTAGAAACTAGTGGACTAGACCGGACGTGAAAGAGTAATGTAAACAGTGGGCAACTTTGAAACCGGTGGACCCCACTAAGATGACAAAAATATGCTCAATTTTTATTAAATCATTTTGGCCTATTTTTTATTAAACTGAGAATAATTTTGTCATTTTAATATTTATTTAACATAACTATTCATTGAATGACCAAAATGATTGATAGTGGACAACTTTAGAGCAACTCCAGCGTTGCTGGTTGCTCGGGAGACAGGCAAGGAGAAAGGGCCCGACGGCCGGGGGATGGGGCTCCAGCGTTGCTGGTTGCTCAGGGGACAGGCGAGGAGAAAGGGCCCGAGCGACAGGCCTGGCGGGGATTGCCAGCCCGAGAGCCTGAGGGCTGTGTGACGTATGGCTGATGTGCGACATCGGTGCATGCGCTCGGTGTTCTCTGCGTCCTCCTTCCTCCTTCCTCCTCGTCCTCCTTCCCCTCCTCGTCCTCTTTCCCCTCCAGCTTTGACGAGGATAATAACGAATCTGGGCCGTTCGATGGAGAGCACAAAATCGTGAGGGTTGTAGACGGAGATCGGAAACCCTTTCTCGGCGATGTTGAGGGCGAGATTTTGCCCCATGACTGCGAGGCCTGCCAAGCCTATGTGCGACAGAGCTGGTGAAGCTTCCATGGATGCTGCTGTGAGAGAGAGAAAGAGAGAGTGAGTGAGAGAGAGAGAGAGAGAGAGGACCGGTCAAAATTAGGGAAAAATAATAATATTTTATGGATTGGGTGAGAAAAAAAATATTAATATTTTATTACTAATTGCCAGGGGGAAGGGTTCCAATGGTGGAAATGCAAATGACAATTACTATTTATTAAGGGCTGTTACTGTTCACTAAGTGGATTGAATAGTGGATTGCCAGGGGGAGGGCTCCAAGGGTGGAGTTGCTCTTAGGGACCACTTGTATTGATTTCAAATCTCAGAGAACAAAGTAAAAATTATGCAAATCTGGTGGACCATTTTGACTAAAAAAGCCTTAATTTTTTCATAGAGAAAGAAAGACAAAAATGAAAGTGAGAGGAGATGAGGGGATTATGAGAGGAAATAATTTTATTCCATAAATAAAGGGGTATTTTGATATGGGTCCAAAGTAATTAAAAATTGGACCTATTTCAAAAGTAGGCCTATAAAATTGGACCTATTTCAAATTTTCCCTAAATAGAAACTCATCCGAAGAAAATAAGAGACTCAATCGAACATTTTGAGAAAATAACAAGGAGAGCATTGGCCTAATAAAATACTAGCATTTGCCTACGCACTTTGTGTGTATGAACACATTTTTTTAGAAAATGAGAATGAGAGAGGGAGAAAGAGAACATGAGGGAGTTGGAGGTTTTTGTTTTTGTTTTTTTATTTTTTGTTTTTTTTATAAATATTGGAGGTATTTTAACATTACATGTAGGTGATGTTTCAATAAAAAAAAGTAAATTTTGGACCTATGAAATTACATTATTGCCCATCATTTTTTTTGTGTGATAGAAGACTAATTTGTTTTTTCACCTTCTTTTAGTTGACAAAGAGGGTTTTATTAATTAGTAGAGATTATTCTTACTATCTATTTGTATCATCTTTTTAATAAAGATGAAACCTATATGTATTAGTGAGTCACACCTCTATTTTAGAGATTGTAAACGTAACATTACTCTTGGCCCAAAAACCTCTCATTCATTCAGCATTATCCATTTTTAGGGTGTATTAAATTGGGATTTTGAGAAATTTTAGTGGATTTATAAATTCATGAATTTTTATAGAGTTTAATTGATTTGTAGAGATTCCATGTAAAATTTTGATTAATACACTACGAAATCTCTCAAATTCCTTTTAGGGGGGGTGTATTCAATTGGGATTTTGAAGGATTTTAATTCTTTTAATGAATCAAGAGGTATCAAATCAGAATTTTAAGTGATTCTCTAAAATTCAATGCGTATTCAATTAGGATATAGTTTATTAAAATTTTTAGAAATCCGGGTGTATTCAATTAGAATTTTAAAGAAGTTTATAACGTTTCAGATATATTCAATTATAATTTGAATTTAAAGAATTTGGAGAAGTTGAGGAATTAGAAGAAATTGGAGAGATTTTGTAGTGTATTTTAAGCATCCACAAATCTCACATATCCCCATGAGATTTCGAGAGAATTGAATCAAAGTTTTACATGAAATCTCTACAAATCAATTAAACTCCATAAAAATTCATGGATTTACAAATTCATTAAAATCTCTCAAATTTCTAATTAAATACACCCCCTTAATTCCTCAACTTTTTCAAATTCTTTAAAATCAAATTCTAATTGAATACACCTAGAATGTTATAAATTTCTTTAAAATCTTAATTGAATACACCTGAATTTCTAAGGATTTTAATAAACTATTTTAAAATCCTGATTGAATACACATTGAATTTCAGAGAATAACTTAGGGCTCGTTTGATATCCTACCCAAAAACTTTGATTGTTCCTAAAAATAATTTTCAAATAACATCACTTAAAAACATTTTTCTTTTAAATCTCAAAATTTCAAAAATCTATTTGGTTGAGTTTTTAAAAATAAATTTTTTAGTTTGAATTCAAATTACCTTGAGCATAAACTGAATGAGAGAGAGAATTGGGAAAAATGAGAGAGGAAATAGTTGACGAGGAGAGAGAAAGACAAGGAGAGAGCTAGGAGGTGAGGGAGAGAGCAAAAAATTACGATGAGAAGGTGAGGAATGAGAAGAAAGAGGGTGATGAGACAAAGGCTGAGGAGAGAGAGAAGACTGGATGTGACGTGGGGAAAGAGGAAAGAGAGGGTTGGGAGAGAAAAAAGAAGGGATGTGATATCCACACACCCTTTTTTACTTCTCACACACCCTTCTAATTTTGGACCGTCGGATCGAATGAATTGAAGAAGATCAACGGACAGAAATTAACAAAGGGTGTGTGAGAAGTAAAAAGGGGTGTGTGGATAGCACACCCCAAAAAGAAAGGGTTAGGGGAGAGCAAAAAAAAAATGCTAAGGAAAAAGCAGAAAAAACTCTAAAAACTCATTTTTAATGTTTTTAAGAAATAGTCTATGTTTTTATGTTAGTTTTGAATCCAATTTTTTAAAAAAGTTCTACCAAACAAGAATTCAACGCCTAAAACTCAATAAGTGTTTTTCAGTTTAAAAAATTGAACTTAAGTAGGATACCAAACAAGCCCTTAAATTCCTGATTGAATACCCCAATATTCATTAAAAGAATAAAAATCCCTTAAAATCTCAATTGAATACTAAGCAAAAGCAACTGCAACTGCAAGCAAATGTTCACCACAGCAGCTACCATCGTCATCGTCCTCTCTTTCCTCTCCTAATTTGAATTGAAATGTTAACAGAAATATGGGAAAATCTTGATTCCGACTCCAACATGTGTTATTATCTCCCACTACGTTTAACAAACAAATGATTGTGGCACATCAACATTCTCAATTGAACCAAAATACCAAAATTTGTATATATATAGCAGACCTAGGAAATTCAGACCCTCTAAAAATGTATGGCCATCCGCTCATTGCAATCATAACTTTTCCCCATTTTTAGCTGTTCATGCAGCCACCAACTTATTGTCGTTTTGGTAGCCATCCGTATTGAAGTCCATAAGTTACTGAGGTACGCCAATAGAGCTGTTAGCCATTTCTCTGATCATTGTTTTAACAAACAGTTCCCCTGCCCTATACGAGGACCGGACCTGAAAAATTAATAGATGCAAAGATTTTTTCACCAAGAATGGTAAACTAGGTAACTGCATTCAAACAAGAATAGCAAAGAAAGATAATCCACAACATCTATAAAACTGACGTTAATGAACATCTTACCAAGGGCCCACTGGCTACATAACGAAATCCAATAGACTCCCCATATTCCTTCCATAAAACGAATTTCTCAGGGGCAACATATTCTTTGACAGCCAAATGTAATGGAGTTGGCTGCAACAATTTTAAGCAACTTAAAATCATAATCTTTATCACAAAATTCTACTGGGATATAACTTAGTCTCATTTCATGATTGCCTCAGAAACAGTAAAAGAGGATTGCTTATGGAAAATAAAAACTACCATGGGCCAGATTACAGCCATTCTTCAAGCATACAACAAGAATTAGACTGTCAAAAATCCAAGTCCAACCTTGGACACTCAAACAAAACGACACCAGCCTTACGGTCTGTAAGTTCCAATGTATTTGCATGAAAGTAATCAAAGCTAAATACATGAAAGCTATGCATCTTTAACCAACCTGTAAATATTGTCCAAGTGTCAATATATCAACATCTATAGCCCTTAAATCAGCCATGGCTTCCTTCAGCTCATCGTCTGTTTCTCCCAGGCCCAACATTATAGAAGTTTTTGTTATCATCCCCTTCTTGCTTTGTTTTGCATGTCTTAGAACAGATAAGCTTTGCTCATACCTGCATTACCACATTAAACAAACTTCTTCAGCCCATTGACTTCAGTTCCTAGTATACGACAAATACATACAAAGCCTGGACAAGTATTGTTATGGTCCTTTTTAGCTATCATTTGTGTGACTTACCTTTTGTTATGATACTGTTACCTGAAGTACATGAAAGTTTAATCCTAGGTGGATATTGTATCGTTGAATGTTATGTTAAACTTGGAGCATGCATAGCACATATGTGTCAAGGCCATATTTCCAAACATGATTTTATGAGAGAAATATGGTATGCATGTAAATGATTTAAAAAATATGTTTGTACAAAAACTGATGCACGTCATATGGTGCAATCATCTGGGTCGGACCACTTATGCACTTCTGTACGAAATACATAACCGAAAGACTTTGGATCGGGAGTGCAGCTAGCTTACCCAGCGCGAGGGTCTCTGACAATTCGCTGGAGGCGTTTGACAGTCTCAATGTTGTGTGCAAAAACATCAAGTCCAGAGTAAAGCAGAGTGTGTACAGCCGTCAAGTCACCGCGAAAGTCTGAAGTTAAACACTCAACCATGATGTCAGGCTTGAGAGTCTGCAGAGTCAAGTGAGTGTGTAAAACATTGTATTGTTGTATTGTATTGATGAATGTAAGAAATGATTATTATTAATATTATTATTATGTAAGAAAGAAGTTGTCGATTTTGCAATGCTCTATATGCTCGTCTGAGAGTCTTTATGTTATGTTAAAAGCTAGGTCATCAGACATGATATAATGCATTCAATCAATCAAAGTAGTGAAATTGAAGCAAGCAAGCTGATTAGTTAGCAACCAACCAACCTTGAGGGTTTGGACGGTGCGAGCAAAATGTCCGCTTCCACCGTCGGCCAGGTCATCGCGGTCGACACTGGTTAAAACAATATAATCGACGCCCCAGCTGGCAACGGCGGTGGCAGTGTGAAGAGGCTCCATGGGATCTGGAGGTGGAGGGGTCCTGCTGGTCTTGACGGCACAGAAGCGACAGCCGCGGGTGCAGGTGTCGCCGAGGAGCATGATGGTGGCAGTGGAAATGCCATCGCCACCTCCATTCCAACACTCGCCGATGTTAGGGCACTGGGCCTCCTCGCACACCGTCTTGAGATTCAGACGGGACAAGGACTCCTTGACCTCCTCGTACTTGTGTCCCTGGGGGGCTTTCTGCCTTAGCCATTCCGCCTTCTTCACATTTGGGTCTCTCCCCGTGTAAGGCCCCATTCCCGTTCCCGTTCCCGCCGCCACCGCTTCACATCGTATTCCTCGTCGTCGTCCTCCTGATCGCACATTCAAGGCAGACATCCGGCCTTTCGGAGCCTCAATCGGGATTGGGCTGATTGGCCAAAATGATGATGAAACTTGGGATTGCAGCTGAATCATCATCGTCGTCTTCGATTCCTCCTCAATTTCCTGTCTAGAATACCTAGATTTCTACAACCCACCAATCTAATCCAATCCAGGAGCTTAGGAGTTTGGACTTACCACTCTGCAACTGCAAATACAAGGTCCAGGTGTGGAAGAGGAGGGAGAGCTTGTCATACCTGAAGGCGCGCTCCAGTGCATTGCTCTTGCAATCCAGGAGGAGGGAGAGTTTCCCCGTCGATCTAAAAAATATTTCAGCACAAATGACGGAAATTACGAGGGGGAGCAAGATTACAAGAGGAACCCCACTCCAACACCGATACTCTCATCAATTTTACCACATGTCCAATATGTCCAATTTGTTAGGTGTTAGGTATTACCGCAAAATGATTTTAACACTCCTTTAACATTTCTCCTCATGTGTAATCTCATTTAGTGGTTCATACAGTAGAGATCTATACATTGGTAATTGAAACTCAGAAGTTGACTCGTGATTCACACGTGGAGATCCACACATCGGCGGCAATTGAAACTAACCAGTAACTCTGTATATCCATTTAAGTTTCGTTAAGCAGGATCTAATGTATAACAATAACATATTTGTATTATCTCATTTTATTGACATTAAGTTGTGAATTAAGTGAAATTAACCAGTAACTCTGTATATTGAAAATTGGTATGGCCACAAGAATTTTATTACAGGTTTATGAAATTAAAGTCAAGCATTTGTATCCTAGTCTTAGCAGGTGGTGTTATTCTTATTTCTATCAATATTTCACTCACATTTTGAATTTGCTCATGATTGTAGAAATGCAAAACTTGGTTGTTTTGTATTTATGGTTTGTAGTTTTGATATTTCACATTCACTCTCATTTGGTTTTTTTTTATATTCTGGTTTTGCATGCTCTATTGCATCACGTTTTGTTTGCCTATTACTAATTTATTGGCTGTTTCTTTAAATAATTGTAGTTGGCTTGTAGTGTATATACATGTGTAACTGACTTATACAAAAATGTCAAAATGACTATTTGATTTAAAACCTTGGTTAAATATCCTAAATGTGGGGTTACATGCATGTTATTTTTTATTGATAGAGTTTTTCTTATTTGATTAAGACGATGATAATTATTTAACATTTGTCAAGAGAACTCAATGGACCTATGAATTTCATATTGAATAAAATATAATTAGAAATTATGGGGTTGTCTACTGACGCTCCGATTAGAAGATGCGACTATGGGACAGAGGTTCAGGGCCGAAGGGGTAGAGGAAGACCTAGGAAAACTTTGGAAGAGACTCTAAGAAAAGACTTAGAGTACTTGGATCTAACGGAGGACATGACACAGGACCGAGCACAATGGCGTTCAAAGATTCATATAGCCGATCCCACTCAGTGACTTGGATTTTCCAAGTCTCCAACCGAGAAGTTTTCCTTACTCGGGAAATTAAGGGAATACTACCTCAACCTACATGCTCCACTCACAAAGCTTCAACATACAAGCTTCAACAAAAGAAAATTCAGAGAACTTAGCGCATAAGGCTTTGGTGTATTCAACACAATACGTTGAAATGAAGGAAAGCTATTTATTGATATCCCTGATAAGTCACAAATATGTACATATACATGAGTCAAAATAAACAAACAAAAGGGAGCCTTCACAAAGGTTGCTTAGGAGAAGTCTCAGTAGTCGGTAGAGCCCCAGAAAGAGCAGGCACTGGAGGGGGATCATTTGGAGCCTCAGTACTGGACAGAACCCTAGAAGGAGGAGGCAGCAGAGGTTGATCATTTGGAGCTTCATTACGCGGTACAGCCCCAGAAGACGAAGGCAATAAATGCCTTTGGAACAAACCCACAAATCTCTGATGATCAAGTAAAACCTGACCATCAGATTCCTTCATCTGGTCAAGCTTCCTCTTCATGTTTGTAGCATAGTCATGTGCGAGCCGATGCAACTGTTTATTCTCATGCTTGAGCCCTCTAATCTCCTGTTTGAGACTCATCACTTCAGCCGCCAATGATTCAACTTGGCGGGTTCGAGCAAATAGGCGTTGGGCCATGTTAGACACAGAACCTGCACACTGAACACTGAGAGCCAGATAATCCTTAACCGCCAACTCATCAGACCGTTTGGAAAGTAGTCTGTTATCTTTAGGAGTGAGAAGGTTCCTGGCCACTACCGCAGCGGTCATATCATTCTTCATCACGGAATCCCCAACAGTAAGAGGACCAGTAGGGGAGACGAAGGATGGGCGCCATATGTTGTCTGGAGAAGGCGTGGCTGCCTCTTCAACAAGGTTCAAGTCAAAACGACGGTCGGAGGGGCCAGACATTTTCAAAGGTGTTGAAGAGAGAAGAGGTCGGACAAATCAAGATCTTAGAAGTGCAAGAATGGAGCTTCTACTGGTGGAGATTCAAGTGTGCTTTGGAACTTAATGTCAGCCTCTATAAAAATCTGCACTCGACGGAGCTTCAGAAATCGAAGAGGCGTTTGCTTTCTCAAAAGCTGGGCTGCTCAGAGACCACGAGACGTTTGCTTTCTCAAAAGTTGGGCTGCTCAAAAACCACGAAGGCCGATCTCAGAAATCGAAGAGGCGCTTGCTTTCTCAAAAGCTGGGCTGCTCAGAGACCACGAGGGCCGATCTCAGAAATCGAAGAGGCACCTACTTTTCCAGCCTTGTCAGCACCTGTCAGCTTTGCGGAAATTATGGGCATTATGTCGAAGATTTCTGGTGAAGTATAAAGCACATGAATCTTACTGTTCAATCACCCACTTCCCACACGCAACATTAGCTCATGGGTACCACAGATAACTTTGCCAAAGTTCTCTGACAAAGTTGAGACACGTGAAGCTTGCAGCTCCCACTACACCGCTCTGACCAAGAAGGGTAAAAGAATATCAAAGAAACAGCACTAACAAAGTTTAGACACATAAATTTTGAAGGTCTAGCTACCATATTATTACCCACAAGGGTAAAGGAATAGCATTACTACTTGTTGTTAGGGAGACTCCTATATATGTTGACCTTCATCCCTAACAGACAGGCAGACCTGCAAAAATGCTCAACCCTTCCTCATATCTGAGAGGGCACTCCCAAAGAAGCCTTTCGAAATATTCAGCTTTCTTTCCCCCCGATAATACCTCTGCAAACAAGCTATACTAGAGCAAGAATATCTCATATCATCAGGGTTAAAAGCAAGAGTATCCCATATCATGTTTTTTCCCTGTCTTTTCCTTTGGCCTTGTTCTTACCTACAAGACAAGGAGAAAGAGAGCAATCAGTCAGCACTTGGAATCAAGCTTCCAGTCAGGAACTGACTGCCTGGAACCCCTTACTTGATTACTTACCTGGCATTGCTCTCGAGTACTCATCTTCAACATCTTATGCTTCCAGGGAAGATACCGCATCTGCCTGAGGAACATATAGGGCAAGTGAGAAGGATACAAGGAAGCATGTGGAGACAAGCGTAACAGCACACGTTCCGATACATCCACTACTCTGTCAAAAGCAAAAGTATCCCATATCAGCAGGGTCGAACGTACTATAGATTTGATGGACTTGTTTTGACCCTCAAATTCTTCAGTCGGCCTTATACTCTGGAGGAAACCAGAAAACCCTCCAGCCCAGTTCAAGAATAAGCCTGTGGAAAGTTACTTCTTCAAAAGCAAAAGTATCCCATATCATCTCTTCTCATTTTTCTTCTTTTTATCCTTCATGCTGCCTGCAAGATAGGGAGAATGTGAACAATCAGCCGGAACTCGAAATCAAAGTTCTGATCTGGGACTGATTGCTTGGAGCTCTGATTGCTTACCTTGTCTGTCACCTCTTTCAGCAGATCCCCTAGCTCGGCGACTTGGAGGACTCCTACTACATGGTTTGTATCGCGTTTGACCAAGCCTGAAACTACAAGTAAGCTTCAAGTGAAATTGATACATTACCTTGTGCATCTCCACCAGTTAAAGATACCACCCCTGGATGGAGGAAGAGTACTTCCAGAGAAGATGCCACATCTACCTACGAGACAGATAAGGCAAGTCAAGACGATACCACACTCCGGAACTTAGAAGTTTCGTGATTACGAGATCATTCTCCCACAATATTTCCTAATGTCATTTGTACTAAATCATTCACTTGTACTCACTAAAAGAGAGCTTTAACCTATGTACTTGTGTAAACCCTTCACAATTAATGAGAACTCCTCTATTTCATGGACGTAGCCAATATGGGTGAACCACGTACATCTGGTGTTTGCTTTCCTATATCTATCCATTTATATACTTATCCAAACTAATGACCGGAGCAATCTAGCGACGATCACAAAAAGTGACCGTTTTCGCTACCTAGGATCTATCTTGCAAGAGAACGGAGAATTAGATGGAGATCTCAACCATAGAATACAAGCTGGATGGATGAAGTGTAAGAGTGCATCCGTCGTGTTGTGTGATCGTCGTAGGTCACTGAAGCTCAAGGGAAAATTCTATAGGACGGCAATAAGGCCAGCGATGTTGTATGGCACAGAATGTTGGACGGTGAAGCATCAACACGTACACAAAATGGGTGTAGCGGAGATAAGGATGCTTCGTGGGATGTTTCGTGGGATGTGTGGGTACACGAGAAAGGAGAAGATTGTGAATGAGGATATCCGAGGTAAAGTAGGAGTAGCCGAAGTTGAAGGACAGATGAGAGAAAATCGGTTACGGTGGTTTGGACATGTGCAAAGAAGGCCTACTGACGCTCCGGTTCGAAGATGTGACTATGGAACAGAGGTTCGGGGCGGAAGGGGTAGAGGAAGACCTAGGAAAACTTTGGAAGAGACCCTAAGAAAAGACTTAGAGTACTTGGATCTAACGGAGGACATGACACAAAACTGAGCGCAATGACGTTATAGGATTCATATAACCGACCCCACTTAATAAGAAAATGCTTTGTTGTTGTTGTTGTTGGTAAACTCTCAAAATCAGCTTTATTTCAAAGTTTTGAATGAAAATAAGCCCAAAACTTAAGCTGGAAATAACGGCTTCCAAAAACCAGCTTATGTTAAAAAACACGGGTGAACAGTACTCTTTAATGAATTTTTCAATAACGCAAAATTGCCTCATCCTTTCCTCACACTTTCAGAACACGCCGCTCGTATCAGCATGCCTCTCGCACCCAAACCAGAAAACTTCATTCCTGGCGATCTCTCTTGTTCTCCCAGCGATCTCTCTCGTTCTCCAGGTCACGTTCTCCGGCTCGGCGTCCTTCCTCTGGTAAGCTTCTCTTGTCTAAAATTTTGTTATTCATTTGTTTGGATTTATAAATTTGGGGATGGGAGAGTGAGAGTGAAAGAGGGGTGGGGGAAAAAGATTGGGGATGGAGGGTCGGGAACAAATTAATTGGGGAAGGTGATATGGTTTGTGGAAAAAATTAATTGGGAAAAAAATTAATTGGGGAAAAAATTAGGGTTTGTGGAAGGTCTGCTTCTGATTTATCTTAGGGTTTAGGTATATAAGAAAGGATGAAGCTCTGCTCTACTTCTGATTTGTCCTGCTACTGATCTGTGAACTCTGCTCTGCTTATTGGTGGATGCAGGTTTTTAATTATTTAAGCTTAGTGTATATGTTGTCTACTATAATTTCTCTTTTCGGGTTGATTTTGTGCATATGATCCATCTATCCTATCCTTATTGGGTTAAGGTTAGGCTACTCGAACAAGTGCCTAATCTTAAGCGCCTTCATGTGCAAAATTGGTTGTTCATAGTAATCTTTTTATATCTCTGTTATGATCAATTGTTGTTCATATTGTTTCGATTGTGGTTAACTTAAGGTGGTTTTGTTCTTCTTCTGTTGTGTATGCAAACTATGGAAAAAAGGTGAGATATGTGTAGCAATGTAGTTGGTATTGTGATTATGGGAAGTCTTCTCGTAGATTGGCTAAATTTGGATTTTTTTTTTTCGGACATGGTGGTATATCCATGTATTTTTGAATGAGACTCTCTTAGGAATTGAAAGAGATAAGAAATTAATAACATGAGAAAAAGTAAGGCCTTAATCCTAAAGAAAACACAAACTGCACACCAAAATAAATGAAAACTATGATTTGAATATACGTATGGATGGCGCAGGAGCAGGAGCATGGGGGGCATACCTCTGGATTTGTTCTAGATCAAACAACAACCTTTAGAAGGTTTCTCTGCATATCGGTTTAAGCCAAATATATTCTATTAGAGGGGCACCTCTATAGTTGTTTATATGTGTAAAGATCCATGATAATCCTTTAGAGTTAGATAAATATATTACACTGCTCAATTTGGGTAGCACCATAGCAGTATTGTCATGCAAATGTTTTACCTCAAGTATCTAAAGATGTTTGCTAACTAGAGGTCGCACTTGGTGTGATGGCAAGTGCCTTCGCCCATGAGCGGTAGGTCTCGGGTTCGAGACGTGGGAGCAGCCTCTCCATAAATAGGGGTAAGGCTAGCCGACATTCACCTCTCCCAGACCCTGCGTAAAGCGGGAGCCTTGTGCACTGGGTACTACTACCTATCTAAAGATGTTTGCTCTGTTGTCAATGTATTAAACTGCTCCCTGTCCAATGTGTTTGACATATGTTAAGTCAAGGAATAGACAAACTACAGCACAGTCATCTACATTGGAAGTTGGGTACTTCTGTCTCCACGCTCGAACTGCTGTCTCTACCAGTGCTCGAGCTGCAGAAGAACGTGCTCGGGCTGTTGTTATAAATCTACCACTTCTTTTTTAGAGAGGACATCCCAAATCTGCCAAGAAAGTTTTAATCTTAGATTCCAAGAGCACGAGGAATAAGAGGGGGAAAAGGAAAGGAAATGTTATATATATCTTTTGTAAGTAGCATAAATTAGCTGGCTACGCACCCCATCAGTAGCCAGGACTATAAATTCATCCCTCTCTGTGAGACGCCAATAGGATACATCTAGTAAGCAAACCACAGTTGACCATAGTATGCATTCCTTGTATACTATTGCAGGTAGATGAAAGCCATTATCCAATGTACAAGGAAAATTCACTCTCTAAAATTTATGAGAAGTTATTTCTAATATTTCTGGCCCCAAGACCTGTCATTGAACTGGAGCATCCAGTACGCAGGTGTTGTATCAGTTACTTCAGACATTTATCTTTTTCTTTGTTGGGAAAATATGAATTTACGGTCTTTGCTGAATGTTGGTGTGGCATAAGACTTCTAGCATTGAGTATTTATGTGTGTTTAGGCGTTTCCAGCCCCTTCGTATATTTACTTTAGCTCACACTACACTGTTGTAGACCTTTCTAATGCTAAAGTTTTTTCTTGGTGTATTTTTCCCCCTAATGTTAAAGGGCATATCATGCATTACTTACGAGAAAACAACACACGATGCCCTGTTGCAGGTATATTTATTTTTTGTTCCCCTACATCAGTTGGACTTATACTTTGGTGAGATTGCTAAACCCTTTTGCTTTTTCCTCCTATCAGCTTGCCCTGCGAAATTGAAGTCAAATAAAGTGAAGGATGATCCACTGTTAGCCGCTGATATTGATGAATTGCGTAAAACGCAGAATCAGAATGTCACGGCTGATGTGATGGACATCACTGAGTTTGAAGAGTGATTGGATGATTTCGGGATGTGAAAAGTTTCTAAAATGACATTTCAGCTTTAGCTATTTCAACATGCTTTTAGGTCGTTGTGAAGTAGTCGTGTATTCTGTAGAATGGTTTTGTATAGAGTGACCTGATTTTATGATTTTGCATATGTAGTACTAGTAGTTGAAAGCACTTCCAGTTCATTCTCTCTGTTGAATTCTTTTAGACTGCATTTAGACAAGTGCGTTAACATGAGGCATTTAGTTGGATTTCCTAATTCAAATTGTATTGGATAAATCTCATTATTCTATATTTGAAGTGGTTTAGAGAGTAACTGTGAAAGAACCCGTTAACCTAGTTGTACAATGAACAAAGTTGGAACTCACAACTTCTATGGGCCGTGCCAATAGGAAATAGAATAGCGGTAAGTTTGTCATACTAATTAATATTTAAGATAAAGTTTAAATATTTTGCTTTTAAAAATAACGTATATTTTGTAATTCACCTTTATTTGTTAAGAAAATTAAATTAATGGCACATATAGTATTATACCCTTTTTGGTCATTTCACATAGTCATAGCTGTTTTACATAAAAGTTTACCAAACACTGTAATACTGTTTTTTTTTTTTCCAAAAGCACTTTTACAAAAAAGTTTTCCAAACACTCTGCTGTTTTATTTTACAACTGATTATTCTCACAGCACAACAAAATTTTTTTTTTTTAAAGCACAGCAATACCAAACTAGCCCTAGACTAGTTTTCGAAAGTCAATCAAATCCAATCATGATGAAAGGTTTGTAGAAATTCACATTTTTGCGATATGACTATCTACTTTAAGGTATGTGATTATTCCTGTATTTATTTGAGACTTTCCTAAATTTGTGGGGTGGTCATAGGAGCAAGTTTTGCATAATAATATTAATTTACTAACACTTCATGTGTGGCAATTATACGTTATAGTGTTCATATATAACGGATATGATTTCAATTCCTTACCAATGCACTAACAATAATATTATTAGCAAGTATGGCAAACGGGCTACGACAGAAGGCTTTATATCCTTTGGATACGTACTAGTTTCAAACTTGGTGCAAAAGCCACTATTGGCCTTGAGAATACTATATAAATTGTGGGGGTTTGCAACTTATTAGTACCTAAACCATTATTAATTCTATAAGCTTTCTACTGAACCCAAAAGATACGTAGAGTATCCTAGCTTGCAGTCATGATCTGATGTCAACAACACCCATTTGAAATATGTATATAACTAGAATAAAACATGTCATTGCCTCTTCTTCCTTCATTTGTCTCTTTGGCTGCTATGCTGCTTCTACTATTCCAGTAAATTTTATTTAGACAATTTCTTATAACTATTGGCATATGATATAATCTTCTTTTGCATTAGCTTTACCCGTGTGATATAGCATGGTATGCATTTAATTCAGTTTTTACTCTCAATTTGTATTCGGTTTATAATGATCATCAAAGATGTATCTTAATTATTAAATGAGTTATGATGGCGTGCCATTGCTAATTGGCCATTACTGCTTACTCATAATTTTTATTCGTGTTTTGACATTTACCAGCATGCTATAATATCTATGAGATATTGTTGAATACTTGCAAATTATTATTTTTATATCTTCAACTTGTGGGGTGGAGAGTCCCTTCACGGAAAAGTTTTTTTGCAGATGGTGACATACTAGAAAAATGTGGGGGTATATCTCAGCACAAGGGATTGGAAAGTTATATTCTGGGTACAAAACACATAAGAGGTAGTCTTGATTAATGACTGATGTGTGACATGCAGGTTGAAGAGTTTAGGCTAATTAAGTGCCTAAACCTGTTTGAGTTTTTCAATTATTTATGGGAAAGACCATTGTATATCCCCCTTTACGGAAGATGTCAAGTTTATCTAAGTCTGTATAGTGATAGCCTAGGGATAGCTTGAGCCAAATATGAATTTATTTAGGGAAACGCATCCTCTCCGGATCCCTTTTCACCTAGTCCGGGATCCGGGCCGTTGAAAATTTGATCCAACGGTTACAAACAAGAGGCCCCTTTAAAAGTAATAATAAATGTAGCCGTTGGATCATTCTAACGGTTCGAATCCTGAACTAGGTGAATTTGGTTTAAAGGAATTCGAAGAAGATCCCTTTCCTTTATTTAGCATATGCATATGCACTTGTCATAATTAATTTGATTCTTCCCTCTTTCTTATTTTCTACAAATAGGGCTAAGAGAATAAGACAGGTTACATTTCAAATTGACTAATTCGCATATTTCCTCATTGGTTTTTATGGCTGCTATATTGTTTTCCACAATGTCAATACAATTTAATTAAGAAACAATATAGATATGTAAATTTTATAGCATTTTAAATTGTGGGGGGCTTTCCATTTCAATTTTGCTTGGAGGAATTAAATTAGATGCTTTGTACGATTATTAGTATTATAAATGAGCTTTACCATACATCTTTTAGATGTAATCACTAATGAGTTTGTTCAAGTGAAATTCAGGACATCAATGAAAATTGTTGGGGTTGGAGGAGAGCCCGGTATGCTGGATAAACTTTGACGTACTTGAAAATGTGGGAGTATGCTAAGTTTTTTATTTGGGCAGGTGTACCGAAAGTTCCATTGACCATTCCAAAGGCATATTCTGAATGCTAAATAATTTGAGGTACTATATAGTTTATATTAATTAGAAATGAATGGTAATTTTTTTTTTTTTTTAAACAGCTTATGGTAACGTTATACGTGCAAATGCCATATTATGTTGAGAAGTCATGCTTGGGAGAGACAGCTTAAATAGATATGCAGGTGCACCTTGGATTGGAACATGAGTTGACACTCATTTGGAAAAAGATATTTGGTGAGGCTTAACAACATTTTTGTTATATCCCAATTTATATGGACGTGACCCTGTATTTGGTTGAGAGATATCCCACTATTGTGGAAGACAACAATGTGTTTGGTTTGAGGTATCCCACTAATTGTGGAAGAGACTATAAATTTATCTGTGTCTGTGTGGCGATAGCCTAGCTATAAGAGCTTGAGTTAAATATAAATTTATTTTGCATATATGCATTTGACATAATATGTTTGAGGTCAGAAATGGATCTAGCTAATCCTCTTACAAATCCACTAAACTAAATGCTAGTGATGATTATTACATCGAGGGGGATGAGACGTATGCCTATAACATCAATCAAGAGTGATGGTAACCCAACCAATGTGAGTGGAGACCCCAAGAAGTAGGTTCATATGGGTAAGAACAAGTCACTTGTTGATTGGGCGTGCTTTATCAATTTATATCAATAACTCTATTGAGAGTCTATCCATGTGGTGTAGAGAGTGCAACTACAGTAGCTTGTGATGTTAAACTTATGTTCTTAATGAATACCATAACGTATATATACTTGGTGTGCTTGACTACAGTGCACATTTGATGGATTCACCTATTTGAGTGTGGGAGTGGGGCCGTTTCCTATGAGAGTTTAGGCAGGTTCTCTAGAGCATTTATGAATACCCAGGTGGGCGCATGGCCTATTCGCGCCAACCCGCTGAACATGCTCGATTCCGAGGATTCAATGTGGATGGTTAGTCCTATGATTCACGCAAAGAAATATTGATTAATAGAAAAGTTAATTTTCACCAAATTTCTGTGAGTTACGCCTAACTCGTCCTAAGGCTTGTTCATAGTCCAAAAGATATCAGTACTGACGTGTTGGATTCTCACTTTCCTTTGGTACTTCCTTGTCCTCTTTAAACTTGTGTTTCTCAAATTCCTTTTGGTGATTCGATTTGTATTTTGTAATATGTGGGGGATTGTTGAAATTTTTAATTGGGTATTTCAAAATACAACTCTTCATTAGTAACTTTAATATTATTCAATTTGTTTAGAAGTCTTTATTTCAGTTTTTTATTAGTAAAACTAAAAACTGAAGCATTAACTAATTTATAATCGTTGTGGCTATAATGTCCAACGTTCTAGACCTTGTTAAATGGCCTTCATGTATAGCCTATTTGTCCTATATATAATATCATCCTCTCTTTGAGGCAAAGGTGATTTTTTGTGGAGTAATCATCTCTTTCCTTCAACGGACAAACCACACCTAGTTAAAAACAGTCCCACCATCTTCTCCTCTCCTAATCTCTCATATTATCTCAAATGCTATTATAATTTCCACCTTTTATATGTTAAAAGAAAGAATCGAGTTGTTCACTCGATTCAAATATTGCGAGTGTACGCTTACAAAGATCATAGATTGTTGTATTCTGGAGAGTAGGGCACCATAATCTGCTACACCAAGACATTGTCTTAGAGGGGTAAAGTCTACTCTTAAAGACAATGACTACACGTTTCAACCTAAAATCTTGTCTAATCAAGGATCGACGAAGAACGTTCTATAACTACAAAAGATAAGTATTTTATCTTATTTGGTTATTTTATTTAATAAAATTGTGGTGAGAAAATTGTGATATCCTAATATTAATTTTATAGGATTTGTTGTAAGAGAAGTAACATCCGAATTGCCAATATTTCCAACAATTGATATAACTAGAAAGATAATGACATGCCCACTAAAAGCTCGACTTAATGCCTTGAGGAAAACACTGAAAATTAAGATATTGCGTGCACTTGGATTATTTATACTAAGACTCCACAATGTCAAAATCTTTAGATCAGCCAATCTAAACTTGTTATAAAGTGGAGCAATAGCTCTTTTGCTAACTCTGTTGGAACTTTCACTCATTTTTTGCCCTTTAAACCCTTTTATTTAGAATGGAGAATCTAACAGAATTAGCCCAAGGAATCATTGATCTATATTATAACAAGTTCAAAAAACATAAATCAAAGCTCCAATTGGACCACAGTTTAAGAACAATTACTCCAATTTCTCTATAGATATAGATGATACACGTACAGTATGAAATCCGTACCATAAACCCAATAAAAACAGCCGAAAGTGCAAATTCGAGTAAACTACAGACCCTCTTTCTTTTGTCAAGAAACTATAAGCATTTAATTACCAAAATTACAACTGCATGGCAAAGTACAAATTAGAAAAATTACGAATATTTGAATGTAGCATCGCCTTATTAGAGGTTACTGAGTTGGCCTAGTAATGTGGGTGGGTAAAAATAAGATGATGATTATGAATAGGCTACTCCATGATTCGAAACTTGAAATGTAACCGTAAAGAATAGAAAGTGAAAGTTCGAAGGTATTCAACCCATTATTGAAAGTTTATTTAACACAAAGGACCCCCAAACTTGTTTGACGCATTGCTGGGAAGGGATATATCCACCGTCGAAGCTTTAGCGTTCGGCTTCACCAGTATTGCATGGCTTTTTTTTTTGTCTTTCACAGATCGAATACCTTCGAACGGTAGAGATTACAGTCATTATGGACGGTAGAGATTACAGTCAACTCCACGAAGTTGGACTGCAGGTCGATGATGTGTGCCCAAGCAACTTGTACATCGCCACCTCATATTACTCCATCTCCACATATATCAGTAATTTCTCAGTACATAAATCCAACTAGTGTCATATTTAAAAGTGAAGTTTAAACAAAACTTTGACAAAATTTGAACTCATGCTGTGCTGCAACCAAAAAATTTCCACATGATCATGAAACAAATGAGAACACGTCTATAAGGCGCGCCTTTGAGGTACTAACAAGCCCTCCCTCCTCCTTCACAACTTTACTTTTCCGTGCCAAACAAAATGGATGTGGTGCATGTGAATCAAGGAGAGCCCCGGCCAGAATCATCTGAATCTGAACCATCAACCATCTTTTCTAACGAATCTATGTCCACTGCTTCAGAAAGCGTATGTATCCGTAATTTATCTGCATCTTCACTGGGAACAAGAGAATATAAGAAGGAAAAACATTAGTCATGAGCGCCGAAAACAGAAATCTTAAAGTTTTGTTCGGATCACAATGGCATGGACATTTCGTTTTCCCTCATTCTTTTACAAGAATTCAAAGAGCTGAATATTAGGGATAGAGGCCTACTCTGTAACACCAAATATTTCTTTGATAATTAAGGAGCTATCCCTCGAACAGAACTCTGGAAGCTGCAAAAATTTCCCATGAAGATTATTAACATATTATACTCCAAAAACCCTGATTTTCCATGAAAATAACTAACCTACCAAACTAAAGGTAGAGAATTTCCAAAATAACCATGATGTATCATCATAAAATGCCTCAAGAACAATGGAGCTTTTGTGATTATCCGCAGATTTCCCAGAAAACTTTTATGCTCTTCTACAAATCTGGAGTTATACTGACGCAGCAAATTTAGTGTATAAATTTCCAGGACAAACACTAACTCACATCATGCTTCAGCAAAAGTTCAGAATCTGAGGCTATGATACCGAAATGACCCATTTCTGTGCACACAATTCATAGTTTTAATTCAACCAGTGGAGTGGCGTCACATGTTTCAGCCATAACCCTCACGCTTCTGACAAACATGTTTAACCACTCCAAGGAGCAGTTGGGGACATAATATTTTTTTTTTTGACAGCCCTCTCATCACAATATGCCAATCATGCAACCAAAACATGAAAAGGGGAATAGGTGGGGAATAAATATCCTTTGAATACAAAAGTTTCTCCAAGGTAGGAAAACTGGTAAGGCCCTATTTGGAAACTTCAACAAATATGTGCAATATTTTTTTTTTCTTATCAAAAGGTAGTTTTCCACCATGTCTGACTGGACGAAACCATAACTGGAAGAATACCACAATATTTCTTTCATGTGACTCTATACGAGTAAGATTTCTAGTGACAATACAGGAAAGAGAAAAGGCGGGTGAGAAAAACTGAAACATACAAAAAGTATGTCAAAGTTATCATTTTGAATGTTCAGTCCCTTACCTCTGACAGATAGAAAACCTTTCCAAACAGGGCTTGAACAGCTAATTTTCTCTTGAAACCTCTTTCAGTGTAGCCTGAAACATCCATTACAACTGGGCCTGGAAACCGAAAACACGTTGTCAGCAACTGATAGCAAAGTTTTGGAAGGAATTTTTCCAACTTTTCATGGTATGGTTTTGTTATAAGGTTAAACAGCCAATTAGTTTAATGTATTTTGAAAACACATGGATTAAAGAAACAGTACTACGCTAATAAGATGGACAACAACAACATCAATAGAGTAGTATTAGTTGAAAGAGCGTTTTTGGAGCGCACTAAAAGCATCCATCTTTGGTATCTCATAGGTAGGAGGAAGTGATCTACTTTCACAATGTGTCCTCGTCAGATTATATATGTTCCCATCGAAAAGGCGACGATATGTAATTAGACCAAACGGGGTTATGAAAGCAGTTGTTCGATGAGCCAGCTTACCTTTGTCTCGTACAATTCTTCTTGAAATTTCATTCAGAATTTCAGCGACTTGAGAGTCATCGAACATGGAAGATTTTCTGAGCTGAATTAAGTTGGAAACCACATCTGGGTTGAATGGATTTTCATTCAAAGTATACCGAATGTACTTTCGCAAAATTTCCTCCATGCCAAAACCAGTCTGGAAATTAATTAGCAGTGTGTTGTCAAACTCAAAATGGCAAAGTGTACCACAAATGAAAATTTATAAAAGGACACAGTACTCATTCAGTGGATAAATTTTTTATCAATGTCAGAAGAGATATACAGCTGAACTCGAAACTCGAAAGTGCTCCTCCAGAAAAACCATGAATCAAATTGAACGAATAAATAATTTTGAAGAATAAGACAGCAAACGCACTTGCTTGGTTCAGCAGTTAACAAAAGTGTAATCACGATATGGCAAATTATGACACTGCCTCTGAATTGCATATGTATTAGTTGTAGAAATGTCACCTTCTGCACAAGTTGGTTCAAGACATCGGGTTTGACTTCTGCACCATTCTGAAACAATTCGTCTATTGATTTGCATAGCATTGCATTTTTATTCACCTGTTTTGTTTGTCACAAGACAATTAATCAATCAATCAATTAGAAAATCATTCATAAACCCCAATAAACAGTTGACAGGAAAATAAGGAGAAGATGAAGAAGAAGACAATTGACCAGCTTCTTGCGTTTATGTCGAGGGGAAGAAAACTTTTTGACGGTCTTGACAAGGGCAATGACGAAAGTGAGACCGGCATAGGCGAGAGGGAGAGCCAGAATCCAAGGGAGAGAGCTGGTGCCCACTCTGGGTCCAGGAATCGCCTGTGTGACGGAGCCCGTGAACTCTACCACGTCCAAGGCCTTCTCCTGAATCCACGGTAGATCCTCTTCCACCTCTTCCACTGCTTCTTCTGCTTCCTCTTCTTCCGCTGGTGCTGCTTTACTGGTTTTGTTTCCACTGGAATTCGAATTCGAATGCGAATTACTCTTCACCGCCGCCGCCGATACAACGGCGGAAAAGGATCTGCTTGCTCTGAGTGTCAGACTGAGAGGTCTGAAACGACGACAATTAGAAGAAGAAGGAGAAGGAAGTACGAATACGGGACTGTTGGCGGCGAGGCCGCGGGGAAGCCGTTGCAGTTGCAGTTGGGAAGAAAAGCAAGTCGCAGAAGCAAAAGCCATGAGAAAGTCCCTTCACCTCAATTCGCTTGTCGCACGGAGACAGGCTTAAATCTACCCTGCAACCTTATTCTTTCGAAAATTGTCTCTCTTCCCCGTGGTAGTTGTGGTTAAAGTGATTTTTCAATCCTTTATGTTCTACAGGGTGATTTTTTTTTTATACAAAATATTTCAATTTGCAAATTGCAATAGGGAGAAAGGTTTTAAATCTAAGTAAATTGTAGCAATGATTTCTCAATTTTAACTCAATTGAAGCAATTGTTTCTCAATTTTAACCCAATTGGAGTAATGGCCATTCAACTAAAAATTCATTAATATTGATCCCACAATTCATCAAAATGTGCAGCTATGATCTTTTTCGTCAACTCCATTAGAATTTCCGTCAAAATGAGTCACGTGCCATTACGTGAGGCTAAATCAATGGGCAAATATGGAAAATCAAATAAGAAAAATTGTACAATGGTCTCTCAATTTTAATCTAATTGGAAAAATTGTCCATCAACTTTAACTCAATTGGAGTAATGGTCCCTTAACTTTAATTCAATTGTAGCAATAGTCATTCCAACATAACTCGTTTTGACAAAATTGACGAAAAGAACCATAGCTACACGTTTTAATGAGTTGATGGATCAATGGTAATGAATTTTTAGTTGAAGGACTATTGCTCTAATTTAATTAAATCTGAGGAACTATTATTACAATTTACTCTTTAAATCTATAACGCTGGCTAAGGAGTGCACAATTCATCACTTGTAATTGATTTTTTATTTTAGTTTTGGAATGAAAAATCACAACCCAATAAAAAGTTGAACAGAATACTACGTAAATAATTTCAAAAGCTTGGTCGAGTGAAAAAGGAGTAAAGGATTGGAACTTTCTTACCAAATTTGCAAACTAAATAATGTGGTTATAAATGATTGGATTATTAATTAAGTGTCAATTAATATGCTTGTTTCTTATTAGTGACACATCATTTAGTTTGTAATTTGGTTTAAAAAAATTGATCTCCTACTTTTTATGAATTCATTTTTTGGCGATATGATAAACAATACCGGACTACACTCCCGTAGTTCAAATAAAATAAATAAAAGGAGGGGACATCTAAGGATTTCAAGGAATGAAATTTGATGCATTTATTTTTTATAAACGATAGAAAGAAAAAAATTGATGCATTAAGTATATCAACATTTGGTAATAATTATTATAAACTTAAAAAGTAACTAATTTTATAAAGTATAAATTTTGATTTTTTTTTTCTAATTTCTCAAAGAAAATAGATTAGAGGTATTAGAAATGTATCACATGAGCATTGCAAAAGGCATGCGAGACAAATTGTAAATGACTACTTGGAAGGAAACATTTACAAGTTCTCTTATATACATCTAACCGACCCGCATATATTTTGTTTTATTTTTTTAACCATAATTAATAAATGTTCATTATTTACGAGTTACCGTCTTTCCACCACATGAAAACAAAACCTAATTAGTTTAAGAGTCCCTTTGGAGAAGAACAGGGGGACCATTTGGAGAACGCAGCAGATGATGCTTTAGTGCTTACCTTGGGCTCCTTCATTTATGTTTTCCTTTGAGCAATCACTCATATTGGTGTTACGTTTTATAGCTTTTGGAGAGAATTTTGTTATGTGTTTTTATCTTCACACAAACCTGAACCGACCCAAACCAACCCGCCACTGTCGGTTAACCGACTTGATATGTGACATCCCACATGGCCCAGGGGAGTGGATCCTGTAAACTTTATATGTATATTTTCATCTCTACCTAGCACGAGATCTTTTGGGAGCTCACTGGCTTCAGGTTCCATCGGAACTCCGAAGTTAAGCGAGTTCGGGCGAGAGCATTCCCATGATGGGTGACCCATTGGGAAGTTCTTGTGTGAGTTCCCAGAAACAAAACCGTGAGGGTGTGGTCGGGGCCCAAAGCAGACAATATTGTGCTACGGTGGAGTTGAGCTTGAGATGTGACAATTTGGTATCAGAGGCAATCTCTAGCCGGAAGTGTGCTGACGAAGACGTCGAGCCCCTAAGGGGGGTGGATTGTGACATCCTACATCGCCTAGGGAAGTGGATATTGTAAGCTTTATATGTATATTCTCATCTTTACCTAGCACAAGGCCTTTTGGGAGCTCACTGGCTTCAGGTTCCATTGGAACTCCAAAGTTAAGCGAGTTCGGGTAAGAGCATTCCCATGATGGGTGACCTACTGGGAAGTTCTGGTGCGAGTTCCCATAAACAAAATTGTGAGGGTGTGGTCGGAGCCCAAAGCAGACAATATCGTGCTACGGTGGAGTCGAGCCCGAGATGTGGTGGGGGCCCGGGCGGGGATGTGACATGATCGGTTTTAGACCTAGTTTGGTCAGTTTCGGTTTGCAATTTTGACCCAACCGACTAAGTCGGTTTGGTTTCTATTTTGGCCCAAAACCGACCCAACCTAACCCGTGCCCACCCCTAACCCAAACATATACCCAAGAAATTTATTAAATTCATATATAGGAAAACCTTTGCATCTATATCAAATGAAAGACATAACCACCATGGAAACTTTGAATCCCAACTAAATGTAAAAGATTTATAGGTCTTCCGTACTATGCCAAAAAATTGAGTTCGAATCTAATTAATTTTGTAAGAATCAAACTCCTGCAATGTAATGAAAATTTGAGTTCTATAGGAATGATTCTAGTTCTTGATTTTATCTTTGGAGGTGGATAGGGAACATTATTGGTGTTGTTTTTTGTTTTTTTTTTTTTTTTTAATCCTCTCTAAATTATGTTAGAAGTTCATTTAGAAAGTCCATTGGAGATACACTTAGAATATTGTATCAGTTCCCTTCAAATCTACTAAATTATTCTTTTCTAAAATTCTTTAGATTGAATATACGTGGATTTTGTATAAATTTCTTTAAAATTCTAGTTGAGTGCATTCGAATTTTTGTGGACTTCTATAAAATATCTCTCAATTGAATATATGTACATTTTTCATACACACAACTAAAACCTCCCAAAATCTCAATTAAATGCACAAAACTCTTCAATTAAGGTCAATAAAATCAATTCAAATCAATTCAAGTCAGTTCCACTTACTAAGCTAATCTAAATTACTTATAACAAAACTCTTTTTATCAACGAAAAGAGAATGAGAAGACAATTTGGTCTTCTATCACAAAATAAAAATCGTGGGTAGTAGTATAATTTCGCACAAACCAAATTTTGTTTGTTTTTTTTTTTTCTTTTGAATCTTTTGATACCAGCGCCTCACTTTTGAATTTTTTTGACTAAACATCTATGCCTTTTAGAAATTTGATTAAAAAAATTTATTTTATAATTTTATGTATTAGAATTAATTATTTCATGTACCTCCCTAAAATCTCACACCAAAAAAAAAAACACACACCATAGCAAATTTCCTATAATCTAGCCGTTTGATTACCTTCTCTCCCTTTAGAGATAATTGTATATAAAAAAAACATGGTTAGATTCAGTTTATTTTCACAATAATCCCTATAATATAGCAATGATTATCTACGATTTAAAATATTATTTTTTCTCAACGGTTTAAAATATTTTTAAATCTCACGAAATTAAACATACCTAATAAGTTTTTCTTTTAGTATATTAAGAGAAAATAGGACTAAAAACAACATAAAGGTACCAATAAACAATGTGTATGAAATCTAACGTCCCTAAATGAAATATAGTGTACCAATATCAACAATATGTTGTCAAACGTACCAAAATTGTAAATAAATGTACCAATCAATGATTTTTACAAATTTAAATGTACCCACCGATAATAGGCTTTTTATTCAAAATGGTCACTGAGATTTGCATAACTCCTCGTTTTGGTCATTGAGATTTGAAATCGATAGAATTGGTCCCTGAGTTTGTCCACCATCAATCATTTTGGTCATTCCGTGAAAAATATCCATCAAATAAGAATAAGATGACAAAAATACCCTCATTTTTTGTCCAATCATTTTGGCCTATTGTTTATCAAAATTGAGGGTAATTTTATCATTTTAATCTTTATTTAACATAACTATTCACGGAAGGACAAAAAATGATTGATGATGGACAATCTCATGAACCACTTATGTTGATTTCAAATCTCAAGGACCAAAGTGAGGAGTTATGCAAATCTCATGAACCATTTTGGTTATAGCCTATATGCATAATGTATTGTACATAATAGTAGTTAGTCAACAACTATATGTTAAAAAAACATCAAAGAAAAATAGTTTCACAAAAAAATTGAAAAAATTACACAGAACTTGTTATGTTGGATCACAACTATTTGAAAAAAAAAAAATTTGTAGGCAAAGCGCTTTAATCAAATCTTAAAAAGGCACAAATGTTTAATGATATAGAAAATTTGTAGGGGATTTTAATTTCCTCTTTTTTTTCTTCAAACCTCACCCGCATGTCATCATAGTATCTCTAATTTAAAAAATAAATAAGGTTTTTTTATTAGTACCCCACATAATGTTGAATACACTACAAATTAAAATTTAATATTAAATAACTTATATACCCTAATATGCATTGATAGTTTTGACCTTATAATGTTTTAAAAAAAATTAAAAATTACTAAATGCTCCCCAAATGACTTTTAACATGTATATCACAAGATTATTTATCTTCTTCAACTCTATAAACCACTCTCACTTTCCATTGTAGAACAAAAAGCCTAACCAATGAAACTACAAACCCATTGATTGAGAAAAATTATTTTTGATGAGTAGAACATGAAATCGACGTTTCAGAAGCTTCCCCTTGTTCAAAATGTACCATCATAAGTGGTGAAGTTTAAACTTCATTGGTCTCAGATTACAGTCATCGCCTTCTTTTGCAAAGAAACTTCTGCCGTTTCACTTTTGTATGGTTACCCAAACATGCAGCTTCTACTTTCCTCTATTTGATCCTCTATAGCAATAAGAAAATCCTGGTATGACTTGAATGATTCTGTAACAACTGTACATAGCACAGAGAAAAAAAAAATCATTGTGAAGAGTACCGGGGGGTGTATGGAGAAAATATGGGGTGTGTATATAGAATGGTAAGGTGTATGTTCAGAGTGTGGGGTGTGAGATTATTATGGAAAAGTATGTGGAGGTGTATAAAGAAAAAATTTAGTTGAAAAAGCAAATGTAAGGTATATTAAATATATAAAGTGTATTCAACAATACGTGAGATGTTAATATAACAAGCCAATAAATAAACCCCATGTTGGAACCAAATTTGCATATTTTCTCTCCCTCTTTCTCTCTCTCATATTTCTCTTCTAATTCTCTATTTTCCAATTTTTTTTTTTTAAATATATTTACACACATGTAGTGTGTTGAAAAGAGACTAAGCAATCTTTGCACTAACCTTACATTTGGACCTTTCACTTGATCAAATATCAAATGTCATTTTGTACACGAAAACAAAATATGAAAAACAAAAGAAATATTTTGTGACCCTTACAACTTGACCGATTTGATTGGTTAAATTATGCATAAATTGTATTGACTTCAATTACTAATATTTTAAAATGGAATTAACCAATTTATACTCAAAACCCCCAATTCAAATCCCTCTGTTTTTTTTCTCATTCTATTTCATCCAAATTTATATAACCAAACAAAAAGCCTCAAAGAATCTAAACCTTTCTTTAGCTGAATTATGTGTGGAAGTGGAATAATGTTTAACCATCTTTCTAATAAGACCAACTCAAATTGCTTGGGCATCTTCAATGAAAGGCCAACTTTAAACAAAGTCAGTGGTCACTGTTTGTTATAAGAAAAGTAAAATAATAAGAGAGTTGTAAGATGTTTCTCCTAAAGCTTGGACTTTGGACTTTGAGATTCTCTGGACCATGTCGGGGGGTAGATTTTGTAGTCGTCATCTTTCTTAATTTTATCTTCTTCTAAATTGTCTTGAGAAAAGGCATCAGGATTAGCTTTAATACAATTCTGCAGAACTACAAATGGATGCACACAGTCTGATCCCTGTAAATATAAAAAGGACAAACAAGAAAACCTCATGTTAACTACTAGCATATTTACACTGACCTGAAACAGACCAGCCACCTAATGATAGTGAGCTTTATGAATTTCCAACTTGGAGTGTTACATAACAAAAACCTTATTCTTATCATCTATTTGTATCATTTTTTCTAATAGAGATGAGACATGTGTTGGTGGGCCCTACCTCTATTAGAGAGATGATACAAATAATGGTACAAATAGATGGTAAACGAAACACTACTCTACATCCGCTAGGCTAGGTTACGGTTACCACTTACCAGTACGTAGAAACAGATCAACATGATAACTGACCAAGTAAATAGCATCTATTTTACAATCATAATCAGAATTGGTAAAGATCAATTTTCAAGAATTTTTCATTTGGAGGAAGGGAACAAATGAGAGAACGAAAATTGAAAAATGCGTTTTGCTCAAAATTTTCACCAGGTCTCTCCAGTCTCTTTGGTGACTAGATGGACGTATCTTCCATTTATGGGTTACTAAAAATCCAGGTCCACAGGCAGATGCATATCCTATCACTGGTACCCAACCCAATTTTAAGGCACAGGGGTCAGAGTTGAGATTACCTTTTCTTCCACTGTGCTCTTAAGATAACAGAGAAAAGCCTCTGAAAACTGAAGTCCGCAGGGCCCACTGCGTAAGTCGGCTATGCAGGGGCATTCCAGTGCCTTGTGAGCCTTGGCATCAAGAGACTGCAAAGTGCATAGTTGGACTCGTTGGATGGTCAATCATTCGTAAGCGAAAAGCAAATACTAAACGTATGCCCTTTTGAAAAAAATGTGCAATAAAAGATACACCCCACCCTGCATATCCCTTTTAAGAGAAACAAGTTTGGGGTCTTTGAAACCAACCTCATTTCCGTCATTGCCATATGCTGCAGCTTCTGTAAATGCACAACATGGCAGGAAGGAATGTCAAGTATTACATACTTTGTTAAGTAGTAGATGATGAAAAGAAACAAAGTTCCAGAAACTAAGGCCCCAGTATTACTATTAATGTATGATGTAGCTCAAGACACCCGTCCCAACCAATAACATGGCGGTCTGTATTATTAGTATACAGGAGAGTGTTGTGGAGCAAATTAAAGAAAAATTTGTCTAGAGTCTAGAAACACTTGTGAAGCGTCTGTCTGAAATCAGTTGCTAGGGCTGGGATCTTTGTACTGAAATCCCGAAACCGACCTGAAAACTCCCGAATCGACTACCTTAAAAAACCAGAAGTCCCCAAAAATTTTAATAACCGAAACCGAAAAAAAACCCCAAAACTCGGTACGGGGATCGGTTACTCACTAATTAAACATGCAAAAATTAATTTATCTTCGATGAAAGACAGATCCACATCTTTTTGTTTTGATCACTAATTAATCATGCAAAGGGCTGATAATAACAATAAGAAGAAGAATGTGGTTTTAGTGGTGGCAATTGGCAAAGTAAACAATTTACAATCAACGTATTATTGTAGCCAAACAAATTTACTAGTCTAGTGTGTATATAATTTAATTTATAGGTATATACTCAAGGATAGGACTTAATAATTCTGCAGCAAATACATATTCAGATTATTCCAATAATAAATCAATTCTAACAAGTTCCGGGAAGAAATTCACAAACACCCAAACAACGCCGTAAATAAATCACAAATACCCAATAAGAAATTAATACACACAAATTATATAGATAGGGCAGCGGAGAGGAGAGACTGTAGCGAAAGAAAGAAAGGTACCCACCGGCAATAAGAGAGTCTGTGGAAGCGGAAGGAGAGGAGGAGGATGAGAAGGAGACACCAGAACCAGAGTGGCGATCCGCTGTTGCTGCCTCGCTTTGAACTTGACCCATCTAATCCGTCTCCGCCCGCCCCTTCCTCCCGAGTCGGTCTCTCCGCTCCCCAGTTGTCACATATCATTACCCTTAATAGAATTTGGAAAACTCAGTCAAATCCCCACAGCCGGTCAAATAGTCAATAGTCAACAAATTAGAATATGTTGGAGGAGATGATAGACGGCCAAACCCATTAACTTCCCAAACCCAAGACCCAATAGTATACGTACTCGTCTCTTATTTTGTTTATAGAGCATTGGGCGTGGTCCTGGGCCCATCATCAGCTTCAGCCCAAATTTTAAAATAAGGCGAGCTGCAAGGCGCCTTGCCGGGGCGGTGTTCGTGGAATCTCCCGCGATCTAATTTCTCAATCTTGGCACTGTTGATTACAATTCAAGAAAAGGAAAAGGAAAAGGAAAAGGAAAAGGGATGGTTGTTCATTTGTGAAATTACTGGAAAAAGGAAAGAGAATGAGGAAATCAAATGGGTGGGAGAGCAGACGACGCGGCATTGGCATTTGGCAATTTATAGTATAGCCTAAGTCTAGGGGAGGGAATGTGTGATGTGTTAGTCTAAGATTCTGGTATATCGATCCATGACAAGAAGAAGAAGAAGAAGAAGAAGAAGAAGAAGATAGGTAGGGTTAGGGTTATGGTTATGGTAGAATATATGGACAACGTGAAGTTGGGAATGCTGGACGGTTTCTTGACGAGAAACCATCAAAAATCCCTGAAATCCCTTTTCAGCCGCAACAAATCTCCCAATGCGAATGACAATGGAGACGACGACCCTTCCTCTGCTGCTCTCAATTCTCCAAAATCCATTCCTCAGCTCTCTCCTTTCGCTAATTCCGTCGTCTCTCGCTGTTCCAAGTCTGTCTTCCTCCCTCTCCCAGTCTCCCTCCTCTTTTTTTCTTTATTGTTATGAACATGCTGCTCTGTTATTTATTTATTATTTATTTTTTTCTTTTTACTTGGGTCGCTCGAGAAGCTTCTTCCCTTCCATTCCCTTTACAAGCATGTCCATTGTCCAAAAACCAGCACTGCATTCATTTGTTTTGCCAATTCCACCCTATAATGCGACTGCACCCATCATTTTATATCAATTTTTTTATAGTTCTTCTTTGATTTGATTTTAGCATGCTGGTGCTGGTGTTTGGATATTACAAATCATATATCTGAATGAATGCCTCCGGTCCTTGATTTTTTTGGTCCATAACTATTACCTGGATGACGCAAAAAGAAAGATAAAATACACGTTCTTTTTACTATTTCTGCCCCTATTATTACTCTCCTCGTCATTGTTATCATCATCATCCAACGTAAAAACATTACATCCATGAAATCCATAGATTTCGTTGTGATAGTAAGCATCTACTGCTATGTATTATTGGTTTATAGTCTAACCATGATTCATTAAAATACATCTATACAATCTGTATCCTAGTAATCTTGACGCTAAATGCATCTCACCTGCTGCTGCAGGATTCTTCAAGTCCCTACTGAAGAACTACAGCATCATTTTGACACACAGCTACCCGAGAGTGTTAAGGAACTTTTGACTTATGCCAGGAATTTTTTGGAATTTTGCTCATACCAAGCACTCCATATACTGAGCAGTCATCCAGATTATTTGAATGACAAGGAGTTCCGCAGCTTGACATTTGATATGATGCTTGCGTGGGAGTCGCCTAGTGTTGAGACTAAACCCCAAGACAAAGTGAGGCAGCCTCATTGTTATTTTGGATCACTAAGGGTTTCTTTTCCCCCCTATAATTTGTCAGAAACTCAAGTGTAGCTCTTAAATCTTATCTTCGTTTCTGTGAATGATCTTCAACTGCAGGAAACTACTTGCAGTAACCAGGAAGTAGAAGACGAAGATGGCTGGTCAATTTTTTATTCAAGTTCTACGAATATGGCCGTGCAGGTTCTTTTTTCGTCAGTTTCCTCGTTTCTTTGTCTGCGATGAACACATTATTCCCATCTAACCGAGTTCTGTGCATAGAATGGGCTAGTTTCAACTTTCATCTTATTCATTCAGTGTAGTTACTACTTTGAAAAACTAATTTGTGTTTCTCCTTCAGGTTGATGACAAGAAAACTGTTGGGCCAGAGGCCTTTGCACGAATAGCTCCTGTTTGTGCTGCTGTTGCAGATATAATAACTGTCCACAATCTTTATGATGCCCTCACAAGTTCTTCAGACCATCGACTTCATTTCCTTGTATATGACAAATACATACGAAGTCTCGACAAGTATTTTTTTGGTCCTTTTAGTTATCATTGTGTGACTTACCACTGCGTTTTGTGGAACTGTTACTCAAAGTACATGAGAATTTAATCCTAGGTGCTTGTCCTGTGGTTGAATGTTAAGTTAAATTTGGAGCATGCATAGCCCATATGTGTTAGCCATAGTTCCAAACATACTTTTATGAAAGAAAAATGCTATACACGTAAACGGTTTATAAATTATGTTTGCACAAACTGATGCATATCATATGTGAAATAATCGGGGTCTGGCCATGCATGCACTTCACCTTGTGTGATGAGATGAAATTGGTGTATACCTCGTTAGTATGAAATGCATTATCCATTTCTCCTCTATGATTTCTTTTTAATTAAAAGGCGAAAATTTGTTTCGAATTTGGCATAGTGAAGTGGACAAGAATTCCACCATGATAGAAGAGAAAATATCCTATTTCTCGTCTATGGTAATTCTAGCTTTGGTTAGATTTTAAGGTTAGTAGAAGGCACACACATGCACATGCACATGTGCGCTCATCAGTTCCAGTGGCTATGGCATGTGGATTTTCTACTTTCTATCAAATATAACTAAAAAAGTGTTTGCCTTGTTATTGTGTCTCGTCGTTTAACCTTATTGATGTCAAATTTTTGTCTATTAATTAATGGCTCTTTTGCAGGGTCATTAAGGCTTCCAAAAATGCATTGGCCTCGTCCATTGAAAACCTTCAGCTTACAGAGGGAGAAATTGTCCTTGATGTTGATGGTACAGTTCCCACTCAACCAGTGCTGCAACATATTGGCATGTCTCTGTGGCCTGGTAAGTGATTGTATTCGGGAAGGTGGATCTTGCGTTAAGTAAATTAGTTTTTAAAACCATAAACTTTAGAGCTAATACAATTTGGAGACATGACTAAACCTTGGGAATGGTCTACTTCTTATATTATAAAACAAGAACCCCTCATGGCCTCCCTATAAATATTATTGGAGGGAGGATTTTCTCCGAGTGATTTTGCTACAGCCCGTCATGGCCAAGTGACAGTTAAATTTTTTTTCATCTTTATCTTTCTACGTTTTTGGAAATCCTATAATAACCAGCTCTGCATCGTCCTAATGAGGACACCTTCCCCAATGAGCGGTAGGTCTCGGGTTCGAGACTTGGGAGCAGCCTCTCCATAAATGGGGGTAAGGCTAGCCGACATTCACCTCTCCCAGACCCTGCGTAAAGCGGGAGCCTTGTGCACTGGGTACGACCTTTATGCTTTATGTTCTTTTCCTGAAAACTTTGCTAAACAGGTTTGACTAATTCGGGTCATGGTCTCAATTATAGCAGGCTCCATTTTATGTATTAAAATTTTGTATTATATAGAAAACTGGAAAGTGTTGCTCATCCAATCTTTGTTTATCTAGGACGGTTGACACTTACCAATTCTGCACTGTACTTTGAATCATTGGGAGTTGGTTTGTATGAAAAAGCTGTTAGGTACGATCTGGCAACAGATATGAAGCAGGTCATAAAACCTGAATTGACTGGACCATTGGGTGCTCGGCTTTTCGACAAAGCCATTATGTACAAGTCAACATCTGTGTATGTGATATATCTCGTCTAGCCTATATGGAACTTGTTTTACTCTATGATCGTGAGCTGACTCAATTTTTTTATTTGATTCTTTTATTCTTTATTTGCAGAGCAGAGCCAGTTTATTTGGAGTTTCCTGAGTTCAAAGGCAATTCTCGCCGGGACTATTGGTTGGATATTTGTCTTGAGATCTTGCGTGCACACAGGTTCATTCGGAAAAATAATCTTAAAGAGACTAAGAAATCAGAAGTACTGGCAAGAGCTATTCTAGGCATCATCCGATATCGTGCAGTTAGAGAAGCCTTCCATTTCTTTTCATCCCATTATAAAACCTTACTTGCTTTTAACCTTGCTGAAAGTCTTCCAGGGGGGGACTTGATTTTGAAAACTTTGTCAAGTCGCTTGCTGCTTTTGAATTCCGGTGCTGCCCAACATGATCTTTCTGGGAGTCCACATGCAAAATGGCAGCCAAAACTTTCTCCAGTTTCACTTATAGCACTTACTCAACTTGGATTTATGTTACAAAAAGATGTACATCTTGATGCAGAAGCAATAATAGTTGGAGATGTTTGTGTTGGTGAGATTAATCCCTTGGAAATGGCAGTGAAACAGTCAGTACTGGACACAGGGAGGGCTGAAGCTGCACAGGCAACTGTGGAACAAGTGAAGGTGGATGGAATTGATACAAATGTTGCAATAATGAAGGTTAATATTCAATTTCACTTGTTAAATTGGGGTTTCCATGCCAATATAACTTTTACCATTCTTACAAATTAGTAATAGTAAACAAAAGTGGATAGAAACATCTGAAAATTCCCTTGAAGAATGAATCTATTTGTAGTGCTTTTAGTTAGTGACATAGATTGCATTTGTTTTGTTCTTCATTGCTGAGGAAAAAGAAAGCAGTTTCTCCCTTCCCTAGCTGCTAAATATGATCTTCAATAGGCAACAAGTGCATTGTCACTCCTGCTCAACCAAAATATAGAAAAATTCGTTGAACCAGTGCAGTAATTCCAGAAACATGTATTGATGTGAGAACAAGTTACTGTGATTAAATTTTGTAGAATCTTTTTGTTACACTTGGGTGTTTTGTTTCTGCTTTAATGGAACCCCATATTAGTATGTGGATAGAGACAGAAGTACTGAAAACAGATTGTATGCAGCCATTAAGTTTTTTGGTTCCACCCTGTACCTTTTATATCTTTGGAAGTGCATCCCTTCACAACTTTTACTCTGGAGGTATAATGTTTGTACTGCTTATGTAAAGATTATTTTGTACTTGTAGGAACTATTGTTTCCAGTGATTGAATTAGCTAGCCGGGTTCAAGTTTTGGCATCATGGGACTACCCTTGTAAATCAACAGCGTTTCTGATGTTGAGCAGCTACTTTATATTAAGGTAACTTGTCTGTGACTGGAGATTTCTGTGCCTGGTTCCAAGAGTATGATTTATTTATTTATTGCCCCTTACGGGGAAAAATTACCTCTCTTTTCGCAGTACAAATGGAGAGCTGGCTGTTAAACCTGGACTGCCAGAGCATGGGGCCTCTTTGTTTTGAGTTTGAGCCCCACATGAACTTTACAGTCTGGGTTTAACCGACTCTGTCAAGTTAGTGCTGGAACTAGATAGGAGTTGGGTTCCCCTATTAGTTCCTTAAGAACAATTCTACTTTATATAGAGGAGTTTATTGCATGGTCCCCTCAATTGGTACTGCAAATAGAGAGGGGTTGGGATTTCCCCTATTAATTGTTGCTTGTGTTGACCTAACTATCCCTCAATTCCCATTTCTTCTTTAGCTTTAGCTTGGATGGCCAGAAGTAATGTAATGTTAATTTTGTTGTACAGGGGTTGGATCAGATATATATTGCCATCAATTTTTGTATTCGTCGCGGTTGTTATGCTCCAGTGCAGGCACTTTAACAAAGGGAAACCTTTAGAACCATTCAGAATAACACCTCCCCATAACCGAAATGCAGTAGAGCAGCTGCTGACATTGCAAGAAGCCATCACTCAAGTTGAAGCATTACTTCGATCTGGGAATATTATTCTCTTGAAGATAAGAGCTCTCATGTTTGCGGTTCTTCCACAGGTATACTTTTGAAGCCATGCCAATTTATTCTTAAGCTCTCATAGGGCGGATTGGCCTGTTTGTATTTCCAACATGGTCGTGTAACATTAGAATTCAAATTTCTATTAGGAATTGGTTTTCTCTGTCCCGTCGATGCATTACATATCATAATTGGTATATCTGCAGGCAACGGACAGGATCGTTCTACTACTGGTTTTCATGGCAGCAGTGTTTGCATGTGTGCCATTGAAATATATAACTCTGCTAGTATTTCTGGAGGCTTTTACAAGGGAAATGCCATATAGAAAGGAAAGCAGCGACAGGTGGTTGAGGCGAATTAGGGAATGGTGGATCAGAATACCAGCAGCTCCGGTTCAACTCATTAAACCCGATGATCGCAAGAAAAAGAAATCACCTAACGATCGCAAGAAAAAGAAATCATAAAACTTTGCGTACGGTACAAACAATGCTATCAGTACTAGGTTGTAAATGGCCAAATGTGGTTCTATTTCCAGTTCAATTCGTACCCTTGTTTATTTTTGTACACAATATCCAGTTAAACTTTACATAGATGGATAGGGTTCTGCAAATTCTATTGTGATAATAAGTACATTAGAAGGGGAAAAGGGGTGCGCACACTATTTTTTCTGTTACAGTGAAAAAAATCAAATATGACATTCTATTCCTATCTCATTAACCCGCATCCAACCATGTAGAATTGTAACAAGAACCAAAAACTACGAAAATAACCATGCTGCTTCAGGTTCATGAGGGTAGTACCTATACCCACATCAGCTCCACCTTCATCGACTTTTGCTTGTATGGAACAGGGGTATCAGCGAGACAATAACTCTACCAACGAGCCCAGGTTTCAAATTTGGCCACTACATTTTAAGTTTCGGCCCCTTTTTTAAATTTTAGGCAAACTTAAAATGGCAAATTGAATTTAGCATTGATGTTTTCGCTGGCTTACAGACAAAACCCCGTACAAAACCTAAAATATGAAAAGCAAGGGGTGTGTTTAAGACATAATGAGTAGAGATTATGCATTTTTTCCATTAAACGTTATCTGGCCAAAACTCCCTGAAAAAGGCACGCTCAAATTCTCTCTCCTGCAAATTTTTCTCTAACTCCTGCATCTTCTTCATCTTCTTGGAGAGTCCCTTGCCTTTTCTTGATTGCCCCTCCTAAACACCAACAGCATAATTAGTAGTGCAAGAGTGTAGCCGGTTATAATGGTCAGCTTAACTTCGCTCTTCCTTCTATGATATATTGTCTAAATCATTGATCCACCACCTTTCTTTTTCAATAATTCTAAAAAGAGTTTCTTATTGATTGCCTCGGAGTTACGTGTTTAGAAGAAGACGAGTTGATGAACAACAATATTTTTAAAAATAAGCTCCATCGTCTAAGTCCTGTGTAACTTCATATTTTTCTAACTATTTTCATCATGGAAAACAGGAAATCAAACAAAAAAGAATTCGGTTTCTGAAATATTGATACACATGCAAATGAACTCACCTGGTCATTTTTTTTATTCAAGGCAGTAGAATCAGGGGGCTTTAGCGCCTTCTTTAACTTTTCTGCTCCCAGGCCCCGTTTATTATTCTTTAAGTAAGTCTGTACAGGCTCTAACCTTCCCTGTTTCATAGAAATAAACTAGTTAGATATCCCGTCTAAAAAACTAGTAGCACTTAGCAGTTAGCACGTACTTACGATAAACTCGCTAAACCCCATTCCATGCATCAATGATTTTCACGTGCACCGAATAAGCCCACCAGGCTTGGATTGAATTGATATTATTTACCTTGCACTTTGTATTAGTGCCTGACAACTATTTCAGCCCATTGATGCGTAGTGGTTACCAAAATGAACTTGTTCTATTACTTTCTTTTTTTTTTTGGTTGAAAACTTGTTCTATTACTTGATTAATGGTAATGCTACCTACTGCATGTAGCAATGGTAGTGGAGGTATCACCAGAACAATAGTGGTAGCGGCTTCAGTGGTGATCCTAATGGTGTTGTTAGGTCATAGTTGTAACAGAAGTGGACCAGAGTTGTGGCTTTGGACATTACAATATCACCCTTCTTATGGAACTATGTATTCCACATGCAAGGAAGATGTATGCTTAACAGAAAACAATCTGATACTCTTGGATCCGTATTACAAACAGTTTTCTATGCATATCTAAAATGTGTCCTTTTCTAAAGTATGCTTGTTGGGGTTCATACCTTGGGTACTAGAATGTGTCCTTTTCTGCAACTGGAGTACAATTATACAAGCATACACAATTGACTGTCTCAATGATTGTTGACCGATCACAAAATAAGCTCATGCATGATTTCAAAACAAAATTAGTTGAAAATCACATGCATAACATAGAATTGAGAAAGCAGTTCAGACAAATAAAGAGGTTACGTGTCAATTTCTATAACTACTCAGAACACTACAACAGTCATGTTCAGGAATCCAGAAAAAAGTAAGTCAACAGAAACCAAAGCTTACACAAACAAGCGAAGGTGAAGGATAGTAATATACTAATAAAGAGGTTACTTGTTGAAGTAAAGTAGGAGTGAAGAAATCAGAAAGATGCTAATATATTAACCTGCTCAGAAATCCCAAGACCAGTTCCTTCTTTCCAACCATGTTTCTTCAAAAGCTGCACAAGATCACCCACAAGACAGTGAATGCATGACCAAAGCAAAAGGAAGAATAACATTGAAAACAAAGAAAAGAACTATAAATAGAAAGACAATGGGGGAATACCTGAAAGCCTATATTGGAGGAATTGATGGCTGTTGATGAACAACTTGAAGACATCATGCCGTTTCCCATACCTTCTTCCTCCTGTACCAAATGCATGAAGCTATTGTTCTGAGGTTAAGAGATAACAAATAATAATATACTACTCTGGCAGCTCTCCAATGGTTTTATACAAACTGGGTTATGTTTGCGTCTTATCATTTTCCTCAAAATTCCGATTTTCTCATTCTTTCACTTAGATTTACAAAGAAATTATCACTTACATCATTGGTGCACATTCTGTTGTAACATGCGGTCTCGTTTAGTTTGCTTATGCACGCTTCTCTTACAATGGATTCAAAAACTAGTCTTCTAAGTTTCTTTAGCTCTTGCCCGCTTTTATGATTTTCTTGTGCATAATTTGTTTAGGAGCCTAAACACAAGCTCACAGGTCCTAAAAAGGAGAAGAGCTGAAGTTTAAAAACAAACCAGAAAGCAGCAACAGCAAATGAAGCTAACCTTTTCATACTTTCGTCGACTAGAATCTGAAATTTCAGAAACCGGCAAGAATTTATTTGTTGAAGTATCTGCTCCTATGCCGCGTTTGTTGTCCTTCAAGTAAGCTTGAATAGGCTCTAGCCTACGCTGTTGACATGATAAACATACTCACTCAGCTATGAACAAAACATAAACACATAAACACACAAACATGTAAATATATATATATATATAGCTATATGTTCCGTGTGGTTTTAAATTAGATTTAACATATAACTTTTCTTGGCTGGAGCCTGGAGCCTGGAGGTATTAAGAAAAATTAATGGTTGATTGTACATAACGACGGATTTGATAAAATAAAGAGCTGCATCTGCTTCTTCAAAAGCTGCCTCCCAATTCTAATAACATATAATCACTTTAATATAAAAATTAATTCGAATCCTAATTTCGTACAAACGCTACAGCGGCTACAAGTCAGTGGATACCTACCTGAAACCCAATATTGGAGGAGTCTATAGCTGGAGCTGAAGAAGATGACCGCACCGTTACCGCCTCCTCCTCTCCCATGAACACACAGATGATTGATGGCTTTCGGCCAGTTTTTCCTTTCTTTCTTTTCCCTTTAACCAAAAGAAGGAAAAAATACATAAAAGTCGGGCTAAATTTGCCCAGCCCTAAATTATTGGAGCGCTGGTGGACCAACCCAGTTATTTTCTCATCCCATTATAATTTGAGTGTTTTGTTCCCCTTTAACGTTAAATTTCACCTGCTATAAAAATTTAAAATTATAATGTTATTTTCCCACTACTATTAATTTCTAAGATAACTTCTAATATGTTATTTTTTCACTCACTATTATTTCAAAAAATTAAAATGTTATTTTTCTAACAACGAACTCTTCTTTAACAATAATTCATCAGCAACTAAATGACTCTCCACATACTCTGTTGTTGTGTGATTATGCACTCTAATAACAATCATCATTAGCTTCTTACACTTTGGTTGGAAATGGCATCCATATTTTTCATTCTATAAATCCTTCTATCTTCATGTTTTATTTCTTTTTGGCCAATACAGTTTACATAGTGTTCATTATTTTCACAGATTTTAGTTCTGGGTGATTTGAGTCCAACGTTGAGTTCATGAATCTTCAATCCACATATTTACATTTCCAAAACTCAAATATAAGTTTTGACTTCAATCATTTCTCTTCCAATACAAAGACTTAAATCTTAAAACGCTAAATGTAAGATGACCATCATCATGTTAATTTTTTTCATCGCTATAAAGTATGTGAATATCAGTCATTTTTTTCCAAATTATTTACAATACGTTGGGAGTGAAAACATTCACATTGGCAAACGGCCTCGTGCTTATGAGTTGGAGTGCATTCATAAAAAAATATAAATTTTTAAAAACTTTAGAACATTTCAAATGGGGATGTCAAATTAAAATGAAATTTGACATTTTTATAATTGATGTGCCAAATAATATTTTGTAAAATCCACTGTTCCAACTGAGATGTCAAATTTGTTAATAATAAAATAATTAACAAGTGAAGAAACAAAAAAGAAATATGTGAGCCCAATATTAAAATAAAATAAATTGGCGTTGCCTTCAAATTTAACAACAAAGTAGAAATAACAAAACATGTAAGATTTTAGTATCTTCTAACAAAGTGAAGAAATTTCTTTTTAATGTTCCTCCACAGTCTCTCATCCTTTGGAATCAGACGATCGACTTTTTTTTTTTCTTTCCATCAAAACAGACTACATGGAATTTTGACATATAGTTTAAGGAGGTGTATTCAATTGAAAATTTAAGATATTTTAATGGATATATAAATCCATGGATTTTTATAGAGTTTAATTGATTTGTAGATATTCTATATAAAAATTTTATTCAATTCCCTCAAAATCTCATGGGAAGAGGTGAGATTTGTAGATGCTTAAAATATATTACAAAATCTCTCAAATTCCCTTTAATTCCTCTATTTTTCCAAATTATTTAAATTCAAATTATAATTGAATACACTTGGAATGTTATAAACTTCTTTAAAATTCTAATTGAATACACATGTATTTCTAAGGATTTTAATAAACTATATTAAAATCCTGATTGAATACACATTGAATTTCAGATAATCACTTAAAATCCTGATTGAATACCCCTAGATTCATTAAAAGAATTTGTTGATGCACAAAACCGGAGGTCTTGGAACAACGTAAATCCAACCGTGAATCTGCAAGTAGTGTAAATAACACAAGATTTATCGTGGTTCACCCCAATGTTTGGGCTACGTCCACACTGATATTGTATTTCTCTGAGAGGATTGTGAGGGAGAGAACCTCTGTAATGTGAGAAGGGATGTGAGAGGGTGAGAGGGCTTCAGGCCTAAGAGTTGGTCTTCTCTAATTGTGAGGGTGAGGAGTCCTTTTATAGAATAAGGGCTCCTCACTTATTACATATTTGCCCATTCCATAATTACATTTAAGTCCCCCGAGTATTTGTACGAGATCTGAATACGGATGCCCTAAGTATGGTATAAACAAAATTAAAATCCCTCAAAATCCAAATTGAATAAACCCCCTAAAAATGCTCTTACATGTATATAAGTGAATTAATATCGAAATCTTTTATGAGTGTATTTGTGCTAATAGAAAAACCCATGTATATGTATTACAGGGGTTTTCGCTTTTAGCGAAATAATAGAATAAATTTTTTTTGGCTAAATATCCAAAATGGTCTATGAGATTTGCATAATCAATAGAAATGGTCATTGAGATTCAAAATCAATATAAATGGTCTCTGAGATTGTTCACCATCCATGATTTTAGTCTTTCCGTTAAAAACCCTTCGAGCAATTTTCCAAGCTTTGTAACTCAATCGATTCTTACCAAATTCGATCCATAATATATTAAAATGAAGATAGGAAAATGTAGAACAAGATTATACCTATTTGGAAGCCCAATGTTTGCCGGAGATGCCCGAAAAGTAGCCTGAAAGGTGACTGGTTCACAAGAAAACTGGAAAACTCAACGGCTAACTCACCTTGTTTTGGTTGGAAAACGACTCGAAAGTGGTTAACTATTTTCGAGTTAGCTACTTTTGAGCCGTTTTCCGGCCAAAACACAACCATTTAGCCGTCGAGAAAGGTACCATTATATTCGTCTCATTGAGAAATATGATTTTCGTTTTTGAATCACTCGATTTCGTTGAGTATTGAAGAAGTTATGAATGTTTAAAGTTTACCTAGTTTCAGGCAAACCAGTTACCTTTCAGGCTATTTTCCGGCCATCTTCGGCAACCATTAGGCTTCCAAATAGGTATAATCTTGTTCTACACTTTTCTATATTCATTTTGATATATTATGGGTCGAATTTGGTTAATAATCGATTGAGTTACAAAACTTTGAAAATTGGCCAAAGAGTTTTTAATAGAAGAACCAAAATTATGGATTGTGGACAATCTCAGGGACAATTTCTATTGATTTTGAATATCATGGACAATTTCTATTGATTATGCAAATCTTATGACCATTTTGGATATTTATCATTTTTTTATTTTTAAAAAAGAAAACTAATAAAAATGGTTTGAAAACTTTGAATTTTAACGAAAATGACAAAATAAAAGGTAAAATGAATAGTATCAAAATTGATTTTTTAGTGTAAAAATATGATTTTTTATTAAAATAAACAGTAGCAAAATTTTTGTTATTATTATTATTTTTTATTTTATTTTTTATTTTTAAGGACAGGTCCCACCCATCCCATCCGTTTATTTGGTAAATGCGTAATTGGCAACTCACGCAGGCGCAGCTCGTGTAATTTCGTAGGTTTCGTCTCTCGTTTGGGTTTGTTGCTGAAACCCTAAACAGAGAGGAGAAGGAAGAAGAAGAGATGGATTTGGACCAGTGGATCTCAAAGGTGAAGGAAGGACAGCATCTTTTGGAGGACGAGCTTCAACTCCTATGCGAATACGTCCGTATTTCTCTCTCTAGTCTCTATCTCTTTTTTTCCTCTATCTACAATTCTACATTTAGCGTTTTTACGCATATCTGAGTCGGTCGGTCGCTGTTAAATTCAAATTGGTTTTTGTAATCGCCTTGTCTAATCCGTTTGATCTTTCGATCAATTTGGGAATCCGATTTCTATATTGTTTCCTTTTAAAATTCGATCACTGAATGTAACTTGTTCACTCAAATTTTGTTCACAAGCGACCTTTGACTAGCTGGTGAGCTTGAGTAGCTAATAGACGGATGGGCTTCAAGATTCAAATTTCAATACATACCCCCTTTGTATAAAAGTAGAAAAAAAAAACCATCTTTATTTTGTTTTTGGTTCCCCCCTCCCTACTCCCTACCTGCATATGTCTAGGTTTGTCCATGCTTATCAGAGTATGTTACGGTTCAGTTCATTACACAATAGTGATCGTTATTCAACACTCTTAGTCGTGCTCACCATAGTTTACAACAATCTTTTTTTCATTACACGTCCATTACTTGATTGGCAAAGATAACTGCTTTTGGCTACCGAAATCCTGCACCTGAAATACCTAGTTTGGACGGCTAGTGTTACTTTGTGATTTTCTCAGTAAATATAGTAAGTTTTTCAAAATTTTGTGCTGGATTTGATGATATGAATGTCTCATGCATAAACATCTGCAGCGGTTGGAGTTCGTACACTTGTGCCTGTCAATTCTGACTTCCCTCTCATATCATGTGAGTCTCACCATATAACAGTGGGTCCCACACAAATGTCCTGAGAGGGAGGTAACTTATAACGGGATCATACAATAATATTTGCACGCACACATTAAAGCTAGTTATTGAAAATGTTGGGATCAGTTTTATTCTTCAAAGTGCAATGTAGAAACATTCCTGTGGCTGTGTAGGTTGTTGACTTTGGTCTTTTCTAATTGTCTATGTTTTTATTTGGTGATGGTGATCTGCTTATGAATAAATATAAATAGTCCCATGAGTGGTAGTTTCAGGTTTTATTATCTAGAGGAGATTTATAATTTTCATTGTCGTTGTTTGTCATTTTTATATCATAGGTAAAAGAGATTCTTATTGAGGAGTCCAATGTGCAACCTGTAAACAGTCCGGTCACAGTTTGTGGTGATATTCATGGCCAGTTCCACGACCTAATGAAACTTTTCCAGACTGGAGGCCATGTACCAGAGACAAATTACATATTTATGGTATTATTTGTATTTTTTTGTTATTAAATTTGATAAAATCTCTGCACGTCATCTTTAATACATCGTTTAGTTGTCTTCTGGGGGTGCTAATTTATTCCTGGCTTGTTGGCAGGGCGATTTTGTTGATCGAGGTTACAATAGCCTTGAAGTTTTCACTATCCTTTTGCTTCTTAAGGCGAGGTACAAATTTTTTAGACTTTTGTTGGAAGAATGTGTTGTAATAATGAGGTCATTACTTTTCAAATGATTACTTTAAGTCATGCACACTACTTTAGTGTTTTGGTACTTGTGCACCATATCCTTATGCCTTTGATGTGCATTGCAGCCCTATGATATGTCGTCTATGGTTTAGTTATCATTTGGGTCAGTACTAAATGGATAATTTCAGTAATAAGAAAGAGTCTTGGAAGCTATCAGTTATGGCATTTTATGTTATAAATTGGTGAAGAGTATAATATATAACCTATGAAGCATGGATACAGATACAGCGATGTGATATGACACGACATGGAGATTTGAAAAATATCTAAAAATTAAGATACGATATGCTATGGATACGACAAATATATATATACATATATATATATATATATATATATATGTAGCAAGAAAATTATACAAATTAAAACATAATTCATCATTCAAATTCAAGTTCATTTGAGTTGTTGGAGAAAAAAAGTTGGAAATCTAATCCTCTTTATATACTATAGAAGAAGTGTGAGAGTCGTATTCATGGTTTTAATTAGAGGGAAGCTCCTTGTATTCATCAACTTTCAATTATAGATGTCTCCTATTAATTTTCTCCTCCTCATTATCTTTTTTGAAAATGTAAATCTATCCTAAAAGCCGGATACGTGTATCCCAAATGTGGGATACGCGTATCCATCAAGTCAAAGTCGTGTCCATTGACCATGAAACATATCCAACAAGTATCCAAGAGTATCGGGCAAGTATCGTTTCCGATCAAGATCAAATATTGGATGTGGGATAAGCGACCAAACAAAAGTATCCGTGCATCATAGTATATAACTATAGATAGATGCACACATATTTCACATATTTCATAGCTTACAGTTGAGCGCATTACACCAAGGTACCCAACGTTGGTCTGTTTGGTTATGAAAGGCTAAATTGCTGTATGCGTTCTACCTTTTTCTTTCTCTCTTCTCTCTCTCCTCTCTTCTCTCTTCTCTCTCTCTGGTTATCATCATTGCTTTTTTTGGTGGAGGAAGAAGGGTATGGGTCTGGGAAGATGTGCAGTGATGGCTATTTTTTTGGTAATTTTGAGGGAGAGGAATAGAAAGGATGTTTGACAATGTGATGGTCAGGAGGTGGATTAGTTGGGGGAGAGGGTTTGCTTCTAAACATCTGTATGGGATTTGATCTCTTAAGAGTTTGGGGATGGCTTTTCTTTTGCGGTACTTTTTTTTTGTTTTAAATCGGAATGCAGCTGTTTATTGGTGGCTCCTGTTCCTTTGCTTATGTTTTTAGGTTCCTGGTGCATTTTGGAGCTTTCTAGATTTTTGATCCGGTGACATCTTGTCCATTGCTTTTTAGAGTTTTGTTCTCTTAAGAGCCTTGGAATGGATCTCCTTTAATGCTTTTTTGTTCCTATAAAAATTAGGCAGCTTTAATTATTATGTACATCAGGAGACGATGAATTGAATGCTAGATTGCTTTAATTTTTTCCTTCTCTTGTTGACAATCTCAATATTTATGAGATATTTATGTTTTTCTTCTCGTAGCTAATGTTGTCTTCTTTTACTTGTGGCTATAGATATCCAGCTAATATTACCCTTTTACGTGGTAATCATGAAAGCAGGCAACTTACCCAGGTATGATATTATATAGATTGTATAGTGTTTTGGAACAGACAATTATTAACGATACCCTCTAGAGTTTTGTTAGATACTGAAATTGGGAGCAAGGGTTTCAATGTTGTTTTTCTTTGCTTACATGTTGTTCTTTTGAATATTATTGTGTTAAAGCTTTTAGTGGCTGAAATGAAATTACAGTTAGTGTATTCAGAGGTACTTTAGCGTACTCTTGGTGCCTACGATACTCAAATATTGCAATGTAATGGACTTGTTGGTTTTGGCATGTAATGGAGGCCTAGTATAATGAAATTGTGTTACTGGCATTGTTGGTAGGATCAATCTTGTTCAATTATTATTTTTTATCGGTGCTAGGTATATGGCTTTTATGACGAATGCCAGAGGAAGTATGGAAATGCTAATGCCTGGCGGTATTGTACAGATGTTTTCGACTATTTGACGCTATCGGCAATTATAGATGGAACTGTAACCTTCTTTCCCTCTCGTCTATGTATATGTGTGTGTGTGTGTGCGTGTATGCAAATATCTCTTATCTCTATCTCTGTGCGTATGCATATTTGTAACTTTGATTGCGTGCTTTTTGATAGTAAATATGTTTTATGTGGATTGTCATCCCAGGTGCTGTGTGTCCATGGTGGACTTTCTCCTGACATCCGAACAATTGATCAGGTAAACCGTTTTCGATTTGTATTATTTTTGTTCATATATGTAAGCATTTATGTTTTTCATGCATGTTGCAGCAGCTGCCACTCTGCATTAGCCACTTCGAATGGATATCCAATAACAATTTTTTAGATTGTGTAGTTATGTGTGTTAAACGATCGAAAGAAGCAGTGATTCCCTTAGTGTTGGATTCTGGATCACTGGGTTCATGCTTTACCTTGTGAACTACATGTCTATGACCTTGCTTTCAAAGAAGTTTTGTTTATTTTTGCTTTTCCGTTTGCATGAAACATCATCATCACTGTACATACCTTTTCGTTCATCATCACTGTACATACCTTGTCGTTTAACAGATACGGGTCGTTGAGCGAAATTGTGAAATTCCACATGAGGGGCCATTTTGTGATCTCATGTGGAGCGATCCTGAAGATATTGAAACATGGGCAGTAAGTCCACGAGGAGCAGGTTGGCTGTTTGGGTCCAGAGTCACTTCTGAGGTAATAAGTTCTGATTACTAATCAAGTAGGAGAGCAGTAGGATACTCCCTGCTCTCTCTCTCTCTCTCTCTCTCTATTACACACACACACACGGGCGCACACACACATCACACCCATACTAAAGCTTAAAAATCTTGTTTTCTGCAGTTCAACCACATAAATAATCTAGATCTGGTTTGTCGAGCACACCAACTTGTTCAAGAAGGTCTTAAGTACATGTTTCAAGATAAAGGCCTTGTAACTGTGAGAGTTCGAACCTCTTTCATTGATTTTTTTCCTAATATTCTAAAAGTTTGATTGAGTAGTTGGGTTCTTGAATTTTGCAGGTCTGGTCTGCACCAAATTACTGTTATCGCTGTGGGAATGTAGCTTCTATCTTGAGTTTTAACGACACTATGGTAAAGATTACTAGCTTGCCTATTGCCTTTTACTTAATGGAAACTTTTAGACTCACTTTTATGATATGTGTAAATAGGTATCTTTTTGTCACCTTGACTATGTGCATAGCATATTTAATGTTGATTGTTTCTAGTGTCTGAACCACTTGGTTCTGAGAGACTTTCCAACATCCAAGAGATGACTATTGCCATCTTCTAGAATCTCTCAATTTTAGACTCTGAACATATAAACTTTTGAAGTAGCTATACTTGGTTCGGGATCATTAGAAGGAATGAATTAAATCAATGCATAATTTGGAGAGTTTACAAACTCACGGTCAACCATATTAACACGTCCAACTTCTAAAATAAAAAGAAGTTCGTATGTTACTTGCATGAGAATAACTTTAAGCCATGCACCATGCTGCTTTTTGTTTTGGTGATGGAGAGAAGTGAAGCTCAGTTTTTAATATCCAATCATTCAGTTAGAACTTAGGGGCATGTTAATTTTGAGGCCATACTTTTTAGACATTTACTGCTTATTGTGTTAGTTGTGCTATATTGCTCTCTTCATTTGGTCCCAGAGTTTTTGGCTATTTCATTATTTATATTTATATTTATTGGAAAGTGCAATGGATAAGTAGGGACGGGCATTGGGCCAAAAAATTGGTCCATAACTCACTAACTAAAGGACAAATAATGGTCCTTACCCCATTAAACCCATTTACTAACATAATGGGTCTATTTCCATGTCTGGTTGCTGCCATGTACACCTGAAACTAAAGGACAAATAATGGTCCTTACCCCATTAAACCCATTTACTAACATAATGGGTCTATTTCCATGTCTGGTTGTTGTCATGTACACCTGAAAATAGCGCTTTTTTTGTTGTAATTTTTTACATCAAGTAGAATCCATAGCGTTTGTGATGGTTGGTGTTTTGTCGTTTAAAACAGGAGAGAGAGGTGAAGTTTTTCACTGAAACAGAGGAGAACAACCAGATGAGAGGACCGAGGACAGGAGTACCTTATTTCTTATGATCATTTGGAGTGATTACCTGCGTCATTTGTAAAATCATTTTAAGTCTTGGTATAGTTGTTGAGAGTACTGGAACAGAGAAGAACTTGAATATGTCGGTCGGTCAGTCGCTGTTGGGTGGATCTCCTTTCTGCTTGACTGTAGGTTTTCCATCTGGTCTGTCTGGCTGCTACACTATTTTACATTCATGGGTTGTGTATTACTTTTTAGGTTGCTAATTGTTATTCAATTCTTAATCCATGCCCGACGCATTTCGTTATGTTTCATTTCTGCCCTGTTTTGCAATTCATGTCTAGTGTATTATGCAGCAATGCGCGAATTACAACTAGCTTTTTGTTATTTAATATTTACGCCTATGTCCCATTTCAGTTCGCATCTTACATTTATTCTTGACGTGTATTTCTTGTGGAGGTTGAAGTAATCGTAATTAATAATTCTCTAGCAGCTAGATTTTACGAATACATTTTTGTTTTTAGGAATGGATTCATATTTTAACCCTTATACTTGACGAATCAAAATTCGCATCCGACAGAGTTTCGTTATGTACAGAGTTGTTTTATTTGTCTCTGCATTTCAAATGATATAAATAATCAGCCAAATTGAAAACGCTGACATGTTTCCTAAGGTTAAATAAGGGGAGCGGCGTTTGATAACTATTTCATTTTCAATTTTTAAGTTTTTTATTTTCGTTTTCAATTTTCATCCTTGAGAAATTTTAAATTATTTTTTATTCACTAAGAATAGGACCGTCCCTGTAGAATACTAAATAGGCGTCCGGAAAGAGAAGAAAATGAGTATTTCCTTATTTCGGGTTCTAATTCTAGGTCGGTGCAGTCCACTCGACTCGACTCAACTCAAATAGAACACTTTTGATTAGAAAGTTTCGACTTTACAATGCAGAGAGTAATTATCCCCTTACCATCAAAGTATAGTGCATCAAGTTTTTTTTTCCATAAGGAAGTTTGAAAACCATGTCGTTTTTTAATTTTCAGTTTCATGTCTTTTAAAATTGGGACAAAAAAAACTTGATAAAAGTTTGAAAATCACAATACAGGAGGGTAGTAAAGTGAGTAATAGCCCAATAGAAATGACTCATAGTGTAGACATTCCTCCTTACCAATCCCATCCCATCCCATAAAATTTTAATGTTTTTTAGAACATAATGTTCGTTAATTTCCATAACTCCATTGAATGTCTTAAATATTCTGAATTTGGTTAATATATTGCAAGCATGAGCTATGAATAAATACTTAAAAAATATACTGCTTGGGTCGTTGAAGTTCGATGTGGATGGGGCCCACAATTAGTCTATATTTTTACCACAATGAGAAATCCTTTAGATAAATGGCATGTATATATATATGGGAAATGTTATTGACACTTCAAAAATCTCATTATACACTCCTCACAAGTGTATTTTTCTTGCTAAATATAGAAAGTTTGGAGTGTAGAATGAGAATTTTGGAATGCCAATAACAATTCCCTATATACATATCACAATCAAAATTGCATAGACAAAAGCTAAGGCGTAAATCCCGACTACGCATGTAGAATGAGATTTTTCAGTGTTACTACGCATGCATAACGAGATTTTTTTAGTGTGCTAGGAATACGATCAGATAGTAATAATGCAAATAGTTGAAAACTTAAAAAAAAAAAATTAACCAATTTATCATGGAAAAGTTGTTAAAGAAGAATCTATATCAGAAGTAACAAACAAACAAACAAAACAAATCAACCATAAAATCTTATCTCTTTGCTTGGTTCAATCCCAACAGAATAGACGGACGACCAACCAAAGTTAAACCAAAAGTTGATTACGTCTCCTCCATTTGTCGTCTACCATTTTCTTGTGCTCCTCTCTGTAATTTTCCTTTCCCTTTAGCTTGAGTGGATTTCTTTTCAGAACCAAACCCCGCCAGCCAGCTATAATCACAATCTTATATAATCAATCAAATCTATGCCATCCGAGACACCAACACCGTCGTCGGAGAGCAGCCATGGCGGCACCTACCTCCAAAGCCTCCTGGACACGGCCCGCCCCTTCCTCCGGGGTGAGCTGGAGTCCGTTGACAAAAATCTGCCTTCTCTGGTGGCCGTCCTGCGCTCAGTTGGAGCTGGCGAGTGCTGGCATAAGCACGGCACCTTTCTCGAACACCTGGTTGACATCTACCGCATTCTCAAGATATGGAAGGCCCCTGACTCTGTCTGCCTCTGCGGCCTCTTTCACTCCGCTTATTCCAATTCATATGTCAACCTTGCCATCTTTGATCCTTCCACAGGCCGCGAAGTCGTTCGCGCCCATGTCGGGGAGGCTGCGGAACGCTTGATTCACTTGTTCTGCATTGTCCCCAGACAGCCTCTCATCCATGACGACCTTTTGTTCCACTACACCGACGCAGAGCTCGTGGAGCATCTCAAACAATCAGAGATGTCGCTGCAGCAGTTGCAGAACCAATCGGAAGCCGCAAGTCCGAATTGGAGTTGGAGGAACAAGGTGCAGTGTCTTGTTCCTGCAAATGGGGTTACAGTGAAGCACATAAAGACTGGGGAAGATGTGTTGGTATCGAGGAGGGTACTTGCAGTGTTTGTCCTGATGACAATGGCAGATTTCAGTGATCAACTCTTTGGTTTCCAGGACGAGCTCTTGGATAACAAAGATGGTCGCCTCGAGTTCAGGGGCAACAACTATGGAGCTCTGTGGCCAGGCGATGGCAAGCCAGGGCTTTGGATGAATTCCATATCAAGGATGGCTGCAGTGTACACTTTGATAGTGAGAGAGGAGGAGATGTTTATCCAAGAGAAGAAAACTATTAGTTCTGTTAATGCTACTGCTGGAAGTGGAGGAGGAGAGAATGCCGCGACGGACAAATGTAGAGATGAAGACATCGAGCTGGTGGTGCCACCAGTGTTTGACAAATGCACAAGGGTTCTGGATGCGAAAGAGCAATTGGCTGCAAGGGAATTGTACTGGGAAGCTGTTTGTGATGTGTCTCAAAAACAGGGAAAGAAAGGAGAGGAGGACAGAGCTGAGGAGTTGCTGTTGAGGTGTGTTGAGAAGAACCCTTTTATTGGGGAGCCGCATGTGGTGTTGGGTCAGGTTTATTTGACAGGAGCAAGGTTTGAGGAGGCGGAGAGGGAGGCAGAGAGAGGGCTAACCCTGATGCTGGAATGGGGGAGTGCTTGGGACAAGCGGATGACTTGGGAAGGTTGGATTGCTTGGGCAAGGGTGCTCCTCATGAAGGCAAAGGAGAGAAGTTGGCCACAAACTTCCTGGGGCATCCTCAACTTGGGCCTTGTCAGATAGGTCGAGGCTTCATCGCCATCGCCAAGCTTAGCCACCGCGTATCTACATTCAATAATTAAATGAAGGGTGCCTCCTCGATGGAGGCTCCATCGTATCATCATATATACGTGTATCAGTCAGTCACTAGTGTGTGTGGATGTTTTTCTTGGTGTTTGGTACCTACACTGGCCAAGTAGTCATAACTAATAATGTTTGGTGCCATCATTCTCAAGTTATCATGTTTGTTTTCGGTTGAGTTAGAGTGGTTTCAAATTGGTATTTTCATCAAAAGCAACCCAAGTAATTCAGATAGACGGTCTGATAAGTAAAAAACATTTGCCACGAACCCAGCATTTAAAGAGAAGATGGATTTACCATTTTCCAAAGTGAGAAATTCGATCGGAAGTTGGCTGGCATTCTCCCCTTGCCTCCCCTTGCCTCCCATCCCCTCCCCTCCCCTCCCCTCCCCTCCCCTGCAATATGCGACTCATCCTTCCGTTTGAATGTATGATAATATCGCATTCCAGATGTACCAATATAAATGAAATTTGAATGAATTAAATTATCAAAGGTGGGTATTCGTGGCTTTCAAAATTTTAGCTTATCAAAAGACAAACAAACAATTAGCTAATTTCCTCCAAGTTATCAGCAATCTCCTCACATTCAAACCTAACTTCAACTGAAGAATGGTACTAGGACTTTTACATACACCCTTTGCAAAATCTTATTATTTTTCTCACCCTTACATAAATCCACCTATTTTTTTTTTAATAAGGTTTGGTTCTGCTGAAATGAATAAATTGCCATCACAAATAGACACGTGGCTAAACAATTAAATAATTGAAAACTTCAACCAACATCACTCCCAACTGGCCTAGCATTTTTTTTTCCGAGAGATACTTTCAAATAAATTAAAACCAAGACACTTTCAAGTTATTTTTGAGGACCCTAATGCCACATTTTTTAAATTATTTAATTGTTTAGCCACGTGTCTATTTGTGATGGCAATTTATTCATTTCAGCAGAACCAAACATTATTTTCGAGGACCCTAATGCCACATTTTTTAAATAAGCAATATGTAAGGACTCACCTCTGAACTCTCTGTGACTAGCTCTCCCATCTCTCATATCACTTCTCTCTCTTCCATCTCTTCCGGTCTCTCCGTCTACTAAATTTTCAAGGTGATTTTCCAACCCTAAATTGATATGTTCCATACCTTGATTTTGATATTAATTGAGAATAATGCTAGCGAGACTAAATTTGCAAACTAAATGATGTGTCACTAATAAGAATAAACACGTTTATCAACATTTAAGTAATAAACCGATCATTAACTTTTATGTCCTTTAGTTTTCAAAACTTTATCTCCAAATTTAGTCTTTTTAGCATTACCCATTTATTTATCAGGAATTTAGTTGCATATGTGTATTGTAGATCATTTTAATCCATGAGTATTTAACTTTAATTGGGATCCATCTTCATCTTAGTTACCGGCATATTGAATGAAAATGTAATGTGTATCTACTTTTTACTTTTTGATTTGCCGTTGTTTTTCGTGCATTTGTGTTAGTGTAGGAGAATCTAAATAGAATTCAAATGGGCTAGGCTTTGTAAATTATTGTGGACTTTGGATTACTTGTACATCAAATCAGTTGACTAGTATATATTTGGATTCTCCTACACTAGCAATTTGTGTAGATGAAAGGAAGCAATGTGATGGCTAACTTTGTGTGTGTGTGTGTCATTTCGTGCAGGATTTTTCTTATCTGAGACATGGATATAAATAAATGGGTTGTGTTTAATCCGGTTTATATTAATTCAAAGAAAACTGTAGCCCAAGGAAGACGAATCAGTGTCGAGAAAGCTTGCTACTGAGGTTTACATTTGCATGACCATCTGAATCATAAACATTAATTAATTATGCATATAGGTCCAAGCAGTCGGCGTGATTTGTAGTAATACATGCATTTTGTGCTCCGTTTGACTGTTTTAGATAGATAAGGCTTATCCACGCGATCTCGTGCAAATAGGGAGAGTGAGGGTCTTGCTCAACAGGGGAGATGGTACTCCATATAATCCAGCCATTGCCATTACTTCGGACTAAGGATTGCTTTATTGCTTTGAATGTCTCATGTATCATAGGCCTGTTGTTGTTTTTGGGGTACTGGGCAAGTAGACAATTCTTGTTTTTGCGAAGATATGTGTTACAAGGGAACTCTTGAATGGCACCCGCCCTTTGATGGCAGTAATATGATCTTACAGCATATGATTAAAAGTGAGGGGGAATGTCGTGGGGAGAAATCTCAATTATTATTCTTTTTAATCCTTGGTGCTGAGATGAAACTTACCTTGGAAACGTAGCCAGATACAATCGTTATATATATTGCTAAGCAAAGACTCTACGTCGTGATATTTGGCAGTTTTTAGCTGGTTTTCTCTGTTTGACAAACTTTTTTGGAGTTGTATCTGGTCACCCTCAATTTACTCTCTCTCACCTTATACCACAGGCTCTGATTAATCTGTGAGTCAAGCTGTGTTACTCTGCTGAGCTCTCTATTCTGTGATTTCTGGTCGCCACTTCGGGTTTCCTCGTGCTTTGGATTGTCACATTTTGGGTGGGGGCCGGTGGGTAAACAAGACATAGGGCAACAGTTGGGTTGGGCCAGATGGGGCATAAGAAAGTCCATGCACCTTTTTCCATGTTCGTCTCTCAACAAATTAATTTTATGGCAGTTTTGGTTCCTACACATCCTGGTATGGCGAAGCAGCAGGAGGCTGCTGCAACCACATCAAGTGCAAGTGCTGGACCTGTCAAATTAGGGAGACATGGAGTAGCCCATAACTTTCCCTTTGACACTGAACTGTACCGCAATGCGCAAGCTGCCATTGAATAGTTCAGTCAGTCGAAATTCATTGTCAACTTAGACATTTCTTGTTGGAAATGCATACACAAGTATCATGCTTAAGCTTAAAGCTTTACAAGTTACAATGAGAGATTGAGAGGAGACCATGTCCATCACCATGCCTGCAGCCCTGAATCTTCGACTTAATCTAGTTTTCCAGTTCACCGGCAAGCAAGCAAAGATTCATCCCGTCGAGTCAACATTGCCTGTCCATCCCGTAACATATAGAAAGGGGGCCATTGGTCCTTTCCCTTTAAATCTACCGCAATCAACGCCACCTATCTAATCCAGCTCATGTTTCATCATTCACTTTCTTCTTTTTCACTTTTGATATTTTTTGTTTTTTATAGACAAAAGTTCATCTAAACTACGTGGAACATAGAAAGTTTGAACACGGAACGCAGTGGGTTGATGAAGAATGCTATATTTTTCAGGACAATCCACAATGTTTTTAACTTTTGATTAGTTCATGATGATATTTTTGAAATACCAATAACATCTCACAACGCATTAATTTATAACAACAAGTTCCAACATTTTCTCTAATATTAACATGAATTTTGAATACGATACCTTGAAAAATTGAGAAAGAGAGAGCACACAAGTTGATAAAAAGGAACAAAATAAGTCAAAATTGAAGAACGATTGTTTGACAAATTGCTCCAAAAGTTCAACAACTCTTTCCAACTAATATTTAACATAATTACAACATATATACAATTATACATATCCATGACTAAACTAATAGGGTGTTATCCATATACAATTATATATAAACAATTGCTACCCAAAATAATTGGTCTCATTAACTGCAAAAATTCTGCAAACGCATTTTCTTACCAAGTTTGACAAGCATCGCATACGGAACCGATAGGCATATTAACACTAGTGTTCCTTGCAAATTAGGAAACGTGAATAATCATTAGCAATCAACAGTTAAGCAAGCCTCAGGAGTTAATCTAATTATCTTCTTTTTAATTATTATCATCATCATCAGTAGTCAGAACCTTTTTATTTTCTAATTAATTTTGATTTATGTTGATATATTCAAGACTGTCATTGTCATACTATTTAATTAAAAGAGAGATTCTACCGTTAGAAATGTTTTGCAATTGAGTGGTTAATTTCTTTTTCCAGCTTAGTTGGCAATTATTAATTGAGATTTGATATTGAAAGAAAACCTGATCGATCAACCCTAATCTTGTAATGCATTCAAGTACAAGTAGGGTAGCACAGACTTTGAAAGCGTTACAAGAAAAATAGGGTTCTCTCTTTCAAAATGGCATAAATAATAATAATAATGCAACACACGTATTCTTTGTATTTAAAAAGAAAAATAGATAATATGCTACGTTAATGTTGTGTTATCGAGTGAGTCATACAGTTTTAAAACAAAAATACATGTGTTGCATAATTATTGGCTCGTGTGATTGGGTCTGAGAACTTAGTGATGTTCAAGGAGTTCACACTTGACACCGATTAATTACAAATGGAGTGGAATGAAAGGAGGGCGGAGAAATGATAGGCCTTTTGTTTGGCACAAGAAAAGATTGTGCAAGCGTTGAGTGTTGACAGGTGAAACCTGTGGATGGCAACGGCTACGAGCGTTGCGTTGCGAAATATAAGGGGTTAATTTTATTTTTCTTTTTGAATATAGGGGTTAATTTTTAAAAGTAAAAAAGTAGGGTTGATTTGGCTGCGGAATTTGAATCTAGTGCGCTCCAACGTTCAAACTGGAGGAGGATCCTCGTGATCATCAAACGGTCAGAATTTTATTTATTTTTACAAATTACATTACATGTGAGGAAGCGAGAGACAAGTTCCATTTACTCCCCCGAGAGCCGACCTCACCTCTTTGCTTTTGTTCTGGTTACTATAAATAAGAGACGCAGACACTTGAGAGTTTCAGACACGTCTCCTCCTCCTCCTCCAAACCACATTATTACATGCCTATTCTCTCTCTCTCTCTCTCTCTCAGTCTTCAGACACACACACTTACGCTTTTTTTAATTCCATCTTTTTCATCATTCATCCTAGCTAGCTATTAAGTATTAATTAATCAAATACTTGCTGTCTAAGTGTCTACGGCAAGCAAGGCAAAAGTCCTCCACCCTCCTCGCCTCTCCTGCTGCTGCTTCCTTTCCAGCTTCCACTTTTTTTCTTTTAAGTACATATATCATATCCCCACCCACCTTCACTGGAAAATAGTTACGGTGTTTGTTTTCTGATGCTCTGACTACTGACTGGGACCTCCTCCTCCTCCTCCTCCTCCTCCTCCTCCTCCTCCTCCTACCAAAATGAGAATGCCTGTCCTCCTTCTCACATGGACATGCCGATGGACATGGGCTTGTATTTCCAATTCCAACCTGTTATTGCTCATGTTTTTGTCGATCCTGCTGTGTTCTACATCCTCAGCGTCGTCGTCATCCCCGGCTGTTTGCTCAGAAGCAGATAGAGCCTCCCTTCTCAGCTTCAAATCCAGAATCTTCAAGGACACTACACAAATGCTGTCTTCATGGACGGGCAGAGACTGCTGCGCCGGAGGCTGGGAAGGTGTTGAGTGCAACCCAGCTGGCAGGGTTACTGTCTTGCAGTTGCAGCGCCCAGCCTCTGGACCTGAGTACATGAAGGGCACCCTCTCCCCTTCCCTTGCCAACTTGAATTTCTTGGAGGTACTCGTTATCAGTGGCCTGAAACTAATTACAGGTCCAATTCCTCAGAGCTTCTCCAATCTCATCCACCTCACCCAACTCGCCCTCGAAGACAACTCCCTCGCCGGCCCCATTCCTTTCGATTTAGGCCGTCTCTCCTCCCTCCAGAGCCTCTCCCTCAGCGGCAACCGTTTCAGCGGCCACATTCCCCCAAGCCTAGGCCAACTCCCCCATCTTGTCCAACTAGGTTTAGCCAGAAACTCCCTCACAGGTCCTATCCCACCCACTTTTCTAAATTTCCATGCTTTGCAGTACCTTGATCTCAGCTTCAATGCCTTGTCCGGCCCCATTCCAGATTTCGTAGGTCGCCAGTTACAAAACCTTACTTACATTGACCTCTCCAATAACCAGTTATCTGGTCAGATGCCCATTTCCCTCTTCAGCTTGTCCAAGCTTTTGGACCTGTCCTTGAACCACAACCAACTGACTGGCATCATCCCTGTTCAGGTTGCCGGACTCAAATCCCTCACCACTCTTTCGTTGAGCGCCAATCGACTTACAGGATGTATTCCGGGATCCATTTCAACATTACACAACCTTTGGTACCTCAATTTATCCGGGAACGGGTTTTCGGATCCTCTCCCTCAGACCCTTGCCAGGGGCGTTCCTTCTCTCTTGTCCATAGACTTGTCTTACAACAATCTCAGTTTAGAGAGCGTTCCATATTGGATCACAAGCAGACAACTCAGAGATGTTCATCTTGCTGGCTGTCAATTGAGAGGAACCCTCCCAACCTTTACAATGCCTGATTCTTTGACCTCCATCGACCTCTCTCACAATCAATTTACCGGTGGTATTTCAAAGCTCCTCACCAACGTGACAAGCTTGCAAAGCCTCAATCTCTCCAACAACCAATTGAAGTCTGATCTTTCAGAACTCAAATTGCCTGACACGATTTCTTCTGTTGACATGCACTCAAATCAGCTCGCAGGATCTCTCTCAAGAATCTTAAACGATAGGACAAGCAGCTTTTTGGAGGTTTTGGATGTCTCACACAATCAAATTTCAGGTGGAATTCCAGAGTTGAAGGAAGGCCTGAGGCTCAAATTGCTCAACTTGGGAAGCAACAAAATTTCCGGGCACATCCCCAACTCAGTTTCAAACCTGACCCAACTTGAAAGGTTTGATATATCAAGGAACCAGATGACAGGCACCATCCCTACAAGTTTGGGGTTGGTCGTGAAACTGAAATGGCTCGATGTGTCCATCAATGGGCTCACAGGAAGGATTCCAAATAGCCTGTTAGGGATTGAAGGGCTCAGACACGCAAGCTTCAGGGCAAACAGGTTATGCGGAGAGATCCCACAAGGGAGACCATTCAACATTTTCCCTGCAGCTGCTTATCTGCACAATTTGTGCTTATGTGGCAAGCCAATGCCACCTTGCAGGGGTAGTGGAAAGAAACAAGAAGCAAATATGATGAGCCAGTAAGATGCTGACTCAGACTCGAGAAAATATGAGCATTTTCGTTGAGATTACATGTCATATAGGAAACAGCAAATAGGACATCTCCTGCAAGAGCCAAGATCCAAGAAAGATAGTCACTTATTATCTATTTATTATAATCACTTTCAAATTAAGAAACCTTGTCTATTTACATACCGAGGAGAGAATGCATGTTCTTTCCTTCCTTAAGCTTATGCTCAAACATTCAAATTCCAGAGCACATTGTGTCGTAATCATTTGCTTCAAAAAGTGCCCCGCAAAGGAAACAAGAATTGAGACCCATCAACACATAAATAAACTCAGATGGATTGCAGATTAAAAAATAGAATGAATCAACCCAATTTTTCAATGTAAGTAGGCAATTTATGTTTCAACATACACCAACCAATTAAAACACAAAAACACATGGAATTGAAATGCTCAACTACTAAATTTGCATTCACAAGTCTACCGAAAGAAAAAAGGATGCTTGGGAATCATTCAAGAAGATACATATCATAACCAGTTTCAGAAAAGCCATAGATAGCTCAGAAACAAACAGCCTCAGAATTTACAAGAATCCAGAAACATGCATTAGACTCAATCCCTCCAAAGAGAGGAACATGAAACTTTATATGAAAAGATTTGTGAAGCTATCCTAATACTAATACGCTAGTACTACTCATCAACATCGGCTATTTCTTCCTCCCCTTCCTTCTCTGAAGCTTCTTTCTCCAAAACCCCTTCCGGTGTTTCACCCTGAATTTCCACACAGAAAAAAACCAGAATTTAATAAGAACTACAATAATAATACTAACACATTCAACAAGTAAGCTGAATAAGTCTTACATCCCTAGCTTCTGCAATGTCACTCTCCAGTGCTATTTTGTACTCTTCTTTAAGCTCAGCAGCTTTATCCACGTAGGGCTTCTTCTCCTAAACACATTTTACATCAGAAACAAGAAGAAAACAGGATCAGACAAAGTCTAACGACCATTTCCTGTCCACGTGATAAGATTGAAGGTAACAAATCAAGACCAAAACCATACACAAAAGAATACAGAATGAATACAAATACAAACCTCATCAGTCATAGACTTCCACTTCTCACCACCCTCCTTTGCAACCTGAAACTCCAGTTTAAAGTTACAACATTAGAGGTCACCCAGGCTCATCAAACCGTAGCATATTGTACAGTAACGGAGTGCTGAAGTTGATAACAACAAATACCATCTTAACGCCTTTGGAATCAGGATTAGCTTCCTTGTAGGATTTCCTGAAATCATCCCTGCAGCATACAAAATCCACAATTGACCTCAAACAGCATCTCATACAAAACAGACATCATTCAAATACACAGCAGATAATGTAGTTGTAAATCATTGATAATACATAAGAGAAACAGAAACAGCAGGTGAGAGGAGATTTACATGAAGAGGAAGAAGGCGGTGAGAGGGCGCTTGGGTGCATTTGGATCTTTGTCCTTCTTGGCTCTCTTTGACGTCTTTGGTTGTGAAGTGGTGGTGGTGGACCTCTTTCTGCAAATAAATACCAAATTGAAAAAAGAAAGAAAGATAGATAGATAGACACATAAATCACACGAGATTGACAAATAACAGACAGAGAATGAGAAGTAATTACCTGTCAGCGGGAAGCTTCCTTTTCACTTCAGGGGGCTTTTCCACAACTTGAGCCTCTGGAAATTCATCCCAATTCCCAAACAAAGGAAATCAGATATGGTAGTCTCACTTGTCAAAAAGTAAAACAGAAATTACACAAAATAAACAAGGCAAAAAAAAGGAAAGAAAAACAAACGTAACGCACTGAGGTTGAGCTTGATTTTGGCATCGAGGCTACAACTGTGCATGCTGATGAGTGCCACCGGCACGTCCTTGTTGCACTCCTCGCTGCAAATTATCACCCACATTTAACTCAATTAATCACACTAACACAACACACCTCATATACTAATGGATGGATCTGATCTGATTAACAATAACAAAATTTACAACCCAAGCAAAAAGTCATCCAAACAGTAACACCATGTATTTCTGGGTTTTCCTCTGATTAATTTTTGTGTTGATTAATTGAATTGAATGGCCCTAAACCCTGAAGAATATAGTAGAGGAAAAAAGAAAAACAAGTGTTGGGGTTTAGGGTAGCAACCATCGGGCAAAGGCACTGCCATCTTTGCCGCGAACGAGAGAAGGTGGTACGGTTGACAGGGAGTTCTCCCCGGTCTCAGTGGCCTCCACTCTCCTCCTTGCCTTGGTTGGGTTCGATTTCATTGACCCTCCTCCCATTTCTCTCCTCCTCCTCCTTCTTCTTCTTCTATCAAAATAATGAAATTATGGAATTGAACGGAACCCTACGCATTGCAAGCAAACGAATAATAATATATACACTTACGTAATGATGTTTGAGTTTGAAATTTGACGAAAACACAAGAGGGAAAATTGGTTGCCGCCTAAACCATTTTAGAATCCCCCGCCCGCCAGATTTATTTCTTTATCATCCATTATTCCTGTAACTTTCCCCAAATTTTGACGGTTTAGATTTAACGTCTCTTGTGCTCTCTAATTGGCCTGGGTTACCTCAGTCTGAGATCCATTAGTGGGCTTAGATCTTTTCTCGAACTCCCCTTTCTACTGGGCTCATCATTTGTCCCGCAGTTAAGCCTGACCGCCCAAACGGAGGATGAGTCCAAGGGGGCTGGCCTGGGCCTCTTGATTGACCAAGGTCTGGCCCAATGTTTAGTGTGTTAGTCTAGCTGTGGATCAGTGTCTTTCCTTGTACAGTTGTACACTTGTACTTGTCCAATCTCCAACCGAACTCTCTCGTACTCGTACGAGGGAGAAGAAGAAGAAGTCGACGACATGCCCCACTTATAAATCCAAGTCCGATTCTGTTTTTGAAAAAAATTATTATTCATCTCAATGAAATATACCATAGCGCCTTATTTCCTAGTCTTTTTAAAATTAGTCAAACAAATTGAGACGTTACAAGGATACAATACTAATTATTTACTCTTTTTCCCACCGTAAATGAATTAGTTTTATAAAGGGGTTTTTTCCATTAGTTATATTTATTAATTTCCTTCTTTTATTTTTTATTTTTATTTTTTAATTTTCGGAGGTGATACTCGCGTAATTCAAGATCTCTTCCATTGTCAATTGTTCCAAACCCAACCGTACTCTCTCTCTCTCCGCCTATCGTCTTCTCCCCTCGCCTGCACTGCAAACCCTATGAACTAGTGCTGGACAAGGCCAATGACAATCGGCCATTACAGCTTTGCAGGTACGATTTCTCCTTTTTCCTCTGCATTTTAATGGGTAAAGCTTTTAACTTGATGACGAATTGATCCAGTGGCGCTACCACCCACTGCATGTTTCATCTTTGCAATTCATCCTTTTCTTCTGGGTTTAACTTATATATTCTTGTTCGCTACCTTTCGACTCCCCCAAATTTGTTCCAGTCGTTCAATTTTTCAATGGTTTCTAGGGAGATTTTTTTATTTATTTTTAAAATCTGGTGTGAATTTTGTAAGCAAAATCCTAGTTGGAGACGAGAGGGTCAAGTTAATCAGGTCTTTGCGAATTCTGATGATACGATTTCAAAGTTTTATGCTTTTGAGATTAGATTTACTAGCAACATCAGGTTTCACTAGAAAAGCTTTAGCCTTTTGATTTAGATTTACTAGCAACATCAGGGTTCATTAGTAAGCAAGCAGTCTACCACCAGGTTTCACTAGAAAGGCTTTAGCCTTTTGATTTAGATTTACTAGCAACATCAGGGTTCATTAGTAAGCAAGCAGTCTACCACCCCTTTTGATGAGTTCCTCCTGCTTGGAAACTTGAGGCCGAGATAATGCAGAAAATTTTACACATATATATTATGATGGTCAATCAAATGATCAGTTAAAACTTATATCTGATTATCAAGGCAGTACTTTGGTATACCCATATGAAGTCAAGTGATAATGCAGCTTCCTCAGACCCTCACTGACATTGTGTCTATTAACACATGCTTTTGGTAATTGGTATACACGTGTTTGTAGGAGAGGATTCCTAAGGCTTTGCATGTGTATTACTTATGCTGTTAGCAAAGACCTGCTTCTGGGAATTGATACCAAAAGCTGTTGGATGAGTGCAGTCCTATGTAATGCAGGCTTATGAAGCTTCCTTTTTGCCTTTTTTTTTGTACACTTCAAAATAATCTGCTCAACTTATTAATCTTCTGTTTTTTTAGGAAGGGGGGATGCACTTTTCTTAGATGTTTGGTCATGCGGATCATCTTTATGACTTCTTTGATTCAACTTGGAGATATTGCTCTTTTTTAAGTGGATGGATTGGCAGTTTAATCTCAAAAAACTGCACGGATGTGGTGAGTTATTTTAATTTTTAGTAAAACCTGTTGCTTCTCTATTTATATTGCTGCACCAAGAGATTTAAAAGATACCTCGCAATTTCAGATTGGCTTACCTGCAAGGAACTCACTTTCTAAGTTGGTTAAAGAAAGGGAAACTCAATTCTCAACCTTCATGGCTCAAAGGGAATTTATAGATATTAGTTCATCGGATAGTGATTTAGAGATAGAAGAAAGGGAATATGGCAACAGCAGAGTTCTTCCAAGCTCGCTATCTGGACCTGGCTCAAATCCAAGGAGTAGAGGTTAGATTGGGTTTTGTATTTTAATGCCCCCCCCCCCACCCCCCAAAATGTTTAGAATAAGTTGTATATATTATTAATTACACGACAATCGGTGGAATTTGCAGATTATTCTGGGCAGTTTAGAAAGGTGCCTTCTCCTAGAAGAGCATATGCTTCTAATGGCAACTCTCCTAATGTTAATCAGCACACACAGGTGAAACAGAATTTTAATCCCAGTTCAAGTGATGATATAAGAACCTCAAATCGACATGCTGCTCGAGCACATAATGATAATGTGGAACGGCCTCAGAGTAATCATTCGCAAAGTTCTAATATTTCTCTTAAGGACTATGAGGCTCAGAAGAGGACCCTTCCACAATCTATGCAGCTATCGGGACCGAGTACTTACACAAGCAATGGCAAGGGCCTTATGAGAGACTATTCTAGTAGGGGCTATGACACCGAATTTAATAGGTCTGAAAGCAGTGGGAGTAGGGGCCAGCCTCCCTCTTTCATGCATGGAAAGTCATTTTCCGCTTCACAGTTTGCGAGTTCAAGTGACCCTGCATACCATTCTGGGACAGGTGACGAAAGGGTTGCTGGCAGTGATGAGAGACTGATATATCAAGCAGCATTAGAGGTACTTCCGCACTCAGTTCTAACATTCTTCCATTGCTATTGTTGGTGCAGTAAGCAGTTTATTCTTGATTTCTTTGTGAGGTTCAGCAAAACAAAAATTATCAGGGATTGAATTTTTGCGAAGAGACCTTAACACGTTCAGAAACCCAAAAGGGGTGGCCAGCCACGTATATAGTGCAAAATGAAATTGTTCAGTAGTCTTATGGTAATAAAGAATTAATTTTTCAAGGTACGAATCTTTGGGGCCAAAACCAGTTTGAAAGGGAACATAAATGTGTCCCTTTCTCATGTTGTGCTAGTAATAAAAATTATCTGTAGTCGTCTTTCCTTCCATTTTCTCCTTGATGGTGCTACTATCAATTCATTTGGTTGCATTAGTTTTTTCTTTAACCCTTGTTTCATTTCATTTTCCAATCACTTTTTTTTTTGTCAGGCTCCACGTTCTTGCTTACTTAAACTCGTTATCTTGTAATTGGATACTATTTTTTTTAATCTTTATCATCAAGTTTAGCAGAGTTGTTGTAACAATACAGAGAGATGGTGGGTTTATGCTATTTCTTAAAGTTGTTGAGGAATTTATGGGTAAGACAGATCTCATAATTGTGAGGTCGAGGCCATAATAGTAGGTAACAGAAAGGTGATTGTACCAGGGTGTAGCAATTGAAAATCTGAACAGGATTGGTCCTAGATATGGTTGTCTTAGTTGCATAACAAGGAATCCACTTTAAAGGAAGTTTGGTTCTTGCAGGATCTCAATCAACCAAAAGTTGAAGCTACTTTACCTGATGGTCTTCTGTCGGTCCCTCTTCTACGACATCAGGTTTTTCTCTCTTTTTATAATAATTGGTTTCACCATTCTCTTGAATTCATCATTTTCATGAACTCAAGTAAGTTTACGCCCACAGAAAATTGCTCTGGCATGGATGCTTCAAAAGGAAACTAGAAGTCTGCATTGTCTGGGTGGAATCTTAGCAGATGATCAGGTTATTCAATAATAATCGTCTGACCTCTAAATCTAAGCTTAATCCTTTCTACTTGACTAAAGGTTTCATATATATGCCCTATTTAGATTCATAATGCTTTTGTCTTACAGGGCCTTGGTAAGACCATTTCAATGATTGCCCTTATACAAATGCAGAAGTATTTGGATTCAAAGTCAAAATCTAGAGATTTAGGCAATCAGAAAACTGAGGCTTTAAATTTGGATGACGATGAGGACAATCCCAACGGTGGTTTGGATAAATTGAATAAAACTGAGGCACCTGATCATCTTCGATCAACTCCAGAAGTTAGTACATCTTCACGATCAATCAGAAAGCAGAGGCCAGCAGCGGGTACATTGGTTGTGTGTCCAGCAAGTGTTCTTCGACAGTGGGCTAGGGAGCTGGATGAAAAGGTTGTAGAGGAAGCAAAGCTGCGTGTTATTATTTATCACGGAGGCAGCCGGACGAAGGTTCCTGAAGAACTGGCTAGCTATGATGTGGTTCTCACAACATATGCTATTGTAACCAATGAAGTCCCAAAACAACCTTTAGTTGATGATGATGAACCTGATGAGAAAATGGAGGAAACTTATGGAATACATTCTGATTTTTCAAGTAATAAGAAGAGAAAAAAGGCTTCGATTATTAATAAGAAGGGAAAGAGGGGCAAAAAGGGAATTGATAGTTCCTCTATTGATTGTGGTTCTGGGGCACTTGCAAAAGTGGGTTGGTTTAGGGTGATACTAGATGAAGCTCAGACGATTAAGAATCACAGAACTCAAGTGGCTAGAGCGTGTTGTAGCCTTCGAGCAAAAAGAAGGTGGTGTTTGTCTGGTACTCCTATACAAAATACAATTGATGACTTATACAGTTACTTCAGATTTCTTAGATATGACCCCTATGCTGTATATAAGTCATTTTACAGTACCATTAAGGTTCCAATATCAAGAAACTCAATCCAAGGTTACAAGAAGCTCCAGGCAGTTCTGAGGGCTATAATGTTGCGTCGAACAAAAGGTGAATATATTGTTCCGGTTATTTGATTTGCGTGATAGTTGGTAGTTGTTTATATTTGTGCACTTTCCCGTTTCAAAAAAAATATTTGTGCACTTTTACTAATCCATTAGGTTTGATGCCTTACACATGAGGCTTTACTTTCTCATGTTGAACTAGGTAACCACTTTCTGCGAGTTTCAGAATTCCATGTTGAGAAAGGGAATATTTTCTGGTTGAGAAATAATGGCAAAAATAGTATGGTCTTAAGCCATGCTTTGTAATTTGTACTTGCTTAAAACACTGTCAGAAACTTGGAAGAACTCATTTCTCACATTTGCTCCTCATAAAAGAAGTGAAAATGTACACTGAAAGCATGAAGCAAAATCTCTTCTTTCATTTTTCAGTTGTTTCAGCTGTGTGCCCAATTACGTTATTGTATTTTGTTGTTTATTTTTGGATGAAATTATTCGCAACTAGTTATAATTTACTACTGTGCATTTCTGTTCAAGTTTATTTTGTGGTGTGGTTGTTGATCTGATAAATATATTCTACTTCTTTACATATTGTTTGGACAAACATGTTATTAAAAATTGTTTGTCACTGTGTATGTAGGTTATTAATAGGGGTGTGATATCCACACACCCCATTTTACTTCTCACACACCTTTTTAATTTTCGGCTGTCGGATCAGATGAATTGAAGATCAACAGACAAAAATTATCAAGGGTGTGTGAGAAGTAAAATGGGGTGTGTGGATAGCACATCCCTATTAATAAAGTCTGTTATTGTTCCGATGCTGTGAACTAATGTGGTTGTTTTTTACACCTTGGACTAATTTTGACTTAAACTCATTGGTGCTTATCATAATTGGTTACTTTATGTAGGAACATTGATCGATGGGCAACCTATAATTGAATTACCACCAAAAACAATAAACTTGAGTAAAGTGGAGTTCTCGCCTGAGGAGCGGGCCTTTTATACCAAGCTAGAAGCCGATTCACGCACTAAGTTCAAGGTGCTTTCCCCTTCAATTTATTTATTCTACTTGAGACATCTGATATTTCTTGAGTAATCTGAGATGTAAGTGACAAATGCTGCTAGTGGATTTATTAATGGGAAAATAGATCAGTGCTGTTCTAATGGGCCCCGTACATGCTACTTTGTTGCATTTTTTGAGGTACTTTATATTTATTGCAACCTGGTCCAGGTTGAAATTTCATGCTATAATAAATATACAACCCGCAGTTTGTGGAAACCTGCAGTTTTGAGGAAGATTCGTTTGTGATCTCGTGAAGATTTAATTTGGGTTTATAGATATTCGTGTGCTGATTTGTATTGTGTCTTGCAGGCATATGCCGCTGCTGGCACAGTAAATCAAAATTATGCAAATATTCTTTTGATGCTTTTGCGCCTCCGGCAAGCTTGTGACCACCCTCAGCTTGTTAAAGCGTATGACTCAGACTGTGTTGGGAAAGATTCTGTGCAAATGGCAAGGCGACTCCCAAAGGATATGATATCCCATCTTTTGCATCTTCTGGAAACTTCATTGGCTATTTGTCGTGTATGCAAAGTGAGCTTTCTTGAAACCCTTCCAAACATATTTCCTTTGTAGCTTATAAGGGCCTGTAAATCTTTGTAGACTTGAAAATTCTATTAAGTTAATACGAAAACAACTGTTCTGGAAACTGGTCAGGTACATCATGCACACGTGGAAGGCTGTGATGACTGCCTGTTCCATTGTTAAATGCAGAGTGTGGCAACTCTTTGCACTTCCTGCTTAGGATAGTTCCTTCCTCCAAAACTTTCTTCCGATACTATATGCTTGTACTTACCATGTTAAAATGGTGTCTGCATTTCGATTAGTTTATAGCAAAGCAACTTGTTTTCTTTTGTCATTTTCTTGATTTATTTCTAATACTTGAAAATATATGTTATTGAGATGCAAAGGTTTTATAGATGTGAGTAGCGCAGGACCTAGAGAAGGTCACCGTCTCCTTTTCTGGTTTTCCCAATATACTGTGCATGATTGCAATGAAACCTTTCAATAAATATTCCTTTGCGTTGTGATGCTTCAGATTGAAACTATTTACTTCCTTTCTTAGCTCTTACTAATTATTATATACTTATGCATATTATCTCTCCTGGACTATTAATACTTATCCATATTATCTCTCCTGAATTATAGATGTTTTTCTGCATGGTGTAACACATTGTTTCAAGTAAAAATGTATTTAAAATTTTGAAAGAAAAATATAGTCACACTTACTCGTTTTGGGGAGTTAGGGAGGAATCTGGACATGCTTAACTAGGAAATTTTTGTGCTGATGATTCTCTTTGCCAATTGAAAGTGTCAGATTATTAAAAGAATATTGTATAAATGTGGTGGGCCTATTTAATTCTTATAGTATTTGATGCTTTTGGCAGGATCCACCTGAAGACCCTGTTGTTACTATGTGTGGCCATGTATTCTGTTATCAGTGTGTTTCGGAATATTTGACGGGTGATGACAATACATGTCCTGCTGCTGAATGTAAAGAACAAGTTGGTTCTGATGTTGTTTTCTCCAAATCCACTCTCATAAGTTGCTTCTCCAATAATCTTGATGGTACTCGGACGAATTCTGAGTTGGGCGAGAAATCAATAGTGTTACAGAATGAGTATAGTTCATCTAAAGTCAGAGCTATTATTGAGATTTTGCTTTCACATTTGGAACATAACTGTGCTGGAAGCAATGGAGACCCTGCTTTTGGAACCGAAATCACAGATAGTAGATATTCTGGCGTTTCAAGCTCACCAAATAGTGGACCAATAAAAACGATTATTTTTTCCCAGTGGACTGGCATGTTGGATTTAGTTGAAACATCATTGAACGAGTATTGTATTCAGTACAGAAGGCTTGATGGGACAATGAGTCTGGCATCAAGAGACAGGGGTGTCAAAGATTTTAACACTGATCCTGAGGTTTTGGTCCTTGTCTTGATAAATTGGTCAAATAATGCATAATTGCTTCTACGTTAGTTCATTTTTACATGAGTAACCCTTTTACCACCTCAATCTGGTCATTGATTTTAACATCTTTAATGGTTGAAATATTTTGCAGATCACTGTTATGCTCATGTCACTAAAGGCTGGAAACCTTGGTCTAAACATGGTTGCAGCATGTCATGTTATCCTTTTGGACCTGTGGTGGAATCCAACCACTGAAGATCAAGCTATTGATCGGGCACATAGAATTGGACAGACCCGACCTGTTACTGTAACACGTCTCACGATTAAGGATACAGTGGAGGACAGGATATTAGCTTTACAGGTATGATCTTATACTTAATATTTCTGCCTTCCAAGTTCAATTTGCAGTGCCGATGTACTTTTTTTTTCTTCTTTGGGTTTTCTTTTCCGTCTAGTTCTGATGTGTAAAGAGAAAAGGTTGCTGTTTTTCTGTTATATTTAGGGAATATGTATCATTTTGGCTAACATGAAATACTCGAACAGAAGTTATGTCAGATCAAAGTCTTGATATTGTGTCATTGACTCCCATGTTTTGCAGGAAGAAAAGAGAAAAATGGTGGCATCTGCTTTTGGTGAAGATCATGGTGGGGGCTCTGCTACACGCCTGACTGTTGAGGATCTGAGATACCTATTTATGGTCTAAGAACACAACCAAGCGATTCACAATCGTGTTTCTGGCATTAGTATCTTTGCTGATTCAAAGAAAAAGCTGGTCTAGAAACAAATATTTAGAACTATGAACCAGGATCCTGTTAAATTAAGGATGCATGAAATCAGTAGTAGCAGCAGTAGTAGTAGGGCACTGCCCGATATTGTAGGCTCGCATGGGACTAATGGGTGGATTTGCATCCGAACCTGCATCTGTTTTTTTTGGGGGCTTTTTCCCGGGCCGAAGAAGGCATTTTTGTTCCCAACAAGTGGCGAGTAGCGAGTGAGCATAGGGCTAGGGCTAGGGGACTTGCTGTAAATATTTTCTAATTTATTTTATTGTACAAAAGAGTGTACTAGTAGTATAGCTTCCTTTGTTTTAGTTTTGTTAACAACATGGATGATAAATGTTGTTTTATGAAATATTATTTGCAATTATATCTTGGTAAAATCATTTAATTTTGTTTTTGCTGTCAGGTTGGTTTGTGTCAAGTAAATTATTGTTTTTGCTTGTTGATACTTGACAAAGCTATAAGGTCATCATCTTCCGCTACTCCTATTTTTATCTCTAGCCTCGGGTCAGTGAAATATTTACTAGCTAAGCCTATGCTAGGGTTTTACTTCTCCTCTTCTCTTGGATCCTCCTTAATATATTGGGTTTCCTCATCTTTACTTGTATTGTTCATACACATTACACGTTATATACACACACGTCAAGTCAAGTTTGCCCCTTCCTTCTTTTATTTCTTTCGACTCTCTTCACTTTTTGGAATGTTTGACTTTTTTGTATCATCGGTCATCTCAATTTCCTTTTGTTAAAACTATATTTTAACTAAAAGCTTTCACTAAAACGTGTGTTTTGTCTGTTATTTTACACTCTAATTTAAATCACTTTCGCTTTAAAAACAAGGGGTGTGATATCCACACACTCCATTTTACTTTTCACACACCTTTTTAATTTTCGGCCGTTAGATCGGATGAATTAAAGAAGATCAACGGACAGAAATTATCAAGGGGTGTGTGAGAAGTAAAACGAGGTGTGTGGATAGCACACCCCTAAAAACAATGGACGTAATAAAAAAGAGAATTCAAATAGAGAAATTTGAGTGTTAAGTGAAAGCACTCTCTTAACCAATTACTTGCTTTGCTCTACTATTACTTGTCTTGGGTAGGTACATGCGTAGTTCTTCATAAGTCACGATATATATTTCCACCCTTCTATGTCTTCCTGCCAATTGAAAGGTGAAAAGTGAAAAGGAATGGTCCACATACAAATAAAATATGATGAGCACATATTACATTATTTTACACTCACTCACTTCACGAGAACAAAAAGCACACGAACATGTTTTAAAAAGTTTCATATAAGAACCTCTTAGAACAAGTTTAACTAAAAAGACCATCTACTAAAGCTCACCTCGTTGTAATCTATACTACATATACCTTTCTTCAAATACTATATAGTTCATGAACTTGAATTCAAGCATACATTCAAAAGAAAAGAAAAAACAGAGAAAAAGGAGCTAGGGACGACATATTATAATTAATAAGCTGTTTAGCAGACATTGGGTCCAAAACCCACAAAACCATTGGCTCCATCAAATGAGATTTGGATGCCCTCTTGCTGGATGTTGCCTATTATGGAAAGTCCGGAGGCCGAAGGAGCAAATGCAAAGCAAAAGGTCCCCTTCTCGTCCACCGGAATCAGAAAATTGCTCGCCGGAAGCGTCAGGATGGGCCCACCCGAAAAATAAAACGACACGGTCGGCACCCGAACCGACACGAAGCCGTTCAGGTCATAGCATGTGTCAAAGATGGACACTCCCGACGACAGCCGAGGGAGGCTGGCCGTCTGCTGAAGAAAGGTATCGCGGAAGGCCTCGTAAGCCAACGTCGGGAACCTTGTCACGGCGGTGCCCGTGTCCATCACAACCCCTCCGTACCCCATCTCGGTTTGCCGGAATACGTCTCCGGATATGGGCACCCGCATCCCTCCAACTCCAAGGCCCGCCAGCCCCACAAAATACAAACTCGGGGCCCGCGGGTTCCGGATCAGCGGGACCCATGCAGCACCCACGGGCATCGCCCCACGACCGAACTCCAGGGACCCTCCTCCTCCTCCGCCGGCTGCGTTGGTACTTGTAGTACTAGAGCGGCCGCCACGGCTGACCAAACAATAAGTGAAGGCACCTCCGGTCAGGCCGGCGAGCTGACCAACAAATGACATGGCCCCACCTCCAAGGCCCAAGAGACCAGCGGCTCCCACAAACATGCCGCGATTCATGTGCCCGCAGCCGATGGCTACGTTTCGGAGGAGGGCGCGTCCCAAGGTAAGAGTTTCGAGGGCAAGCGTGCCCTGGGTGTAGGATCCGTCGCCGTAGGAGGCCTCGTAGAGGCATCGACCGGAGTGGCAACCGGGGTTCTGGAGGCGGCCGCAGAGGGAGGAGGCACAGGAGACGCTGGAATACGAAGCAGAGCGGGCGGGGTCAAAGATGGGGTCGGACTGGTGGTAACAATGGGTGCAAGGCTGGCACTGAACCCACACGATGTCACTGCCGGAGTCAATCACCATGTATTGGCTTCGTGGTGGGCTCCCCACTCCGATCCTCACGAAGTATTCTCCACTCCCTTGCTCCATACCCGACACCACCCCTGACCCAAAATCCAACGACTCTAACTCTGAGTCTGAGTAGTTGAGGAGGCGCCGCGTGAGGCTAGCAAACCTTTTGGCATCCCTTTTCATGCGTGCGCGGAAAAGGTGGCTATGAGAAGTATGGCTGCCTTCATTCCCATTCCTGTTTGCATATTGCGACGACATCTTATCCCTGTGGACCACCTTCACCTTCCATTTTCCTACTCCGGATCCGCCATTAGTGCTTCTTTCATATTCTTCATGATCTATATCATCTTCATCATCATCATCATTTAATTTGCTGCCGGTGGTGGTGCTGCTGGTGACGTTGTATGCAGCCCTAGGTGCCCTGTCATTACTTTGAATCGCCGTGATTGTTTCCTTCACGTTCAGCTCTTGAAACTCAGGGTACGTAAGGGAAGTAGTTGTAGTATTGGTGATGGTGGTGGCCACGGCGCAGCTGCTAATTATTAGGAGGAGAAGAGCAGACACCGTTAGCAGTAGTAATGGTGCTTCTGCTTCCTTCACGCGTACGGCTACCATGGCTTGTCTTTATTTAATTGCTTGAGAAGAGTCAAATTAACTAAGCCTGCTCTTAACTCCTACGTACTACTCATTTTAATAAGCTATTCCTTGCTTGAAAGTTGGGTTTGAAATAGTAGGGACAAGGGATGTGGGATTATTTGGTTTGGGTTTTGTATATATAATGGCATATATATATATATATAGGTGACGCTAGAAAGTCTATTTCCTTGAATCATGTTGTGTAGATTATATAGTGAATGTTAACGGTTTGATTCCTTCTTTAAATCAATCACCACATCATATGGTTTATCAAATATGATCTAAAAATATAGTCTCCCTAGCATTTTCATATAGATGTATAGAGCAAAAAGGTGAGATGGAATAATTGGGTTATCCCATTTGTGCATGATCGATGGGGCTCGGTTCTATTTTGTTTTAATATTATTAATTGATGACATGAGAGGGAATTCTACTTTCTTGACTCTTGGGTTAATTGAGGTTAGCTAGTAGCTATAGCTACCTTTCTTCAGCTTTACTTTCTCAATTCTTCATCCTTTTAGGTTAATTGAGTGATAGCTTCACCGCAGTATGCCATCCATCAAGCTCTAATTGATGTATAACAGGCGGCTAAAAGGATCGAATGAAAGTTTAAGAATGTTTAAAATCAGCAGCAAAGCGAAGAAGACTCGTCACTTTACCATAATGCATTGACAATTTTGGCTGAATTCCATTATTTACTAGTTTAAAATTAAATTTTAAGATTTTAAGTGTTTTTCGTGTTTTGTTATTTCTTTAATTTGTTTTCTATTTGTACTCCTAAAAGGTGCATGTCTAAGAGGCCCTATATAAGCAACCATTAGTGGGAAAAAGTTGTATCATATCATTCAATCAACAAACTTAAGTTTTTTCATTTATTAGTGAGTTCCATATTACTAGTTAATTATGGCTTATTTCGTTCGATTAAAACGTTGTGTCGGTAATGTTGGGCGGATATCATTCATGGACATGTAGGATATAGATATATATATATATATATATATATATATATCCGGAAAAAGAAGGGAAAACGATAGAAAATAAATAAAATTTAAACAAATTAAATGAAGAATGAAAACAATGCTTTCTTTATTTTGTCAAAAAGAACGAAAACAATTCTATTTTATATATTTTTGATAAATAATATGATATTGTATCAAGAGAGTAACACTCTCACAAAATAAAGATGCATCATCACAATTGAGTATCTTGCTACAAATATTTATTTTCCTCGCATATATATAGTCAGCCTTTTCCATAAGCTTTAGATAGACACTATTGTTAAAGCTTTAAAAGGGTGATGTTATAGAAATCATTTATTTAAATCATGTTTTATAAACTATATGACGTTCTTTTTAATGATTGAATTATTACTTAAGTGTTGATTAACATGCATATTTCTTACATGGTTTACAAATATAAAATATAAAATTGATCTGCTTCTCATTACTTGCTTTAAAAATGTGAGAGAATTATAAACAACAGAATTTCTATGATATATAATGTCCTCAGTAGTGTTAGCCTTTTCATAGGTAGGTATGCACTATTGTATTATGTTTCTTTAAACACAATCACAGATTACATGTTATTATTAAACATTCATATAAATATATATATACACACACACACGCACGCAGGCTACATGTAAAATGTATATGGATGAATAGGATAATGTATGCATGGATGCAGTAAGGAAATAATATTAGGAGGGGTCAGTAAGAATAGCGCGCGCAGTGTGCAAATTTTTTTATACCAAAAATAGCATGCATATCGCAATTTCATCGAGTCTTGGTAGGCCTGAAGTCATTTGAAAATGCATACTACAGACATGTTAATGTATGCAAGGGACAGTACCCAAGGTATTCATGGACATTCATCGGGTTTAGGTAGGCCTGAAGTCGGTTGGAGAGCAAGTATGAAGCCAACTCTAATCTTCAAAATGGCAACACTCAAGGTATCCATGAACATTCACCGAAATTCGGAGGGTCAGCACCTAAGGTTTCTATAGATGTTCATCGAAGTTCGGGGGGTCAGCTGACCCCCCCTTGCCCCTTAATGGATCCGCCAGTGCATGGATGCATGGATATACATACATATATATATACTCATATATATAATGATTGCAGAACATGATCAACATGCGCGCATGAGTAGGTAGTTGACCACTTGGTCCAGATCCCGCGCGGCCAGGGCCCATGCATGCATGAGGACTAGCCTACACGTATACTTTTCCATCGCAAGATTAACAAGCATGGATGCACAAACAATCATGGCATTGGCATGGCCATCTCCTTCTGCAGGTGGATAATCGGTATCAATATCGAGAGAGAGAGAGAGACCCTAATTCCTACACACACATGCGTACGGTTCATTTGAACGGCATGCAAGCTTGACAAGGCATTTATTTTCAACTTTCAAGAGATTAGCTTAATTTTCTTATTTGCATACAGATGTGCGATCAATAGGTACGTACGTACCTTAGAAAAGTAGAGTGCCTTTTTTTTATCAGCATTGGAAATTGACGTAGGATAAAATATAATAACAAGATATATAAAATCGCCACAATCTTTCTCCATCAATGAGTGTATTGTTCGTTTAAAAGCAAAGATTGCATATAATCCAACTTTTGTCCCTATAATGGCGGCTGAGCTCACTCTTTTGGAGAGATTATTTTTTAGATTATATTTTGTAGATCATATGATGTAGAAGTTAATGATTAAATTCTTTGTTTGATTCATTAAATAAGAGATTTAATCATCAATCATCGTATCATGTAATCTATAAAATATAGTTTAAAAAAGATAATATCTCTAGCATCACCTCGAAAGAAAAATCAAACGACGATAAATGCCTAGCTTATGGGCAATCTAGCATCAGATTAATTTCATAACCGAGTGAAATATATTCAATTGCTTTTGGAATTATGACTAGAAATTCCATTGGATATGGATATATTGACAATCAACATTTTGATGTAAAGATGTACCTGGATCGATGATGTACAACAGAATAATCTTGATTTGTAACAATAATAGGGTTTTGTTTAAAATCACTGAAAAGTAATCAAAGTGTAATGTTGTAGAACTAAATGATTCTAGCATGTCTCCACTAGCCAGTTACAGTATCGATAATATCCCACTTCCATAGCTTCTTTCCCATCCCATCCCATCCAGAGAGAGGGAGGTGGAGGTGGAGGTGGAGGTGGAGGTTGTGGTTGTGGCTTCCCAAAGAGATTCAGATAGATATCATACAGGGAGGGTTAATTATATAATATTCAGATGAAATAATGAATTAATACGACAAAGACCAACCAAAGTGAGCATAAAAAAATTAGGACATCAAAATAAGTGGGAAGATGACAGAAAATATAAAAAATGGATGAGTTGGGAATAGAATAATTAAAGATGTGAGAGCACCATCGACAGAGGCATATTCCAATAATTGTACAATTATAGCACCTAAAAGTGGTTCTTATTTTTAATTAAGTAGTCTCTGTCTCTATCTCTATCTCTTTTCTGAGTTTTCTCTCCGACTCTCACCACTCACCACTCAACACTCACTGGATGTTATAAAACACGTAACGTAAGCACTTGCTTCACATAATATTCTTAGTTATATTATTATATATGCATCAAATTAAACAAGGCATTGTGGATTCCAAACAAGTATCAATATGCTTCATGGTATCTGGAAACCCATCACCATCATCACTTGTTGGTATCTCATCGTCTGCACTGCCCTTGTCATCATCAACAACCACCTTATCTTCTTCATTTCATCGTCATTGTGGCCTGCTTGTAGATGATGGATGATCTTCACTGGTAATACTAGTACAAGCACTAGAGGATCTTCACTGGTAATACTAGTACAAGCACTAGAGGATCTTCACTGGTAATACTAATACATACAAGGCATGACAACTTCCGAAAACGTGTATGAATAGAGAGAAACAAATTGTGCATGGTCGCAATTTGCTACAGATGATTCCACTCACAAAATTTTAGTTAGTGGTGATGTCAGTATACCATAAATAACAATAACTTGACAACATCCGAATTACATGCTCTCTTTCGAATTGTATCACAATTTATCTGTCTGAATTTAACCTCAACGACATTAACATTCTTAAGCGCACACAGGCTTAACATCAAATCTTCCTAAATTAATTCACGTATCTCCTCTAATATGTAAGGCTTTGCAAGTTAAAGTTATTGCAAAGCCCCCCAGAATGGTCTGCAAAGAATCAAGGTCTGCAGAGATTTGGCGGGAGCAAGAAAGGCACAGGTTAAGCAATGTAATGACTTTTCAATGCTTCCCTTCAAACAACCACGCAACAAGTTAATAAGAGGAAGATTCACCTCATTACAGACTCTTTTACAAAGGATCTTCCACCTGAGCTGCAAGAGCAAAGAATAATTATGAGCCCAAGACTCAACATGTGACTTCACCAAGGGTAATTAAACTGTAAGCCAAGACTCACGCATATTCAAGGTGGATATTCATGAATCGGCGGTTTTCTTTGCTTTGTGATAGTGTTACAGAACCTTCAATGAGTTGATCTTGCTCCAGCTCAATTGGCTCATAGAAGTATAGCACAGTCTGTAATATTGATTCATTAGACGGGCCGATGAAATGTTCATAGTAAAATATAAATGGAAGATCAGGGATAACTACAAAATACTGTACCTGTTGCCAATGCGTTGGAGGGTCCTCAGGTGCAGTGGACAGAACCAATGCTTCATTGGGATTTGCTCGTTTCTTCCTCTGCTGACTCTCCACTGGAAGATTGTTAAAAAGCACGGATGGTGCCTGATTATTTGTAGGAGCTAATGTAGGTCCACTGAATTCGACATCAAACCAAAATGCAAACCCATGTAATGGAGCTGTAAATCAAGAAATAATTACAACCACAACAGCGTCTACTGAAGTAAATGAGATTAATACAATAAGAACTTCCTCCTCTAACAAAAAAAAAAAAAGTTCATTCAATGCATAAACCCACAAAGAGAAAAGAATTCAAGGTTATAAAAAATATGTAGTGAAAACAATAATGAGACAGAAGAACTGCAACATATAAGAGAGAGAGACCTCGCATCATTGACTTGAACTTGTAGTTTGCCGTAACAGATTCTAACTCATGATGTGTAACTGTATGGCAATCCACATGCTTAACCTACAAAGTAACAGCATGATGCCTTCGATTATATACTTTCTACAGACAAACAAAAATGACAGAGCTTCAGATCATAGTATAAAGGGCATCAGATGACAGATGGAGGTGCGAGGCCGCTTAAATAGAAAAACCTCAGGCAGCTCCTTAATGACCTCAACTTCCCAAAACAGACATCTCAGAAGGTGTTCGAAAGAAGCATATTCACCAGAATGCTGGACCACAAGCAAAGTCAAACTATTTGTTTGACTGGGGAAAATAAATCTATAAATTGATATTAATGAGGAGCATGCATAGATGAATCCAGTAGCCATAACAAGAAGGAACCAACAGTTTTCTGCCAACAAAATGTGTAACGTCAAGGAAGTAGCTCATGCCCAAGTCATGATTACTCTACTTCACCTCAAGGTTGATTTATTGGTAGCAAAGAAATAAAATAAAAAAACAAACAAGAAAGCAGAAAAGGAAAACGTCCACATTTGGTGGGAAAGGTTATTACTATCAAGACAACCCATAAGTATAATGAAAACCATAAAAACACATAAAAATCTGGAACTATACTGAGAGAACTCACCACATGTGGCCATGTCAAAACATTCTCACCCACAATCGTCTCAACAGATGGCTCTTCAAACGCACATTGTTTTGCCAATGGCAACATGGCAGACACTGCAAACAAGCCAATGAAAGAAAATGATTCTGACCTCCAAGCAATAAAACTTTTCTACATTATACAAGTGGAATGGTACTTAAATAAATGCTGATACTAAGCTCAAGTAAGGATTATCTTTAACATAAGTTAAAAAAAATGTAAAAAAGCATAAAGTTTAGGTGAGCTTCTTGATGGTCAGTTTTTAATTTCGTGAGAAGGGTCACATTCCCCAAATATACTCCTGCACCGAAGTGTAGGAGTTGTGCTCCCCTACTGCAAATTTTACTTTCACATATTTTCAAGAGCTCCGCTTAGAATGGGTGTGGCCACTGATTGTGTCCTAGCAACAATTCCATAGATGCTGGTAAAATTTGACCAAGGTTGAAAAACTAATTGAAAAAAGTTAAATGGCATTAAGCATCGTCTTCAAAGACCCAATAAATAACCGAATCCAGGCAAGGCATGCAATGTGTGTTATAAGTTCAAATAATCTAATGTAGTACAAATCCAATATATGGCGATAACAATTGAGATCATGTTATTATATATGATGTATACTCACTGTCAATTCCATAAACATTGCGCCAGAAATCTATGCTTTCACTGTATCTATCAGAATGTGTGATAGGTGCCATGTACAACTGCAATCATACAAACTAAAAATCAGCATGACAAAAACAAATTCATTCATCGACAGCTGCTACATTGTACAAACTTGAGCTTGACAACGCTACATCCCCACTACACAAGTTGATAACACACAATGATATGAAGCCAGCACCAGTGTAACAGATTTCAGAATTAAAGATGCAGATGTGACCGTAATTGAAAGACCAAAAACAAAAAGAAAGATACCGTTGCACTTGAAGGAAGTATTAGACCTCCAGGTTTTAGCCAGCGATCTCTTGCTGTGATCACACTTCCCAGCATACTCTATAATAGGAAGAAAAAAAAACCAAGCATGCCAACAAAAGAAATGGAAATATATCATAAGGTTGCAAACCATAAAGCAGCTCAAGTATACGTATTCTGAGGTACAATCCTATATCCAATACTTCACTATACAATCATGAATACAGATATGTTAACAGCTACCTCATACAGAAGCATGTAGCCCATCCATTCTGAAATTATAACATCAACCTCCTCATCAATATTGACATCCTGCAGAACTATCATTTTTAGCAATAGATATTGTTGGCTTGTAATTTGTAATTCAGATCAATAATTTGGGAAAGCCAAAACAAACTCATCAATCTCTCTCTCTCTCTCTCTCTCTCTCTCTCTCTCTCTCTCTCTCTCTCTCTCTCTCTCTCTCTCTCTCTCTCTCTCTCTCTCACACACACACACACACACACACACACACAAGGAAAGTCAACAAAATTGTCCTGGTTGTACAAGCATACCTCAACTCGCCCATGTAGTACGATGACGGTTTCAGATAGATTGTTTGCTTTCACAACTTCATTTGCCTGCTTACAAATGAACGAGATTAATCCAAATTACAAAGCCAATCCTAAAGCATCACAATTAACATATTTCATCTTCATGAGAATGAACTTCTATTTTTTCCGGATACACCATGCACAAAAGTTCAAGCTAAAGATACATATAGGTAACTTTGACTCAGGTACTTCCTCAATCAGAGCTTAAGGGTAATGAGACATTTTACATTCAAGCAAAAACACTGAGAAGATCAGAAATAAATGAATACAGAATCAAATCACATGCAGATAGAGTAAAAAGCATTACTACAAGAACTTACCTGCACTGCAATGTCACTTGCATCAACAGCATATACCTGGTAGGTTGTAACAAAACACATAAGAGAATGCTATACAGAATGTAAAACAATGCCAGGACGGGACACAACATAGAAGTGACTTAACCAAACTACAAACATTAAAATCAGGGGAAGACTGTCCAGTTTTATTCATCAGATATCATTGAAGAGAACGAGCAAAAATGGCTGTGACATATTTTGAATCAGTAGATGGAAGTAGTGATTTGACACTACCAAAACCCATAGTTAAATGAAATGCATACCATCTTTCCAAACAAAACACTTTTCCCCATGTCAAAAGGAAAATTATTGCAACTAAACACATACAATTTGGTCAATATCTTATTTGCAAATTTATGAAATAATATTGAAAAAACAGCTTACACGTTTTGCACCAGCCTGAGCACAAAATATAGAAAGAATGCCAGTGCCACAGCCAACATCCACTACAACCTGCAAGCATCATTCAATCAAGAATTTAAATGAGCAATTCACTGCAGAAACAACCCTCTCCACAGAGACATGCAAACTGAGTAGAATAGGCATGTTCTGCACATGTGAGAGTATGATTCCCCAGTACGTTAAGTTCATATGCATAAGGTATGTCTTATAAATATTACAGGAGGTATTTACATCCACAGAAGGCAGTACCAAATAGAATACACATCATTTCTTAACTACAATTATAGCTGCATTACTTTGCCTGCTATAGAGCTCTGGTGCTGCATGATTGCCGCCCTATAAGATTCAGTGCGTACACGGTCCTGAATGATGACAGATTGCCACATCAGTCAATAATTTATATGACGATCAAATTGGAAAAGAAAACCCTCATAGCAATGTATTTTTTCCAATGACAAAGCATAAACAATTACCTTGAAATTTAAAACTACAAAGGCAGGGAACCTTAAACAAGATATACTGATGTTATGGGCCAAATCATCATACATGGGTTCATATTCTGATATTCATATTCGCATTCCCACTTGAGATGCATTCTCTTAAAAGACGAAAAGCAATGCAAGTATCAACAATGGAATATCGCATCAAACTAATTTCGTATCCTCGGCTGCCACCGGAAAATCAAACAGCAGTAAAAACAGAATGAAACCCTAAACACTAACACTCGAGACATTTGATCGCAATCGATTCTGGAAAAGCAGATGGAAAATTAGCAAGAAAACAAAAACATATGTGCAGCAAAATGCACCTTGATCATTTCTTCGTGGATGCCGACGTGCGCGTAGGAGTGGAAATAGGCCATGTCGAAGTCCGTACAAGGCGCTCCCTGTTGTTGTTGCTGCTGCTTATTGTGCTCAGAAACCCTAAGCCCGCCAAAATTACCACCACTGCCGAAGTTGTCTCTGAGCTCACGTGACCTCGCACGTGTTCCCCGGCGGACTCTATCCCTCTGGCTCATCCCGTGTGGCTGCTGCTGCTGCTGCTGGTAGCCGTTACTGTAAGCCGGGGTCGAGTTCATTATTTTGGTGACAACTCGCTTGCTCGCGCTCGCTCGCTCACTCCCAAACCCCAATATTACGAGAGACCAAAAAGAAAGCGCCGTTTGAGGGCCTCCCTTTAAACCCGGCTAACTTCTAACCCTTAACGTAAAATTTAGGTTCTAAACCCCCCAACTTGCTCTGATTTTTGGGCTAAAAATCAATTTTGGGTTCAAACTGATCTTTGGGGTAAATTTAACCAAATAAACTAACAATGCAAATGACCTGGCCCACTTCAGCGCATGGACACGTCATAAAAAGAAGGGAGCCGCAACCCACTAAGGCCATCTCCAACCGACGCGGACAAAAGGTTTTAGGGCTAAAAAAATCTAATTTTTTTTCCTATAAATACCTAAGTCATTCCACCATTCCATACTATCTTACCTCATTTTATTTCAATTCTTCACATTCCATTCTCTTACATCTTCCAATAATATTTCCTTCAATTTTTTCAATAATTTTCAAATGACCACATCTGCAATGAAAGGGAGGGCTTGGACCCGAAAAGAAGATTAAGCTCTTTGCAGGGCTTATATACGGGTCTCGGAAGATAGTGTGAAAGGGAGTTCTCAAACAAGTGAAGGTGTTCGAACTCGTACGTCCAAAAAGTACTATGAGTTCTACGAAGGCACCACTCTACCGAATTCCCGAAACCACGAGAGTTGTTCTTCGAGATGGAAAAAACATCTTCATCCAAGTTTGAATAAATGGCATCAACTTAAATTGAAGTTGTTGTAGTCTTTAATATTTAAGTTGTAGTTTTTAAATTTAAGTTGTAGTTTTTAAATTTAAGTTGTTGTAGTCTTTAAATTTAAGTTGTAGTCTTTAAGTTTAAGTTGTAGTTTTTAAAATGAAGTAGTTGAATCTATAAATTGAGGTTGTTGAATTTTTAAATTGAAGTTGTTGTAGTTTTGAATATGACTGAAAACCTTATTTTAATAAGGTGGTTTAATTTAAGTAACCATATTAATTTAATTAAAATAATAAATTATGTTTTGACCCCCTCGGTTGGAGATGGTTTTTTATCAGAGGGCTATGTTTGGCCTATGACCCTTTGGGCCATTGGTTGGAGATTATATGAAATATGGCCACATACTGTTCATTAAAATATAATTTATTGGAAGGCTATAGTGCTAAAGGGAGCCCTCTGGCCCTCCTTCGGTTGGAGATGGCCTTACACACCCCAAACGTGGAACACGCTCGTCTGCCTTTAGTGTCCGACAACTAGTGGCCCATTGTCAGGGCAGTTGTCAGCCACTTGCCGCCTGCCAACGATTATTTTTGAGATCGAATGGATGAGATTAATGGACTGTTAGTTGATCCAATGGTTCATATTCAGTTTTTTTTTCTTTAAAAATATAATTTTAATATATTAAATCCAATGGTTGAGATTCAATATGATCAAATCTAACAGTAAAAAAAAAATCTAATGGCCCAAAATTAAATCCAACGCCTAAAACAATTAAAAGATCATCTAAAACAAAGTTTACCCAAAAAAATTATTTATCGAAATCTAAGTGCTTTTAAGTTTAAATGTTCATAAAATTCCGACGGTTGGATGTAAAAGTTTCCCTAAAATTCCGACGCCTATGCCATGTGGGCTTTGAATCTCATGTGTAGTAGGGGCACAAATGTATATATGTACAATTATCATAATTGTCTTGAAACAAAAAGTTGACTTAATCCAAATAAAAGGGTTAGGCTTTATCTTTTCCTTAAAGTTTGTATATTTGCTTAAAACCTATATCTCAATTGGTATTTATCACCCTCAAAAAACAAAGTCAGTTATTGACAATTTTTTAAGGTAATTTTCTTTAAAAAAAATCAATTCGTAAAATTATGTTTTACAAATTAAATACAAAATGCAATTGGCTAGTTAGTTAGAAATAAAAAGGTTGGGCTCGATGCAGGCCCGAAACTGTTACCGATATTGTTTTATGGGCCAAAAGTATCAAAAAAGCCCAACAGGCAGAGCACGCCGAATCGGCGGGTGGGGTTGGAATTGGATCACGTAGGAGGATTTTGAGTTGCCGTACCCACCAAGAATGGAAATTTGGAATGGAGTTGTTTCTTTCTTTCTTAAAATAAAAACACTAAATAAATAAAAAAAAGGTTAAATCCCAAAGGCAGAAAGGCAGAAAGGCAAAGGAAAAGGCCCCTCGTCAGTCGGCCCTCATCCTCTATCTATAAATACTAGTAGTAATCGCGTTGGTCCGTGGTCGTATCGAAATTCGAAAGATAAAGCAATGGCGGGTGTTGTGCTTCCAGGTCCAGGTACAGGTACTACCGCGGGAAGGGAGGCAGCGGGGAGCAAGACTCGGACTGAGAAAGTGGACTACACGAACCTGCCTTGCCCCATTACTTATGAAGAAATCCACCACGAAGCTATCAGTTGAGTACCAATTTCTTCTTTTTTTCTTTTTAATGTATAGTATTTATTTAAAGCTTATGACTTTATTGCTTCGTGTGTGTTCCTATAATTTTAATATAACTCCTTCGTTGGCGGGGTCAGTATCTGTTATGATTCATTGTGTGGGTTTCCGGTAATTAGCTTTGATTTGCTCATAAACGTGTTATGCTGTGATAAAAATTCATCATTGGTTTACTTTTAGTGAACTCAATCATTTCACTTCAGATTGTATACTTTTCTCCGGGTCCAGTTTTTATCAGATTATATGCTATATCGTATATGTCACTGAAACGATAGCAGCTGCAATGCACTTGATGGTCAAGAAAACTGCATATTGGCACTAGTTTTTTGACTTGCGTCTCTGAATGGCAGTGTCTTTACGGCCACAACTTTTTGAGGGAATGCGCTTTGATTTTTTCAAAAGACTCGACCACAAGTTCTCCCTTAGCCACAGGTTTTTGTATTCTCCTCTCTCAACTTTTGTTTTTGCATTCCTTCCTTATCAGTCCTTTCTATTCTTCTGCTTATTTCACTGACTGTTTTCGCATCCCATCAGTTTCTCCATGGGACCTGTGACAATTCCTCGTCAATCTGCCGAAATCTTAAAGGTCCCTACTGCCAACTATGAGTTTGGTGCAAATTTTATAGACCACCCAAAGGTAGGTAGCTATCGCCGTATTTACTTATCCAGAAACCTCTACTGAAAGGAGTAATTTATTTTGTGTGCGTTTGTGCTTTTGGGGGGGGGGGGTGATTAAATTTGTAGTTGATGCTTGTTGGGAGGGTATTAACAGACGGGAGACTTAATGCAAGAGTCAAGTATGACTTGACTAACAACCTCACTCTCAAGACTAATGCTCAGGTGAATATTCATCCTTGGATTAAACTGTTCCCTTTTTTCTTCTTGTGTAGAAAAAATGTGGAAGTACTGATGTAGCCCATTTATTTCGATTCTTATTTACAGCTCACAAATGAGCCGCACATGTCTAATGCCATGGTCAATTTGGACTACAAGGTCTGCTCACTATTTTTATTTACTTTCATTGATTTAATTTGCCTTGTTTGACCTCATTACATATACAATTAAGGAGTTTCTTTGGCTACTTTTCTTGTTTCATTTTACATATCTGGTTTCGCTTCCTAACCATCACTTATGCCCATGTGGAAGTACGGATGTGTTGGGGGTTATAACTCTCCTAGTTCATGGTGTCTCTCATCTCATGTGTCATATGGTGCTCCTAGTTCTGACATTCTCACTTGGTACAGGGTTCAGACTACAGATCCCAGATTACATTGGGTAATGGGGCCTTATGTTAAGCGAGTTATATGCAGGTAATGGTGTTCTTTTTTTTTTTCTTTTTACCCTCCAGATAATGTAGAAACTAGTACCAACTACCAATTAGTTTACTTTTGTGCCCATGTAACTTTTGGGATATTCATATTGGAATCAAACATGTCTTGGAGGTCCAGATTTATCGAGATATTCATAGTACATTTCCCTTATTTTAATTGTAATTTGTTTATTGATATTGTATATCAATATCAAGAACATGATTGACCGAAAATTGGCTCTGTTTTGGTACATGTCTTGTAACACTAGGCCGCTGCAGGTGGTTTATGCTAACGTTCTTACATTAATTTCAAGATGTTTTCTGACCTAGTCTGTCTATATTCTATATACTCTTGCAGTCAGTGACTCCTCATTTTTCTTTGGGTGGTGAAGTATTTTGGGCCAGCCAGCATCGAAAGTCAGGTATCGGTTATGCGGCTCGGTTCAACACTGAAAAGATGGTAAGCTAGCTTGGGTTTCATCTTGCGTCACATGTTTGAAGGCAAATGATTTATCGTTCTGGCCATTATGCATGGTTTGTACATTATCATTATATTTTATTATTAACAAGTACTGTACTGAGAAAGGACAGAAAAGAAAGAGAAAGAGAAAACAAGTTGTTGGCCTTAGAATAGAGAATCAACTGACTACTAACACAGACAGAAAACAATCAGAACATTACTTACTCCAACAAGGAATAACAATCTTTTGGGAAAACACAGATTATCTCTGTAGGCACACCAGATACAAGAGTATCATCTTAATAGTCTTAAAAGTCTGGTCATTATCATTATTCTAATGATTAAAAAAGTTCAACGTCTTTGTACCCTAACAACTTTTTAGTCGGGTTGATTTTATTGGGTTACACAGATTCCTCCGTAACCAAATGTGATGCTCATGTCTTGCCTGTAGGTTGCCACAGGGCAGGTTGCTAGCACTGGAATGCTTGCATTGAGCTATGTTCAGAAAGTATCTGACAAGGTAGAAAAGTTGGTTTGTTTAGAACTTCAGGTTATATCTTATGACTGTATGTCTATTATTGTTTTCCCTACTTTGGAAATTGTGGCCTGAACAAGAATACTAATGTATTTATGCAGGTTTCACTAGCGTCAGACCTCATGTACAACCACATGTCAAGAGATGTCACAGCAAGTGTTGGCTATGATTACGTCTTCAGACAGGTAGATTCTGCCATCAGAAATGTCCTAGGTTCTTCTAAATTTTGTTATGAAGGAATATACACTATTTTACCAGTTCATGATGAACAAAGTTGAACAAAGTGTGTTCATCAAAAGAAAACTTTGAGAAGTTTCAGTAAAGTTCATCAGACACGATGGCAATAGATATCTTTTGTTTTTAACGACAGGAAACATTAGAACTAGGTGAGCCTGGTATTTTACTCGATAAACCACAAATCTTTATTGGGTGTGGGCTTTAGGCTCCCAGGGTTTTCGAACTAGGTGAGGAGCGCTGGCAAGAGGCACTAATTGGGTTTCTTGCCTCTTTCCTCAACGCCAGTACGTGTGAGCGCCTTTTAACAATCCCACGCAAATATCACATGAACCTATTTGCTTATTCAGAATCCAAGAAATATTATGTTACTGTTATTAAGCAAAGAAGAAAAAGAAATCAATTAAATACTATTTATGCTTCTTGTTTCAGAGTCGTGTTAGAGGGAAGATTGATTCCAATGGCTGCACGGCTGCTTATCTTGAAGAGAGATTAAATACGGGTCTTAAGTTTATTCTTTCTGCGGAGGTGAGAAATCAGCTGCTTTGAATTGTACAATAATTTCAAGCCAGATGAGATATATGACCAATGGCATCAGGCATCAGGCATCAGCTATGCTTAGATATATTTGTTGTATGATGTTTCCAAGTCATATTTGTCCAGCATTAACAGCATGTTACCAAAATTTCTGTTTGCAGATCGATCACAAGAAGAAAGACTACAAATTGGGGTGTGGGATTACACTAGGAGAATAGCTTCACAGATGATGCAAAAGGAAGGGGCTGGCTGTAGTAGGAAATTTTTGTAATTATTTCTAGCACCACTTTTGTGCCGCCTATTGTGAACTTTTTTGCCTCTATGTAATCATATAATTAATTTTATGTTATGAAGGTGAAGGAATTTCTTACTAGATTACTGATTATTATTATTTAATACCAAACCATGCGTGGTTAATTGAATACTAGTGACTGCGTGACTTTTATCAAATAGTTTTAACATTATACAATATCAATTGATCAATTGACAATCTTGCATTTTGGATGTTTGAGTGTGGTCGTATAACAGAAGGGCCCAACCCAATTTTTTATTTAAGACATCGTCTAAGGGCTCAGTCTTGGAGTCATGTACAGTTGTACACAACTTGCATAAGAATTTGGAGTAGATTTGACATGGAAATAGAGAAAAGTGTACTGCTAGGGTAGTTCACACACTTATTTTTATTTTTTACATTTTTTTTATATTTTCGACTTTCAAATTGAATAACAATTGTTATTCTAGAATCATGCGACATGTTTTAGAATAAGTCTAATAGAATGACGATAAGACTTAGTTGCCTAGTGTTTCATGTCAGAAAAATAAATTGAGAGTATTGACCTCTCATGGTCTCCTTTTAGCATCGAATTCATCGATTCCATTGATCTCCCTCTCTCAGTTCTAAGTGAGTATGTGTATGTACAAATTCATTATCTTGCGATAATTATGTTTTAATGTAGTTCTTAACCATTGTTGCAAGAACTCCTTAAGAAAATGAGGGGAGGGAGGGGCGCGCTTGCTTGGTATTCCTGATTACCTATAGGGGCAAGGGCAAAATTTTAATTAGAAATTTGAGGTCATCAAAGCAAACTTGTATATATTGCCTAGGAGTTGAGAGAGGCGAGAGAGAGAGAGAGAGAGAGGAGAAGAGAGAGAGAGATGAGGAGGGGGAATAACAGGAATACCAAGACAAAGAAAGCGGCAGCAGAGAAGGATGAAGTTGAAGAGATGCTGCAGGCGGCACAGGACGATTTGCTCCTCAAGCTGTCCGTCGACTCTCACATGTCCCACCGCCGTGTTTCTCTGGACGACGATCCCGATATCGACCGTCGCTTTCATGCCCTAAAACTCAAAACTACCAGTGGAGTTGCTGCTGCTGATGCTTCCGCCTCCAATTCCAAATCTAATCGGACCAATTCCGTTCAAGTGGACGAGGAAATAAAGGCAGTCCTCGGCGACGACCTCTCCGCTAGATTCGCCGCTCTCAAGTCTTCATTGCCCACGGCCACGGCCACTCGGTCCTCCTCCTCTGCAACCACCGCCACGTCATCTTACTACTACGATGACTTGGATGATGAGGAGGATGAAGTTGAAAAGTTGATGCGCTGGGCCAAGGACGCCGCACGCCTCGACCCTTCTCCACCTTCCGATTCCGATGACCCGGACAAGTCTGAATCTGACGACTCCGACGACGACAAGAAGAGAAAGGGGAATAGAATAGGGCCCAATTGTAAATAAATGAAATTTTGTGTTGGTCAATTTGAACTGATACATACAAATTTATGAATAAATGAAACATTGTTGGTTGGAAATGAAACATACAAATCAAACATTAGTGCGTACGATACGATACGACGTTGTTCTTCTTTGTGAAAGAATCAAAGAAAGCAGTAATCAACAAAACCAACAACAATGTTTACCCATGATGTATTTTAAACTGTAACTTGCCGAAGACACGGTAAAACTCGACTTGACTGCCAAACAATCTTAAATAACAATGATAAAAATGTTCTTCTTCCTTCACCAGTCTGCCTATTACATTTATGTTTACAGCGAGTAGGACGATTGTCAAGCAGCTCTATCAAATAAATAAATCCTTCTTCCAAATGGCTCCAGATAACCAACCGAGCCAGCCATGGGGCACCAATCCCCCTTGAGGTTGAATCACTCTCTCTCATAATCTGATAATCTAGTTCCATATCAACAAACAAAAACAAAACCAACAACAAAGATTTTGAACTCTTCCGCGTCCTGCAACTATAATGTTATTAAAACAATAAGACAGAAGAACCAGTAATGAGATTAACGGAACTCATCATGGTACCCATAGTCCTCTTCCTCGTCGTCACTGAAAATAGCGCTGTAAAATACATATGGGTTCTCTATCATCTCTCCCAGCGTTAGTCGCCCGTCTTTATCCGTATCAGCCTGCAATTCACAAATTTGTCACTTAAAGGCAGCACAACAACGGCACATATACTATAATACATCATCAACCGTTCCTACCATTCCAAGCTTCCTCCTATGCCACACCCAAATTTGGAACAACTTTTTACTTTATTTTATTTTCTAGGGGGGTATGGAGAGGTACGAAGGGAACTACATCGTTACTATCAAACTTCATTTGATGTCTTCAGTGACAGAAGAATGACAAGATTGCAAACTAATGTCTACTTGTTAATCAGCTGATAATTCCACCGTTTTATAAGGTAGATAGCACGATGGCAATAACAGAAGAACTGCCCGTAGCTTTAGAATCCAAATACCAACATATAGAGATCATACCCCATCTATAAACTTAAGCAATTTTAAAAAATTGATCTCCAAATTGCCTCTGAGAGCAAGATAAATCAACAGACTTTGACACTTGAAGATGCTCTGAAAGAATATAGAAGGTGATTCATCTCTTAACACTTCAGTTACGTATAAATTCACAAACCTTAATTTATTGTTTTGAAATGATTAACTCATCATATTAGGCAAGGAAAGGAACCAGGAAGCCCTTGCTACATGGTGAGAGCAGACTAATTACCACATAAAAAGTGCAACTAAATCAATGCTCACATGATCCATACAAGCATATCTAAACGACCCGAAAAGCACAAATGATAGATCCATCTAAACTAGGAAAGAAAATACTTCCCACCGTAAAAATGAATACCTGTGATATAATGTAATCTGCTTGTTGTTTTGCATAGTAATGTTCTGATGGATGTATCTTTCCAATAATAGGAAGTATCTCCTCATCCGACAAATAACTGCGGATATGCAAGGCGGAAACAAGTAAAATAAACATGAAAAGGGAAACCCTCAGAATAGTTACACATAAATAAAATCAGCTTAAAAGTACCCGTCACCATCTTTGTCAAGCTGAGCGAACAAATTTCTAGCTGGGGACTCCATCGAATCATCAGACTGATGTGTGGAATTGTGATCTTCTTCATCATAGTTCCTCACCAAATCAAAGAGGCCATGGAAGAATTCTTTGAAGTTAATTTTTTCATCTTTGTCGGTGTCCCTTTCCCTAAGGAGGCAAAGGAGCATTCAGACAATTAGAAAAGCTAAGCAACCATGTTAGAATGACATTACACAATGACAAATAAGATGATGTGCAAGGGTTAATGAGAAAATACAAATACTACAAAAAGAGTTGGTAAAAAAGGAACCACCCATTTCAACTGGTTAGTCCCTGGTGGTGCCTATGTCAGTAGATGTTTCTTTTTCTCTTTTGTTCTAATATCAGTATGTTATCGGTCCATGGAGAAACCCAAAATTTTGAAAGTGGAAGTTGAAATTTTTTTGTCATGGTGCCTACATCTGACCTACAAACTGATATCCTACAAATAGATATTGCTCATATGGATACGGAAAACTAGAATGGAAATTAGTATCACCTTACTTCCTCCCTGCACAACCACGTAAGTAGCTTTGGGTTTTTGCTGTCAGCTGGGTGTAGAAAGCTAGAAAAGGATAAAGACGAAAAACACCGACATCAAGTTAAATAAGGTATGTGAAAGGATACTATGTAAAAGGAAGTTGAGAGACAGGTAGAAGCTCACTCGTTGAACTCGGTTAAATTAAGAAGACCATCTCCATTTGCATCTGATGCATTAAAATGCTCCTCTTTCCACCAACCCATATCATAGCCAAAAGAACTGTTATCTGGTAGATGGAACATGATAAACCAAATCAGTAGCAACAAGAAAGTGACAACATACAAATGATCTAGTTGAAGATGGCCTAAATAACAAATGACCACCCTGTTTCAACTTTCACCAGATACAACTTTCTTTCTTCTCACCCGTTGTCGCCGTTGCTAGGAGCAACAGTCCAACATATTGCAGAATGGCACACTCACTTTAGTTTAATTTAAGAGATTGTTCTGGCGGAAACCAAAATGTACGAATTCCACACAGCATAATCAATAGCCATAGATTGAATTTTCACTTTTCAGCAGTTACTAAAGCACGTAGATAGATCATACAGATACATTCATACAAGGAACAAGAATACATGAATTTGCAAAGAGGGAATGACGTAAGTAACCTGCATTCTGAGCCCAACTCGGGGGCTGATACTCAGCAAAGGAAACAAAGCCGTCAAGATTCTTGTCGTGAAGCTCCATATCCCTCTCAGTCCGATGCAAGACTTCCCTCTGGGCCTGGTTCAAGTTCCACTGAGTCAACTCGTGCTCGGTGACGAATCCATCAGCCGGGTCGACATCAACCTTAGGAAACAACAAGAGCAACCTGCTGGTGACGTTGAACCTCTCGTCGTCGTTCAAGTAATCCTCAGCGTCCATGAAGTCTTCCCACTCGGGCTGAGATTCGGCGGCGGGGGCGGAGTGGTGGGAGGCGTTGAAGGCATGATCGAAGTGCTGCTGCTCCCACTTTCGGTCCTCGCGGCGGCGCTCAATGTCGGCAACGAGAGGGTCGAAGGGGATGGGGTTATGGTGGTGGAGGGGAGGAGAGAAGGTGAAGTTGGAGCGGAGCTTGAGGCGGCGGTGGCGGTGGTTGCCGGGTTTCTTGGGGGAGTGGGAAATGAGCAAGAGGACAAGCACTGCAATTGCTGAGTATATGATTACTGAGACGGACGGCCTCACCATTGGAACTCTCAAATCTTCAACTCAACTCAACTCAACGCAAGATTTAGTCTTTTCTTTCTTCTGCTCTCTCTTCCTAGATTTGGAATTTGGAAATTGGAAATTGGAAATTTGGAAAATAGAAAAGAAAGAAAGGAAATTTAGAAGAGAGAGAGAGAGAGAGTGTGTGTGTGTTGGTTGACTGACTAGTGAATGGACTAGATTAGGAGAAGAATCTGGAGAGAATACAAGAGAAATGGAGAAAAGGAGGAAAAGACTGATTCACTTTAATTATTCAAATGATGAATGAAGTTGAAGTCCTGAATGAATGGGGGTTTCAGTTTCAGGTTTGATTTGAGACTTTGAGAGTATGAAAATATGAATTGAGGAAGGAAGTCCAGGAAGGCCAGGAAGGAAGTGTCGTTGGAGAGAGCCGGGAACTGGTGGATCTGCTCTGCCTCTGCTGCCACCCAACCCAGACTTCCCCCTTACAGTTGTAGAATTAAAATGTTCCAGTTTTAATGATAATTAGCTTGAGTTTAGTTTAAGTTATTGTTAACTAGTATTAAATATTATAAAAAGTATTTTTGAAATACCATCCTAAGAAAGCCCCTTTGTAAATTTTGCACAGGAAAGATACCGTAGACAGTTGGTCTAAGGTTGGCGTGAAGGTTGTGGTATTTTTTTTTTGAAAAAAACGATATTATTTATATTAAAGATGATATGATGAGTTTTGATTTTACGATAAACTAGTAATAATGTGAAAATCGCTAAACTGTAGTAATAAGTGGTAATATTTAACATCATAAAATAATCAAACATGTCAACAAACAATATCATAAACTCCTAGTTGAAAAAACTTTGAGTAAATGTGAGATTTTACTAAATCGGAAAAACCTACAGAACAAAGCCTGTAAGTTTTTTCTAGTGTTCCTGGTCGATGAAGCCCAAGCCCAAACCAGACAGACAATACATGAGCCCCGATCCAATTCCAAGTTCCAACCCAGAAGAATTCCGATTGGGATCTGGGATCTGGGATCTTTATTATTTTTTATTTTCTTAAAACAAACTTAACAATAATGAGAGTGGTCGGATCTAACGGAAACCACGAGGAGTCGAATCGACGCCGTTTGGTTGCAGCGAAAGAAGAGAAGGGAAGAGCGAAGAGCTAAGGGAAGGAGGGATGCTGAAATTCTTGAAGGGAGTGGTGGGCGGATCGGGGACTGGACCCAAAGATCTGCCCTACAACATCGGCGAACCTTACCTCTCTGCTTGGGGATCTTGGACTCACTTCCGAGGCACCTCCAAGGTCTGCTTCTCTCACTCCTCTCTCTCTCTCTCTCTCTCTCTCTCTCTCTCTCTCTCTATATATATGTATATATGTGCAAATTTCATGATTCCAACGGTGGATGTGGACGATCATGACTGGATCTGAGGGAGGGTGTTTGTTTATTTGGGACGAAGGAATTCGAATGAAATCGTTTGTTTTTTTTTTCTAATTGTTTGTTGTAAACTGTTCAGGACGATGGTACTCCGGTGTCCATATTCTCTATATCTGGAAGTAGTGCTCAGGATGGCCATTTGGCCGCTGCTCGCAATGGCGTCAAGCGTCTCCGCACTGTAAGTTTTGCTCTTCAAAATTTCGTATGCAAAATTGCAAACGCAGCAATTATTCATTTCGTTTTGCCGCTTTGCTTATTTACTTTCAGGTCAGACACCCAAACATCTTATCATTTCTTCATAGTACTGAGGCTGAAACTGTGGATGCTTCTTCTGCCGTCAAGCAGATTATCTATATCGTTACCGAGCCTGTTATGCCACTCTCTGAAAAGATTAAGGAGCTCAATTTACAAGGTATCCAAAGGTATTTCCATACATAAATCTATCTGCTCTTCTTCTCGTCTTCTTGTTCAATTTGTTTCACTACGAAAATCTTTTGATTTCTTTACATTATCGCACATACGAATCATATAAGTGGACACTAATTTGTCTCTATAATTCACTTCATTTTTTCTCCTTGATGTTAGGGATGAGTATTTCGCATGTGGACTGAACCAGATAGCTAAGGCTGTCAGTTTCTTGAATAATGATTGTAAACTTGTAAGTTTTCGTGATTGGTATTACTAATATTTTGCATGTGGACTGCACCATATAGCTAATTCTCATATATGATTTTCAGTTGTAGTAATACTGTTTGACTAGCTTTTGGATACTACAGGTTCATGCCAACGTTTGCTTGGCCAGTGTTGTTGTAACTCAAACTTTGGACTGGAAGTTACATGCTTTTGATGTGCTATCTGAGTTTGATGGCGGCAATGAGTCTTCTGCCGGACAAATGCTGGTAAGCATGTCTTCCGTTGTGATTCATCATTGTAAGCCTGATCCCTCTTATTTCAACTTATGTCCTTGTTACATAATATTGAATTATTTCTGTGTTTGTTTCTTTATATGTTGTTTCAAGGTTTCCTAGCTTTGCCTAAATGGGAGGGCTTACTTTTTAAAACTTAGTTTAATTATTTTTTCTTGTTTGAATGGCAATGGATGAAAATGGTGCTTGTTTCTACTAAGATAATTTCTTGTGGATATTTGTGTTAAAAAGTTCTTAGGAATAGTAAGAAGTTGCGATATGTTTCTCACTAGTTCTTATCTTTCTTCAGCAATTCGCCTGGCTTGTTGGACCACAATACAAACCCACGGAGTTGCTGAAGTCTGATTGGGCTGCAATCAGAAAGTCTCCACCATGGGCTATTGATTCTTGGGGCTTGGGTAAGTCTGCTGTTATCAGTTTCTCAGAACACGATTATTGGTTTGTTATTCCACTTCATCTATTGATGCTGAACTTTAATGATTCTTTCGTGGGGGTCTAGAAATGAATATTTGCCCCTGTTAGAAGCTTCATCCTTGTTTAGTATTATGGTACAGATTGAGTTGTTTTGGGTTGTTTAGTTGGAAAGGATCAGTAGGTTTTTTATTCCGGAAGGTGGAAGGAAGTGGATTGTCGTGGGGTAGTGTTAAATTTTGGCTTCTTCTATTTTCTTTGGTATTTTTTGAATTTTGATATATTTCATCTTGTTGTCTGAAGGCTGATATATGTTTAGTCAGTTAGAGTTTGAAGGCTTTTTGTTGTCTGATTTGCTGATGTTGTACTGCTAATTTGTCATGTATTGGCTTTGATTATATTTTCAGTGAATGCTGGTTAGTTTATATTAATATAGTTAACATATTTATAATGAAAATATGTTGAATCATGTGATGCTTTGTTGCTGAACTGCTAGTTAAATATGCTAATCTTAAGAATCTAAATTCTTTATTTAAAATTTAAACTGATAGGCTGTCTTATATACGAGCTCTTTTCCGGTCTGAAGTTAAGCAAAACAGAGGAACTGCGCAACACAGCTTCTATTCCAAAGGTTTGTAGTCTTCTACTGTCGGCATGAGTCAATGATGACCGTATTCATTTTAGGATCAACTAAATTTTACCCCCTAAGGTTTGGCGGTGTTTTTCAAAATGGGCAACGGGGTTTGAATTTTGGCAATTTACACCGTGAAGTTTTAAAATGACATCAATTTAAACCTTCCGTCAAGAGTTTTCCGTTAAATTGGTGATGGGGCAATTTTGGGACCCATTTTTATGCTGACATGGGGAAGAAATATAGTAAAAGATTATTTCAAAAGCACAAAAAAGGGTATGCAGTTCCCACATGATCAATTTAACACCATTTGTAAGAAAATTACTAAAACCGCAATGTTGTGACCCATTTTGAAAACAACTCCAAACCTTAGGGGGTAAAATGTAGTTGATCTTTTTAATTTCTCATGGCCTTAATCTTTTTGAAGATTCGTTTTCATTTGCATCTCTCTATTGTCTTGTTTCAGTCTCTGCTTCCAGATTATCAGCGGCTCTTGAGTTCCACGCCTTCTCGTAGGTTGAATACATCGAAGCTTATAGAAAATAGTGGTGATCTTTCTTTCTTAACTCGAATTAATTTCTTTAATGTTGTTGGGAGTTTATAGTCTTGAGTATGTCAGTCTGCTTCACAGTTTGAGGATTGATTAGCATTTGATACATATAGCTCCAATTGGTTTTGGGTTATCATCTATGGAATTCTAGTCGCCCTTTGTTCCCCAAGGAGGATTAAAGTTGTATGCATGTGGAGATTGTACTAAATATTTATGCAACTATGATCTTTGCTCCTTCTGTTGTTTATACCTTGGTGGTTTAACAATGTTATGTGTCATAGTATTTTTGTTTGCCTATATTTCAATAACTGTTGCAACAAATGGATTGGCAGAATATTTCCAAAATAAGCTAGTGGATACAATACACTTCATGGAAATCCTAAATCTGAAAGATAGTGTTGAGAAGGATACCTTCTTCCGCAAGCTTCCAAATTTAGTGGAGCAGCTACCTCGCCAAATTGTGCTGAAAAAGGTGTGCTTTCAGAATTATTATGTTATTTCTCTACTACGAAATATATAACAAACCTTTTTATTATCAAATTATAATCCACTATTTTGTAATTCATGTTATTGTTTTAATAAATTGTTATCGTTTCTTCTAAAAAAAAAAAAAAAATCAAATTATAATCCTACCATCTGGTTTCTACAGTTGCTTCCTTTATTGGCTTCTGCCCTTGAATTTGGTTCAGCTGCTGCTCCTGCTTTGACGGCTTTCTTGAAAATGGGTTCATGGCTTTCAACCGAAGAATTCAGTGTGAAGGTCATACTGTTTCAGTACTCTGCATTGACCTTATGTGTCATGAATGTTGTTTACTTAAATTACTCTTGAATGTGGAAGTTTTGTTTTTCCTTTGTTAGTTGATTTTATTTTTATGGTTGTAATCATCTGACTTGGGTATATGTCTTACCTATGCATTTAGGTGCTGCCAACAATTGTGAAACTGTTTGCTTCCAATGACCGAGCTATTCGAGTTGGACTTTTGCAACATATCGATCAGTTTGGAGAATCATTATCAGCACAAATTGTTGATGAGCAAGTATGCAGTCAATGATAGTTGGATTTTGTTTTGAAAACCTGGTAGATTTAGATTGATTCATTTCTAGTGTGTAGGTTCTAAATTTCCATGTGATGCTCAGGTTTACCCCCATGTTGCTACTGGGTTCACTGACACATCTGCTTTTCTCCGGGAACTGACTTTGAAGTCGATGCTTGTTCTAGCTCCTAAGGTTAGTGCCCCTAATTTTATGGTTGTATGATTCTCACTTTGTATAGTTTATATTCTCACAAGCCACTGTTAATGTGATTTGAATCTTGAAACACGACACTTATTAGAATTAGTGTTAGCCACTTGTTACTCTTGTTTACTATTTTATATATTTTGCTTTACTCCATACCATTTTGAAGATATATCTCAACCTTTATGTGGTGCCCGTGATGGCTAGTAAAATTCCTGTCTTGTTTTAGGTTTAGGGGTCATTGTATACCTTTGAAATTTGAATTATGTGATTAGTCTCATCTAACAGGTTTGTCTATCTACTTTGTAGCTTTCTCAACGCACCATTTCAGGGTCCTTGTTGAAGTATCTTTCAAAGTTACAGGTATTAACTTCTGAACTAATAACCTTGAGTTAGCCCTTAAAATGAATGCTTGCAGTTTTTATTTTCACACTTTGTCTCTTCAAGTTGATTATTTTGAAGATTATCTTATGTGAGTAAATGTGTTTGGAACATAGAATATAGCCATTTCTTAACACTTATTTTTTATTCTTTTAATTTCTTCCTGTTTTGCAGGTTGATGAAGAACCAGCAATTAGAACGAACACCACTATATTACTAGGGAACATTGCATCCCACCTGAACGATGGGGTTAGTGTCATCTATCTGCCACACCTACTGTTTCTAATTTGATTCTTCTCTTCGATGATAGAATGGTCCTATTGGTTATTTGGTGTAATTTCTAATTTTTCAACAGATTTGATAAAATATTGCTTGTCCTAAGATGATTGGGTTCTTATTTAAATGCAGACAAGGAAAAGAGTGCTGATTAATGCTTTTACTGCCCGTGCATTACGTGATACTTTCTCACCTGCCCGGGGAGCAGGTACTAGAATTTTCTATTTATATATTTACTAGGTTCTGTTTTGAATCATGTTTTAGTTTGTCATCATATTAAACTTGTCTTTTCTTATGTTTGGTACATGTGTCAATGCTTGGATTCTATGATCAATGTGAAAATTGTGGCAGGTATTATGGCTTTGTGTGCTACCAGTTCTTATTATGATATCACTGAGATTGCAACTCGGATTCTCCCAAATGTTGTTATTCTTACCATTGATCCGGATAAGTAAGTAAGCTGCAGATGATTAGTATATTATTTATCTGTCTGGTTTTTTTCTAAAAGCATACTTTACGTTAAGTGATTATTAAGTGTGTTCTTGTTCTATGACATGCTAACAGTCTGTTCATATTGCTACCTTATAAAATCTTCTCTTGATCTGGTTAGTTCTTACAATTTAAAATTTAAATAGGACTATGTCGTTGTTTATAGCAGAAAGTAAGCACTGTGTTTCTGAAAGAAACTGCATCCCCTTGGTTCTGATGTCACACTTCTGAGGTTCTCCTGCCTCTTGTCCATGGATTTTGAAAATGGATAAGTTATTGTTCTAGGCATTTGCCGTATTAAAAAAAATTGAAATAATTTATGCAGTTATAACAGAATCTTGTAAGATTCTATTTCTGGTCACAAAGGTATTATAAGGTCGTCTACTTATTAATTTTAGCAGTCATAAATATCTTTGGACGTTTCTTCAGTATGTTGTTCTGAATAATTGTATATTCCTTTAACTTTTTTGAATAATAAGTAATGATATATCTATATAGATTTTAACACTAGGAAATAGATGATAATGTTTTCAAAATATTTTCTTTTTCTTTTTGTAAATATGTTGGTGCCTCTTGTCGATGAGAGGAAAAGTGAATATATTGGAATGCTAAGGAGATAATCTTAAGAAACTTTTCTTTTCTTTCCCATTTCCTTCCCTATCGTTAGGATGGTTGGAAGCCAATTACAGCATCTAGTCATTACTTCGGTGAATGCATGTGTGTCGTGTGATTGAAGTAGACTTTTTAGACAAGTTTACTACATCACTTCTACAACACTTGGATCTGCATACAATGCACTCAGAGTGGGATGGGATGAATTGCGCACCGAATATTGGTGTATCCCCAAAATTTTTGTAGCTAAAGGTTAAGGGGGAATACTTAAAAAAAGAAAAAGAAAAAGGAAATGCTTAAGGAGAAAAGAAAATTTTCGATTACATTTTGTACTGTCCTAGAACTGCTTTATTAATGGAATCCTTGTAACGGGAATTATACCTTTTTCCCCTTTGGTGCAGTGATGTTCGATCAAAGGCATTTCAAGCAGTTGATCAATTTTTACAAATAGTGAAGCAATCCTATGAAAAGGTGTGTTGTAATTCTTAACTCATTTGTTTCTGTTTCTCATAGCTTGTAGGTATATCAGAAGCAATTTTTGCTAGTGCATCAATTACCTTAAAGCTTATGGCATACACATCCTTTTCTTTTGATGTTGTTGGCTACCTTGTGTATATGACGTTTGCAAATTTCTCATTAATTGAGTTCTCATTTTTCTGTTCACATGCACATATGATGCAACATGTGGTGTGTGAAGTTGACCTTGCCACATTTTTGTGTTCCATCATAATTTCGTCACTTGGTACTGTTCATCATAATTTCATTACTTGGTACTGTATGCCATCATCTTGTGTGGTTTTCGTGGTGCTTGTTTGTATCAGTGAATAAATATTGTTTGCAAAGGCAAAAACAGTATGTATAATAGCAGAATCTTTAGAGGATAAGGCTCAGAGGAAGTTTCAGAGACCTGATGTTCCATATCTTCGTGATTGTCAATACTGTGTCATGTTGATAATCTGCTAATTTCATTGTTCTTTTGTGGTCCATATATAGACTGATTCAGGAGATACCGCCGGTGGTGGAATCTCATCACTACCAGGAAATGCTAGTTTACTGGGGTGCGTTGCTTGGGACTTTTACTTTTCAAGATATTATGATTACAATTAGGTTATTGGGATTCAACCAAATCATGCTACGTAGAATATACAGGGTTCTTTTCTGAGTGCTTAGTCTTAAATGTATATTCATGCAGATGGGCAATGAGCTCCTTGACTCTCAAGGGTAAACCTTCTGAACAAGCTCCACTTGCTCCTGTGAATACCAGTGCATCTCTTACTAAAACAACTTCTAATGCAAGCTCAGGTACACATATTGATTACTTGGTTTCATTAAATGTGTTTAGCTTGTTGGAGAATCAACAACCATGCCAAGCAGAGATATTAGTTGGATTAAATGTTGAATGCAGGAGATCCAATAAGAAAAAAAGGGGGTTTGGGTGGGGTGAGATGGGATTGTGTGCGTTTGTTGGTTTCCACATCTATTTTGTTCCTACCTCCAGCACATAAGAGGGAACAATTTCTTATTAGAAAAAATGGATAGACAGGCCAATGATACTTTCTTGGGTTCCACTTCTTACATTGTTATTCTCTTCTAATCCTAGTGGTGGATACTCCAAGCACAGTGCCGGCTCACGTAAGTTCGACAACAGATTTTGCCGACCACCATATAACTGAGTCCCCAACGTCTACTGATGGCTGGGGAGAACTTGAAAATGGAATTCACGAAGAGAATGAAAGTGACAAGGATGGGTGGGACGATGTTGAACCCCTGGAAGAGCCAAAACCGTATCCTGTTCTTGCGAACATTCAAGCAGCTCAAAAGCGGCCGGTGTCACAACATGTTTCGCAGCCTAAACAAGGTAATTGAACTTGTGTATCAAGAATTGCAGTTTTTTTAGCTTCTGCTGTTATGCATTGATGTCTGAATGAATAGAAAATATTCCAGAAACGTATAAAAGTTACTGGTTTTAATAAAAGAGTAAAAATGCATAATATTGGTTTGAGTTTCAAGTGTACCTAAATCGACGATAATTGTCTTGTGGTGGATAAATCATATATCTTTTATAACAATGAAATATTTGATTATCATATTGCATGCCTCCACAATGGCCTACAAAGTGTCAACATTGGTAGAAGCTTAACAATGCCTTATCTTAGTTCACCTAAGTTTGTAAGTGGTCAGTCTTTGCGGTGTTAGTTAACTGGAAGGTGTTTGTGTTATTCTGTAGCAACGAGTTTGAGACCGAAAAATACAGCCAAGGCTGTCAAAAATGAAGATGATGATTTGTGGGGATCCATTGCCGCCCCTGCACCAAAAACAGTTTCAAAACCTTTGAATGTGAAAGCAAGTGCAGCAGTTGATGATGATGATGATCCATGGGCTGCGATTGCTGCTCCTCCACCCTCTACCAAGGCAAAGCCTCTATCAGTAGCCAAAGGCCGTGGAGCCAAAGCAGCTGCTCCAAAATTGGGCGCACAGAGGATAAACCGGACGTCTTCGTCCGGGGTGTAAATTACACCAAACAAGGAGAGAAGATTTTGGTGGCTGGTGTTCATGTTATCATGGGTGCCAACAGGAATGGCGTATGAACTTTGTCCAACTCTTATGAATTGATTTGTAATGATATTCACTTGATTGTTTTGGTTTTACAGTCTACACACAAGACACAAGAGAAGCTGCCATTTTGTTTAGGTGATATATATACATATTATATAGGATGGACATGGACGTGCACTACTAGTCTACTACTACTAGTAGGGGAAGTTAACTGCCTATCAATTTTTGGGCATGTAAAGTAAATTTGTGAGATGTAATTTGTCAAATTCTTCTTCTAGCCAAAATGCACAGGGGAAGTTTTCTACCCATGACACATTTTCCTGGCTCTTATCTTTTGACAGTTCTATATTTTTTCTGTGGGAAATACTTAAGGGCCATGCTCATAGCTATGGTCTGAAATTTCTGGGCTATTGGGGGGCAACTTGGCCCAAAACGTTTTACATGCCGCGTGCTCTTATTGTTTTTTAATGTTTTAGTGTGTTCAAACGTCAGAGTATGTGTACGTGTATCTTGGTAGTGGTTGTTTACCAGAGAAAGAAAAAGTATGTGTACATGTACCGGATTTTGAACTTTTAATTTTCTTTGGAAAACCTTCATCTGCATGTATGTGAATTAACATTGATAATATGATAAAAAAGTGCATGTATGTGAATTAACATTGATAATATGATAAAAAAGTGCAGAATTTGTTGTCTAAAATTGACCCCAAAGGGGGGCGGGCCAGTACCAAAGCTGTCCTCTGCTCTGCTTTATATAGACGCCGGCGCCGCAATTATGATTTGCAAAATTGAGAGAAAGGGGCCACATTTCAGTCTCAATTAAAATTTCAACTTTCAAGTTGTTTTCTTGTGCCCCTCCTTCTGTTTTGGTTTTTGGTAAAATGCCCTGTTGTGTCACGTTCTCAGGCTTGACAACTTGCATAATTTGGGCAGACGGACTAATTTAGAGGAAAAATAAAATTATGTGATCATAACCGACTCTTCATATTCGTTGTCTTTTACTCTGTGTTTATAGAAATTTTAAAAGAAAAATTATACTATGGTAGTGTTGGAATTTATTAGGTTTATTTAGGAAATTAATTAGAGATTTGATTTGATTTTGTAGTAGGGTATTTTTGGCATTTACGCATTAGGGTTTCTTTGGTTTATTGCTCTATAAATAGAGCTTGTAATTTAGTTTGAGAATCAAGTTATTCACAATGTAGTCTCTTAGGGTTTTGTAGCCGTTTCGGCATTCTTGTTTGTTTAATAATATTCCTATTATTTTGTAGTCTTGTTTGTTGCGCACTCTGATATTCAACTTGGTATCAGAACGGGTTCGATCCTTATGGTTCAATCCGTTCTTGTTGGTATCAATTTGTTTTGTCGCTTTTTGTTTTTTGGTTTAGTTTGGGTCTCGTTTAGGCTTTCGCTTCCGCTTTGCTCTGTGTCCCTTGTTCTTGGTCACTCTGTTTGGTCTCGTTTAGGCTTTCCCTTCTGCAGTTTGACTTTTCACTAGAGTTGTTCTGTCGGCTGCAATCCCTTTATTTTGCAAGACTTGTTTGCTGCATCATTTGGTTTTGCGATCTGGAGAAGACCCCAGGTCATAAGAAAAGGAAAAAAGTATGGCTGGTTTGAGGCTTAGGCCCACACGGGCAAAGAAAAAATATGGTTTTGAATATGGTTTTTTGTTTGTTTGTTCGGAAGTTGGAATTTGCACTGGCATTGGAATCTTGTACTTACACTGGTGAAATTTCGTATTGAAATTGGCATCGGAAATTGGAATCGGCATCGGCATCGGAATTTGGAGGCTTGCATCCACATCTGCTTGTTGGCAAACTCATGTCGTGTACCGCCATGAGTTTGACGGGAGGTGTTGGAATTTATTAGGTTTATTTAGGAAATTAATTAGAGATTTGATTTGATTTTGTAGTAGGGTATTTTTGGCATTTACGCATTAGGGTTTCTTTGGTTTATTGCTCTATAAATAGAGCTTGTAATTTAGTTTGAGAATCAAGTTATTCACAATGTAGTCTCTTAGGGTTTTGTAGCCGTTTCGGCATTCTCGTTTGTTTAATAATATTCCTATTATTTTGTAGTCTTGTTTGTTGCGCACTCTGATATTCAACTGTTGCATGCAGAGAATCTTAAATCCCTGAGTATGCACGACATTTGCAAATTATCAATAACAGCTGGCTAGTATTTCAAATAAAATTAGTAAAACGCATATGGTATTAGTAATACGGTGAATGCCGATCTCCCCCAACAAGTAAATAAGATCCAAATCAGATAGAGGGTAGAGCAGATGGGAAAAACAGGAAAGAAAGAAAGTAATAATATTTTGTAATCTGCGATTGTGAAGTTGTAAAAAAAGGGAAAGTTGGGAGATTTTTTGCCATCCAAGGAAGCTTTGATTGCGGATGAGAGATATTTTTCCAATAATACTAAATTAAACCAAAAGTAGGAACAAGTGTGCCTCCGAATCCCATGGTTATATTGGATAGGCTCCTCTTTAACTCTTTAGTTAGTTTTGTTGTGTTGTGTTGTGTTGTTTGCCTCAGTCTCCTTCCCTTCCCTTCCCTTCCCTTCCCTTGACAACTGCAAGTCTGCAAGTGCAAATAAAAGGCCACCAAAAGATTGAAAGGAAACTTTGATCACTTTTCCATCAAATACAAGGAAAAAAAACAGGTGATGCGTCCTGCTTTCATCTCAAATACCCAATTCCTCCCTCTCCTTTGTCACTATTTTTTTTCGATTTATATTTTTGTTTTGCTCTGAGACTGCACGCAGTTGTCTTATATCCCGACATCATACAATACATATGCTGATTTCGTTTGTTTGGATAAAAAGGACTAGAAATAGTCGGTAAACCCCAATTTCTTTTCTCTCACTTTGTCACTCTCTTGATGGTGGTGGTTTTATTATGTGTGAGATGAGATATTAATGGGAATGGGAATTGTAGGTGTGTGAAATTGCAAGTTGAGTTGGAGAGTTGAGATCGTATGTATGTATGTATGTATGTATATTTCAATCCCAGCTGTGGATGAATGTGCAAAGGTAGGTAGTAGCTGTTGGGTGATGAGACCAAGTGGAGTGGACCATCCTCAGTCTGATGGATTCCTCCTTCTGCAGTTGCCTCTCTGGATATTTCGATTCAGGATAATCCATCCACATCATCCATTCTTTTAATTCCTTGCTTTGTAAATTCCAACTTCTTTTCGGGCTTTTTCTCAAACAGCCCTCCCTTTTTGTTTTCTTTCGATAGATTTATTTTTTTTCTCTTTTGGGTTTATCTAAATTTCTGGTCTGGATGCTTTCTCTCTCTCCCAGTTTATTTGCTTTTATCAGGCCGCTTCTATTTCTCTTATTGTTTGTAAATGTCTATGCTGATGTAAACTCTGCAGTAAAATATGTAATCACAGTAAATTCCCCTTACCTTTTTTGGTCAATTTTCACTTTTTGGTAAAATACTGACAAATACAAACACGCACACGCACAGAGGAGGGGAGAGAGAGAAGGGGAGAACAAGAGGTGAAACAAGCAAGGTGTCTCGCGTACTCAAGGGTTGGGTTTTGCTTTCCTAAAAGTACAATCTTTCTTGTGACACTACTGCTTTTCAAAGTTAACTCATTTGCTTGCTGGTTAAACTGTCTCTCTCGCTCTCTCTCGCTCTCTCTCATTAGGTTTAACAGCATTTTGCTGGTTACTATTATCGCTGTTGTGAGTGGAACCATGATTGGGAAAAAAAAAGGATGTACAGGTGCACTTACGTAACAATGATTGAAATTTTTCATCTTTTTTTGTTTTAGTTTGGGAATGAATTCACAGCGGTAAGGTTTTATTTTATTTTTGTTGAATTTTGAAATTTAATTTCTTGTCCTAATTTCCCAATTTTGAATTCTGGATATGATTAGGGATTGGGGAAGTAGTGATGATGTGGATTATGGTGGTTTTATTGTTTGCTTAAATAGAGGATAAGGATGCTGTGAAAATTGAGTTTGAAAAGAGTGGGTCGCTTGAGAATAGCAGATAACTCCTTGTGGGCCTGCGCTGTTAAAACTGTTGATATCCCTATCAGTGGTGGTGGGGATGGGGGTGGGAGTGGGGATGGGACTGCTGCTCAGAAACTGGGATTTTTGCTTTCATACATTTCAAAGACTTGAAGGTTTTTTCTTCTCTGTTTGGTTATTTCGTGGTCTGTTTCATATTTCACAGAGTAAAACCCTAATTACCATTCTACTACTAAATTTACGATTGGAATTAGTTATATATATATATATATATATATTTTTTTTTTTTTTAAACTGCCATTTATTGCATCTATGATATTATGGTTTTCAGAGGTTTCTCATGCTCTAACTGAAGTTTGTTGCCTTTTTGCTCATTGATAGGTCACCAACTCAGAAAACTCCAATTCTTGAATTGTGGAGCAAATCGCCATTGAAATCTTAACTGAGTTTCTCTTGCTTAGCGTCTTACGCATCCGTTTCCCATAATTTAGCCCGCCATCAAAGAAGTTGCTAGCTGTAAGTTGTAACCAACTATTGAAATAATTTAGATCCAATTCCCATGAACAATTCTAGATTCTTGATAGTCCAAGACTCGGTGACTGGTGTAGCATAAATTGCGGAGGAGGTTGCTATATTTAATCTACTCTTCTTCCAGTGTGAAATATTTGGATAGTGGAGTCAAACAAGGATTACACAGATGACTGTGGAGGAAGTGGTCAGTAGCTCCTTATGGACTCGAGAGCAGGATAAGTCATTTGAGAATGCCCTTGCAACTTATCCTGAGGATTCTTCAGATCGGTGGGAGAAAATTGCAGCTGATGTACAAGGGAAAACCCTAGAGGAGATAAAACATCATTATGACCTCTTACTTGAGGATTTAACCCAGATCGAAGCTGGTGTTGTGCCGCTGCCTTGCTACAATTCTTCTTCAGAGGGTTCAACTAGCCATGCCAGTGATGAAGGAACCAATAAGAAAGGTGGACATTCTGGAAACTATAGCAGTGAATCTAATCATGGAAGTAAGGCTTCAAGGGCAGATCAGGAACGCCGAAAGGGGATTGCTTGGACAGAGGATGAGCACAGGTTAGTATTTTATTGTTGATTTAATGATTTTCTTGCCCGATAGGTGACATTTGTAGGAGTATCTGAATTAAGCTAAAGATTGGTTATTCTTTTCAAGTCCTCTATTTATCTTTATTATTGGTAGTAAATTTTATCAGGAGTTTTCTTTCCAATGGTAAGTTTTCTGAAGTTGCTTTAGGCCCTAAGGTTTAGTTGGCTAAACTATATCGAGCTTTACCTTTTGAAGAACTTCCATATCCAGAATATTCTTTTACGTTATTTGTATTTAGTATCAAGCTCATAGCCCATAGGTTATAATTTTTTGCAGTATCCTTGAACGATATTGGCATAAATAAAGAAAACATGGTATTTTCGTATTTAAACACATGACTAACATGGCGGCTGACTTCTCCTCATTTAACTTTTCTATATTGATGTGCAATTTGGTTAGGCTTCATTTGGTTTTTTCTATATTTCATATGTAAGACTTGTTAAGAATTTATGGATACCTTATCGACTGTTAGTTAAATCTGAAAACATGAAAATTTGGATAACAAAGAAAACGGCATTGTAGTAGAAACCATCTAAAATGAGAGCCTTTTAGTTTTGTATCCAGGCTCCTTTAATTAAAATTTTCTTGGGATTTGGTGTTCATGGATGGAACACCCTAGTGTAATATAATGATTTTGGTATATGCCTTACCTCAGCTATTTGCATATTGCACTACAGCATTGGGCTAAGAAACCAGTGTTTCTGGCACGAAGTGACTGGCAACTGCAACACCTTCTTTACTCAAATTGTGATTAGTTCTTAATTGTTTTAGTAGAAATATGTGCTCTGTAGATTTAGATGTGAACAGTAATTGTTATCATGAACACTGGTTTATTTATGGAAGTATAGAACTAAGGTATGCAGCTATGCAGATACCGTTTCAATAGGAAAGTGGCTTGAAATGACAAGAGACATGAAATAGCTCTGTCCTGTCACCATGAAACAACTAGGAAGGCCCCCCAATCAACAATCCCATGGTAAAAACTTGTTTCTAGAGGCCGCACTTTTTGATATAGAAACCAGGTTCTATGGAATTTTATAGGGGAAATGGCCTGTTATATTACTGTTAAGTGGTGCCAACTGAAACGTTTGCGTGTTTTGATAAGAAAACACATTTGGCCAAGTGGGAGTTAGTTACTAAAAACAAGGAGGAAGGAGGTCTAGGGGTGGGGAACTTGAGGAATCAGAACGAAGCATTATTGGCTAAGTGGTTGTGGAGACTCCCAAGGGAATCACAGTCTCTGTGGCACAAGGTGATAAGAAGTAAGTATGGGCTACAAGCTAATGGATGGGATGCACTTCCTCAAAGGAGGGTTTCAAGTCGAAGTCCATGGAAAGACATTTCGAGTGGCTCTCATCAGTTTCTCAGTTGCTGCACGTTTGAGGTGGGCAACGGAGAGAGGGTGAGGTTTTGGGAGGATGGGTGGTTAACAGGGGGACCGCTGAAGGAGCAATTCCCTAGATTATTCCTACTATCGAGGAAGCATAATCAAAACATCTCGAGCTTCGTGGAAGTTTCATCAAATCCTTTGAGTTGGAACTTTGATTTTAGGAGAAACTTGAATGAGATGGAGATAGTAGAGGTGGCCACATTATTACAGAAACTGGAAGAGGTTCGATTGTCTCCATTAAAGATGGATATCAGAAGGTGGAATCTGGAGGCTTCAGGTTTGTTCTCATGCAAATCTTATCGTTCATTACTGAGCAACAATGGGAGTGTGCACTATTTTCCACCTTACCCTCAGATTTGGAAATCAAAAGTTCCTCCGAAGGTTAAAATACTTGTATGGCTTGTGGCCAACGGGAATCTAAACACATGCGACAGAATTCAAAGGAGAAACCCTCTTATGTGCTTATCACCACATTGGTGTAGCTTGTGCAAAGCCAAGGAGGAGAGTGTAAATCACATCTTTCTTCATTGTTCCTACTCGATCCAACTATGGTGGAAATTGTTACAGGAGGTTAAAGCAAGTTGGGTCATTCCTAAAGGGTGTTTCGAGCTACTAAGCACAAACTTTCAGGCACTTGGAAAAAGGAAAAAATCCAAAGTTTTGTGGGGTTGTCTGGTATCGGCAATTTTCTGGCATATATGGCTGGAACGCAACAAGAGGATTTTTGAAGATTATACTGGAGTGGGGGCAGAAGAACTTTGGGGGAGAGTAAAATATTGGGCAGCTCTTTGGGCCTCGGTCACTAAAGAGTTTGATAATGTTTCTCTATCTCAAATTCTATGGGATTTATTAGCAGCAGTTAAGTGAGCTAGGTCTAGAAATGGCTGCTGTAGCCAAATCCTAATGGTTTTTCCTTGTTATACAGTTAGTGGACTTCTTATCCACTTCTGTGCTGTTCTCTATTCTTTAATAAAATTGTTTCTTCTCAAAAAAAAATAATCTGCATATAGTACTTATAGAGGTGGCATTTCAGCTGAGAAAGATGGAAAGAATTGTTTACCCAAAAAAAAAAAAAAAAAAAAGATGGAAAGGATTGTGGGAACTCTTAAATGTAAGGGTTTTAAAGAAACATAAAACATCTGTAACAAAAAAGTGAGATCATATTTCGTTCATGGTCATTTCTTATATTTACAACTGAAATCAGCTGACCACATTATCAGACTTGTGGCCTGATAGAGCCGTGAGCCGTGTGTGGTATGCATCAAGTTCTTGGTGTCCGGTCTGCCATTTATTGTCTCTGTAAATGAATTTGTCCAACAGTGTTTGCTTGACTTAAATACGTCATATTCTGTTTTCTAGTATGTATGATGATTTTTTTTTTTTTCTCAATTCTCTGAGTAGGAATTTTGGTAGTATTCATCTTGTGTCTCTGGGTTCTTATTATAGGTTAAATATTGATCACTTGCTAATTTTTTGGTGAGGGCTTTCTGCAATTTTGTGAGCCTCCAACACAGAGAATCTCAAGCTGATTCCAAATCCGAAAACTATTTTGTCCCTATGGTGTTCCATTTATTATATATAGTTCCAACTTTTCTGTGTTTAGAAGTTTGGTGTCTGTTGAATTCACTGCTTATCTTAAGGTGTGTATGGTCCTTTAACATGTCCTAGTTACTGTCATCTTAGACCAACCATGTAATGTCTTCGGACAATTTGCTTCTGTGAGTTTTTCAATATAACGACTCATGTTTTTTTTTCTGTTTTTGTTCCATGACAGGCTGTTTCTTCTTGGCTTGGAAAAATATGGGAAAGGTGACTGGCGAAGTATATCTCGGAACTTTGTGGTAACAAGAACTCCTACGCAAGTGGCAAGCCACGCACAAAAGTACTTTATACGCTTGAATTCAATGAACAAGGACCGGAGGCGATCAAGCATTCATGACATCACCAGTGTCAACAATGGAGAAATTTCGGCAGCTCAAGGGCCGATCACTGGTCAAGCAAATGGTGCTGCAGTAGGTTCCTCTGGCAAGTCTCCCAAACAATCTCCTGCTGGGCCCCCAGGGGTCGGCATGTATGGTGCACCGAGTATAGGGCAGCCAATTGGAGGACCCCTTGTCTCAGCTGTTGGCACACCTGTGAATCTCCCTGCTCCCCCGCACATGGCATATGGCGTTAGAGCCCCGGTACCTGGAGGAGTTGTTCCTGGTGCACCAATGAACATGGTTCCGATGACATATCCAATGCCTCATAGTTCGCATAGGTAATGTGATATAGAGCAGCAGCAGCTTCAGGAATCAGAATCATCTAGTGTACAAAGAGGAGGAGAAAACTTTTAGCTTGTGCTCTTGGTTGGGGTTAATTAGGATCAGAGTGCTCCGAGCCTGAATGTTTTACTTATTGGCAAAGCACAAGTTCAAGTGGTAGGTGGATGGTCCGTCGTTGCTTGTCTATTCTTGTTGGAATAAGCCATTTATTTGATTGGGTGGGGGGCGAAGAATGGCATGAATCTGTACAGGCAAATTCTGAAACAGATGATGGCATGAAGGCAAAGCAATATTTCTTTATTGGCGATTACAAATCCAGTCTACTAGTGTAGCATTCAAGGCAGTGACCCTTTTTGCATGTTATATTAGCATTGTCTTTGCTATAAAAAATTATTTATTTAAAATCTTGTTTTCAGACTTGTTAGTGATTGCCCAAAGTTTGTGAATTGCGAATTACATTGATGTGAAAATATGTTGGAATTTTCAACAATTTCTTGTATTTCTGACTGATCCATCCAAGTGTTGATGACCATTTGATCTAACGATAGCCGGTCTCCACTCCACTTTGTTGAAAGAAACTCTGTGTTTAAATGGTCTAAACCGCGGTCTGCCGGTTAGTCCTAAAGTCAAATACGGTGAATGAGAGTGAGTTCAGAAAGTAGTAGTTTCAAAGGCTTGAAAAGCCCTTTAAAACAAGCACGAATGAGTTGGAGTTTTAAACTTGGATCGCACTTTTTGTCTTGGAAGCAATGTCTGCAACACCAACACCACATTCCTCCTGGCACCTACTCTCAATCATAAAACCCAGCAGGCACTCTATCTCTATCGCCACCAAATTTTCCATAAACCCTAGTTCCCCAAATCCCCCGGAATCGGAATCAAAAACCCTGTGGACCGTCTCTGATATCGCTGCCGCTGTCAACGGGAGGATCGTAAAATGGGGTCCTCCTGGAACCATATCTACAGACACCAGAACCCTGCAACCTAACCAGTGGTTCTTCGCCATTGCCGGCCCAAACTTCGATGCCCACGATTTCGTCACCCCGGAGTTGTCCCGCAGAGGCTGTGCCGGAGTTATCGGCAACCGCGTCTGCGAGAATTGGGACAGAGGCTTTGTTGAATGCCACGGTAACACTGTCGTTTCGTTGAAGAAGATGGCTAGTTATGCAAGGAACAGGTTTCACGGTGAAGTGGTGGGAGTGACTGGGAGCGTGGGAAAGACTAGCACAAAGTCCATGATAGCTTTGGCTCTTGAGAGTTCAACATGTTTGGTTCATCAAAGTCATGGGAATTGGAACAATGAAATTGGGGTTGCTCTGTCGTTGATTGGGATGCCGAGGAATTCTGGGGTTGTGGTTTTGGAGATGGGAATGAGCGGGAAGGGGGAGATTTTAGAGCTTGCGAGGACGGCTAGGCCGACCGTAAGGCTCATTCTAAATGTGGGGGCTTCGCATTTTTGCAACTTTTCGAGTTTGGAGGAAATTGCAATTGCCAAAGGGGAAATTTTGGCGGAAGCAAAGCCCGGGGACGTCTGTGTTTTGAATGCTGACGATCCACTTGTCATGAGCCTCCCCGTGCCATATGGTGTCAAAAAGGTCTTTCTGCTCTCCCTGGTCTGGGCGCTTCTTATTTTTTCTGTATAAAATGTAAAATGTGAATGCACCAATATACCAAAACAACACATCTTTGATCTTTCTCTTGTCCTGCTTTTAGTTTCTTTACAATACAAAATTGGGTGATTTGGAAAGCAAGCAATGAAACTCATACGAGAGCAGATACTGGATCTGCTAGTATTTTGCATAAGGTTATAGGTGAAGTCAGTTTGTTGTTTAATTTCTTGCCATAAACAGGTGCTGTTTGGTCGGAGACGGACAGTGGGGTGCCATGTTCGGTTGGTTGTATCAGAAAGCACAAACAGGGGTCTTGGAGTTAGAGTTGTCTTACAGAATCACCAAGAGATGTAAGCCCCTCCCCTCCCTCATACACATTCCTTGTCTGAGTTAAATAACATTGTTTTCGTTGCTAGCTACTGTTTTTCGTTTTGATAAGCCTAAGTGCTCCCGCTCACGCTCTTCACTGAAATGGTGGTTTCGTTTGTTTTCAGGGTAGAGTTTGTGATACCTAGTCCAGGCGTCCATTTGGGTGTCAATGCATGTGCGGCAGCAGCAGTAGCGACTCTTTTAGGAGTATCTCTTTCTCAAATTGGAGTTCGCCTGTCAGCCTTTTCTCCGGTTCACATGAGGTTGGAGCTTGAAATTGCTAGAAATGGAACCAAGATAGTGAATGATGCTTACAATGCAAACCCTGTGAGCACCAAGGCTGCCATTGACGTGCTTGAGAGTATTGATTGCAGAGGCAAAAGAATCGCCATACTCGGAGACATGTTAGAACTTGGTGGAATTGAGATGGAGTCACACGAGATGATTTTAAAGCAGTGTCGTAGTGCTCGTATTGATTTAGTTGGCCTCGTGGGGGAGAGGTTTTGTGCAGCAGCTGCGAGTATGAAGTCGCTTGACGAGATGAACATCTTATATGCTATTGACTCGGAAATTTTAGCGCAGGAAATTGTGAAGATGGTTAATTGTAATGATGTTGTGTTGGTGAAGGGTAGTCGGGGATTGCAAATGGAAAAAGTTGTGAATGCAATTAAATTAATGGAATCAAACAACCCTATTTAATGACTTTCTCATATATAGAGAAATAGAAATGCTGCCGAGTCTGATTTAAAAGTGCTTAAAATTTGAGCTTAATTTTGTGTTCTCAACTGAAGTTGATAATTTATTTAGTTGATGATGTCTTTTGTCACCCCAAGCGTCATAAAATCATGCAGAAAAGTTGGAAGTATGACTAAGCCACCTTTTTTCTGTGATTCTGCGATCCCTTGCGCATTCAAGCACGAGGCATGTTAGTGACTATAAAACTCTTTTGGCCAAACTATGTTTAGAGTGACTTTCGAAATGACTAAAGCAAATTCAATTTCCATCACATTAGTCATACTCAATAGACAATTAGACGTTCAAACAAACGAAAGACATCAATTGATGTGCAATATTATGAACTTAGGCCTTCCACAGTGGTTTGAGTGTGATTCGTAGAGTGTCCTATGTATATTGGGACTAAGGTGGTCCCAAGACCACTTAAAGTTTGAAAAATATACATGTAGAGTTCTCCTCAGGTCCCTTTTGTGCCCATTAAGTATTTGATGTAATGTCTGCTAGGCATATCTCGACAGCACTCTGCAGTTTGCATCGAGAGCACTTGACAAATTTTCTCGATAACACTCATCAGATTGCTTCGACATATGTCGATATATGTTGACATGCGGGCAACACGGTTCAGTTGACAATAACAAACCCACCAAATGTTTGACGAAATGCTTCGATGAATAAACTGTAATTTTTTTGCACGCTTTGCGCTCTGTTTTTATTAAAAAACTTAGACCTTTAACACTGAGACCCCTATTGCTCTAATTTTGGATCCACCACTATAGAGTCTAAGTTTGATAACTATAACTCCTGCTACACTAGTGTGAGTCCAATATATTGGTATTACACTCAAATTCTCCGGTCCATTGTAAGAGCATAATCTTTTTTATATGAGTTCAATATATTAGTTGTAACAATTTAAAAATAAAAAATAAAAAAAAAACCTCAAACTTAAGAGGGCTTGTATTCCATGATTCACCTTAAGCTTATATAAAATTGCATGATAAATATAAATAGATAAAATGCAAGTAGAGAGTAGAATGGACATGCGGAGGAAGGGAAGAAGTATGATTATCTCTCCTCCTAGGACCATTCCCTCCTCTCACACTATTCTTTTTGTCTTATTCTCTATATAAAAAATTTAAAACAAGATGTAGACATAATGTAATCGCAATTATTTAAATAAGAGGGGATGAAAGAGGAGAGAATCCTACTCCGGAAGGGAATGGGAGCTGATGTGTGTTTGACGTCTGGATCTCCCTTTTTCTTTCTTAGACGATGGGTTTAGATCACAAATAAAAAAGTTGGGGGTAACCAATTGTCTCTCTGGCCACACAGACAATCTTTTGCTTACAGGGGATGGACCATTTGGATTTCGAAAACAAAAGGTGGTGAGGGAGGATACCTCTCCACCTTTCCTCCTATATCCTTGCCTGCCGAGTGACTCGGCTTGGCTTAGCTTTAGCTAGCACACCTTTTTCTCTCTTTCATTTTATTTAACCCATTTATTTTGCTGGGAATTGACCAATGAATTAGAAAGCTTCGATTCAAAGATATAAAAAAAAAACAAAGGTGTCTTTTAATTAGATTAAAAGGAAAGGAACGCCAAATTGGCCATGATGGTGACGATTCATCAAAATCTGTCCAGATAAGCACTTGCACAGTTGCACTTGCCCTGTCGACGGAGATGTGACACGACCCGATCAGCTGGGCCTGAGTCCGAGTGACATGGCTGGTTAAGACTTTGCTCTTTTGACCAATGTTAAATGCTTCACTTAGATATATGTGGACTTAATATGGAATATGTGCAAGGGGGATGGTCGGTGGTCCTCTTTGCTTCTCTCAACTAACTGCCGCCACCTTTTTCTTGCAACTGCAAATTTTATGGGTTCCCTGGGTTTGGCATGAGAACAATGTAAGAGAACTCATACTCTAACAAACAGCACACATACACACTGAGGACAGGGTGATGAATTACTTGTCCAACATATCTCCTAGTCTGAGTCCTATACCAAGTGATTCGGGTGATGTACAAATTTGGTCAGGAATAGTCAAATACTTGTTCCCTCCTTTTCGTCATCTTATCTTAATTAGTAGTAGTAGGTAGTTAGTGGTATTAGTATATTAGTAAGAGGAAAGGAGAGGAGAGGAGAGGAGGGAGGGTGGGTGGGTGGGGGTGGCAATTGGCAATGGCATCAGAAAGCTAAAGGTCCAGCTCAAAAGTTTTCATTGACACATCTGAATTCCTCTTTTCCAAATACAGTTGGTTACAATATTATTATTATTATTATTATACTATTTGAGCAAAGTTAATTAAGTAAGACGATGCTTGTTCAATTAAATCTAATCTTAATTTATAATGATTGAAAAGTTAGCATAATTCCCAATTAATCAGGAATTAATCAAGATATATACTCTCATTTTCTTCTTTTTTATCCCCAGATCCTTTGTCTTTTCCTGTTTGTTGTAATGCTTGGGCAGAGCTGATTTGGAAAATACAGCAAAAGATATATAACAACTCAGACAAACAAGGTGGACGAGACGGACAACACAAACACATTTGGAGATGGAAATGGGGGATATGCATGCAAAACCTTTTTTCTTTCGAGTTATTTGTTTGCACAACACAACATATAAACCTTATTGCTAAAATGTCTATTTCTTAGAGCAAAACTACCGATCCAAGATAACATATATGCCATGTCATTATCTTTTGAAAATGAAAAGATAATATTTTTATCTTTAAAAAAGAATCCGTGTAGTAGTAGGAGTAGTAGTGCCTTTATTCTCACTGATGAGCCATACATGACTCATGCAACCAAAAGTTAGATTCACCCCCACCCGCCTATTACCATCTTCCATCCCTTTATATACCTAACATAACGCTCACACAACCACAAGAATCACCAATTAAGCATCCATCCATCTCCTCATCACTTGTTCTTCTTCTTCTTCTTCTTCTTCTTCTTCTAATTAACTTGCAGCCAATCCTAGCAGATACTTACTAATCATAATCAAATATGAAGGCCTCACGTCAAGGACAAGTTATCGGAATTCCAATGAACTCGGCAGCAGCCGCCGCAGCTGCGTATTCGTTTAAGAGTGCAGATCATACTGCTGCTATCCAATATCATCATAACATTCCAGCAGCGGCTCCTAATGATCGTGAAATCACTACTGGATCTTCAAAGCTCATCGGACAAAGCAGAGTGCATTCAGTGCTTAACAGGATGAACAAGCTTACCAAGAAGGCTGACAGTTTTGCCCATGGAGTCAAAGAACACGGTAAGCAGCACGGACGACGACTTATTCAATTTCACTAAATCACTTTATTGCAGCTCGCTGTGCATGTATACTAATCCAGAAATTAAGATAAGTTTGAGTTACATAATAGTTTACTTAATTTGATTCAATTGTGCAGTGAGACTGGGGTCCAAGATCACAGAGACGGTGAAGTGGAAGCTGAGGCTGGGGGCTAAAATTGTGAAAGTAGGAGGGACGTTAGAGAAGGTGTTTAAGCATGCATTCAGCGTCAACGCAGGAGAGAGGCTGCTCAAGGCATCCCAGTGTTATCTGTCGACCACGGCGGGTCCTATGGCAGGCCTCCTCTTCATCTCGACGGACAAGATTGCGTTTTGCAGCGAGAGATCGATCAAACTGCCATCGTCAGATTCAGAGGGACAACAGCTGGTAAGAAGAGTCCACTACAAGGTGGTGATCCCAGTGAACAAGATCAACAGGGTCAACCAGAGCGAGAACGTGAAGAAGCCGTCGCAAAAGTACGTAGAAATAGTTACTGTGGATGACTTTGACTTCTGGTTTATGGGGTTCTTGAATTACCAGAAAACTTTGAAATATCTCCAGCAGGCTATTAATATTCCATCTCAAGCTTAATTAAGTAAGTACATGTGATCAAGTTGTGAGTAATTATGCACATTAAGCTAGGAGTACTGGAAGACGTGGAGGAGGAGCTCAATACCATTAATTTACGGACAATGTGTATATATTTCTTTTTTATTAATGAGAAAATTCTCTTTTCTTTGAAAACCACGTGGCTCTTCATGTTATTTACAATCACCGGTTTCGCAATGCACAATTAGTAATTCTTAAGCATAACTCGCACTCTTTCTACTGAAAGTCCATAGTAACACAACATGATCACACATCCTAATTTGTAAATAATTTCTATTTACCTGCTTGATAACAAGTAACATGAGTTTCATATGGCTTATAAATCCAGTCTAAGTAGTAACAAGTGACCACATAATTTATTCCACTCACCAAGTACATGATTTTAATATTCTGACTTCCGACTCAAGGAAGGAAGGAATTTAACACACAACACAACAAACCAGCAAACCAGCATTTCATTTATCCAGTACGGAGAAGAGAGGCAGAGGCTAGCTCAAAACCAGCCTCACCAGTCATCATTCAAGCTTTCCAACAGATTAATTAAACTCCCCCTCACAAATTTTGACCTGCTGTGGCTGACCGTGTCCACTCACAAAGTAACACCTCAGGCTCAGCTAAACTCCCTGTGAAGTTCACTTTACAACGTTCAGGAAACCGCAATCCCCCTTCTTCACAACCTGCCTTTGTAATGTATGGGCACGACCTTACATCCAGATATTCCAAAGTCTCACATTTGTCCAAAACCATGGCTATACCTGCCACCGTTACTTTTGGGCAATTACTCACCTTTAAAAACTTCAAACCCAACTCAGTGTCACCTCGACCATTTAAACCCTGAAAGGCGACATCGGTCACCTCCTCACAGCACCCAATGTTGAGAACCTCCAAGTTTCTGCACTGAGCAAGGATACAGCACAATGAAGAGTCTGAGATATTTAAACACCAATCCATCCGTAGGTTCTTGAGATTACTCTTACAAGAAACAGCCAGCAATTTTATAGATGCATCTGAAATGTCCCGGCAGCCACCAATGACTAGAGTTTCAAGATTTTTGCAGAATCTGGCCAACGACAATACAGACTCGTCACTGATTTTGTAGCAATCCAACAACTTCAGCGTCTTCAGAGAAGATGAGCATGCCATGGAGACACTGGAAACTCCACTATCTCCAATATTGCTGCATTTGTTGATATCTAAAACTTTGATCTGTTGGCATCCATTTACAAGATCAGTAAGTCCAGCGTCAGTTATGTTGGTGCAACCTTGGAGCCCCAACTCTTCCAAATGGTAACAATTCTTTGAAAGGGCTCGCAATAACCCATCAGTAACAAATCTGCAGCCAGCAAGATAAAGGCCCCGAAGGTCTGGGCAGCCCTGGGCAACAGCTGATAATCCTTTGTCTGTTAACTTTCTGCAATATGACACATCTAGGGACTGTAGTGATGGAAGACCAGAGCCAATGAAAATGACACCGGCATCTGAAATTCCTGTAAAAGAAAGAAATAAGTGATACATGAACCAGGTCTATTGTGTTCAATACAAAAGACAACGAGCACACGCATTTCAAAAAGTTTTTCTGATTTCCATTGTGCAGTCTAATAAGAATGTCACAGTATGCAGTATGCAGATGGAAAATATGCGCCTCCAATACAAATATCCCACAATCTAAGGTACGTGCAGCTCTGTTAAAGGCAATAAAAACCCACATAAAAGTAGAGAAAGATCCCTCATCGGCATTTAGTTTGTAACAATTAGTCACCTAATCTACTGCCATAAACCCATGAAACAAGCAGATATCCAATATTCAAACAAATTCAAATAAACAGTGTCTGAAATTGAAAAAAGAAAACCTTTGCAGTTGTGCAGATTGAGGAGTCTCAAGCACTTAAACCCATCAGCAATAACACGCAGATCAGAGTCGGTGACACCGGGATAGAAGGACCTGGAAATGGACTGAGAGAGGTCGAGGTCCAGGACCCTGTAGAACCTGGCAGCCATTTTGCGAAGCATGTGAGGCCCCGCACGTGCGGAGAGCCTCTTCCTCTCCGTGCTCTGCAAGTGAAGCCACCGCTTGCAGACCAACCCGAACACCTCCTTGTCCCTCTGGCTCTCCAGCTTCGCTAGCACCGACCGGAGCTCGTCGTCCGTCAACGCCTCGTTGATACATACCATTATTGTTATTGACGGGGAATCGGTTGATGATGAAGAAGCCATTGATATTTGATATTGAAGGAGGAAACCCTAACCCTGACCCCAATTGAGATTATACATTTGGGGAGGGCTCAATCAGGATTAGGATTAGGGTTGAGACTTGAGACTTGAGACTCGAGAGAGAAAGATGAGAGAGATTCAAAGGGGTAGCCTACTAGCCAGGGGCTCGGGTGTCATTCTACATAATATTGTCTCCCTGTTTCTGGTTTGCTCCACTTCTACTCTTGACATTGTGTCAACTATAAGTTACAAATTTGCATTATTTTCAGAATATAAATTTGAACTCTTTTTTTTATATATAAAGTTGCTTTATTTCAGAATATAAATTTGAAAAAAATTATATAAAATGGGTGGTTGTAGGCTTGTAAGTTGTAGCCTATCATATGGATACCAACTCCGAATAAAAAAATGAGTCAAATTATTATTTGTTCACCTCTGCTCCGACTGGAAAGAGGTATACAGTCACCAGGGTTGGTCCAAGTCATGAGCCAACGTGGAATGGTGGATTACAATTAAAATAGATACACGGATCGACTCTCTTTAGTGCAGTAAAAAGAGTCCAACTACAAGTTATGCTATAGGTAATGTTTTGATGTCCCCCCGTTTCAATGCGTATCAAAAGATCAAAACTGCAAATGGGTACAACTAACATCATCATTCATCCTTTGGTAAAACTTGACAGTTGATCGATGAGAATAATCTGTTTGTATATATTGTCTGTAGCATGTGATGTGAAAACAAACAGCGGAAAATGGATATCCTGTGTTGCATTCAACCACCTCTACACAAATGAATTAATTGGATATGCTGTGTAAATTTAACCACAAGTAACAGAAAGAATTTTAGAATCATCTTCGGTGACTCCATGGTTTCGATCAATCAATGCGACTGTTTGCAACAAGGAAGCACGCAGTCCTCCAGAAACCCGGTTAGCTCACAAGTGTACAGTTTTGGGTCGTTTCTGAAATGATCAACGTGTGGCGTCGACACAAAGTTGCAAGCCCTAACCTCATGTCCCGCCCTCTTTTGCTCCTTTATGAATGATTCCACTGACCCTGCAGGAATCACCCTGTCTGCAGAGCTGTAGATATACAATTGCGGACAACTTGGTTGGCGCGCTGACAATAGGCTTAACACATCAGAAAGCCTCCTGCAATCCCAACAATAAGATTCATATTACTTTCCATACAAGGAGAGAACAACTCTTGCCAATACTAATTTGACATTTGCTTTGACAATGGTTCTTCCAGGATTATATAACACAGGTGAGCCGTGATGTGAATGAATTCAAGCATAAACGGAAATTTGTAGCATGGGAAGGTGCATGAAGATTCACATCCACCTCGGATAATTCTATGAAAATAAAAGGGCAAGGAAGAATAAGATAGGCTACCTGTTCACTGTAGGAAATTTCAAAACCACCCCAAAGAACTTCTCCAAGACTACTAGCAATGCTGCTTCGGTTACTGCAGGTTTGGGTGCCACTACTTCATTATTGCTGCCAACCAAAGCATCCATCCCTGACTCATTTGAGTCCATTGTTCCTTTTGCTGCTACACTACGCTTTTTCAGAAAGGCTGCAGAGAAACCAGAAGCCCAGACCTGCACAAGGGCAAGAATTAGATAGCACACTCATCCAAACACAAATCATCTAAAATTCTAAGAAAAAACCTGGAACCCAGAAAAAACTAAAAAAACAGATCATTTGCATAACAAACCCAAACAGCTGTCTGAATGAGCCACACAAAACTCAGAAACCAATACGTTTTCTTTGGATATTCCTACAACATTTGGGCAAGGTGGTAGTGATAGGCTCTGCTGCTACAACTATATTGAGCAAAATGAAGTATTATATTGGTCAAATTCATAGAAACATGATCCACACTCTAAAAAATGACAGCAACAGGTTATGTCTGGTGCCAAATGGAGTATGTGTAGATAACTTTTTATCTTTTAAATATGATCAGTAGATAACTTCTGCTCTTTCCCAGTTACAGAACTGCAACTATCCTTTACCTGGGGGTCAGGTGCTGCAACAGGTGCAGAATCCACAACGCAGCCCCGAATCCTGCCCATTAGAGAAGGATCGTGCTTCTGGAACTGCTCCAAAATTACCCCATACCTGTAAGATGCAGCAAACCAGGAAATGGTTACACAGGAGAACGGGGAAATCGCACATGGAGTTTATATAAGAAAAAGAATATAAGTAGGGACTGGACTCACGTTAACCATCCAGTATTGCTAAAAGTATGGAACACCATGTTCTTTCCATGTTCCTCTTCTAACCAATCAGCCAAATGGCTCACAAGCGAGTCGATGTGCTCTTCAACTTTCCCGCCAGGTTGGTATTTGAGAATGTCAGACATGGGCAAAGTAAATGTAATAGCATGATATCCCCTGGAAGTATACCACTCGGCATACTTCTTGAGATGTTTTTGCTTTGCTCCCAACCATCCTAGCAAAACCACCACAGTCCTGAACTTTGCTGATGAGCAATCAGAACCGCCTGAAACATCTATGGCATTCGGTTCAGGTAAATGCCATCTGTACGAGACCTCAGATGGGGAGGTAGATGATATATCATGGTTATACGAAGCTGGCTTTCGTGCTTTAACCAGGTCTGCGGACTGATACAGATTAAGAAGAAGAGGTGAAGATGCAACCGATGAATATAGCTGCTTGGGAACAAAATTGCAGCCCGTGTTAGGAATTGGGAAGTTAATGTTGGGCACAGGTACTGGAATTCTAGAGACAAAGGACAAGTTTGCGAGCTTAGAAACCGAAATATGTGAAACCCAGGATGAGTTCCAATCTTGCAAGGAGGTGATGTGTGATAAACCCGACGTAGAACAAGCGTCATTGGATCGGTAAGACGGCAATTTATCAGAGATGTCAGCAGAAACCGAGGCAACAGCAACGGCAGCAGCCGCAACGAGAGGTCGTTGAACCATTCCAGACAAGGAAGCCATATTGTTGGTAAGGGCGCCCAAAATATCTCATGCGAATATCAAGCAACCACCATTCAACATATGAAAAGGAAATGACAAGCAAGCCAAGCGACCAGATTTCCCAGAAAGCCAACAATTTCAAGCACGGGAATCACCTGCAGAGAAAATGAATGAATGGAAATATGACGATAAATACAAACCACCAAGAAGAATAGTCAAGCACCAACAAATAAGGAATTGGGATTGTATCAAATTGGAATAAGGAATTCAAACGACGAAAGAAATAATAAAAATTGGAATCGGAATTTATAGGCGCATGAAAAACACGCAAGAATTAGAATTTAATAGTGGATAGAAAACCGAAAAGTGGGTTGGTTTGGGGAGCGCATATTCGTTGATTGTCAAAAGAAATATTCTCACCGCGTTGCTTGGACTTGTAAGTTTCTAACAAAAACTAAATCGGGCTGTCAATGTCGTTTGACAGACAGCCCGATTATCACCACCACGCGCACCCGACACCGACCAACCAATAGCAATTTGCAAGAACCCTCCTCCTTGCCTGATCCTTCCTTTCTTCGTTTTCTTCCCTGGAGATTACCAAAGCTTTCCTGGATTCTGATGTTTGTCTTTGTTTCCAAATAAAAATCCAAGCTGGCGGTTTAAACACAAGGTCCAGTAGAAAAATGCCACGTTTATAATAAAAAGAAAAGAAAAGTTTAGAAGTTTGGAGATAGTGATGGGCTGATAGGGTCAGTGGGGAAAGGCAGGAGCTTCCGGCAACCTAGGACCGCGAGCTCATTGGCAATTTGGCAGAGCAGAGAAAAAGACCGTTTTGCCCAATGGCCTTTTTCGTGTTTTTAAGAAATTTTCCTATTTCTTCGTTTGGAAATAAAAGTTCTTACAAATCGTGAATGACGATTTTGATATTAAATTAAGCTGTTAATTATGTGGTTTAATTGAATTCTATCTTCTTTTAACGTAAAAATATCGATGTATTCAATAAAACAAATAAACGAAAAAAAAAATCCTATATCTAAATGCGATGATTTAGAATTCAATTTAATTTAATTCGATGACGAAAATAAATATTGTGAGAATGAATAAACAATTTTCAGAGAAAAGGTTGAGAGGAGGCTGACCTGACTGAAGAAATTAAACCAAGGAAGAGAAGGAGGTGGTGAATGGCGAACGGCGAGGCCCCTCCCTCCCCTCCTCTTCCCTTCCGCCTCTTTTCCTTATCTCTCTCTCTCTGTTGCTGCAGTGCGGGCTTGCCTTTTCTCTTTCTCCTCTGTTGGTCCCCCCGCGCCTCTTTTGCTTTTTCTGTTGCTTGCGGTGCGGTGCGGGATTACCTTTTAGTTATATTAATCAATTAGACCCCAAAAAGATAAATCAATTTAGGATTGTTTATTTATAACTATAAGGAATTTATTTATGTGCTTAAATTAAGCTAGATATTTTCTATATTTTATATTTTCATACCTGAAAATTTATGAAATTCAAGACATGGGAATTACCAACAGCAGCAATGCGCGGACTGTAGCTTCCTAGTTAGTCTGCTTGACTGTGGTAAAAAACAAAGTAAAATTCTCCAGGACCTTATCGATCCGAAATTAATAAATAATCATGACTTACCACCATTTATCTATTTTTTAAGGAGAAAAACAAAATATGAGAACTATCAAAAGAGTTTTTGCTTATTTGATATTTATGGGCACTTGCACTTGCACAATCAAATATTTGGGATAAGAGGATATTCGTGGAGAATATTCCCACTAACGAAGCAAAAGGGTCCGGAGACTTGGAGAGGAGGCAATCAATATTTTCCATACTGTTTACATAATAATTTGTTTCTTTTATTTCTTATGCGGATAATATAATCATTATATTAGAAAACAAGAAGCACATTTTGATGTTTCAAGGCTTCACAAAAAAAAAATTGGACTGAAAAGCCCCTTAAACAAAAAAAAAAGAACTGACCAAATTTGATACATGAAAACACACAAGGGCAATTTTGTAAAAAAAATATAAATCTAAAATTCATTTTATTAGAAGCAAAAAATAAAAATAAAATAAAATAAAAAAGGGGAAGACGTGTATTAAATCTCACTAGAAAAGGGGGCCAATAACCCCACTCCTCCTCCATTTTAGGAGAGAGATTATTATCCCATATAAATGTATAAAAATTTTAAAATTTTATTTTATTGGGAAAAAATGAAAAGAAAAAAACAACAAATAAAAAAGGACAGATACTTCAAATCAAGAAAAAAATAGTTTGAGCACCTAATAAATTGTAGGATCACATTCAAATTGCAATAATTTCCTTAACTCCCGTGCAAAATATTTCATAAAACTAAAAAATTTAACTTTCTTGACCAAAATTGTGAGTTATAACTCATGTTTTCCAATTGATTTTGAGAATTTTAGCAAGATTCATTTTAAGCCAAAATGCGAGCCACTCTAGTTGCACCGCATGTTTACTTTAATTAATTTAGGACATTCCAAATATTTTCGGCACATATAAATATATTTTGAGTCACCCTAATAGTTTATACTTATTTTTCGATTTTTCAACATTAAAAATAAATAAAAACTAGTTTTGGGCCCTAATCATTTGTAGGATCACATTCAAATGTCTTGCAACATTTTTCTTAATTCCCACGCAAAATATTTCCTAAAACTAAAAATTTCATTTTTTTTACAACAACTATGAGTAACTCACGTTTTCCAATCGATTTTGTGACTTTATACAAGATTTATTATCAGCCAAAGTTCGAGTTATTCTAATCGCATAATGTTTACTAAAGATAATTTAGGATAAATATTTTCAACACGTAAAAATATATTTGGGGGCCCTTTATTAGTTTATATTAATTTTTCTATTTTAAATTTTTTTAAATCAAGAAAAAATAGTTTAAGGACCTAATAAATTGTAGGATCACATTCAAATGAATTGCAATAATTTCCTTAACTCCCACGCAAAATATTTCATAAAACTAAAAATTTTAATTTTTTTGACCAAAACTGTGTGTTATAACCCACGTTTTCCAATTGATTTTGATAATTTTTACAAGATTCATTTTAAGCCAAAATGCGAGTCATTCTAGTCACACCGCATGTTTCATAAAATTAATTTAGGACATTCCTAATATGTACGACACATAAAAATATATTTTGAGCCCCTTAATAATTCATAATTATTTTTCTATTTTTCAACTTTAAAAATCAATAAGAAATAGTTTTGGGACCTAATAATTGGTATGATCACATTCAAATATCCTGCAACATTTTTCTTAACTCCCACGCAAAATATTTCCTAAAACAAAAAATTTCAATTTTTTTACAAAAACTGTGAGTTAAAACTCATGTTTTCCAATCGATTTTGTGACTTTATATAAGATTCATAATAAGCCAAAGTTCAAGTTATTCTAGTCTCATAATGTTTACTAAAGATAATTTAGGATATTCCACATATTTTCAACACGTAAAAATATATTTTGGGGCCCTCTATTAGTTTATATTTGTTTTTCTATTTTAAACCTTTAAAAATCAAGAAAAATTAGTTTCAGGACCTAATAAATGGTAGGATCGCATTCAAATGTATTGCAACATTTTACTTAACTCCCGTGCAAAATATTTCTTAAGACTAAAAATTTCAATTTTTTGACAAAAATTGTGAGTTATAACCCATGTTTTCCAATTGATTTTGAGAATTTTTACAAGATTCATTTTAAACCAAAATGCGAGTCACTCTAGTCGCAATGCATGTTTGTTAAATTTTAGGACATTCCAAATATTTTAGACACATAAAAATATATTTTGTGTGCCCCTAATAGTTTATACTTATTTTTCTATTTTTCAACATTAACAATCTATAAAAAATTGTTTTGGGACCTAATAATTGGTAGGATCAATTCAAATTTCTTGCAACATTTTTCTTAATTCCCATGCAAAATATTTCCTAAAACTAAAAATTTCAATTTTTTTACAAAAACTATGAGTTATAACTCATGTTTTCCAATTGATTTTGTGACTTTATACAAGATTCATTATAAGCCAAAGTTCGAGTGATTCTAGTCGCATAATGTTTACTAAAGATAATTTAGGATATTCCACATATTTTCGACACATAAAAATATATTATGGGGCCCTCTATTAGTTTATATTAATTTTTCTATTTTAAACCTTTAAAAATCAAGAAAAAATAATTTCAAGACCTAATAAATGGTTGGATCACATTCAAATGTCATGCAACAATTTCCTTAACTCCTGTGCAAAATATTTCGTAAAACTAAATTTTTTATTTTTTGACCAAAATTGTGAGTCCACGTTTTCCAATTGATTTTAAGAATCTTTACAAGATTCATTTTAAGCCAAAATGCGAGTCACTATAGTTGGTCTAAAATATCCATAATATCCCGATATTTCCATCGAAATTTCCATGTTTTTGGACTACCGATATTTCCGATATCATCGATATTTTAGACCTTGCTAAGTCACTCATGTATCTTACCATGCAATGTATAAAGTGTAAAATATTGTACTAATTCATTATATATAAATGATTATGGTGTGTTTAAACTTCTTTCATTAATTACTACATATTTTCTACACTCACAATATTTGCCAGCTCGCTATATAATCAACTTAAATTTGTTATATCTATAATGCAATGCATTTCCTTCCAATTTTTTGTGATAAACTAATAGATAATTGACTAAATAAACATCCTGCAAAGTTTCAATAAAAATTTCCAAATTTTTCTTATAATTTCCATGGTTTTTATTCAATTTTTATCGATATCGATAATATCTCGATATTTCCATCCAAATTTCTGTGTTTTTGGATAACCGATATTTCCGATATCATCGATATTTTATACCTTTTGCACTACATGCTTACTAAACTTAATTTAGGACATTGCAAATATTTTCGACACATAAAATTATTTTTTGTGACCCCCTAATAGTTTATATTTATTTTTCAAGTTAAAAATCAATAAAAAATAGTTCCGGGACCAAATAATTGGTACAATCACATTCAAATGTCTTGCAACATTTTTCTTAACTCCCATGCAAAGTATTTCCTAAAACTAAAATTTCAATTTTTTACAAAAAATGTGTGTTACAACCCACATTTTTCAATTGATTTTGAGAATTTTTACAAGATTCATTTTAAGTCAAAATGCGAGTCATTCTAGTCGCACCGCATGTTTCATAAAATTAATTTAGGAATTTCCTAATATGTATGACAAATAACAATATATTTTGAGCCCCTTAATAATTCATATTTATTTTCTTATTTTTCAACTTTTAAAATCAATAAGAAATAGTTTTGGGACCTAATAATTGGTAGGATCACATTCAAATGTCTTGCAACATTTTTCTTAAACGCAAAATATTTCCTAAAACTAAAAATTTCAATTTTTTACAAAACTGTGAGTTATAACTTATAACCCATTGTAGACATCGAAATTTCGGTAAATAAATGTTGATCGATAAATCAAAGTGTCAACGCTCATGTATTACATAAATTTTACACGCAGCGTGTGACTCAACGAAAATTGAAATGAGTTGGAAAAGTCATCAAATAGGACACGTGTCAACACCTGGCAGAAACGACTTATTTCATCTGGGATATTATATTCAAAATTAGGCCTTGGAAAATTCTATAAATACAAGCCCATTTCATTCATTTTGGGGAACCAATTCATATTACACCTTGAAGCTCTGAAGCTCTGAAACTCCGAAGCTCTCAAGCATCCACGTTCCCGAAGAATCAAGAAAGTGTTCTTCGTTCTTCGTTCATCGTTCTTCCAAGATCAAGCCTCGACGGCCCTTGGATCAACAATCATCCACCTTCAAGATCAAGCCCTGACGGCCCTTGAAGAAAGCGTTCTTCGTTCTTCGTTCATCGTTCTTCCAAGATCAAGCCCCAACGGCCCTTTGGATCAACAATCATCCACCAATTCAAGATCAAGCCCCGACGACCCTTGAAGAAAGCACCATCGTTCATCATCCGTTCATCCAAGATCAAGCCCCAACGGCCCTTTGGATCAACAGCGTCGACAAATCCACACATCCAACCGTTCTTCAAGATCAAGCCCAAAAGCCCTTGAAGATCCGTTCATCACTGTTCTTCAAGATCAAGCCCAAAAGCCCTTGGAGATCCGTTCATCACTGTTCTTCAAAGATCAAGCCCAAAAGCCCCTTTGAAGATCCGCTCAAATCCACCTTCAAGATCAAGTCCACGGCCCTTGAAGAACGTTCCCAACAGCCCTTTGGATCAATCGCACATCCACAAATACACACCTTACGGAGATCGAATCAGAGGATCAAAATAGAGAGAGATTGTAACCCAAAATCATCAAATACATAATATTTGTTTGTGCGCGTCAGTTCTTGTCTCTTTCGTTTCAGGAATTTTCCGTGTTCACAAATTGGCACGCCCAGTGGGACCATCTCTGCCTCTCATCTCTTTCTCCGTTCACGAAATTCAAGCGCACTGCCAAAATTAATGGCATCAAGGAAGGCTCAAACTGTTCCCGCAACCGGCGCAAAGAACAAGAGCGTCATCGTCGCAAGTGGTGTCACTTTGGGCATCACGACTCGAAGCATGGCAAAAGCTAGTTCTGCCGCCTCTTTCACCTCTGCATCAACAGTACGAAGGGAACAAGAGCACCCAAGGCATGAGCCTTTGATCACCTTAGCCTCACTAAGGGCACCAAGGGGGAAAGCCCAAGGAAATACTCCGAATCCATGCTCTCCGATGCCGATTCAAGCGACAGTTCAGCCATGCAAGTCATGACTATTGGAGCAACTTCAATCGATGAGCAGCTGGCTCAAATGAATGAAGCAATCGCAAGGCTAACCCGAACTGTGGAAGAAAAAGACTTGCAAATTGCAACACTAGTCAACCGACTGGAGGCGCAGGACGGCGATAAACCCGACCCAGAGGATGATCCACTAAAGGGAAGAGCCGGCGGAGACGAAGAACCCCCGGTGAAGAAAATCGATAGGAAGCCGGAGCCAGACCAAGCAGCGGCACTCATGGGATCTCTTTCTATCCAGCAGCTGCAGGAGATGATCACCAATACCATCAAGGCACAGTACGAAGGGAGCTCACATACCTCATTGTTCTACTCGAAGCCCTATTCCAAGAAGATTGATGCCCTAAGGATGCCAAGGGGTTATCAACCACCAAAGTTCATGCAGTTTGATGGAAAAGGAAACCCAAAGCAGCACGTTGCACATTTTGTCGAAACTTGCAACAACGCGGGGACAGAGGGAGACTACTTCGCCAAGCAGTTTGTGCGCTCGCTGAAAGGAAATGCCTTTGAGTGGTACACGGACCTAGAGCCCGAGTCCATCAACAGCTGGGAGCAATTAGAGCGGGAATTCCTCAACCGCTTCTACAGCACCCGCCGCACTGTGAGCATGCTAGAGCTAACGAGCACAAAGCAGTGGAAGGACGAGCCAGTCATTGACTACATCAACAGATGTCGCACTCTGAGCCTCGACTGTAAAGATAGGCTCTCGGAAACCTCTTCAATCGAGATGTGCATCCAAGGCATGCAATGGGGTTTGCAATACATCCTTCAAGGCATCAAACCACGGACCTTCGAAGAGCTAGCCACCCGCGCCCATGACATGGAGTTGAGCATCGCCCATCATGGGAAGAAAGAACCGATCGCCGACTATAAGAACGACAAATTTCTTGGGACAAAGGGGGAAAAGGCTGCATGGAAACCCACCAAGGAAGCGATGACGGTCAACACAGCTCCCGTCAAAATATCCACACGAGGCAAGGCGATTCAAACCGAAGCTTTTCGTGATCAAGAGATGCGTATACGCACTTTGAAGGAGCTTGAGGAGAAGACTTATCCATTCCCCGACTCTGATGTGGTTGCCATGCTAGATGACCTATTGGACAAGAAGGTGATCAGTTTGCCTGAGTGCAGACGGCCGGAAGAGATGAATCGTACCGACAGTCCAAGATACTGTAAATTCCACCGCTTCATCAGTCATCCGACAGAAAAATGTTTCGTGCTGAAAGATCTCATCATGAAGCTGGCTCAGAAAGGAATCATCGAGCTAGATCTTGACGAAGTGGCGAAATCAAACTATACCACCTTCACTTCTGGCTCTTCCGACTCAAAGTTTTCACCTCAACCGCTGGGGGCATCCTCAAAGACAAGCAAAGTTGAAGGATGGACTCAAGTCACTCCTAAGAAATTGCACAAGAAGCATACGTCTCCTCCACAAGTCCGCCAATCGGAAAGGGGGCAAAGCAGCTATTGTCAACCTTCAAAGCAACATGAACATGTTGAAGATGATGAAATTTCGGCATATAGATCGTCCGTCCCCATCACGATGCGTGATTTCTTGCCCGAAGACTTCTTCAATCACTCGGTCAAGGCTCCTTGCTATGAAGATTGTGAGGAACGCCTCTCCAAAATTGCTTAACAAATTCACCAACGCTCCTTGCCTGCACGAGCTGAAACTGCAACACGGCACCAAAAACTCCTTGTTTGCATGAGCCTAAACTGCAAGACACAAGGCTCCTCGCCTGCACGAGCCTAAACTGCATGGCACAATGCTCCTGGTCTGCACGAGCATAAAATGCAACACCAACGCTCCTTGCCTGCACGAGCTGAAACTGCAACACGGCACCAAAAACTCCTTGTTTGCATGAGCCTAAACTGCAAGACACAAGGCTCCTCGCCTGCACGAGCCTAAACTGCATGGCACAATGCTCCTGGTCTGCACGAGCATAAAAGGCAACACCAACGCTCCTTGCCTGCACGAGTTGAAACTGCGAACGACACCAACGCTCCTTGCCTGCACGAGTTGAAACTGCAACACGGCACCAAAAGCTCCTTGTCTGCACGAGTTGAAACTGCGAACGACACCAACACTCCTTGTCTGCACAAGTTGAAACTGCAAACGGCACCAAAAGAAAATACCAAAAAAAAAAAATATATATATATATATATATATATATATATGTATGTATTTGAACTACGTTACGACTTGATATCTTCTTTGAAGGGGTACGTAGGCAGCTCGAATATTCAAAATTTGAGTTCAGTCACACCAAAATAAGGAATAAAAATTTTTATTAAAAGTTTTAATGCTATTACAATTTCTTTGTACCAAAAAACAAAAAGAGAAAAAAAAAGAAAAAAAAAAGAGGAATATACAAGTATATATATATATATATGCATATACAAAACTCAAAAGCTGGGCCCTCATCAGTGACCCATCCTCATTAGTATCTCGGCCCAGCAGCAAAAGGGCTCAAGCTACAACGGGCCCAAACTCCTCCTCTTCTTCTTCCTGCTCTCAATCTGCTCCACCATTCTCTCTCTGCAAAAGCTCCAGTCAGCTTCCAGACAACCGCTTATACATTAGCGAAACCAAACAGCCAACTGAGAGAGAGAGAGATCACTTTGCATCTTAGTTAGCTTATATTACAGAAGATTTTCACGCAGGAGAGATCAGAGTTTCTAATCCCCTATGTTCCCCAATAACTCTTCTTCATTGGTCCCTTCATCTGATCCTTTTTCTTGCTTAGAAAATGGCAACACCAATAAAAGAAAGAGAAGACCTGCAGGCACTCCAGATCCAGATGCGGAGGTGGTGTCACTTTCGCCGAAAACCTTACTGGAATCGATCTCGTTCGGATCGACACTGACCGCTCGCTGGCGGATCAGGGTCCCTTCGACTGCGTGCTACACAAGCTCTACGGCGACGACTGGAAGCGGCAGCTGGCGGAGTTTAGGTCAAGAACCCTAATGCTGTGATACTCGACGCGCCGGAGGCGATCGAGCGCCTGCACAATCGGATTTCCATGTTGCAGGTGGTTTCAGGGCTGAAAAATCGAGCACGAGAGCAACACGTTTGGGATTCCGAAGCAGATTGTGATATACGACAAGGAAACACTGTTTGATCGCCAAGCGTGGGAAGGTCTGAAGTTTCCGGTGATTGCGAAGCCACTGGTGGCGGACGGCAGCGCCAAGTCACACAAAATGGCCTTGGTTTTCAACCATGACGGTCTGGACAACCTCAAGCCCCCAATTTTGCTTCAAGAGTTTGTGAACCATGGCGGCGTCATATTCAAGGTGTATGTGGTTGGAGGGTATGTGAAATGCGTGAAGCGTAAGTCACTTCCGGATGTTTCTGAATAAGAGAAACTAAGGAGCTTGGATGGCTTGATGTCGTTCTCGCAGATATCGAATCTTGCAAACAATGAGAGGGCTGAAGGTGGGTGACCTCGTGGGTTGCGCTGCAATGGGTTGTCGAAGTTGGTTCATCTTCAATGGCGAACGTGACCAAAACTCAGGTCTATTATTGCTGAATTTCTGCCGGAATGCTTGGGGGATCCGATACCGAATCACTTTGGGTGTGGCGAGATCGATCGCGTACCTCCACGAATAATTGCAAGTGATGCCTGCCCATTTACAGCAATCAGGTTTTGGGAGCTTAAAATCCGAGCTTGGAAGCAAAACCCAATAACAAAAAATGAAAACCCAGAAATCTTGGACCCCCCATTTCACAGAAACAAACCCTCTAGAAGAGAGAGAGAGAGAATGTGTAATCAAGCAGGAGCAGCAAAATCCTTGCCCAAGAACCAAACTTTCTGAGTTTGCAGTTCTTCTTCTCCTCGCCGATTTTCTCTGTTAAATTTTGGGCTGCGAGCGAGGGAGGCTTCTTCTCTGCAGAGGCTTACACGCGCACATCCGGCTTCCAGGGCCAACATCACAAACCGGGTAACGTTGCTCGAGTCGTCCGTGGAGTCTTTCATGCCGGATTCTACCTTCATTGAAGCATCAGCAGCACCTGGACCCTGCCTTATGTGACGCTCTGCAAGCCGGTCAACCTCTGTGCCAGGTATCGTCGTCACAGGCACCATAAAATGCTGGAGGGTCGACAACATATCCGAATTGACATCTGGGTTGGATCAGTTCTCCTCGATTTCATCTGGATCGGGTTTTCTTTGGCGGAATTTCCAAAGCCATCCTCCGGGTTCGATGTTGGTCTGCAAGTCGTGGCTGCCAGTGTGCAAGGAGCTCTGCCTCAACTCCAACACTCTCAAGGCCGTCACTATGTCGCCGCGTCGTCTGAATCTCCACCGAACCCTACCTGCTGCACATGGTGCGCACACCTGGAGCAAGTTGGGCTGCGCTCTCGGCATCGACTCCTTCCACCGCAGCGCCTGGCCTCCCTCGAGCTCGTCACTATGACCACCATGATAGCGAAGAACTTCAAACGACCGCCGTCAAACGACTAGCCGGTCATGAAGCTTGAAGCACCATATTCTCCGTCCGTCTTCGTCCTTCCCTGCAAGTTCTTCATCCCATCACCAGAATTTATATAAATATATATATAATAAAAAAATTAAAAAAAAAAACAACATAGTGGAGCAAAGAGGTGCTGGCACCACGTGAAAAAAAAAAGAAGAGGTGCATCTGGCACCATGATTAAAAGCAAAAAAAATATATATATAAATGTTTGATCTTTGGTGCGTCTGGCACCATGATTAAAGAAAAAAAAAGAAAAGATAAAATAAAAAATAAAAAAAATGCTTTATCTCTGGTGCGTCTGGCACCATGATAAAAAAAAAAAAAAAAAAAAAAAAGGTTTGATGTTTGGTGCTCTGGTACCATGTGCAAATAAAATAAATAAAATATAAAAAAAATAATAAAAAAAATAAAAAGGAAAAGAAAGGAAAATATAAATGGATGGTGCATCTAGCACCACGTGCATAAAAATAAAAAATAAAAAAAGCATTAAGAGAAATAAAAGTCCATTTTATTTATTTTTTCTAGAAATTTTACATAAATTTGCATTATACATACCCATAAAAAAAAGAAAAAAAAAAAAAGAAAGACAAATCAAATTTATAGAAGGGGATCTTCAAGGATGATCAGGTGGCGCCTTATCACTCGGCGAAACTCCAGGAAGAAGAGGCACCGAAGGCTGGTCATTTGAGGCTTCATTACGCAGTACAGCCCCAGAAGACGAAGGCAAATGTTGTTGGAACAAACCCACAAACCTCCGATGATCAAGTAAAATATGACCATCAGATTCCTGCATCTGGTCAATTTTCCTCTTCATGTTTGTGGCATAGTTGTGTGCGAGCTTGTGCAACTGTTTATTCTCATGCTTGAGCCCCCTAATCTCCTGTTTGAGACTCATCACTTCCGCCGCCAATGATTCAACTTGACGGGTTCGAGCAAATAGGCGTTGGGCCATATTAGACACAGAACCTGCACACTGCACACTAAGAGCCAGAGAATCCTTAACGGCCAACTCATCAGACCGTTTGGAAAGTAATCTGTTATCTCTGGGAGTGACAAGGTTCCGGGCCACCACCGCAGCGGTCATATCATTCTTCATCACTGAATCCCCAACGGTAAGAGGACCAGTAGATGATATGAAAGATGGGCGCCATATGTTATTTGGAGAAGAAGGGACTGCCTCTTCACCAAGATTCAAGTCAAAACGACGGTCGGAGGGTCCAGACATTTTCAAAGTATTGAAGGAAGAAGAAAACGGACAAATCAAGATCTTAGAAGTGCAAGAAGGGAGTTTTCACAAGCGAAAATTCAAGTGTGCTTTGAAACAAACTGCATGCCTCTATAAAGAAAAATCAGCACTCGACGGGATTTCAGAGATCGAAGAGGCAAGCTCAGAATTCGAAGAGGCCATTCAAAAATCGAAGAGGCAAGCTCAGAAATCGGAGAAGCATCTTGCTTTTCCAGACGCGTCGGCACCCGTCACACGCAAACTCAGCTTTGCGGAAATCACGGGTAATTTGTCGAAGCGCCGATCCCAGATATCGAAGAGGCGCCAGTCTTTTTCAGCCGCGTCATCACCTGTCATATGCACACTCAACTTTGCGCAAATCACGGGCAATTTGTCGAAGATTTTCGGTGAAGGAGAAAGCACGTGAAAGTTTACTGTTCAATCACGCGTTAGTTGCAGACACAAGTGAAAGAATAGTACCTCTACAGGTATTAAGGGACCTCCTATAACTGTCCACCTTCACCTTCCATAGCAAGGCAGACATACAGAGCCTTTCTTCATCTCCAAAAATGCTTTCCCAACGAAACCTCTCGAGTCATTCAGTGTTCCTTATTCCTTGGGGTACCTCTGCAAGCCAATGACTCCAAAGCAAGAGTATCTCATATCATGCGTTCTCCCTGTCCTTTCCTTTGTCCTTGCTCCTACCTATAAAGACAAGGATAAAGAAAACAATATGCCGGAACTTCCACTCAAACTCGGGTAAGGAACCGACTACTTAGAACCCTTCCCTGATTGCCTGCCTAGCACTGCTCTCGAGTACTCGTCTCCCACTGCTGCTGTACTTCCATAGAAGCTGTCACATCTGCCTGGAGAACAGATAAGGCAAGTGAAAATGATACCTTGCAGCATGTGGAGACAAGGTGTAGAAGGAACAAGCAGAGAAGAATGCGGTCTGCACGGTCAACTCAGCATAAGGAGTCCGAACTGAGGAACTCGAGAAGCTGCCACATCTGCCTAAAGAAACAAGTAGAGAAGAATGCAGCATGCACAGTCAACTCAGCAGAAAGAGTCTGAGATGAATAACTCGAGAAGATGCCGCATCTGCCTGAGGACGGTGAACTCGTTTTGACCCTCAAATTCTTGGGTCGACTTACTAGGCGTTGTGGGCTGCACGTGCTGATTCACCACCCTTGAATCAAATCCTTAAATACCAAGTCACCAACTGGAAGAAGAGCCTATCAATCTTGAAGATCATACCGTTGACCAAACTGCTCAGGTGTGAATTAGAAAGATTGAACAAAACAACAAGTCGTCACCTTCACCTCGTGCTTGCTTGCCATATGTTCGAGTCAACCTCCAAGAATCAAGCCTCAACGGCCCTTGAAGAAGCTTTCAGCCAAAGTTCAAGATCAAGCCGACGGCCCTTGAGGAAATCACAAGTCCGATTCAAGATTAAGTGTCTACCACCCTTGAATCAAAACCCAGTTCAAGAATAAGCTGTGGAAAATCAACAGTTTGAGGAATCCAGAAAATCCTCCAGCCCAGTTCAAGATCAAAGCTGTGGAAAGTCAACAAGCGCAACAAAATATGTGCCGATTCACCCACTACCAAAGCCAAAGATCATCTACCACATGAAGCTCCTTGTGGTCCAATTTCAACCTTCAAGATCAAGCCTCGACGGCCCTTGAAGAAATTTCAAACAAAAGTTCAAGAACAAGCCTCAACGGTCCTTGAAGAAATCTCAAGCCCAATTCAAGATCAAGCATCGACGGCCCTTGAAGAAATCTCCAGCCCAATTCAAGATCAAGCCTCAACGGCCCTTGGATCGACATCTACAGTAAGGGACTTCAAAACGCATCTCCTACACGTGACAAGCACATGTATACGACGTGCCTTGAAGTGGGGGCATTTGTAGACATCGAAATTTCGGTAAATAAATGTTGACCGATAAATCAAAGTGTCAACGCTCATGTATTACATAAATTTTACACGTAGCGTGTGACTCAACGAAAATTGAAATGAGTTGGAAAAGTCATCAAATAGGACACGTGTCAACACCTGGCAGAAACGACTTATTTCATCTGGGATATTATATTCAAAATTAGGCCTTGGAAAATTCTATAAATACAAGCCCATTTCATTCATTTTGGGGAACCAATTCATATTACACCTTGAAGCTCTGAAGCTCTGAAACTCCGAAGCTCTCAAGCATCCAGGTTCCCGAAGAATCAAGAAAGTGTTCTTCGTTCTTCGTTCATCATTCTTCCAAGATCAAGCCTCGACGACCCTTGGATCAACAATCATCCACCTTCAAGATCAAGCCCTGACGGCCCTTGAAGAAAGCGTTCTTCGTTCTTCGTTCATCGTTCTTCCAAGATCAAGCCCCAACGGCCCTTTGGATCAACAATCATCCACCAATTCAAGATCAAGCCCCGACGGCCCTTGAAGAAAGCACCATCGTTCATCATCCGTTCATCCAAGATCAAGCCCCAACGGCCCTTTGGATCAACAGCGTCGACAAATCCACACATCCAACCGTTCTTCAAGATCAAGCTCAAAAGCCCTTGAAGATCCGTTCATCACTGTTCTTCAAGATCAAGCCCAAAAGCCCTTGGAGATCCGTTCATCACTGTTCTTCAAAGATCAAGCCCAAAAGCCCCTTTGAAGATCCGCTCAAATCCACCTTTAAGATCAAGTCCACGGCCCTTGAAGAACGTTCATCCTTAGATCAAGCCCAACAGCCCTTTGGATCAATCGCACATCCACAAATACACACCTTACGGAGATCGAATCAGAGGATCAAAATAGAGAGAGATTGTAACCCAAAATCATCAAATACATAATATTTGTTTGTGCGCGTCAGTTCTTGTCTCTTTCGTTTCAGGAATTTTCCATGTTCACACCCATGTTTTCCAATCGATTTTGAGAATTTATACAAGATTCATTATAAGCCAAAATTCGAGTCATTCTAGTCGCATTACAAGTTTACTAAAATTAATTTAGGATATTCTAAATATTTTCAACACATAAAAATATATTTTTGGGCCCTCTATTAGTTTATTTTAACGTTTCTATTTTTAACCTTTAAAAATCAAGAAAAATAGTTTCGGGACCTAATAAATGGTAGGATCACATTCAAATGTCTTGCAACATTTTTCTTAACTCCCACGCAAAATAATTCTTAAAACTAAAAATTTCAATTTTTTGACCAAAACATCAAGTTATTAACCCATGTTTTCTAATTGATTTTCAGAATTTATACAAGATCCGTTTTAAGCCAAAATGCGAGCCATTCTATTAGCACTGCATGTTTACTAAAATTAATTTAGGACATTCCAAATATTTTCGAAGCATAATATTTTAATTTTTTTGTTGAAACATAAAAATATATTTTGAGACCCTCTAACAGTTTATATTTTTTTCTGACTATTTTTTAACTTCATAAAATTAATATAAAATAGTTTTGGGACCTAATAATTGGTCAGATCACATTCAAATGTATTGCAATATTTTTCTGAACTCCCACGCAAAATATTTCCTAAAACTAAAAATTTGAATTTTTTGACAAAAACTGTGACTTATAACCCACGTTTTCCCAATCAACTTTGAGAATTTATACAAAACTCATTATAAGCCAAAATTCGAGTCATTGTAGTCGCATCGCATGTTTTCTAAATTTTTCTATTTTTAAACTTTAAAAATCACAAAAAAATGGTTTTGGGACCTAATAAATGGTAGGATCACTTCAAATGCTTTGCAACATTTTTCTCAACTCCCGTGCAAAATATTTTCTAAGACTAAAAGTTTCAATTTTTGACAAAAACTGTGAGTTGTAACCTACGTTTTCCAATCGATTTTGAGAATTTATACATGATTCATTATAAGCCCAAATTCGATTTTAGTCACATTGCATGTTTACTAAAATTAGTTTAGGATATTCCAATTATGTTCCACACGTAAACATATATTTTGGGGCATTAGTTTATATTAATCTTTCTATTTTTAACCTTTAAAATCAATAAAAAATAGTTTCGGTACCTAATAAATGGTACGATCACATTCAAATGTCTTGGAATATTTTTTTTTAACTCCCGCGCAAAATATTTCCTAAAACTAAAAATTTCGATTTTTTGACCAAAACTGTGAGTTATAACCCTTATTTTTCCAATTGATTTTGAGAATTCATACAAGATCCATATGAAGCCAAAATGCGAGCCATTCTAGTAGCATTGCATGTTTACTAAAATTAATTTAGGACATTCCAAATGTTTTCGACACATAAAGTTATATTTTGTGACCCCCCAATAGTTTATGTTTATTTTTATTTTTAACCTTTAAAAATCAATAAAAAATAGTTACAGGACCAAATAATTGGTAGGATCACGTTCAAATGTCTTGCAACATTTTTCTTAACTTCCACGCAAAATATTTTCTAAAACTAAAAATTTCAATTTTTGACAAAAACTGTGACTTATAAACCACGTTTTATAATCGACTTTGAGAATTTATACAAGATTCATTATAAGCCAAAATTCGAGTGATTCTAGTCACATAATGTTTACTAAAATTACTTTACAATATTCCAAATATTTTCAACACGTGAAAATATATTTTGGGACCCTCTATTAGTTTATATTAATTTTTCTATTTTAAACCCTTTAAAAATCAAGAAAAAATAGTTTCATGACCTAATAAATGGTAGGATCACATTCAAATGTCTTGCAACATTTTTCTTAACTCCTGCGCAAAATATTTCATAAAACTAAAAATTTCAATTTTTTGACCAAAATCGTGAGTTATAACCCACGTTTTCCAATTGATTTTACAAGATTCATTTTAAGTCAAATGCGAGTCATTCTAGTCGCGCCGCATTTTTACTAAAATTAATTTAGGACATTCCAAATATTTTCGACACATAAAAATATATTTTGAGACCCCTTAATAGTTTATATTTATTTTTCTATTTTTCAACTTTAAAAATCAATAAGAAATAGTTTCGTGACCTAATAATTGGTAGACTCACATTGAAATGTCTTGCAACATTTTTCTTAACTCCCATGCAAAATATTCTCTAAAACTAAAAATTTCAATTTTTTGACAAAAGCTGTGAGTTATATAACTCACGTTTTCTAATCAATTTTGTGAATTTGTACAAGATTCGTTATAAGCCAAAATACGAGCCTTTCTAGTTGCACAACATTTTTTACTAAGAATAATTTAAGATAATCCAAATATTTTCAACATATAAAATATATTTGGGAGCCCTCCATTAGGTTATATTAATTTTTCTATTTTTAACCTTTAAAAGTCAAGAAAAATTAGTTTTAAGACCTAATTAATGGTAAGATTACGTTCATTGGTCTTACAACATTTTTCTTCACTCCCGTGTAAAATATTTTCTATAACTAAAATTTATAATTTTGTACAAAATTTATGGGTTGCAATAATGATATATGTGATGTACCCTCATCATCCATGAATCCATCATGACGTAGCACAATCAGAAAGGTAATACCTCTCTCTCTCTCTCTCTCTCTCTCTCTCTCTCTCTCATGTGTGTGCCATTCATTATTTTTCGGAAGAGGATGACGGATTTCATCCTTCTTTTAAAAAGACGAAATGAAAATCAAATCATTTGAACATACTCAAGATTGCGAATCACCAAATTCAATACGTAAGAGCCTCAAGTCATGTGTACCAACTCTATTACATACGCCTACGTCTACCTCATCATCCATTTCTATATGGACGTACCCCGTGTCAACCACCACCCTACACGATGATGCTCGGTCAGCATCCTCCCCAATACAAAGATAACACTTCTCGTACAGACCCTCCTTCGGAGCCAGATTTAACAAACTAGACTTTGGAACTGATAACTTGTGTTTGCTGCCTGGAAATCCTTCCTGGTCCTTCGAAGCATTCATTATCAGACGATGCTGCCGACCCAAGAGTTGTGAGACATACTTCATATCTCCCACAGCAAGGGCATGGCGAACACGAGTAGACGAGACTTGTCCCGTCTTTCAAATCACTCCACTGTATATTTATGGAGCATTCATTCTTGTCCATAACAGGGTTTATGATATAAGCCCCAATGCCATACTCTTCACACAACCTCACCAGCTCTGTCGCATCACCCGCAGCTTTGTATCCAAATCGGTAGTTTTCACCTGCCACAACCAGCCACTGCAAACTCCATTTCTAACTTAAAGTATGTAATAAATGGATTTCTTTACATTAACTTACCTGCCACAATCCCACGCACTCCAAGCTCTTTCAATAATTTCTCAACAAATTGCCTTGGTGTTAGATGTCGAACACTTGAAAATTCAATCTCAAACTCTGCAGGTGCCATGTCACCACAGTACGAGGCCCAAGAGGAAAGAACCCGCTTGCGATCACATTTAGCAACTATGGAAGCCCTGTTCAATTGAATTTACAAGAATATATGAAGTTAATTTAACAAAGCTAGAACCACCCAAACAAGGAAATTGAGTTCCAATGTGCAGCTCAGATCATAACTAATGACAATACCTTGGTTTCCAACCCAGTACTTCAGCCATTCCAACAAATGACAAAAGGAACGGAGGTCCAACCTTGGATGCTTGAACCGCAAGTTCTCGATGACCAATGTGAAGGGCATCAAATTTTCCCAGTGAGACTATTCCTCCTGGGAATGATAACAAAAGAGAAATGAGTTGCATATCTTAAGACGAATACAGAAAGTGTACCAAAGAAGTTAATATATAATGAACAAATGGAAAACCTTCTTTATGAGGATACAAGGTGATATGCAGCAAGCAACCAAAAGTACAGGCTCAGAATCAATGAGGGGAAGGTCAATCGAAAATATAGAAAGATATATTCCACGAGAGTAGCATCCATCTAAAGGAGCGTGAAGAGTTACTTAGTCATGTTTAATTAAGTTTTAATTAAAGTCAAGCTAGAGTCCTAGAATGTAGAAGATGCAGTTGAGTCTGTTCACCACGTTTGGATTTATTTCTGTTGCTTAGGGTTGCTAAACTCCAGAAAATCTGCACAAGTCAAGTTAGTGGTTATTGTGGAGCTTGGCTAACACTATTTCAGATGTAAACTTATTCAGTCGGTTATAATGAGAATCCTCAGCTTTCAATTACTGAGAAATAGAATTGTTCAAAGCATTCTTTACGTTTAGTGTTTCCAGTTCCCAATATCTGGTATCACAGCCCCTTTGGCTCTGGAAGAACTCGAAAAAGAGAGTGTCTTGCAGCAGTAAGAAACATTGGCAACTGAGAAAGCCACAGAGAGTTTTGTTCAACCTGTGATTCCACGGGTTGATGGTTATTACGACAATTGGAGCATGTTGATGGAAAACTTCCTCAAATTAAAAGAATACTGGCACCTTGTGGAATCAGGGATCGAAGCCCCAGTAGAGGGAGTCACGTTGACTGAGCAACAACAAAGGTAAGGGTGCACCGTTTCTTCTCTTAAGAGGAATAGGAATGTATTAAATTTCCTTATACAATTAGATTGGGAATCCTAGAAGTCTAATTGGAATAGGTAAGAGAGTGTACTTTCTTATTCCATATAGAATAGGAAACTTAATTAGAAAATAGGCATGTAAACCACACTCTATACTTATAAATAGGTTGCGGCAAGGCTACGGAAAGAGAGAAAAGCCATGGACAGCCGAGAGGGATAAAGGGTTATTAGTTCTATAGTTTTGCAGAAGTACTGTAAAACTCTACTATTAATCACAGAAGTCATGGTTTATCTACCCAGGAAAATCACAATTGGAAGTAGGCAAAAGTTCTGCCAAACCAGTATAAATCTTGTGTGTTTCTAATTATTCTCTAATTTGCTAAGTTTAGTCTATTGCCAGATACTTCAATCCACAGGAGAGTCAGAATATAACAATTGGTATCAAGAGCTTAGTTCAAGGTGTTCTACGATGTCAAAAGGAAAGGCGAACGCAGACCTAGGGCCTGCATTAAAACCTTTTGATGGCAAGGATGACTTCACAGATTGGCAAAGGATGATGAAGAATGTATTGATACAGCAAGAGTTGGATGACGCACTCGTTGCTGAGAAGCCTACGAACATGACAGTAGAGGCACGGAACAAGGTTCTCAAGAAGGCCACGAGCTCCATTGAGATCCATCTTGCAAAATCAGTCAGATCCCACATCACAGAAAAGATAACTGCTAAGGAAGCATGGGACAAGTTAGAGAATGTTTATATGGGCAAAAACATGTCCAATAAACTATTTCTCAAGGATGAACTACTCAGGATTCTACTGGAAAGAGGTGATATTGAAGATCAAGTATGAAGGTTTTAGAATTGCATAGCCAATCTTTAGAAGGTCGAAGAAATTTACAAAGATGATGATGTGGCTACAAGGGTAGATCAAAATCCGAGAAAAAAAGGAAAAGAAGGATGGTTGTTTAGAATGTGTTTTTGCCAATCAGTGAAGAAAAACTGCAAAATTTGGAAGGAGAAGAACGGCAAGATGGAAGGAAGCTCAAGTTCAGCTTATGCAGTCACTTAAGAAGCGAGTGACAGAGAGCTTCTTTCAGTAACATCAGGCTCCAAGGCTTTCACAAGGTAGATTTCGGGTACCGAATACACATGCCATATGTGTGCAGTAAGAGAATGGTTTGGTACCTACAAAGAGGTCAGCAGCAGAGATTTAATGGGGACGATTCACCATGTCTTATAAGAGGAATCATCAACGTTAGAATCAGAATGTTTGATTGAATGATACGAACTTTGTGAAACGCCAATTATATCCCTAGAATGAAGAAGAATTTGATTTCCTTGGGTACTTTAGACAAGGCCGGACTATGAGTACAGTTCTAAAGCAGGAACGACTCAATGCGATGTGAACAAAGATCACTAGTGGTAATGCAAGGTGACCTACAATCCAATACGTTGTATAAGCTAATTGGGATTATGATAGTTGGGGGAGCAGTTGTTTCCACAACGGAAGACTATTGAACTCTGGCATCACATGCTAGGGCACATAAGTTAGAAGAGGTTGCATGAATTGCACAAGAAAAGCCTGCTGGAAAGCGTCACATTGCAAACTGGACTTCTGTAAATATTGCGTTCTCGGGAAGCAAAGGAAGGTATCGTTCACAAGTAGCAATGCAGATAATCGAAGCAAGGAGCAACTCAGCCATATTCACTTAGATGTTTGGGCCCAGCACCAACTAAATCCAACGGTGGAGCAAAGTATTTTGTTATTTTCATGGAGAAAAGTTTGGGTTTATTTCATGAAGCAGAAATCCAAGGTTTTTGCAAAGTTCAAGGAATGGAAGACAGAAACCGAGAATCAAATTGGAAAAAAGATCAAGTGCCTGAGAAGTGACAATGGAGGTGATTATACAAGTAAGGAGTTTGCTGATCACTATAAGCCGGAAGGCATCATGAGGAACTTAAACTCTCATGAAAAGAGAGAGAAGCATCGATTTCATGCAGAATTGCCTAATCGTTTTTTAGCAGAGGTTGTTAATCATGCAAGCTACTTGATTAATAGGTCACCATCTACAGTTTTCGTTTTAAGAGTGCAAAAGAGTATGGTCTAAGAAACCAGTGGACTACTCCAAGCTCAGGGTGTTTGGCTGCAATGCTTATGCACATATTCCAAGTGATGAAAGGTCCAAGCTCAAACCTAAGTCTACACATTACATATTCTTAGGTTTTGAGAAAAGAGTGAACGGCTTTAAGCTTTGGGGTATCAACAACAAGAAGGTTGTCAGCCAAGATGTTGTCTTGATGAGACAACCATGCCTCTAAACAAAGCCGAAAGTAGTGACCTACAACACAATATGTTTTACAAGAATTCCGTTAATCAAACTAGAGGAAGATGAAGCTCAAGTGGAGCCAATTGAGCAAGTTGCTGAATCTGATAATTTTGGGGAAGAAGAAGAGCATCAGTATCGCTCAACAATTAAGAATCAAGTGGAGCAGGAAATAGGGCAGATTGAAGGCACTCCATTCCACTAGATATCCCAAGGGTTCGAACTCTTCAAGAGATACATTGCACTAGACAAACCCAATCGAAACAAGAAGAAACCTGACAAGTTTGGGTTTGACCAAGACGAAGTTAAATATGCTCTGAACATTAGTCAAGGTATCCAACTACTTATCAAGAAGCTATAGCAAGTGATGAGCAAGCTAATTAGATAAGTGCTATGACAGAAGAAATGGAGTCTCTTTACAAGAACCCTATATATGGGAGTTGGTTCCTATGCCCAAAGACAAAGCTAGTTGGATGCAAGTGGGTATTTAAAAAAAAAAGGAAGGACTACATGAACAGCAAGCCATGAGATTCAAGGCAAGACTCGTGGCTAAGGGGTACTCATAGAATGAAGGGGCGAATTATGACGAGGTCCTTTCACCCGTAGTCAAGCATACTTCTATCAGATTGTTTTTAGCAATGACAGCACAACATAACATGGAAATTGAGCAAATGGATGTGAAAGCTGCCAAGACAGTGGTACAAAAGGCTTGATTCCTTTATGCTGAAAATTAATTTTAGAAGATGTTTATATGACTGTTGTGTCTACTATCATGTTTAATTAAGTTTTAATTAAAGTCAAGCTAGGGTCCTAGAATGTAGGAGATGCAGTTGAGTCTGTTCACCACATTTGAATTTATTTATGTCGCTTAGGGTTGCTAAACTCCACAAAATCTGCACAAGTCAAGTGTGGTTATCGTGGAGCTTGGCTAACTTTGGGGCTCTGGAAGAACTCGAAAAAGATAGTGTCTTGCAGCAGCAAGAAACATAGGCAACTGACAAAGCCACTGAGAATTTTGTTCAACCTGTGATTCCATGGTTTGATGGTTATTACGACAATTGGAGCATGCTGATGGAAAAATTCCTTAGATGAAAAGAATACTGGCACCTTGTGGAATCAGGGATCGAAGCCCAACATAGGGGAGTCGTGTTGACTGAGCAACAACGAAAGTAAGGGTGCACCGACTCTATTCTTAGAAGGACTAGGAAAGAATCAAATTTTCCTTATACAATTAGATTAGGAATCCTAGAAGTCTAATTGGAAAAGGTAAGAAAGTATAGAATAGGAAATTTAATCAAAAAATAGGCATGTAAACCACACCTTATAATTATAAATAAGGTGTGGCAAGGCTAGGGAAAGAGAGAAAAGCCAGACACAGCCGACATGGATAAAGGGTGATTAGTTCTAGAGTTTTGCAAAAGTGCTAACTCAAAGAAGCCATGGTTTCTTTACCCAGGGAAATCACAACTGGATGTAGGCAAAAGTTATGTCGAACCACTATAAATCTTGTGTGTTTCTAGTTATTCTCTAATTTGCTAAGTTTAGTCTACTGCCGAATACATCAAAGAGCAAGATCCACAGGAAAGTCAGAATTATAACAGAGGAGACCTCCAAACAAATATGGGGCTCTTTGGAGAAGAAATATGAAGGGTTAGAGAGATTGAAGCGTGCAGTGCTTCAAACCCTAACAAGGACTTTGAAACCCTACAAATGAAATCAGGTAAGTCCATCATTGATTTCTTTGCTAGAACCCTGGGAACAGCAAGCAAGATGAGATCCAATGGTGGCACCATAGAAGAAGTGAAAGTCGTTGAGAAGATTTTGAGATCATTGACTCCGAAATTTGACTACGTTGTCTATTCAATTGAGGAGTCAAAGGACGTTGTTAAGTTACGAGATGATGAACTCCAAAGCTCTTTGTTAGTGCATGAAAGGCTTAACCGCACCATTGCAGTGAAGAACAAACAGCGCTGAACGCTTCCACTTTCTCTAAGCCCTTAAATGCTCGAGGAGGAAGAGGTAGTCAATGCCATCGAAGCGGTGGACGGTTTGGGAATCAGGATGATAGCAAATCATCTTGTGTTTTCAGGAGAGATGTTGTCTCTCAAGAAAAAGACGAGGCCACTATGACGTCCAAGGTTGAGTGTTATAAATGTGGAAATTTTGGTCACTACAAGCATGAGTGCTACACAAAGTTGCCAAAAGAAAAGACGAGAATAATCAAACTTTGCTAAGAAAAAGGAGGAAGATACACTTTTGATGGCCTTTCATGCACTGACAGAAACTGATCAGGAGACAAGGTACGTGGACATTGGTTGTAGCAACCACATGAGAGGATGTAAGTCTTCCTTTGTTGATTTAGATGAAAGCTTTCATTCATGTTGTGAATATAACGTTTAAAATTGAGAAAAAACAGAATAAACTAAAAAAAACGACAACAAAATAACCAAGACAAATAACACTAAGAATTAACATGGTTCGGCTATATGTGCCTACGTCCTCGGGAAAGCAACAACAATCTTTCACTATATGAAGAATGAGTACAGGTTGCAGACATCTTAAACTAAACCTTTGAAGCAACCCGCATTCAAGAAGTTGAGGAACATGCTTGGTGTTTGTTCAGTCCAAAGCATTGATCATGAAAAAGGTTATGTGCTGGTACAAAAATCCTAAAACTGTTTTTTGTAGATATCAGTTTAAGGGAGGGTGCTAAGAGTTATCTAGTGATGTTTAATTAAGTTCTAGTTAAATAAAGGTGACGTGGTAACTTACAGACCAAGTCAAGCTAGAGTCCTACAATGTAGGAGATGTGGTCGATCATGATGAAGGTTATGTGCTGGTAGAAAAACCCTAAACTGTTTTTTGTAGAAATCAGTTTAAGGGAGGGTGCTAAGAGTTATTTAGTCATGTTTAATTAAGTTTTGGTTAAATAAAGTGGACATGGTAACTTAGAGACCAAGTCAAGCTAGAGTCCTAGAATGTCGGAGATGTGGTTGAGTCTGTTCACCACATTTAAATTTATTTCCGTTGCTTAGGGTTGTTAAGCTCCACAAAATTGGCACAAGTTGAGTTGGTAAACTCCTCTATTACTGAGAAATACAATTGTTCACAGCATTCTTTATGTTTAGGGTTTCCAGTTCCCAACAAGGAGATGATGTTTTTACTAGATGAAAACTTACTAGAAACAAAGGGGAAGTGTTAAGATGCAACTTGTTGAATAACTTTTTTTACAAAAGACAACATGTTGAATCACTGAAAATGCATATGGGGACATCGGAATGGTGCAGTTCTGATGAACCGAATCGAGGAACTTGGAAGTTTTCTTAATCCTTAAACTCTACTCAAAGCGTGTTTGTTAGCATAGGAAATCTTTGTGCTTTTCCGAATCTGTGGATAATTTCTTTCCCCTATTTTGCTTAGAAGTTATTTAAATGACTTTAGACTTGGGTGACATAGAAGGTTAGTTCTCCTCGTCAAAATTAGCATCTGTAAATCTAACGTCACCAGATGCACTGTGTCACAGTGTAGAAGAATCGCAAATCGCAATATACTGACTTGGTACTTGAAGAAGCAGCTAAAAGGAATTATGGCATAATATGCTAACAAAATTCTTACTGTAATATATTGCATACAATATCAAACTAAGGAAAAAGCTTACATATATAATGTGATACAAAAATGCCGTTGAGAAGGTGAAAAAGGGAAAGTAGAGTTGGAATGAAACCTGCAACAGAGGACAATCCTTCGGGGGGAAGCTCGCATTCATCTTCTCGTTGGCTTTGCAAAAGGGAAAGGAATCAGAGTTTGACCACAGACAAACATGCCTACATATACTTGCATTGCAGGGTGTGTAGCTAAAGTAATCAACATTGAAACCATCTTAAGGAAAATTGAAACATTGATTCATGTTAAAAAGTAATCAACATTGAAACCATATTAAGGAAAATCGAATCAATTGATTCATGTTAACTCCTACATCGTAATTTCTAAACCAAATTGAACGATAACAATATCAAGATGAGATTCTGAACAATGAACACCCTTTTAGATTTAAGATATGATTAAGTTGTAGCAAGGGGAAAATTTGATCACAAGTAAAATGAAATGTGAATTGCATTACTGAATGAATTTATAAATCAAGCAAAAGATAAATAAAATAAAAGGGAAAGGGCAGGGATGAGCAGTTGAGTAGAGTAGAGTACCTAAAACAATGGGGGAGGGCGGTAATGTCGGGGGAAGACGACTTAGAAGAAGGAAGGATGGACGAAAAACGAACCGCCCTTGTGTGAGAGTGAGAGTGAGAGTGAGAGAGGGCAGACGACAAGGGTAGGGGTTTGAGAGGCGGAGGGCAGGGGTAGCAGCGGAGGTGGGCGATTCTGGTGTTGTAAAACCCTAAGCCGAAGATAAAGACAAAGCCGAAGCCGAAGCCCAGCTGCGGATGGTGGAGGTGGAGGTGGAGGTGGAGGTGGAGGTTGAGCCGGTGGAGGTTGGAGTCCCGAAGTCGCAGGTGAGGGGTAAGACGAGAGCAGCCGCCACCACGGCTCAACATTATCTGCGGACGCGGACGCGGACGCGGACGCAGTCTCACAACTCAACCCACAAACTAAACAAGCTTCCTCTGTCCTGTTAATTTTGTTGGGGTTTCCGGAGTCGGATCCTCTCCGGATCCCTTCTATGCGGAGTCTGTGGATGGTTTAATCTTGGCCGTCCGTGTACAATCCTACGGCCACAAATAGATTGAATTATTTTTTTTTCACTTTATAACCCGCAAGTATTGTGGAATGTGGATCACTGGATTCATGAAACGTGCAAGTTCATTGTGGGGGTGGAGAGCGAATGGGACCCCCTTGGTGCGCACCGTTATAAAGTCGCAATTCTTCAACTTTGTGCCTTATTTTCCAATTCTTACATAATCATAACGATAAAACCATGAACAGCAATAATAATTGTAAGATAAATAGGACTTTTCCAGGGTCGCCGGTGAATTTTCTTGTCGGCGGAAACGTGACGTTTGTTGGTAAGGAAGAGGAGCACGATGGAGATTGGGCTCCCCTCCCCTAACCTCTCATAATGCCACCCCCAATTGGTCCGGTGGCATTCCGAGAGCAGGGAAGTCTCTCGCTCTCTCCCCCATACTTTGTTGCCTTTAAATAATAACAACATTCCATATACTCTGGTAATGTCAAAGATTTCATTCAGTCATTCATCAATGTAGAGAATCGAACTTGCACTATAAATAAGAAAACGTATACATACATACTGGAGTAACTAGCAGCTCAGCTCTGCTCTGCTCTACAAATTAACAAAGCACCAAATCGCTTGCAACAACTAAACTCTGTGTCACAATTTCTATGCGGCAACCACATTCCTCAACTATAAAAATGGAAGGGGTTTAGCATAAACAACACAGCTAGCCCATCTCCAACAGAATAATTCTGTTACTTAATTTATCCTCGAGCTGTTCCGCCTTCCCCACCACTTCTTTTTCACCCTGTCAGCACTGCCCCCCTCTTCATTCCCAATCTTATGCATAATCAACTTTGTCTCCCTTAGTCTTGCCCCGTAATCCTTCTTCCAAGCCTCAAACATCTGCTTCAACCTTCTTAGCTCTTGGTCTGGATTCAGACTTGCTTCCACTTTACCAGACTTTACCTCCACCAAGAACTTGGCATCGTCGCCAAAAACTTGACTCCTCTGATCAAATTCTTCAGTTAACCGGCTTATGACGCTCAAACCTGCACTCAATGGTCTCACCCCATTGCTATCTTGGCCTCTATGGTTACTTCCTGTATCCCAACTCTGGTCACGGTCATCACTTGCATTCACTGATGCATCAGAATTTCTCCCAGAATCATCAATGGCTAAGCTCTTCTTCGCAATTGAGAGGCTGGATTGTAGGGATCTCATTTGTTTCTGCCACACTTCTTCCATGGATTTCATTTTCAGCTCATATTCCGACCAGCGGCTCTCATACTGTTGGAGACGTTGGTGGAGGATGTCATTCTCCTCTTCCTTCTCTCGCAAGGCAGCTTCAGCTTTAAGAACGCGGCGCTGTAGTTCAGCAAGGAAAGATGCCTTTACCAGAACCTCATCTGACTCGTTAGCCTGTTTGAGATTCTTAACTGTTAATTATTCCCATGAAACATATGCCTGATTCCGTGCAGAATATTGTTATCAGATAGAAAACATAGTACGAACTGGTGCAAGTGCTTGCATAAACACCCACAAAGTCTCAAACAACATTTATGGCACTCACACCAAACAGCAGTAATTGAACCTGATGAAAGCCATTATGAGGCTCAATTTATACATGAAAGTTTTGCATCACTGGAAAGCATGCAAATAAAATCCATACCAGATGGGCAATACCAATAATTTGAAAGATACAAACGTTAAAATGTAGGTGCAAAGGCCATAATGAGGTAACAAGGAAGCTAGAATAGATAGAAGTGTACAGGACTACCTTCATGCTTCCAGGCTTCAACAATCCTATACTTCCTGAGCATTTTCTGACCAACCAGCCACGAAGAACTGCAAAGATAGCTTAAACTTAGACAAAATTATCAAATATATAGACGTTGGGTAGTATGGACTGCTTAACCTTTAACATGTTGACACAAGTTCAACAAGATTGAGGAACAAAGCTATTGCACCTGATTGTATCACGATTGATGCAGCATAAATGTTGTTGAATTTCTTCCTTGCAAACCTGCTTTTGACCTGCTTTTGTATGACAACAGCAGCTCTATGCCTCTCTAGTAATATTGAGTACTCCTTCCTGGTTTTCTGTCCCCTTATGACTGCATTAAGTAAATTACAATAAATAACCAAATGCTTCTTGACAAAATTTGACAAAGTTCACCAAAATAAACAATGAGCAGGTTAGTACATGATTGAAGCGTGGTGATTCCTCTCCTCAGCTCCTTGAGGTAACACCGGGCTTGGTGTCCTCTAAAGCAGCTTTGAACACGTAAAATACCATGGAGCGTACGGTTTCTGGTGTCCTCAAGCACCCCAATCTGCATCAAATTTCCACACCACTTTGATATCAGTAAAGAATAACATGTACGAAAGATATTCCAAACAGCTGACACGGCCAATGACTTTAGCTCAGGTTTTTAGATAATCTTGTATATAGATTTAAACACATCAAAATATCTGAACGGTGGAAAACATTAAAATATATGCATAAAAGTGTTGGAACCTAGGCATGATAAAAGCATAGCCACACGATAGTCTTATCTCTACCCAGATGCACTAGTCTGACTGTCCAAAACAGGTAGCATATTCATTTTCCTTTCCTCAAAAGCAATACATCAATTTACCTGTCCAGTTCGGAAAAACAACTTTGTATAGCCCACTTGATACATCTCTGGTAATATGTTGAACTGGTGAAGAATAGCTACTGAAACACTAAGTGGATCCTGCGATGCAACATTCTCCAGCAGAAGAAAACCATATCTGATGCAACATTCAACAATGGCGAAGCAAACAAAAATGATAAGATACTGGAGACATGTATAAGGTATTTGAAAGACGAAACAGAAGTAAAGATATCTTGTGTTACCTTCTTGCAAACTTCTGGTGTGACATTCTGGTAGGAAAGCCAGATCTTGATATGCGAACCACTTCTAGAACTCCACAACATCTCAGCTGCTGCAGTACGAGTCCTTGCTCATATAGTCCAGGGGATTGAAGATTGTTGGGCTTGATACAACGTATGAAATGTGGAGTGGTGTTTTCTAGACGTTTCATCAATAGGAACAATTGACTCTAAATACCAACACAAATAAGTTAATTGAAAGAACACAGTTAGCAGATAGTTCTGTATCTTATCACAATTATAATCTTCGTTGAACTCAAAGTCATGTTCTTAAAAACAGGAAAGCAACATACCTTAAATTTCGTTGCAACACTCAGCTTCTGGGAGTCTACTCCGCCACCTGTTTTATACAGGGGACCAACTAAAGGCTTCTCAGGTCGATTAAGCATACTAGATGCGAATATCTGAGGAAGGTGGCATGAGCATGATGAAAGAAGCTGAATAGAATCTAAATGCAGTAAGTCCCTGTTCTTCTCCAAAAATCCTGTTGTGTCATATGAAACCTGAGTGGAAGACCAGGTGGAACAATCAACAGTCAGGCAAGCAAGAAAAAGTTGAATAAAAAGCTTTTTCTCTATTCTTTTTGTCAGTACTACGAGATAATGTATAGAAGAATTGTTAGCACCCAATCCTCGATTTAGGTCCAAGGGGAGGGTTGGGCTTGGCTACGGTTCAGAAATTTTCAAATCTGATCAAGCAAGGAAATGTACATTGACAATTTTCTTTATGCCAGTTGTGCTTTAATATAATCAGGAGAAATTATAAAGAAAATAAAATATAATATAATTGTACATTAACAATTAATGAGAATATAAAAAAATTGAAAATCAATTAATCAAAAGGAGTACCTCTCCTGCATAATGACTGACAGCAAACGATTTGTCTCGTTCTCCTTTGAAACAAGAATTAGAACTCAGATGTTGCTTAAGCTTGTTGGCAAAGGTCAAATCAGTACCATTTGGGAAGGTGGACTCCTCATCTAACAGGGACAGTAATCCCAACGGCCTCTGCATTTATGTCACAAGAAGTTCAGGGACACTCGTACTATAAATTTAGTTCTCATATACTAATTGGCTCAAGGGTTCCAAGCATCACTAACTTCATTGGTTATCATCACTTAAACAAGGGACAACTGTAAAGGGAAGGAAAGGGATAAGCTCAGTACCTTTTCAAAAAGACCAAGACAATCTTGGTTGTCTTCAAATTCAACTTTTGTCCAATCAATTCCATCTTGGATGTATTCCTGAAAAGAATAAATAATAGCTAGTCAATAAATTAAGCATGTGCTCTGCTCTAATAAACTCTTCGTTCGATTAATTCAATCCAAGCATAAACGTACCAATAAATTAAGAATCATTTAAGAATTTGATTCACAGGGCAAGCATGATGTACTTATCATGGGTTTTAATTATTTTGGCTTTAAATTATTACTGATGAACTAAAATGAGAAATATAATTGTGATGGCATGGTTGCTTTTAAACAGGCTGTGCAGTGCGAATGGTTTTCTAGTCTAATCTATGGACACAATAAATATCTAACTAGAACTCAATGAAACCCTGTGGAACAGAGAAAGCAAGGAATCAACAAGTCATTATTGTAGTTATAGTATTAAAAATGAATGGGATACTTACATCCTGCTCTAACTTGAATAAGTGACGATTGAAGTGTTGTTGCAATCTCTCATTTGCATAATTAATGCAGAACTGTTCAAAACTATTTCTCTACAGGATTAAAAAAAAAAAAAAACAAATGTTCAGTTAAAAAAATGTAATACACAAACAGAGATCCGATTAAAGCATAAAGAAAACATACATCAAATGATTCAAAACCATAGATATCAAGAATGCTGATAGATCTGCCAGTACGCCGTTTTCCTACTGCAAGTGATTTGTTAATTTGTTCAACCAGCCACTCAAACAGACATGCATAAATTGACTTTGCCAAAGCATCTCTTGTGTCGATGGCCTGAAAAATGCAAGAGAATTTAATGGAGGACATGAAAATCATATCAGTATGCTTGGTATAGTTTAGTCAACAATTAATGGAACCCGCCTGGTCGTTACAGAACCAAATACTAATCATCTGAATTCTTTTGTACAAGTGATCTGAGAGAAAGAGATTCATTTTTGTATCTTTTTTATTTATACAACCCAAGACAACTATTAACTCTCTGAAAGATTTCTTACCTGTGATAGCGTTAGCTTTTGGACAATACTGTCAATACCAACTCTCATATTTCGAGTTGATAAAGCAAGCTTAAGCTCATCTACACCACATCCAATCAATTTTGCGACATTGAACAAACCTGAAAATGAAACTTGAATCATTAAACTCATTTAACCAATGAAAACAAAGACAAAGTGAACTATATAGTCAGCAAGAAAATAAATCACAACAAGAGCCATATTTACAACCCCCCCCCTCCAAAAAAAAACCCGCTCAAATAGTTCTCATTATGAAAATTGAAAAACAAAAATCTCCTCTTTCAAAAGGAATCAACAAATCACAAAACTTCAAGGAAATCTGTCTCAAAAAAGGAGGTCCCTTCTTTTTGTGGAAGAACTTCAAATCCTTTAAAATGAAAATTACAGCACGAAGCATTGATACGATGCCAACACAAGTATTACACTCAGCTAAGCTATATATTGTCCTAAGAAATTTTAGCAACCTTCTCACTTACCTTCTTATTTCAACCTTCTGACTTCTCATCATGCCACGTGTACTCCAATAGAACTCAAAACTAAAATTATATTAAAATCTCACTACTTTTATTCTTTTGTTAGTATAAATAAATTTTAGTTTGTCAACAAAAAAAAAAAATTAAAATTTTTAGTTTTGCATGCTAGTGGAATACACGTGGCATGTGTAGAAGTGAGAATGTTGAAATGAGAAGGTAAGTGAGAAGGTTAATATCACTCCCCTATTTTCGTTCATTCTATCCTCTCGAAGATTGTTACCTTCATCTTCTACAGGTTCAACATGATTTTCATTATCAATCACACTAAATGAGATGTTTCCCAGCCACAAAACTGCAGCAAGCATTGCAAATACACCTTGCTGGTCTTCTTTGTTTATATGGACAACATCTAGAGCTTCCTGAAAATGGTAAGATTCATCGTGAGTTCACATGCACATGATATTTCAAAATGGTTAAAAGGCGAAATAGATACCTAGACTACAGATAGGTGTGTGCTGCATAAAATAGGAAAGAGTACCTTCACCACACTGAATTCTTCAGCATCATTAACCCCAGAAATGGAATAACAATTGCTTTGCTTCAGATATTGGTACTCATCTGCACTCTTCAAGTTCAGCATCTCTGTGACATACAACCAAAGGAACAATATACGGAATTTTCTTAAGCCAGCACACACATGCAAAACATACGTATACACCAATTAGTTACAGGCAAACATTATGAGTGTGTGGGTTGAGGGGGCTTTGTGACTCAATTCTATACAAAGCACGTATGAGAGTCATCAGCCATATAGTTTTCTGAAACTATAAAAGAAGACATAATGGATGATATGAGTTAATACAAAATTGCCTCTAAATATAATACGTATCTTATATATTGTTAAGTGATATATGAAGAAAATAGAAAAGGTAATCAGAATTATTAACCTCTAAGAGCAGGTGGAGCTCCAGCACAAAGCTGATAAAATATATGATAGGACCTTTCACCTTCAGTGCATTGGACCACTCTAGACTGTTAAAAAATTCAATTAGACAATGGACTTGTATGAAAAATTAAACAAGCTACAAACAAGGATCAGAGTAAAAAATGATTACCTTTTCAAGCAAAACTATGTCATACAGGGGAAACAGACACAATAAAAGGTCAGTCTAAATATGGTTTTAAAAAAAGAAACACATATGTAAATAGAATTCGCTGAGGAAACTTGGGAGGACTGAACTTACAAGTTTGAATATTGGCACCAGAAATTTTTCCAGTTTCACTAAAGTGGATTTCAATCAATTTTCCCTGCAACATATTTTCTCATAGTAATCAGTATTGCTACATGAAGGGTAATTAAATATACTCCACAATCTGTATTCCCGCTTTTCCAGCCTTGTCCCTTCTCCCCATCTCTCCTCCTCATCCCCCTCTCCCTGCCTCTCCTCCTCCTCCCACTTCTCTCTCCCAGCTGCACCGGCCACAGCCATGGCGTGGAGGTTTGTCCTCTGCACCATGGCCAGACTGGAAACTGGTTCCTTTTTCTTAATTTAATAAGTAGAAAGAAATGAACCTAAAGAAAGAGCATTCATGTGAAAACTGAGAGCTTACAAAGCGACTTGAGTTGTCATTTCTCAATGTTTTCGCATTACCAAAGGCTTCCAGTATCGGGTTAGTTTTCAAAATTTCATGCTCTATTCCACTTCCACCTCCAAGTGCAGCCAAATATTGCATTGCTATCTTCGCAGTTTCAGTTTTTCCTGCTCCACTTTCCCCACTGTATGGACATGAAAAATAGATGTTTGGGTGTCACTGAGGCTAATTCTATACACAAATTAAATACATATCCAATATGGAGATAAAGCATTCATTAGGGACGCTGAAATAACATCATATATCTCAGGTGCTACATCATGAAAGTTACAAATGATATTACTTAAAGGAATAAGAGTTGATTTCTTAACAAAAGGTTCTTTTATACTCCTAAGCAAAATGAGGAATGCTTTAATTTAGAAGATTTATTATTCTGCAAGAATAAAAGGCTGTGCTTGAACTATCTGCTTCATTCGACACTTCTATTCTTCTTACTCTCTTATTTTTTTGTGTTATTTTGTATGTCTGTTGGAGTGCTTTCATAACTATACATCTTTTCTTATGATCAGTGTCCTTAATTGTGGTGCAGCAATCATGTAGTTTCGATCAAATTCACTCAAGGAACAAAAGGCTACAATTATATAACTGACTCATTTAAAATAAAATGTTAACTGGAACAATTGAATACAGAAAAGAAAATGTCACACTTTACTGACCTTATAATTATAGACTGATTTACTTCATCTGGAAGAAAAATAGGAGTAGGTTAGAATCTACAAATTAATGACACTAAGCTAATATGGTATGAACTGCTGAAAATTCCATCATATAAATTGTGAATAAGTAAATCCACCTCTAACCATTTCCCGAATGGCTGTGTCTGCAATGGCATACACATGTGGACTTTCAACTGCTTTACGCTTGTATGCTTCAATGTATTCATTCCCATATAAAGAAACTCTCTTAAAGGGATTGACAGCAACCAACACCGGTCCCGCTTTTGTCTGAGATAGACAATTATACCCACAAAAGCATTTATTAAACGAAAGAAAACTCGGAAGTAGATTTCAAAGTAGACAAATACAATATAAACACTTACATAAATCATATCCTGATTGTATCTATACTGAAGATTGTACAACACTGATGGCTCATTTAGGTAACTAAGTTGCATGAGATCATCCACACCATCAAGGATATCTGGATTAGCTGAAACCAAATCTTCAGTTTTTACCGTTACAACCTACACATGAATAAAAAAATGAAATTAACTCAAAAATCAAACTAGTATCACATCATACTTCCATGGTTTTCAAAAGGTGTCTTACTTTATCGTTAGGAAGTGATATAACAGATTCAGCGCCTGAGGTAGACAATATTCTCCCCAGTTCCCAATTACGGTTTGGAAGTTGGAACCAAGATTGAAGCTTCTGAAACAATAATTCTAACGTGTAAGAAGTACTAATACAACCATAATAAGTTATCAAGATCAACTCAAACCATTATAAAATAACTACAGCTAACTTTTTATAATCCCATGGCCATATCTGCTGTCAGCAGGTTAAGAATAGAATTACATATGCTTTCATGGAGATAGAGAAATATGAAAAAAGAATTACAAGTGAATCACCCATTTCGTAGAGCATTAATTTCTGCAAGGCACAGGCCAGAAGATAACAACCCTAGAGATTTTATAATATAACAATTCCCCCTGCTGCAAATGGGATACTAGTTTGTTCTCACACCTTGAGGCACACACCACAAAATTCCTATATGTAACTGACAATCAACATGGAACTAAAGGACACATGTATAATAATACAGCACACGTGCATCTACATTGATTGTGCGTATGCATAGATGATTATATGAATATCTATGAAAAAAAGTATATGCAAGCTAACAAAAGCAAAGGGGCAAATAAAACCCCTGATTTTGCAGCATGTAAGCAAGAAAGTCAAGGTTCTTTTCCTTTCATTCTACCAAGAAGCAAATTTAGCTAAAATTTCAAGTGCATGACTAAATACCTTCTTCACAGCATAAGGATTGGTGTCACCCCACCTATGTTCCCTACGGGATGAAGCTATTGAAGGCATAGATGGAGCAACAGAATCCAAGTCTTCATCACCCCTTGGGGGGCTGTCTTCGATGGAGATTGTGTTCCTGCCATATGGTGAATCGTCTACCTGTTCCATGTCGCCAAGAGGCCCAATACTACCCTCAACTCCCTCAAAACCACCATTTTCTGGAATACTCGAGGAGATGACATTGCTATTTCCCAAATTCCCATCATCAGATTTTCCAAATCGATCAGAAGCTGGTAGACCTGAGAACCTAAAATCTCCGGGCAATGATTTGATTGACTGGAAGGAAGGTGGGGCCCTGGTTTTCTGCGACATTTCCTCTATAGAGTTTCTGCAACCTTCAAGATCGAAAACCAAATAAAACTGAGATCAAAAGACTTACTTTTCCAACAAAGAAAATAGGCATATCGAATTTTAGCAAGGTCCCACGAGATGACTTATCCAACAATCTCAGTGGCGGGGACCATAATCCAAGATACAGACCACACTAATTTTCTCTTGTCAGCCACCAATCAAATGTTCAACGCCAAATGATGCTTGGTATGATCCTTAAAGAATCTCAAACTGATACTGGTACCAAATCTCCAGAAAATTAATCTAAGCAAAGTTTATCTGAAGAAACCTAAATCAATCTCATCTTTCAACAGTTTGTAAATAGAGAACTGCTTCTTGAATAATCTTTAGAGCAATGCCGTTTAGGAGAAACAGATCTTTTCTTCCATGCACTGTCTGGTTGCTAAGAAATTGAATAAAACAACAAAGTATGGTCGACTCGCAATAAATTGTCTTGACTCAGTCTAGTCAACTCGATGAGTTCAAGTTTTCAAATTTCAACACAAAGAAGCCAAACTTAACATACCAGGAAACTCAGATTACCCTTTTATTTACTTCATTCATCTACTCAGAAAGTAACCACCAAATTCAAGTTTAAAACACACAGAATTACTCAAACTCGAACTGATCCACTTACCTCGAACAAAAAGTGGAACCCACTTCGGAATTCGACTCAAATCCTCCGATCAATCACGAATACCCTAAAAATGTGGTCAGAAACTCAGAGCTCAGCCCAAAAGTTCAAGGCAAAAGCTCTAACCTTTGACGAGGAAAGTTGAGAGAACGTGAGGAGGAAGACAGATTCCTTTCAGGAAAAACCCTAATAATTGGGTTTTTTTTTGGGGGGGGGGGGGGGCGCTTGTGAAAAACAATCAAAATGTTGAACGTGAATCTGACAGTATGTGTTTGGATTGTGAGAAAATGAGAAGAGAAAAATGCAAAGGTGTGTGGAGAGGACGCAGCTTTTTTGGCTCTTTTTTTCACTGCTCCACATGAATCCACGATAAAAGAAAAATCGGAATTTTTTTAAATTTGAATTTTTTATGGTATTAAAATTTTATTTTTATTCGGGGCTTTGGCACGGCACCAACCGACTTTAAAACCAAGATATTAACGGTTTGGGGAATTGGAGGTGAATTGACGGTGTTGGCCCTTTCAATTGGTACAATGGAGACGAAATCCAAAACCGAAGATTCACGTATCAAACAAATGATATGAAGAAGATTCATATCTAAATTTGTAATTTGAATTCCAATTTGTGCTAATATTTAAAGGGTTTTTTTTTTGTTTGTTCAAATTATGGGTTTACTAACGGAAGCGTGAATCGGTTGTTGCGAGAATGGGATTTTGTTTATTTTTCATGTTTGTAAGTATAGTGATGGAAAAATATGATTAATTACATAACTGTCTACAATTGTCATTGGTTTAGAGTTTAAGATTTCACTTTTATAGGAATTTTAGTGGAAATTTTTGATGAAAATGTTAACACTAATATTTCATAAATAATTGTTTTTGTACATACCCAAGCATGAATATGAAGCGAATTAAATCTTATACCACTAAATTAGCTAACATAACATGTTAAAACTTAAAAAGGGAAAATAGAAAAGAAGGAAAAAAAAAAGTGAAAAATTAGAAAGAAAAAAGCATGGAATGGTTGGGCTATTGGAATCGAATAGCTTGACCTTAAAATAATGGATTGAATACGCAATTTTGAGGAGAGGTTAAAATAGAAGGTGGGTCCTGCGCCTCCTCCTCCGATGCACAAAAGAAAGTAGTTTTGGGTTGGGTTGGGGCCCTTGGGGTTGGTCCGGGTTTTTTTCAAGATCTAAATAGTCCCTTTCAAACCAAATAAATTGCTACACTTTTAGATTTGGATGTGGACAGGGATTGGAGGGCGAAGAGGCAACGAGGTCTGATGTTAACAAGGGAGTGAGAGCATGTGATTAGGGCACGTCAACACACAGAAGGAGACAGCCTCACAACTTTTTCGTTCCAACTTGAAAAGAAGAAAGAGCCGGCACTCGTCGGCAGGCGGGAAAACATTACCAATAGATTAGATAGATCCTCATGTCATGACTGCGTAAGGTGTAACCGTGTAATGCACTTTGTACTGTCCTCCTTCCCGCCTCCCCCTCTCATCACCACTACCTCATTCTTTTTTTAACAATATTTTATAATACTAGCACGAAAAGAATCTCATTTTTTAGAGTCTTCTTATCATTTCTTTAGATTAGATAGATCCTCATGTCATGACTGCGTAAGAGCATCTTCAATGGAGGCTTTATTTTCTTTGAGGCTACCACATTTGTAGCTCTAAATGAAAATTTTCATCCCCAATAGGTTGAAAAATATGACTACATCCACCACATGGGCTAGCAATTTGAATCATTAGGTAACAAAAAGTTAGATTACATCTAGTCCCAAAAAGTAGGGGACCCACACCAAAGTGAGGGCCCAATCTTGGGTTTTTTTTTTTTTTTTAGTTTAGAAATAGGTGAGCCTCATTTTTAATTCCAAGACATGATTTAAAGGGTTTATTTTCAATTGTTTGTTCAATTAAGAAAACATATACAAACAACAACCATTTTTTGTGCGATTGATTAGAAAAAAATGTTGTGCTTTGTGTTTAATTTTCTAGATTGAAAAAAATCATAAGAAATGATGAAATTTAACATTGGTAGTTTGGAGACCTAAACCAAAAATATAACAAATAACATAACTAAATTGTGATAAGATTATCAAATCCAATGGTTGTTATGAAATGAAAATTTTGTTTGATTTCGGAGAATGTGTCAATCAGAGAAATAAACCAACGGATGAGATTGAGATAACATAATCAAATCCAATGGTTGTTATGAAATGAAATCTTATATTGTCTGATTTCAAAGAAACAAACCAACAGATGAGATTGAGATAAGAAAGCCTACAACAGTGCATAAGTGATGAAATTTAACTTTGTCATAATTTGAATTTTTTTTAGGTTAAAAAGTTCATAAACTAAAATTTCAGATATAACACATTAAAAATTCAAGTTAATAAAAGTTAAGACAAAAATAAATTTACCGCGCAATCAAATTACTACATAAATAAAATATATAGCCTCATATAGAGTCCGAAAGATATATAACCCCTTATTGGGAGAAATTCTGTTAATTTCTTTCCTTTATTTTCAATAAAATTGTAAAAACTGCAACAAAAAAGTAAAAATTAAAAACAAAATGATTATCAAACGAGATGATATGAAATGCAAGGTACTCCAAAGATAGTGTAGAAACTTCAAAGTTAAAGATATAAAATGACGGATCAAGATTCTCTACCCTTCTAATCTCTCCACCCATCCATCATCTCATATTTGAACGGTCACGATTAAGTCACATCAACATTTTATATTTATTTTTTTATAGAGATAATAAGACAAAATGTAGTATGTGAGATGAGGGGATGTAAGGGAATGTGAATATGAGGGTAGAGAATCCTCCTCCTAAAATGACACCGTTGGTAGCCACTAGACAATTGTTTTTCAAAGCAAACCCAACTACAACCTTAATACTTACAAATGAACAAGAATTATATATCTTTGGTGGTCCAGCCACATTTTTGCTGTGCCCTTTGATGATGAGAAAATAATGTAGTTGGACAGTTGAAATTAATGTAAAAAATAGAATTTTGGTACATATATGTTAATTAATTAACATATTCGTTTTTTGTCAAACGTAAAATTTTGGGGTAATTAAAGACAAATGGTTAATTGTGCCAAAAGAAAAGAGTGAGATGGATGGATGGATGTTTGAAAAAATTGGTGGCTGAAGCTGTAATATCGATGATTCGAATCTAATGGAACACGAAGCCATGTGAAGAACCATAAATTTGGATCAACTACAAATAATATATAAATTAATAAAGAGAATAATGAACCGTCCAAGAAGAAATTAAGATTTGATCGAATAAATGAGCGTTTGAATTTTTCTTCTTGTTTGTTTGTAGAGTACGTGTCCTCTTTTAACATCGATTAGTCTGCTGCGAGCCTTCTCACGAGTACAACAACACTGCTTCAGACGTAATTAATCAGATTATCTTGTCAAGATATTGCGTGTGGGTGAGGTTTGTGGTCAAACTTTTGACATAATTAATTACTGATCATATATATACCTCATAACTCATTCGTATGATATGACAGCCTGGTCAAACTTTTAACATAATTAATTACGGATCATATATACCTCATAATTCATTCGTATGATATGACAGCCAACCGAACGGCAGCCAACCAGAAGAAAATACCCGGATGCATGGAAAAGCCGAAACCAACCGACGTACCAACCAAATGCGAATAATCAGACTAAGCAAGCATTAATTAATTTAATTTTGGGTGAGTTGGGCCCAATACCCCAGCAGCGTATCATTAATTAATTTATTTTTGGGAATATGGAAGGTCGAGTCGAGTCGAGTGGTAGAAAGAAATGAATGACCTGTTTCCTGTAGGTTACATATTAGGTCATCCGATGGGTACAAGGTAATTATGACAAATGTTTTATGCGTACATATATATATATATATATATGCATGCATGCATGCATTCATCATTTCATTGAACACGTATCTATATACTCATCCGTATGTGGTGACCTCGTTGGTCTAAAAAATGCATGCATGCATGCATGCACGCACGTTAGCTGTTCTCCATAACTCCATCTAAATTAAGGAATTGGGCTAACCTTGTTGCCTCTTTCTTAATTTTACTATAAATATTTGTTAGGAGATTGATGGATCGAGGTGTACAATAGGAGAGACTGGGTGCAGCAAAAAGTAATTGAAAAGGTAGTTTCCACTTTCCACTATATGCAGGCATATATGGATCGATCATGTTCCACTCCATAGACACAAAACAAACTCATACAGAAAAGGAAATAGAAGGGGAGTCAATGACTCAATGGTCATGCAAAAAAGCAATAGGTTATGGTTAAATTATTTCATAAATTAGATTTCTTATGAATATCGATCGTCTTCTTAATTAAGTTACAGACTCGTAAGCATAATGTTATATATTTTATTATTATAAATTCATATATTAAAAAACACTCTGGATGTGCTGCTCATGAGAATCCCCATCCTGATCTCAGGAGAGGATCCAGTTCCCAAGCAAACTACCAATTTGCCCGGCCTGCCATTGCCAATTTGCCATTTGTAGCTTAATTACATATAGTTTATTATTTATAGTTATCTACGTAGTTTGCCTGGTCTGCCATGCCATATATGTTGTTATGTTTGCTAAAGGTGGACTGATGTCGAGTGGATATCTCGTCCTAATTAGTCACAAGTCATCTGACAACCATTAAAAAAAAAAGGTCTATCGTGCACTTATTTTTCATTTCTCCTTGCGCTCGAGAATAATGCATTTTAAAGTAACAACAACTCTTACAAAATCGAATAAAGAAAGATGAATACTTGCAGAGAGTGATTAAATAAAGTATCCATGTGGTTTTGATTGGGGCAAATAATAATAAAGCAAGTAATATATGGATCTAGTTCTCATCAGTTGGACCAAGCTAGCTAGAAAATTGTAGGATTTATATTAAACAATGCATGTGTTTGTAGTTCTCAATTAGCATAATCAGATATAAAGTGAATGGATGGATCGATCAGCCAACGGAGAAAAATAAATAAATAAAGATGGAAAGGTGGAAAGGTGGGGGTGGGGTGTGATCTCTCAGTCTGGCATATTATATGCCCTTCAATAATTAAAGACGCTACTACCTTCAGCTATACTCGACTTATAACAATAAATAATAGAGTTGCTAGAAAGTTTTCCGTGTGAATTATCGACTACGAAAAGAGACTTGCTACAAAGTTTTCCAGCCTCCATAAACATCAGCTAGCTCGACAGATCCCAAGCCAAACGAACAAAACACGCACCTACCCTGCTTTCCAAGACAAGTTTCACACGTCCAATTTACATATAGTCTAAACTACTCTAATTTACATATAGAAAAATCCCGACTTGGGTGCAAGTCAAGGTCAACTAGCTTAACAAACGTCTGTAGGTTACACGCACGTAATTATTAGTAAATGTTTTAGAGCTAGGTCCCCGGTTTAATTGGCAAGAGGTTGGACCGTTACAACACTCACTACTATGGTTTGGTGGAAGGGGAAGCGAAGACAGACCATCACAATAAGAGTGCGCACAGGCACAGGCACAGGCAACAAAAGTACTGCAATTTCATAATTTAACTATAACAATAGAGCTATGTAGAATCTACATCAAAACCCTAAAAACAAATATATATAGAATATAGAGAACTAACTACAAGGAAAGAAAAACTAGTTATGTTTATGTCATTTAGCAACAAGAAGAATAAGATGAACATTTATAAGTTAATAGGACAACGTCTCTGCTCTCAACATCTCCATCAATACAACAGGTGCCGGTCTTCAAAAGAAAGTACGCTTCTCCATTCAATTCACCATCATGTGATCAAATCCTCCCCCAGCCTGCAGTGCAGGAATCCGGCTCACTCCAACGTTCTGCAGCAGTTGTTGCAGCCACCTTCTAGTAGTTGGATCTTCCTGTATGCATGCATAATACAAGAAACAAAATGAAATCAACAAAAACAGACATAGCAAAATTAACAAACATCCTAGCTAGTTTGAAACCATAAATTCAGGGGCTAGTAGGCGGCGGAATTAAGCTAGTTTGAAACCATAAATTCAGAGGCTAGCAGGCGGCGAAATTAAGGACACTAAACACCTCAAACGGGACACTATTACTAATAAAGCTCATGCTAGGGATTATGAATCCCAGGATTATTTTATGAGGAAACAACACGAATAAACAGCTGAGATACTTACACAAAGGAAATTGTTAAAGCTAGCATCTCGTAACACATCTGGAAGGCAACTTCTTAAAGCATCACAAGCCCTGCACAATAAAAGACCAAAGAACAAATTTAGTGTACTAATGAAAATATGAACCCAACCCAATGAAAGAGAAAAAGCCAAAGCTGTGGAAAAGAATCAAATAATTATACCGAAGATAGCATAACCAAACCTTGGATTATCTGACAATCGAAGATAGCATCGGATGATGTGTTTCAAAAGGCGTGAGGAGGGTTGATCAGCCAGTGCTGCAACCATGGTCCCCAAAACTCGACCTACAGCAAAAAACCGCTCTGCTGTAGTACAAATATAGTCCAATCCCATATCATCCAACAGAATCTTTTGAACTATAAATGTGGCAACCTGCCATAACAAGATCCTTTGTCAGATAACTAAGAACTTTTAAACCATCCCCGTGCATCAGAGAGAGGGGCCTTCTAAAAGTAAAATGACATCCTTTAGGAATATAGTTCTTCTACAAAAAATTAGGTATCAGATAGAAAGCATTCCAAAGAGAAACTTTAATGAAATAATCAGGACACTCAACTGTTTTTGAGAGTTCACTACCCAATTCCATAGTGCGAAGGCACAGTGGAATTATTTCTGTTGATAGAAGGAAACTAATAACTTCTGTATCATCAACCTGGAAAAAGAACAATATAAAAACAATATGATCATAAGAGGCTGGTGAATAAAAATTAGAGCGAATATCCATTTCTTGTATCTGAGCATGCCTCTGTGCAAGAGGAGGGGCGGAGAATGTGGGTGCAACAATAGTATGACAGGGACTCAGATATTCCCTTGCCTGAATTAAAGATTCATTAGAGAACTCAAGGTTATAGCACAAACAAAGGAAATGGTCAAGAGAAGTTATCCCATAAAAAGTACCTTCACCAGGGCACCAATGACTCCTAAACTAGTAAGCCTTAAGTACTCAAATGGTCTTGCCTTGCTTGTTGTATTGAGAAAAGGATACAGATATAAAGGTATATGAGCTGCAAGGCAACAGAGAAAAGTTGAACGGGAATAATAATTTAGAGCTGAATAAGTTAATGCAATTATTAGCATCTGCAGAAATATTCCTATTCTTAAGCAATGCACACAAGGAGAGTTACATGAAAAAAAGCATGATAAAACATAACAACTTAATCATGAAATGCATACTTAAGCATCCAAAGACATGGGGAAAGACATTATTTCCCAAAAGAAATCGAAAACAAAGACAAAGAAATGCCAGTGAAAGGACTTGACACTCCCTAAATATTTGGGGGCTAAGTCAGCGATTAAGTACCTAATAGCTAATACAATGTCAAGAAACCCTTATAACAAGTAACCGTAACATAATCAGAGGGTAAACTCTTACAACAATACTATAAGAGAAAACAAGGGAGTTAATATCCAACCTGAAATCAATGCATCAAGATGATTGCCACCACAAATTCAACTTTTATACAAATATATGTGTACAGTACCATATTATATCTAGGTTAGAATTATTTTAATCAGTGTTATGCTGTCTTACACTGCATTTCCATATCCATGTTTCACGAGAATAAATCAAACTTTTTAATATGCTGATGTTTTCTACATAGACATGAACTTTCTGAAAGAAAAAAAAAACTTCAAGACCATAAGAATTAAGAACTTCCATTTTTTAGCTTGCGAAAACATTATAATGGAGATGTCATAGAGAAAATAACAGTTAATGTTTCGTGGCATACATTAATAAACAATTGGACAATGCATAATTGATTGTCTTGATACGGTTGAATACATTTGAGCCTTAAAGGAAATATAGCTTAATTTATTTAAACAAAACCAAACCAGAAATATAAGCTATATAGCATCATACTACAAGTCTACAACAGGTAGGATAACTTTACATACTATAAAAGATAAAAGGACAAATTACCATTAAGGAACAACATTCTTGTATCTGGGTGTGAAGCTACACACTGCAAGAAAATACAAAACGTAACAAAACGTAACACAATATTAATAGAATTATAGTGAGAAATGAAGAATCGAATATCAGTTACTGAGAAACACAGAATTGATCTTTGAATCTAAGCAACATAAATGGTAAAGAAAAGAAAACTAGTAGCATAATCATCAAATCCAGATTTCAAAAGATAACAACGACTACCGTCTGATTTTGATTGACAAAAATATGGGCTTTTCAAATTTTTTATTGTAAATATGGGCCTTGTACATAATTCATTTACTCAAGCTTAAAATTCAGTCCCTAAGTTAGTTTAAAAGAAACCATAAAAGGGGAGTCAGAAGGTGCTTCTCATACGGATGAATTACAAAATCATAAGTATATATAAAAAAAAAATATACGTATATAACATAAATTTGATACTTGAAACAGGAAATCATGTGACCTGGAGAAGAGCAAGAGCATTGCAAACTCGATTGGATTGTGCCGGAGTCAGATTTGGTGGTGATAGGACAGGGTATATTGAAACTATCTCCTGCAAATAAAAAAGAAACCAACATCAGGGAATAGCTCCAACAAGCATCCATCAAAAATGGAATGTCAACAAACCTTAACATATGAAAATCTCACTCTAAATTTAAAGAAATGTAAACATTAAACAATTCAACAGTTGTGATCAGAATAGGTAAAGAAAAGCAACAAAGAGAGTCAGCAACGAGTGAAAACTGCTAACGAACTTCGTTCAACCGAGTTGAAAAAGTGAGATGGACAATAAATATATGACAAGCATACATCAGATGTAATACATGTGGGACTTATCCCAAGCTACCAACTTAAGCAACAATACAACATACCTGTAAAAGTGCAGCAATAGTACCAAAAGAATTCCACAATAAAGGAGCCAAATCTTGAAATAATTCTCTCTTCTAAAAGTATGAACAGAAAGAAACAAAAGTACCTGGATGAGTGCAGCAATAGTACCAAAAGAATTCCACACGAAAGGAGCCAAATCTTGAAATAATTCCTTGTTCTAAAAAATGAAACCAAAGGCACACAGATTTTATAGGGCAGCATATCAATGTTGTAATATAAACTGCACAACCACCTAAAGGAAAGTCACGGGCACAAATATTCAACTATAAAATCTGCTGTAAAAACCTACGCAAGCTTCCCCATGATCATAAACATATAACATGTAAAGCATATAGCATATGTATCAATCAAGATGCTCCGAGTCGTTTATGGGTCCTATTTAATAAAAAAAAGGGTAAACTTTTGAATGCCCACTTATAATGATGCAACTGTCAAGCTTCCGAATCCAGTTTCTCGCTACAGGAAACAAATTCACTTTTCTTCCTCTTGTTAGTTATAAAAATGAGAAGAAAACAACGAAATTACATAAATAACAGTCAGTTACATCCAAAATTACAAGCCTCAGACTCAATGCTTCATTCTTAATATAGGAAGTGACCAATCAAAATTTGCAAAAGTTACCTTTGAAAGTTCAAGAAGTGCGTTTTCTCGAAGATCAGGATTACTCAGGTCAAGCACCAAGTGCTCTGCGGATGCCATTTTACGATCTTTGTTTGCTTGAGCTCCAGCGACACTTGGTGCTGAAACGCTTGGACCTCCGAATTGAACATTTAATGAAAGCGACTGGGGCCGGTTTGCCATTAATTGCAACAAACAAACTTCTCACTACTCAGGTATGAGACAGATTTTACTATCAAGTAGGGGTAGCCAGACAGCACCTTGACGTACTTAATTCAACTGATTAATCAAACGAGAGAGAGTAAGTATGGAAGTAAAAGGCCATAAACAGAAGCCATTAGCAAGAGGGAGAGTACGAGAATTTTATATGGTTACCAAATATTTAAATAACTTTACTTATAAAGTGCCCATTACCAAAACAACCACTGTGTATAAATTGCTATTTTAAGTGTATGGACTGTCAGAAATGAAAGTTCCAAAATAGCAATGTTTGGCAGTCCGAAAAACAAGACCTACTGTGAATTGGGTAACTGATGCAAAATCTTTTCTCTTTTGGTAAATCTTTTATATACAAAGAAGAATTTCCTTCTTGATATTTCGACCTTAAGAAGACAAAGAACGGAACATTACTGCAAACGAACAAAAAGAAAAACGTATGCGTATTCCTACAAAAATTATGAAATTTCTCTCACAGGCAGACAGAAACACGCACAGGGAGAAAAAGGTTGCAGAATTATTTCAGATAGATGTTTAAGCAATTGAATATCAAGTTATCAACCAAACCCAATTCAAGGTAGACTGGAATTGTTTAACATCATCCTGGGTTTGTAAATCATCCCCTAATCGCTCAGGAACAGAAAGGAGGAGGGGAAAAAAGAGCATGCATCAGGAACACAAATCAAATTGCTGCCACAATTGCATGAAATGAAGAGAAATTTAAGCCACCCAATTCACATATACAGCAGAATCACCAAGTTTATAAAAGCAATTAAGCATCACTGATTTAAACTAAACATGAACAGATTCTTACGCTTAAAATAATGATACAACAAAACAGATGAAATCCATCTCATCAACCTTTTCAGACAACTTAATACGTAGATTCATTGTCGATATCAAAACATGAATTTAATAATTAAAGATAAAATTAAAAGATGAAGGGAGGAGGAGGAGATGATTGGGTGGTCGGTGCCTCACCTAAAGAAGAAGCCTTTGGATGACAATGGAGACGTTGCTGAATGCTGATCGCGCTCTCCCTCTGCTCTCTTCTGTCGCTTTTATTTTTAATTTCTCATTTGGGCTTGGACTTCAACTTGGGCCATGTGCAATGAGAGTGCTCAAGTGATAAACTTACCTGCCCGAGTTGACCCACATGATTTATTGTGGCTTTGTTTTTTGGGTTTAATTAAGGAGGACTTGCACGTTACGGACGGCGGTCATGTAACGTCTCTAGTCAATAATATAAAAATGTGTTAGTATTCTTCTTTATTTGTAAGTAAAATGTCTTAGGTTGAAATCTCGCTAAAGACAAATTTGAACCACATTATTACCAATCCATTGCGGAGCTTAACCCAGCAGCCCAACCCCTCCTCTTATTGTAGATAATATCGTTAGTTCTAGAAAAAGAAAAAAAAAGACACTAATAGATGTTCTTATATTATTGATACTGAACGTCATTGCTTTAGTGAACTCAATTATTAAAAAAATACTAACAGATGTTCTTATATGTAATCCCCACTCTTAATCTCCAAAACCTAATTAGCTTAAAAACTGGTGGTCAAACCAATGCTATATAAAAGCAACTAGATATATAAACTTGAACACATCTATCAAGCATGATCTGTGAAAAATACACAAATAACTAGAGTCTAGAGTCAGTAATTTCCTCTGAATTCAAGCCTTCTAAATTGGTTGATACATTCTGTAAACAAATCGTACAACAGGAATCGGGGATGGATGCATTCTATCAATCTCAACAACGGCTTCACTGAATATGATCCGCTCCAATCCTCCAAGCAACAACTAAGCTGTAGAAGGCGATGAAGTAATTCGGCCTCCTTTGCAAGTTTGCAACCCATTATCAGTTCAACAACACAACACTACTCTTGATCAAGTACCCTGCCCACAAAATCCCAAGGAATTCGATCTTCACTTTACAAAAGGCACCCCCGAAGGAATCCGTCGGCCATATTCCTCGTATTGCGGCCCAAAAAACTGCCTCAAGAAATACTCTTCATACGGAATTCTTTGTGCAAAGAAGCGCCAAACTACAAGTGCAAATGCAATTGTTGATACGGGATTACAGAGCATTATCTGAGTACCCACCGACCATATGAAGAAACCACAGTAACCAGGATGACGAACAACTCTATAAACTCCATTCGTAATCAATCTGTGATGCTCTGAGGCATGAGTCCTTATAAGATGTGTGAAGGACTTACCAGCTGTAATTATTGCCATCTTCCGTATGATTTCGCCTATTATGACCATTGCAAGGCCTAAGTTGCTGACCCACCGGTGTTCCTTGAGGCCAGGGAACAAAATAATTTCAACACAGTATTCCACCAAGGAAAAAACCATCGCAAGAAGATAGTTTTTGCTGATCAGAAGTGACTTAAGAGTAACGTTTGATTTCCCGTGAATGCCAACTGCTAAAATGTATTCAGAACCGTGAAAAAATATTACTGCCAGGAACATCTGAGACAACTGTCTGCAGGCCGTGTAACTGAAGAGCTGTGCCATGTTTGCTACAATAGTGTGAATCGACTTTTGGCTCTGGTTTACTGTAGTTAGACCTAAGAGGAATAACTGCCTCGATGAAGTTGCAGCAATCTTTGTCCAAAAGCTGTAACGAAGAAATAAGTTTACTTCAGACATGGCACAGAAAAACCATTCTATGCAGTTGAAGCCAAAAATAGTCTCTCGACATCACGCCAAATATGCTTCAACAAGGACATATCCTGCACAAAACAGGATTAAGAAGGTCGAGAATAGTTCACATTTCAAGGAAATCACCAGGATTCTGATATGCTAAACATCTTAATGAATACCAACTATGAAACCATACGTGCAGATTTTGAACAAAACAATCAAATCTGACAACACAATTACATGAAATTAAAACACAAAATCAATCAAATTTCAACAATCCAATTTTCTGATTTCTAATTTCAATTTCATGACAAACAAATCACGACCCGCAACTTAGCAAAAAGCATCGAACCTGAGATCTAATTTAACACATGAAATTTGAAAAAACAGAAACGCATATAATCTTAAAAACAAAAGGAGGATTATTTGGAATATATTAACCTTCTGATGATAACTGTGATAGAGAAACATTACCTGATGATGATTGATACTGAGAGGTACTAATCTGTATGCGCTTGCAGGGGATCTACCGTTCACCGCGGTGTTCTCTTTGCGGTTGTGGGCGAGCGAACTTACCAAATCCAGTTCAAGATCAAGGAAGAAGCTTCGTTAATATTCATATAGGGTTTTTCTTTGAGAGATTATATTCACAGAACTCAAATTACTTCTCACACACCTTTTTAATTTTTTAATATTTTTTACACACCACTAACATTTGATAGAAAAATATTAAAAAATTAAAAATGCGTGAGAGAAGTAATTTGATTTATGTGAATATAATCTCTTTTTCTTTTCATCAAGGCCTTGTTCGAGTCTGTCCTCACTCCTCACACTAATATGATCAAATTACGTTCTGGTCCACCTAGTTTGAGCCAAATTTCATTCAAGTCCTCATAGTTTCTTTTTCGTTGAAAAGCCCTAGTTACAATTGGTGCTAATTTTTCCGCTATAGTTGGTAATAATCAAGAAGGAACTATCATTAGAAAAACTGGCGTTCTAAAACAGTGATTGAGCACGAATTCTTTATAGGGTGTTGCTATCAACACACTCATTTTTAATTCTTATACATCATTTTCAATGTTTGACATTTGGAATGAATAAATTGAAGAAAATCAATGAACAAGAATTAACAAGAGAGTTTGGAAAGTAAAAAGAGTGTGAATAGCATCATCTTCTTTATATTTTCACTAGGGGTTAGAGTATGATGATTTTTTGAAGTGCAAATAACTTCCTTCACGAGAATACTTCTTTTAGTCAATCGACAATATTTTGAACTTCTTTTGGATGGTTTATCTTAATTATCAAATTCCAACCTCCAAATTTTATAGTTTTCAAAGTGTAGGGACGGGGCATTGGAAGGGTCGTTTAATTACCATTTCATTTTTATATTTTAGATTTTGGTTTCAACTCTCAATTTTTTGAAAACAGAAAACTTGTTTAGTAACTTACTTTCATTTTTAGTTTTCAAAAACATAAAAAAACTCAAGAAAGTGGTTTTCAGTTTTCATTTTTTTTTAAACAAAAGTAATTGTCAAATAAGATTTAGTTATAAAGAAAAAAAACAGTAAAAACTGAAAAACGAAATTATTGATGCATAGCAAATCGAGTAATTGACGTCCCCTCACTCTTAAGAAGTACCAAAATTTTACTTGACTTTTGTAGGCATAAATCATAATACCAGTGAACTCAGCATCATGATTCGTTGAGGCTGCGAATCAGTGTATTCTTTCACACATCCCAGGGAGTGCAGCTATGAAACCTGATGCTTTTAACAAGCTGAATGTTTAAATTATAAGGTTTCCTCCAAACAAAAAGAAGACGAACAATGGCACTGTTCATCCTTGAAGTTAAACCCAACAGCTGAAATCTGATAAAATTTGAAACAATCAACTATCAAGTGGTTCTGTCCTGCCACACAACAGCATCGTGTTTCTCAGATTCACAAGGATCACTTGATTAAATGCCAGATGGGAAATCAATCCTGGAAATCTAAAAGGGCAAGAAAACAAGCACTCGTTCACACTCGAAATCCACTACATTTCAACATCATAACAAACATATTATCTACCCCTGCGACGTCGTAGCAGCCAACTGCTTCACTTTGGCTTGCAAAACTGCCCCGGCTTCATCTGCAATGCTTTTCTTTTTAGAAGCAACCTGCACAGAACATTGAATTCCTGATTTCTTTCTAAATGGGTGATAACAGCAATACAAAACGCAGAACAAAGGATCACCACCAGCAAACTAACAATCAAAGTTGAAGAAGGTTGCAACCAAAGGACTTTTATACTTTAGGGAAACGATTCCCGCACAAGCGCTTTCTCTTTCTATACAAACCCTAAATGTTTTTCTATCAATTATGATTGACTTATTGAGGCCAGAAACAAACAGGAGGTGTGCAGAATGCGGAAATCACTTCCCTTTTGATATCCGCTTTATTCGATTCATTCCTAATTTCCTCAACCAACAAAAGTAACATCTTTCCTCCTACAAGAACTATTCAACTAAACTACAATTGAAACGAAGCATACACAATCAAATCACCCAAACAAAATTTGAAAGCTAAACTGTTCCTACCAATTAAGCTCCCAATTCAATTTAGTAAATGAGTCCACAATGTGGAAGAGAATAAATCCCAAACCCTAGCACTATCAAAATCAATGGAAAGTACTCAATATTGAAATATAACTTTTTGCAAGATTACATGTTAATTAATCTCTAATAATGATAATAATAAATGAAAAGTTGAACATACCTCGACAAGTTGGTCAAAATTAGATTTGAGCAAGCTGATCTTACGTTCGCAGTAATCTTTGGCCTGAGGCATGGTTTTCTCGATGAAGTAGCCGGTGCCAACGTCGACCAGGACTTGGTGGGCGTCGTGGAGGGTGCCGGGGACGTAAAGCGACGCCGTAAGGGGGACGAGCATCTTCTTTCCCTGAGGGCGGAGGGAGAGGTCGTGGAGGGCGGAGGTGGCGATCTCGAGGCGGGCGGTGGCAGTGCGGATGTTGTTGAGGGAGTCCTGGAGAAGATTGACTTCCAAATCGGTTTGTTCTTTGACGGCCTTCAACTGCTCAGGGCTCAGCTTCTCCATCTCCGCTCTCACGTTCACGCTCACCGCCTTCTCCTTCTCCATCTCTCTCTCGATTGATTTTCTAAACACTCTCTCTACACTCCAGAGACTTCTGTGTTTGGTCCCTCCCAACTCTGCGACTCTGGAATTTTATAGTGTTTAATTTATTTTCCTATAAATAAGTAAGTTGGACAACATTATCACGGGTAGCCCCTATAGCTCAGTGGTAGAGCGTCAGTCTTGTAAACTGAAGGTCTGTAGTTCGATCCTGCATGGGGGCAACTTGCTTTTTTCTCTTTTTTTTTACTACTCGCCTTTTTTCTCTTTTTTTTTACTACTCGCCTTTTTTCTAGTCTACAAGACAATGCTCAACAAAATATCTCACATCCTTGTCATGGCTTGGCTTTGGTTGCTTCTCTACCCAAATATCTTGGACTTGGAGGCTCCTCAATCATCGTTGTCACTCCCTCGTATAATATGCAAGTAATACAAGTATACTACATCTACAAGTCTCCTCCTCCTCCTCTCCTCTTCTTATCTTTTGTCTCTCAGACGTGGGCTTATTAGCAACATAGAAACAATTAACATCGGAACAGAAGAAATGCCGGCAGCAGCGTCTCTGACTCTTCCTCTTCTTCCTCTCATTCCTGCTGCTACCACTACAAACGCTATAACCAGAAGCAGCTCCCCATTCAGATTCAGATCAGCTACTACTTCATCAAATGTCATAACAATTACTAGATGCAGGGCCACCAGGGGAAGGCAGAGGAGCGTGGTTGTTTGTTGTTCTGCTTCTAATAATACAAGTAAGGAAAATGCTAGCAGTTCAACTTGTAACATCACAGATTTTGATCTGTACGATCTCATGGGGATCGACAGCAGTTGCGACCGCTCACAGATCAAAACAGCCTATCGCAATCTGCAGAAGCGCTGCCATCCGGACATCGCAGGTCCAGCAGGACATGACATGGCCATCATCCTCAACGAAGCATACGCTCTTCTCTCTGATCCTAATTCACGTTCTGCTTATGACAAGGTACTTATTTAATCTACTCACCATTGTATAATTAATCAACTGAACAACTCCCTTGTTTAATTATGATATAACAAAATTGACCAATGAACTGCCTGCAGGAGCAATCGAAAATCGCACAGCTTCGAGGATACACAGGGAAACCAATATACTCGGCATGGTTTGGTTCAGAGAGCGAAGAAAGGGCGGTTTTCGTGGATGAAGTGAAGTGCATTGGATGCTTAAAATGCGCATTATGCGCTGAGAAAACATTTGCAATAGAATCAGTTTATGGAAGAGCCAGGGTTGTAGGACAGTGGGCTGACCCTGAATCCAAAATCCAAGAGGCCATCCAGGCTTGTCCTGTCGATTGCATCTCGTAAGTGTTTTCTCATTTCATTAATTTGCCCTTGCATTTACATATAAGTATAAATTAATCTGGACGCTGTTATGCTAACCGTGAATGAATCTCTGACTAACTTTTCAATTAGTACCTACATTGTATAGGATTAATCACCTGAACTAATTTAACATATATCATAGGATTGTGGAGAGGGAAAACCTAGCAGCTCTAGAGTTTCTAATGTCGAAGCAGCCACGAGGCAGTGTAAGAATAGGAATGGGGAATGCAGCAGGCGAGCGCGTCGCCAACATCTTTGTTGATGTCAAAAAGTTTCAGAACACATTCCAGGATGCAAAAGATAAAGCTTCTAAGTCGTCAACAGACCTACAAAGTGAAGCAAGACTATCAGCTATTCAAGCCATCAGATCAATCTCCAACTGGTTGTATTGGAAAACACCCTATTCCTCCTATTCAAATGCAGCAGGTGATAAATCCACTACTCCTCTCCTATTAATGGCCGGTAAATCCCAGGATCAGCCGAATATTGGCAAGCTCCGAGATGCAGCTGCTGCTAGGAAACAGGCAAGAAATCATCAGACCACAAGGCCCCTCCAGAGCAGTTCGTCAAATAATGAGGAGGACTACTATTGGATGCCATTAACCAATGCTCTTCCTGCAGCATCAGCCTCATCAACCCAAAACGACAACTCCAACTCATCAACAACAACAGTTTCAGCCTCATCATTAGACGAATGGAAGCAAACGAATAATAATGCCATTGGTGATAATGGTTATAGATCACAAGTAGCACAAAGGAGGCCCAACCCCATTAGATGGTTGGCGCCTATGGTGCCAGCAACATTGATGGCTGCAGTTGTAGGTTTACAAGGAGGAGACAGGGCGGCTGTCAGCAATGGAGGAGGGATAAAGGAGCATATAGGTGGCTCTTTTGCGTTGGAGATAGTTAACAGTTCTTGGTTACAGATCCTATTGGTTGCCATTACTTGGTACATCATCGGTATGATCATTGTAGGAATTGCAGATGCCTTTCAGAGCAAGAAAAGTTAGTAGGATTCATAAATCATACTTACAGTAGTTAATCACAAACAAAAGTGACAATTACGTTGTTATATATATAATTAATTTAATTAATACGTAGGATTGTTATATATTCTGTATGGGATTTCTTTGTCTAATGTAGTTTTGTTTCTCCCTTTTTCTTTGATCTGCAAAGTAGAATCACATAAAAGGAAAGAAGTTGTATGCAGAATCCCATTTCTAGAATCTGTTGAAATTTAATAGGAAGCTATATGTTTTTATTGTTCACGTGCTTTAACTGTTGATATCCCTAGGAGTCTTGACCTCCAAGCCAAATCTTGCAGTACTTTCCATTTTTATTTCCACGACACTATTTTGTGTGCAAAAACAATTAGTTTTCCTGCCAATTAATTAAGATAGCATCTCAAGGCCTAGACAGTAATAAATTTGGGGTACAAACATGTTGATCCTTGAACAATTTCCCTTTTGTTATGGGCAAAGGAGGTTTCCTATTCTATTTGGACGTAATTTAGAAAAGTATATAAGGATTTCTAATCAGCTTGTGATATGCGTATCCCCTTAGGCTCTATCTCTATATAAGTAAGCATCCATACGTGAGAGATTCAACAATGATCGATGTTCGCGAAGAGGAGAATATAAGATTGAGACTTGGCATAAAATGAAGAAGCATATGCGTTCAACTTTTTTAAACCCCAAATATAATCCAAGTGATCGTGACAGTGTGAGCAGTTCAGCCCTTGGTGGTGTTTCCGCTACACAGGTTCAGAATGCAAAGTCAAATTCGAGTGCACATCCTTTCAAGGCTCATAACAGCCATACTGATACCGATACCAATAATGATAGCAATAGGAAAAGTAAAAGCAAAAGCTGCGGAGACAGTATGATCATGTACAAGTGGTCGGAACATCTTCTAAAGGATTTAATTGAAGAGATAGCGAAGCGGCTAAGCCTTAAAGATAGAGTAAGAATGGGGGCCGTGTGTCGATCTTGGAGCAGTGCAGCATCAAACTGTTCAAAACAATTAACAAGAACAAGAAACAGCAGCCAGGAATTGGAATCTGTTCCCAAAATTCAAATTCCATGGGTGATAGAATCTCATTCTTCTCCATATTCAACAAAGGTGATGTGTAGTATGTGTTGTGCGGAAGCGGCATACAACTGTAAGTGAATAGTTAAACAGAACAGAATAAAACCACTATCAACAAGAACACCAAAATTTATACTGGTTCGGCAATGCCTACATCCAGTTTGGAGACGACGGAGTATTCCACTATAATCAATGAGAACATACAATAGTGTTTATCACTCAATTTCCCAAAGACCCAAATAACCCAAGCTCTCACACTTACAATAGGAAGAGAAAACAAAAAATACAAAGCAAGACAATTTGAGAAAATTCTTCTCTATGCCGAATGGCTTATTGCTATTTTTCTCTTTTCCTTGTTCTCCTCTTGTCTCTACTCCATGCTTATGAGCTGCACCTTGCTCTCCTTTTATAGCCAAAGAAAAGCTTCTCAAAGACATCAATGGCCAAAGGCCTAACATCAAGTAAAAAAGAATTAGGCATAAGTGCATCCAATTTTGGTTTCCCACATGTAGCATGCCATCCAACAATTTTGACCACAAAAGTAGCCCAAAGGTTTGGACTTTGACTACATGTTTGAGTCAATAATCAACAGTATGTACAATCCAAGTGAAAACAAAATCTACAACAACCTCAACAGGTTTTCACTATTTCCTGCACCAGTTGGTCCAAAAGATGACGACGCCCCTATTAGTAAGCATGTTGTAAACTACCGGGGAATCCGGTGCTTGGGATCAGTGGACGATTGGCTGATAATTTCGGATTGCGTATGGCACAAAACCTGCAGGACTACTAACCTTGAGAGTGCCAAGGTGAGGGTCTACTTGTTCCACCCAATGACCGGTGATCATGTTACGACAGATGGTGGCCTTGTTGGAAGAAGAAGTTCATCCAAACCAGGTACAATCATTACTTCTGGTATGAACCGAGTGCCTCTTTTGGTCTCCACAATCAGTGTGCCTTTGCCAACTGAGTCAACCAATTCCCCTGTGCCCATTTTCACCTTACACCTTATACTTCTGTCAATGTTGATCAGCAGTGATTCAGTACTGGTCATGTGGTTACTGCAACCACTGTCCAGATACCAAACACCACTATTTTCTTGCACAGAGGCCTTATGACAGGCATAGAACATCATTGCATTATCTTGAACATGATTCAAGTAATTTGCAGTATGATTTTTCTTTGGCTGGTGACAATCTCTCACTACATGTCCAAATCTGTTGCAGTTATGACACTTAGGTTTTCCTTTGAACCAACACTCTCCATGATGAGCCTTATCATAGATCTTGCATTTCTGTTTAACACCCTCAATGATCTCACCCTGTCTCTCAGGCAGTCGAGTGTTGTTTTCCCACTTCCTAGTCATAGACTTCCAATTCTTCTTTCCCTTACTGTGATTTCCCTGTGTGAGTGGCTTATTCTGTGCTTTAGGTACAAGACCCATAGTGGAGAAAGCATGCTCCTTGCTTGTAATTTCATCAACATGTCTACTCAATCTAAGCTCATAACTCTTAAGAGATCCTACCACTTCTTGCACAGTCACAGTATTCAAATCAAAAGTTCTTTCAATCACAACACAGATTGGATCATATTTACTAGACAAACTAATCAAAACCTTTTGCACTTCTCTTTGATGAGTGAGGTTCTCACCATAAGATTTCATCTGATTAATCAACTCAAATAGTCTAGTAAGATAGACAGATAGAGATTCATTCTCCTTCATTCTCATATACTCAAATTCACGACGTAAGCTTTGAAGTTTAACAGATCTTGCCTGTTCATCGCCGCGAAACTCCTCCTGGAGTAGATCCCAGGCACCCTTTGAGGTCTCTTGATTCACAATCCGAGGGAAGATCTCCTTCAAGACAGCACTCTGAATAATGCCCAGTGCCTTAGCATCTTTCATGAGCTGATCTTCCATGTGTGCGTCCAACTCGTCATCATCTCCTTCATCATCATCCGATGAGGATGAATCTTCCTCGTCTTTCTCCTTCTTTGTTTTCTTCTTTTCTCCTTTCTTCTTCGATTCTGGAATAACAATCCCTTTGTCAACCAATTTCCATATCCCATACGATTTGAAAATGGTGACCATTCTCACTTTCCAGAACTCGAACTCCGTTCCATCAAAAATAGGAGCTCGTAAATCACTGCTTCCAGATCCAGCCATTTAGCTTGACTCAGAATGAAATTGAGAGATTTCACATTGGATGCTCTCACACAATTTCACAGAATTCAACGCCCAGTCCGAAATCGAACCTAGGCTCTGGATACCATGTTGGAAGAAGAAGTTTTGAGAGAAAGTGAAGAGGCAGAGAGAGTTCTCTAAAATATATCTGTGAGAGCCAAAAATGCTCTCTGCATATATTCCTTCAGAACCTCAACATTTACATGACATTAGGGAGAGAGAAGCTACGTGAGCCTATGAGCTCATCATACCATCCATTACAAGAACCTATGAGATCTTGACACATGCTTACATCTGAGCCTAGCACAATATTATCTAATCTCAGCCCTTGATCACAAACTGATTTATTTACACATGCTAAAGTAAGGAAAATACAGTTTAGACCTTAATCAACTAACAGGCCTGTTCAGTTCCCAAGAATACTAGTAACAATGCATGCATTGTGGCAGCAATTGCAGCAGACAGACGTATGCTGTTGTTTTGCTGGCTAACTGATGAGAAATGGACATGCCAATTGAACAACAAAAGAATTTGTGAAATTCAATTCCATGACGATGGCAAGTTGTATGCACTAGAGATGGAAGATATTCGCCGTGTGGTTGTTTTTGATCCCCAAGAGGTTCTTGCAGATTCTAATCAAAGCACCGAATTCAAGGGCAAGACATTAGATGTAACAGTGCCCGATCGTATTCCTTATGAAATGCATTCTTCGACAGCGTCCTTGTTCAGTTCCTCCAAAGGTGATATCATGCTCTTTTGGCGGGATGAGCCTTACACATTTATAGTGTTGAAGTTGAAGTTTGATGATGCAAATGGTCCACCCGAATGGGTAAAGATGAACGGCAGTCACTATCTCAAGGACGAGGACATCTTTGTAGGTCGCGGAGGAAACACCTTGGTTCCTAGGTCCAAGCTGGACTACTACTCACCAAACTCGGAGGAGTTTCTAGGATTGGGAGGTGGAAACTGCATCTATTTTCCTAGCGAGGTAGATGTTCGTAAGATTTGTGTTTACAACGTAGCTCAAGGGACACTAGTCAAGTATCCTCCTACCCGGCGTGGACCAGGCGCCCTTAAACCACATCGGATTTCGGTTTGGTTTACACCCAAACCTGTCGTCAAAGACTATACAAGTACTGATCCTGCTCCTGTCGTCAGAGAATGTCATCCAACTAGCACTGACGATTGTGACGAGGAGGATGATGAAGATGCTACGATTTGTTTCTCCAACAATTTCGTGCTGCTACAATCTCTTCGTCCAGATTGAATAATATTCTTAATATATAGCTAGCTATACTTACAGAACATGGAACCTTTTCATTTGTAATTGAACAATTTCGTGCTGCTACAATCTATTCCACGATGATGGGAAGTTGTACGCAATGGTGCAGGAAGATATCAGTTATCTAGTGGTTTTCGATCCCCAAGAGGTTCTCTCCTCCAAAAATGAGTGCAGGGGAAAGACATTATTTGTATGAGTTCCCCACGACATTCCTGGTGAAATGGAAGATGCGAGAGCGTCCTTGTTCAGGTCCACCAAAGGTGACATTATGCTTTTCTGGCGGAGTGAAGTGGAAGATATATATCTGATGTTGAAGCTGAAGTTTGGTGGTCAAACTCGTCGAGCTGAAAGGGTAAAGGTAAGCGGTAGTAATGATCTCAAGGACGAGGTAATCTTTGTAGGAGATGGGAGGAAACACCTCGATTTCTATGTCAAAGCTAACCAACTCATCGATCTCCGAGTTGTTGAGCCTGAGAGGTGGAGGTGGAAACTGCCTGTACTATGATAGCGAAGAAGTTGTCCGCCAGATTTGTGTTTATACGTTGCTAAAGAGACGCGAGTGAAATATTATTATTCGAGCAGGAAAAAGCCGTACCGCCTACACGGCAGTGGCGACGCACGGGCACCAACCATCCATGGACTAAATTTCATGCATCAACCATCCAAGGACCAGTCAAAAACTTGACGCAAATACATTTGCTATTTGATGATCTATGTAACGCGTTGCCTACAACCTCTCATCTTAAAAAATAACTTATTAGACCCATCATCTTCTTCCCCAGTCCATAAAGCACTTTCATTAATGCCACAACGTAAAGAAAATACGATGTCCGATAGCCGGGTTACACATTTCAAAGGTTCAATGCAACTCCAACCAATTTCAAATTACAAGATATTCCCCGAAATGAAAAACATGTCTGCAGGGCTTAGTAGCGATACTTGGTGGAGTAGTCCTTGGGAGCAATGACCAGACCGCGTCCCTTCCTTGCCCCGCGGTACACTGTCTCAACAATGTCAATGAACTCTTGCTTGTCCTTGAGAGCCCAGTTGATCTTGTTGTTGTTCCCCGTGCCAAGATCAATCATAATGTGCTTGTTTCTGAAAAAGAACATCACTGTCGATGGATCGTACAGCTCATACATTGTGTTGAAATCAGGAACCTCCGTGATGTCCACAAGGTAAATCACAGCAAAGTTTTTTAATGTCTCAGCAACTGAAGCCAGCACCTCATCCATCTAACAAACCGGACATGATAACCAACCACAAGTTAACCGGCAGCTTTCAAATTAGGGTTAATAAATATATCCAATATACCGAAAAAAAGAGAGTTGATAAATGAAACAAGGATCAGATAAGAGGCTTAAAATAAATCGGACTACTTTTCATGAACACGGTCCATCTAACTTAAGTTTTTTCATCACAATAAAGAAATGGATCCGTATGAAAATAAATCGTTGCCCGTACGAAAGCTAATCACCACAGTGAACACTGAACAGCCCAAAAAAAACAGAGAGAATTTCATAGAACACTGAAAACGGTTTACAAGATCAAACATTTACGATATTAGTTGATAATTTGGCTTGCTCGGGAATCAGTTTGGAATATATCAATATAAGAGATTACTAGAATTTCGAAACTGCTTCATACTTGGTAAAATTTTACTAAATTAGTCTAAGCAACTCAAATCTTCAAGCATACTGCAAATACGAAAAGTTTACATACACCAAAGAATTTCAAAGGATATAATTACTATATGCATATACGAAATAAAACCCTAGCAAAAGTCAGCCACACCTACTCAGTTGCTAAAGAATCATTCCTGATGTCGTCTCTCTCCAAAATAATAGGATTTTACCATGTAATCGAATCAATTTTGAATTAAAAAAAAAAAAGAATCATAAATAAATAAATTAATTAAAAGAATTGAGGATTTAGGGTTAACGAAAGTTGCGAAAAAGGAATCCGAACCTGCATACAGGTCTCATCCCAATCGTGGCCGAATCGGATGAGAACGAGACGCTCCTCCTCGGCGAGGATGGCCTGATCGACGGCCCATCCTGAGTGGAGGTGCGGCAGCAGATACGACATCGTTTCCCGTCGACCCTCTCCCTCTTACTCTCTCCCAAGCTTTTCTCTCGCTCTCAGAAAAATCTAAAATAGTTTGACAATTTTTTAAGAAAGAATAATGGATACCACGCGCCCCGACCAACTTATACCAACATGTAGTCGGTGGGGCATCGTTGCTTTTACGAGTAACATTTTAGAACCGTTGGATGAAACGAAGGGTCCAGATTAAAACTTGAGAAAGGTAACGGACTGAACCCGTATGACCGGAACCGGAATAACCCGCGAGTCCCGGGTTCCGAGCATCTTGGATTTGGCTCTGCGACTGTTTTGCCTCTCTTCCAATTCGTTTTTCGTTCAAGAATTAATGAATTAATATTAAAGATAAGAAAACAGCAATCGCGTGAACCTGAGATGATCAAGCCTTTCCACATTAATATCAAAACAAGCAAGAAATTCGTTAAGAGTATTCAACCTCGTCATCCGAGGTTCCGAATTCAAATCTCCTCCACCTGGCATCGCTAGTATAAGAAAAGGAATCAAGGCTACGAAATATGAATCAAGCAATTGAATTAATTAATGGAAAGGGAAAAGGAAAAGAAGTACCTGCATGCAAGTGTCGTCCCAGTCATGGCCGAATCGGATGATGACAACGCGCTCTTCCTCGGCAAGAATGGCCTGGTCGACGGCCCACCCTGAATGCAGGTGCGGTAGCAAGTACGACATTGTTATTGTTGGTCGATCGACCTATGTAATTTCTTCAGTATTTCAAACTTTGATCTGCAATTTGTGTATCCAGATCACTCTCAGCCTCACGTCTAAATTCCTTATTTCATAATTATTCGCAGGAGAATGCCCATGACCCTATCAATGCTTGTGACTGGTTAGGATCGTGGAAGCCTCCAGAAGCATCTGGACCTGTCGCCTTTTTTCTTTTAATAATTAAAAGAAAAAAACTAATTTGGTGGAAATTGCAATGTGGAAACAACTTCACTGCTGAAAAGCTGATGAGCTATCATACATGGACACGTGTACGAGTTTGATTAAAAAAATTAAAATTTGAACATGTGTGCGCGCGTGATAGGTTATCAGCAACAACGAAGTTTTGTTCTTGCAATGTGCCCTCGACTACATGTCATATTTGATAGCGTATCCTTAATTTAGTGAAATTGCTATTTTTTTCTTATGTGTAATTGTAAAATGTCATGGCTAAACTATAATTTTAATTAAAATTGAATCTTTAAGTACTTTTTAAAAAATTAACTACATAAATTTTAAAAAATAGTCAATTGACCCCTCTTGTTAGATTTTATCCACGATGCAAAGAACGGATTGCCCTACTTTGAGATTCAAACTACTGTTCAGAAGAAGAATACATTTGCTCTAGCCAACAAAACTAGGATCATGTTATGTAAACTTTGTTTGAGGGTCCGGTATTTCAACATCTTTTTCAAAATAGAAGTATATTCTCTCTGGCTAATGTGATCAAGGTTATGCCTGCACTATATTCAATTTGATAAGCCCTTTTCACTTTAAGTTAACACATCTTTTAAAAGGCTCAGTCATCATTTGCTTATTACCTTTAAACTAAAGTTAATATATTTTTGAAAACCCAACAGAAGAAAGTAAATTCGAGTTCAACAAATTAAAGTAAAAAACATGTCGAAATAATAGTCTGAGTGAAATTTTTTATTGAAAAGGACCTTAGTATATAATTAGGAACCTGTAACATATTTAGAAAAAAAAAGTTGCATATTCCCAAATATTGCTTTTACTGGATGAAAAAAAGAGGTGTGCTATCCACACACCTCTTTTTACTTCTCACACACCATTTGTTAATTTCTGTCCGTTGATCTTCTTCAATTCATCTGATCCGACGACCAAAAATTAGAAAGATATGTGAGAAGTAAAAAAGGATCTAAATATGTTATGCACAAGTTACATTCAAAATTGGAACATGGGCCATAGTTATGCACAAGTTACATTCAAAATTGGAAGTCCAAGAGGAAAAAGGATCCAAATCTGGTTTGAGGAAAAGCGGGGCCGGGGTGGGTTCCAAAAAGTGAAAATAAAACCGACGTGGCAAGGCAGGAGTTGGACTTGGCTGAGGGCAATCATGAGAAGTTGATAAGGAACCGGACGATAAGACCCAAATTATCCTATCCAACATCGATCCTCAGACAATCCCTTCGAACTCCAACACTCTCCAATCCCCGGCTCCTTCTCTCTCTCTCTCTCTCTCTCTTTCTCTCTATCTGCAAGTGCAATGGATGCTTTTTGTTCTTCTTCTTCCTGCTCCTCGTCTCTTTTGACCAAGCAGGCGCTTCCTTCATGCTCTTCAATCAACTTCGCAGCAGGAGTTCGCACCGTCTCAGTCCTCCACTTGTCCATGCCCTCCCTCAAGCCTCGAGCTTTTCCCAACTCTATCAGAAAACACAGTCTAATTGGGCTCCCAAGGGCCTCCGTCGCTGTTGAGCAACAGACCCAGAAGTCCAAACTCGCCCTAATCAAAATTGGCACCCGGGGAAGGTACACTTTCCATGTTTTTCCCCATTGTTTACCTGTGGGTTTCCTCCTATTTGAAAGTGTAATCTGATTTTAGCTCAATTACTCCAATTCTCCCTGTTATCTGTGGATTTCTAGATTTAAATATGCTCAATTGTGCCAACAATCTGTGATACTACTTCAAATTTAAAAACTTTCTGAAGATTTTTCTTAGGACAAATGATGTGATTTTGAATCTTTGATTGTATTTTTATAATCTTTCAAACTTTGACTAAATAAGTTATAATGATGGATTTCTTGTATTTTATGCCTTGTTTCGTGAGTTATTGATACTCTTTCTGGATATAGGATAGCCCATTAGCACTTGCTCAGGCTTACGAGACAAGAGAGAAACTCATGGCATCGCACACCGAGCTAGCTGAAGAGGGCGCAATTCAGATTGTTATCATAAAAACTACAGGTGATAAAATACTGAGCCAGCCCCTTGCAGACATTGGCGGGAAGGGTTTGTTCACCAAGGAAATAGATGAGGCACTCATCAATGGCGATGTTGACATTGCTGTCCACTCAATGAAAGACGTGCCTACCTACTTACCCGAGAAGACAATTCTTCCTTGCAACCTTCCGCGAGAGGATGTCCGAGATGCATTTATATCTTTAACTGCATCTTCTCTTGCAGATTTGCCAGCTGGAAGCACTGTTGGTACTGCTTCACTTAGAAGAAAGTCACAGATACTCCATAGATTTCCAACACTCAATGTAAGCTACCATATTATTCTTTGGTGTCACGTGCATCTCTGACTTTTGCTTATACCATGTCGAGAAGATTGTGTGCTAGCTATGTGTTTGATTTTGAAAGTCACGGGGCTTGTATTTTGCTTGGGCCATTGAATGGATATCCATTGGTACATTTACTTCTTTCTATTGTATCCCGGTGAAAAAATCTTGTCCTAAGAAGGGGTTGTGTGTGTGTGTGTGTGTGTTGCCCTGAAGTAGGGTTGGGTTGAAGGTCCGTTGTATATGTTCGTTATCTGAATGAAAATGCTAAGTGGTGGTGACTTTAGTTCCTTCCTAGCCAATTGCCCTTATGAGAAAATGTTTAGGATGGATTTGAAGTGGCGCTAGATGTTCAGATCCATGACATTCATGCCCTTTGATTGTGGCTTGTCAGGAATAATTAATAGGGCGATGCAGCTGCCCCCTTCCTTCCTGGATACGATTGAAGCATGACTCTTTTCTTATTTCCTATTTATAATTCTCTATCCCTGTGTGTTTGCTCCTCTCTCCCTAGCACTATTGCATGCCATTTCTTAGGTTTCTGACGTTTCTCCTGTTGCTTTTTATTCACGTTGTGGTTAATTTCATTTTGCAGGTGCAGGAGAATTTTCGGGGTAACGTCCAGACACGGCTGAAAAAGCTTAATGAAAAGGTGGTCGAAGCAACCTTATTAGCATTAGCTGGACTCAAACGCTTAGATATGACAGAAAATGTGACTTCAATTCTTTCACTAGATGAAATGCTTCCAGCAGTTGCCCAAGGGGCAATTGGAATAGCCTGCCGAACCAATGACGATAAAATGGTGTGTATAAATCTTGACATTTCCATTCTCAAGCTAACAGATTGAATGATGTTGTACTTTTGCACTAGTTGAGTAAAGTACTTTCATTGAATTGGCCCCATGAACACACACTTGGGTATTTAGCAGGAAGTGTTCTAAATAGCTAAAGGGAAGCAATATTAATACAGAAATAGTTGCCTCCTAACTGCTAAGCTCTGCTTTGCCTCTCCAAAATATTATTAAATTTTTGGTTCGTCTTTTCCTTGCAGGCTAATTACATAGCGTCCTTGAATCATGAGGAAACAAGACTAGCAGTTGCATGCGAGAGGTCGTTCCTTCTGACCCTGGATGGGTCTTGTCGAACTCCTATTGCTGGATATGCTAGCAAAGATGAGGATGGTAATTGCATATTCAAAGGGTTGGTGGCTTCCCCTGATGGAACCCGTGGTATGCTTGTGCTCATACTCTAAGGAACATTCATTCAGTTTTATTTCCTTGTTCTCCACTGTAAACTTAAAAAGGAAAGAAAAGAAATTAATTTTTGGCACTAATTACGCTCTCCTTCTGTCTATTTTCAGTACTTGAAACTTCTAGGAAAGGCCCGTATGCTTTTCAAGATATGATCGACATGGGTAAGGATGCTGGCCAGGAACTTCTTTCACGTGCAGGTCCAGGTTTTTTTGGTATTTAACACGAGACTTGCTAATAGAGAAAGCTGCGGAAGTCAATGCAGCCTTCCTCCCTCCTCGTGCAAATTTTGGTGGTTGCAACCAATTAGTTTATTTATCATCATTTGAGCTGTCTGTTGTAACATTAGTATTTGTTTTTCTTTGATTTTGTTGCTAGAAAGAGCGTCTGTTACATTTTTAAGGATAGTTGTTTCATTGATTGTATATTAGCATTTAGAAGATAAATCGGTCACACTATAGGCTTAGCTTGATTGTTGTCTGAGTTCATTTAATTGCCAAAATTTTGTGACTCTCTCTCTCTCTCTCTCTCTCTCTCTCTCTCTCTCTCTCTCTCTCTCATGGCTGTAGATCACACATGATTGGAAATGGTTGGTAGTTTTCTATGACCTACAGTCAGTTTTCGTTTATGGTGGCTGCCTGCTCAGGGATGCAAATAAACGAAAACTAACTGTAGAAAAAATAGCGACGCCTAATCCTGCATCTGGACGGCTATTTTTGTTTATGGTGAACTTACAGTTACACGGATCCTGTGGCGCCGCTATTTTTTCTTCTGTTCGCCACTAAATGTATGCACAGGTATTGCAGATTCGTTTCACGCAACTGCTTCAAAGTTTGAAAGACTCCACCAATTAAGACTAGGAAATCTGACTTGTACGATTGATGGCAGAGGCTAACCAAGCTTACAAAGAATCGTTTGCTTATTGACATCAAGAAGAAGAAGAAGATAAGGAATGCTAGAAAGGTTTCGAAGGGAGTTTCTGATTAGCCAAGAAGTGTTCAACCAGGAGGAGCGACTGCCTTGGTGCAAAAACCGGAACTTCATGGCCTGCTCCTCTAATTGTCACAAACATAAGCCCGTCGTACACAACTCTCCACCCGCCAACCTATCATATCAAAATTACAATTAATTAATTAATTAAAAACAGGATGTCAACCGAACCAAATCAAACCAACAAAATACGATAAATGCTAAGAGGATACTCAGGAGTGAAGGGAGTACCTGCTGGTTGTTGTACCAAGGAGTCCAATCTTCATTAATCTTCAACCCGAGCTTTTTCAATGCGTATCTAGTTGATGTTACCGGAACTCTCCCATCAGTATCCCCGCTGCATATCATGTCAGATAGCAGTTCTATACAGTTAATGATGGACTATTCGTGATCGCAGAACTTCAATCATTGAAAGATTTGGTAATTAGCTATTCATTAGTTCATGAATGATGAATCATTTATTTAAGTACCTATAAATCCAAACCCGGAGACCCCCAGCCACAAGCTTTCCAATTACAGGAAGAATTGATGGTGGTGCATCCTTCCAGAACGTGATGTTATCGCTGCATTTGGATGATATATATATTCTGATGATGAGTAATCACATTCATATATATAAACACGTACGACCACTTAGTTCTTGCATCATTGGTTAATTAATTTGGTGAATCAATATGTAGTAGGTTAGAGGTGGTACTTGCAGTGAGACCATGGATAGGAGATTTTGGTGACATTGGCATGAAGTGCCTTTTGAACGTCAGGCCTGTTCAAATACACAAAACTGTAATCTGATGTACAAGGGTCATATCCTGCAGGTCTCTTTTGCCGTACGTCCTGCGCCACAAATTTGTAGTCAACTTTATTTCCTCTAATTATTTCATTTTTTGTTTTGTTTTTTGTTTGGCTTTGTAACATAATGAATGAATATAGTTAGTGGGAACTACTTACGGCTCTGGAAAACAGAGTGGGAGCACCTTGAATCGTACGGGATTGTCTGCTGGTGCTGCTGCTACCGTTACTGAGGCACCTAGGGGTGTACAAGCTGTACATGTCTATGATATAGTACACATCAAAGTACTCATCTAGCAGCTTGTTACACTGTTTTGATATGTTTTGTTTGCTGAAGTCGCATTCCTTCTGAATATCATGGTACAAGCGATCAGAGATCACAGCATGATCCCACGCATAATCAATCAATCCCTTCTGATCTGTTTCATCATCTATTGCTGCGTTACCAATCTGCATCAGCGCATAGCTAGTTCGTAAATGGGACGCATAAAATCGAGCAACGAAGAAAAGTATTTATATGATGAGCAATAAGTAGCTAGATAAAAAATGATGACCATGAATCCCTTGAAGTTGATACGATTCTCCTTGGATCTGTCAAAAACCAGCTCAGAAAGCTGTGGAACATAATGCCCTGTAAAATGCACATGGACATACAGAAGAATAAGATATATAGTTAATCAAAGCTGCATGCATGACACACACACACACACACACATATATGTATGTATATATGGTTATATACGTATATATAAAGCCTATGTATATATTAAGTACCTGCGTAGCTCTCTCCAGAAATGTAGAAGTCATGGAACTTGTACTGTGGAAACCGTTGAAACCAGTTGATGATAAAATTGTAGGAATCCTCAGCTAGCAGGCATTTTAAGAAACAAAATGGCTGAGTCGTATAACTTGCAGATTCATAAGAAATGAAAAATTGATGGACAGTCGTGTTAATCTAATCAGATACCGGTAATTGTATCGCCAAGCTCCCTAATATCTTGACTAGTATTGGTGTAAGAAAATCCGACTCCAACAGGAGACTCCAAAAACAACAGATTGGCAGCTGAAAATGAAGTACAGACAACATTACGCGTGCACGATTAATTATTCAGATAAGAAAACGATCAGCTCAATGGGAAAATTAAATTATGTGTACTATAAATCTAAATGTAACAATGTGTTTCATTAGAAAGTTGCAGTTAAGTTGGCAAGCAATTAAATTACCATTGTTCCAGGTGTAAGGGTTGAACTTGAGCTTGGGTTTGGTGTCATTTTGAGGGAAGAAAGGGCCTAACTCCTCCATTGCTCCGTATCCAATTGATGAACATCCAGGCCCTGCATCCACATCAGGATTTTTATTTTGAGTTAATTTAATTTCTCAAGACTAGTTAGACAGTTTAGTGTGGTTGTGTATATACTGGAGCATATAGTATGCGACCAAATGTACATTCAGCCGTTCATTTATCATGTTTATACTAGAATTTTCAGAGAATTTATTCATTTTCTATCAAATCTATCAAACAACGAAAGAAAAACGGACATGTGACATAGCTAGAAAGCAAAACAGAACCAAATGGGCCGTTGCCTACTCTACTCGGCGCGTATAAAGAGAAAAATTCTATCTTTATGAATGAATCTGTGATGCAATTGCAGATACTATCAAATAGGTAAAACTAGACAGAATACGACTATATATATATATATATATATAATATATAGTATATACTATATACACATGTTGAGAGTCAATGTCAAAGTTAGGCAATGTTAGGCAATGTTAGGTATGGTTGTGTGAAAAAAATAATTAGGTGCAATTAATGTGTTTTGTGTGGTAGTAAATAATCTTAGTTTAATTAAGTAGCTTTCATTTGGTTTGCTATAAATACCCAAGTCCCCAAGCCTTGTACATCATCCAAAGGAAAAACAAAGCTAAGTGCTAAATAAGAAAAGCTTTGCTAATTAGTGTTTTTTGTGAGCTTTCTTTAAGAGTGTGCTTTATTTTCTTCTTCTTGGGATAATTAGAGTTATCTTGGATACTCTTTTTGTTCAACAATTGGTATCAGAGCCAAGACGGTCAGGGGTCGTTCTTGGTGGAGCTATCTTGAGTCGTGAGGAGTTTGGTACTCTGCAAGTTTGTTAGTCAAGCTTGATCGTTACAGTCGAAGTCTTGCCGGCACGATGGGTGACCTTCAAGTAGTTGGAGGAATCAAGAAGCTCAACAACAAAAAACTACAACACGTGGGCAACATGTATGGAGTCTTACTTACAAGGTCAGGACCTTTGGGAGGTTGTCGGTGGTGGTGAGGTTACACAACCGACGGCAGAAGATGCCAATGGCATCTTGCGAAAATGGAAAATTAAAGCAGGCAAAGCGATGTTTGCTTTAAAAACCACAATTGAAGAAGAAATGTTGGAGCACATTCGGGATGCCAAAACGCCAAAGGAAGCATGGGACACTTTTCTTACACTCTTCTCAAAGAAGAATGATACAAGACTGCAACTTCTCGAGAACGAGCTGTTATCGATGGCGCAATGCGACATGACGATTGCCCAGTACTTTCACAAGGTGAAGTCGATATGCCGCGAAATTTCAGAGTTACATCCAACAGCTCCTATTGGGGAAACCAGGTTGAAGAGAATTATTATCCATGGTTTGAGACCCGAATATCGTGGGTTTGTTGCCGCTATACAGGGATGGCCGACACAACCATCACTTGTTGAGTTTGAAAATTTGCTTGCAGGTCAAGAAGCTATGGCCAAGCAAATGGGAGGAGTTTCGTTGAAGGGTGAAGAGGAAGCGCTCTACACCAACAAAAGCAAAGGCACTTTCAAGCGGTACACTGGTAGTGAATCTAAAAAGGATGGAGACAAGGTGAAAAATCACCAAGGAAAGGAAGGCTCTCGTCTAGGGAAAGCTTCGAAGAATCGCGTTAATAGTAGAAAGTTTGATGGCGAATGTTACAACTGTGGGAAAAAGGGCCACATGGCGAAAGATTGCTGGACCAAGAAAGAGCATGTTGAAAGTAATACTGCTACTTCCAGTTCAAAGGAGAATAATGAAGATGGCTGGGATGCTGAAGCTGAGTATCGAGCAGCAGCAATAGTAGCTCAAGAGAGTACATGGCTGATACAGCTGATGAATAATCTACATCAATCAGTAGATTATGCTGTTCTGTTGTACTGTGACAATCAATCGGCAATTTGTTTGGCAGAGAATCCAATTTTTCATGCAAGAACTAAACATGTTGAAGTGCACTACCACTTTATCAGAGAAAAGGTTCTGCAAGAAGAGATTGAGATGAGACAGGTTAAGACGAATGATCAAGTTGCGGACTTGTTCACAAAAAGTTTGAGTACAGGTAAGCTCGAAATATTTCGCTGTCTGCTTAGCACAGTGCAAAGAATGAGAGCTGACATTGAGGGGGAGTGTTGAGAGTCAATGTCAAAGTTAGGCAATGTTAGGCAATGTTAGGCAATGTTAGGTATGGTTGTGTGAAAAAAATAATTAGGTGCAATTAATGTGTTTTGTGTGGTAGTAAATAATCTTAGTTTAATTAAGTAGCTTTCATTTGGTTTGCTATAAATACCCAAGTCCCCAAGCCTTGTACATCATCCAAAGGAAAAACAAAGCTAAGTGCTAAATAAGAAAAGCTTTGCTAATTAGTGTTTTTTGTGAGCTTTCTTTAAGAGTGTGCTTTATTTTCTTCTTCTTGGGATAATTAGAGTTATCTTGGATACTCTTTTTGTTCAACAACACATACAGACACAGCTCCGTTCTTTTCAATTTTTATTTTATTTTAAATATTTTTAAATGAAAAATCGAGGGCATCTCTATATTAGGCAAATGAAGCCAGAGACAAAGTCAGATTCAGAGCAATGATAATCATACTTGCGGTTGAAACTTGAAACTGTATATTATTCAAGGAAAAGGAATTGGGAATTAATCCATCATTGTAGGATCTGACAGCTCCTCTTTTAGTCCGATGAGGATATGGAAATTACACAAGCGCATGTACATATATTATTCTTTTCATTTGCATGCATGGTATCCTGATTTTCAAATGCGGTTTAGAAGAATTTATTAATTTGAAAGTCTCCTTCTAATTGAACCTATCTATATGAAACAAAAACATAATTAAGCTCACAATTATATATGACTATGGAAAATAAGAAAAAAATGATGACAGGGAAAGAATCGATGGCGAATGCACAACAAAAAGATGAATGCATGATTGTGACAGGTTGGATATTTTGCTCACAACAGGTAGATAGGCTATCTTTGGGGTAATTTCTAGGGAGTTTTAACGAAAAACCCACGGTACTGTTCATTTTAACGAAAAACCACATTTTTACACTAAAAAGTCAAACCTGGTACTATTCATTTTACCCTTTATTTTGTCCTTATCATTAAAACTCAAAGTTTTCAAACCCTTTTCATTAGTTTTCCTTAATTTCTAGTGATAAATGGCAAGAAACGAATAAAATTTACCTTAAAAACTAATAAACTAGGTGATCATGAGAATATAATGTATACGAAATTATTTTGAGTGAAAATTCTCCATCAAAAAAAAAAAAAGAAATTTGTGAATGAATTTTTGAAGAATAACTAGAAAAGTTGTTTAACGAGGAATTGTGTGTTAACTACAGTTAAGGAGTGGTGTGGAAATGACGTAGTCACGTACCTCCATTAAGCCAAAGGAGGAGGGGTTTATCTTGAGGGTTGTTGATGGCTTCAAAGAACCAATAGAAGAGTGCTCTTCCGTGAGTCTGGTTGACGGTAACATATCCGGCGTAATGCTTGAAGCTCACCGGAGGCTGGCCGGGGAGTCCAGTCACCTGGTCTGCCTTTTGCTGTCTCATATGATCATGATGCTGATGCAGTCTAGCGCCTAGGGTTCGAGTAGCACAACATATGCTAAAAGCAAGCAAATAAAGAAGAATAATATTCAAAGGAAACGAAGAAGAAAAAGCCATTCAAGTTGGGAACTTGGGACTGAGACTTTCTTCTCTCTCTCTATCTATCTAATTATTATCTACAGAGAAATCCTATTTATGAGGCACGTCAACAGCACAAGTAGCTAGTAGTAGTCGTAACAGTCGGACTATTCCAAATCCAAATGGTAAAGCCAGACAGATCATTCATTCATACATAGAATGAGACCCTGATCGTCTAAGCGTGTGGTTTATATATTAAGTTCGAGTGGTCCAAAGACACATAAGAATGCTAGTTTTTCTTATCGTTGCCATTGATATGGTTTCATCTTGCATTATTACCGAACTATTATTGATACTGTAAAAATTTAATTGTGCACTACAATTTTTTTTTATATTTAGATATAAAAATACTCTTGCAAGAAGTGCACAATTAGATTTTTAGAGTATCAATAATAATTTTCTATTATTATTATTATTAGAAAATGATTTTTTACACGCTATTTTTTTCTACATCTTCTATTTGAAAGTAATATATGTAAATTGTAACATAATTATTGATTTGAACAAATCAAGGGTCAAAATCAAGAATCAATAGATTATGTGCACAAATCACTCTCATTATTATTATTATTATTATTATTATTATTTCTTTTTTTAAGTTTATTCTCAATTGCTAGTTGTCTGGCCATCTCCTTTTGGAAGTATACATGTAAATTGTAATGTAAACTTGAGGATTTGTATCATAGAATGAGACCCTGATCGTCTAAGCGTGTGGTTTATGTAGTAAGTTCGAGTGGTCCAAAGACACATAAGAATGCTAGTTTTTCTTATCGTTGCTATTGATATGGTTTCATCTTGCATTATTACCGAACTATTATTGATACTGTAAAAATTTAATTGTGCACTACAATTTTTTTATATTTAGATATAAAAATACTCTCGCAAGAAGTGCACAATTAGATTTTTAGAGTATCCATAATAATTTTCTATTATTATTATTATTAGGAAAATGGTTTTTTACACGCTATTTTTTTCTACATCTTCTATTTGAAAGTAATATATGTAAATTGTAACATAATTATTGAATTGAACAAATCAAGGGTCAAAATCAAGAATCAATAGATTATGTGCACAAATCACTCTCATTATTATTATTATTATTATTTCTTCTTTTAAAAGTTTATTCTCAGTTGCTAGTTGTCTGGCCATCTCCTTTTGGAAGTATACTTGTAAATTGTAATGTAACCTTGAGGACATAGTATGTAAATGCATCAATATACTAGTAAAATATGGTATAAATTGTCATTTTGTATTTGATTTTTTGTTTGCTTGCTTGGGTAGACTTGAACCAAAGGGACTCTTAATTTGGACTATTAAAAGCGTACGTTTCAACATGTATATGTAGATAATGTATATTTTAAAGGGAATTGACGTAGATACACCTTCACATTGAAGATGTACTTTATTTTACACATGCACGAAATATAAAAGCTAGTCATAAATACAAGGATCAAATTTGACACCCATATTCTCCTTGATTTGATCTGTGAAATATATTTGTATATCACGACGGAGAGATTTGTGTTTGGCTCAGTCAATTGCTTTGACTTGTAACCTCATTTTCTAAACCCTAACGTTATCTGTATATTTTTTTTTTGTTGAATACATTAATATTTGTATGTACTTGACCAATGTAGTTAACAGCTATTACGTACGTAGCAATATGGCAATATCCAAATAGCTAAAAGCTCAAAAGCCATATTAAGATTATCTTTAATTTCAAAAGGGAAAAAAACATCTCAATTTATCTCGGGTTTGAAAACTATATTTCTCTATTTATATTAATGTTAGAAGTGTACATCAAGAGTTTCATTTAGCGACTATTAAGTATGTCATCAATCACCCCTTTATGCATGTTCCATTATAATTCTTATATGTGAACCGTTCCATTATTATATATAGACACACACACACACACACATCACCAATTGAATGATGGCGAAGTAATAATTTGATATTTGTGCATGGCATTGGCATACTAACATGTATCTCATTCTCACTATTAAACTAGCATTGGCTAGCTGAAGTTTTTAATAATTGGACATAAAAGACTCCTAATTCCAATAGTAAAAGGCTGTCCATGCAACGTACAAATCCAAGAATAAAAAAACACCATACAAAACGATAGTACTTTTAATTTTTATGTAGGAAATAGCAGATCAGAGCTTATATCAAAATGCGACAGATGGCAGCCTATGGTTTGCCAAAAAGTGTCTGATGATCCGGAGAGAACGCCTGGGAGCAAATGTGGGAAAATGGCCTGCGCCTCTCGTTAAGAAAGTCAACCCCTCGTATCTATGCTCCACCCTCCAACCTAATTAGTAATAAACCATGCATTCATATTTCATACATTCATTACCTCCTTATTTCTAAATCATTGTTATTAACCCAATATAATCTCCAATGATCATAAATTTGATACTATTTTACTTTACCGCCGCGAGCAATTAACCTTTTTTTTTTATTCATTTTTCTGTTTTATCAAACGCTTGTGATTAACTGTAGGTAGAATTTTACCAAAGAAAGAAAATAAATATGAAGTAGGTAGACCTACGAATATTCCAAGGAAAGCTTAAGATTCCTTCCTTTGAATGGTTTGATCTTTTTCTATCCAATCCTTTTATAGATAATTAGACATTCAATTTAGACACTGATTTCAGCTAAACCCCACAATTTATTTATCTATTTATCTTACATGTTTTTTTCTTTCCTTTTCTTCCTTTTATTGACATTTTTGGCATTTTAAGATACAACCAATTATCTCTCTACGTCTACAGTGTAGATGATGTTTTGCCACATTAGTGCAAAGTATTATGCGCTCTTGTGCGGATTCAATGCCCATTGATCATCTTCCTCCTAACAATTAACAATTTAAGCCATTAAAGCTATGGTTTGTCAAAAAACAAAATTATTAGCTCTCTATGGTTGTACCGTGGGGTCCAGTCCTCGGTAATGTTTAGGCCAAGTTTGTTCAATGCATACCTTGTTGAGGTCACCGGAACCCTACCATCTGCATCTCCACTATTCACAAGGAAATAAAGCAAAAATAAACTTAAAATTCCAAATTACACAATGAATTTGCACGAAAACTTGAATTAGTTGTCTTCATCTTTTATATCTTGGAATTATGTTGCACACATTCTACCTATTTAATTGTCTTTATCTTATTCGTTTATTTAATTAGTTTTTAGGTAGCTAGCGAGAGAGTGGATTGCAATTACGTAGTACGTAAATATACCTGTAGATCCATACACGAAGATCTCCATCAACGAGTTTTTGGATAATTGGAAGAATTGAAAAGGCCCAGTCCGTCCATGCATTGCTTACATTAGCACTAGTACGTGATAGAAAAGTTAACGGTCGATATGTTTAAGCAAACTAATTATATACAGCGCAATATAATCAACAAATTTATGTTAGAATTCCTCTGTCTTACATCGACCAAAAGGCTTGAGAACAAGTTCTTTAAATAGAATTACCCCACTCTAACTATTACCGAGACATTTTGTATTAAAATCTCACACCTGACGGATTGAGCAAGTGCCCAAGTGGGGGACATTATCGGTGTTGTTGGAGTAGGCCCATTGCCCGTCTACCTAAAATTTAAGATGGTATCAGAGCCAGGGGACGTGTCCGTACATCCACGTGAACGGGTGGGTCCCCTTTGACCCCGCGCGAACGGATGAGCCATGGCTTGACTCCACGTAGGCCAAGAGATGCCACGTGAACAGGTGGGTCCCCATTGGCCCCGTGCAAATGGGTGAGCCCTAGCCTGGCTCCATATGGTTGCTAATGTGTGGAACTTCACGTGTGACCCATAAAATGGGGTCTCATGTGCGAGTGATTGTTAGAATTCCTCTATCCCACATCGGCCAGAAGACTTGAAAACAAACCCTTTAAATATAATTACAGTCACATCCCGGTCCGGGACAAATCACTTCCCAAGCCCGCTCCACCACCGTAGCACGATATTGTCCGCTTTGGGCCCCGACTATACCCTCACGGTTTTGTTTCTGGGAACTCACGAGCAACTTCCCTGTGGGTCACCCATCCTGGGAGTGCTCTAGCCACCTTCTCGCTTAACTTCGGAGTTCCTACGGAACTCGAAGCCAATGAGCTCTCAAAAAGCCTCGTGCTAGGTAGGGATGAGAATATACATTTAAGGATCACTCCACTAGGCGATGTGGAATGTTACAATCCACCCCCCTTAGGGGTGCGACGTCCTTGTCGGCACACTTCCGGTCAGGGATTGGCTCTGATACCATTTGTCACATCCCGGCCTAGGGAGGATCACTTCCCGAGCCTGCTCCACCACCGTAGCATGATATTGTCCGATTTGGACCCCGACTACGCCCTCACAGTTTTGTTTCTGGGAACTTACGAGCAACTTCCCAGTGGGTCACCCACCTGGGAGTACTCTAACCCCCTTCTCGCTTAACTTGAGTTCCTATGGAACTCGAAGCCAGTGAGCTCCCAAAAAGTCTCGTGCTAGGTAGGGATGGGAATATACATTTAAGGATCACTCCCATGGGCGATGTGGGATGTTACAATTACCCCACTCTAACTATTACCGAGACCTTTTGTATTAAAACCTCACACCTGACGGATTGACTAGGTGACCAAGTGGGAACAATATCAGTGTTGTTGGAGTGGACCCATGACCCGTCTACCTAAAATTTAAGAACTTAATTCTAAATGAGTAGTGATCATTCTAAATTTTCTTTGATATACGTATATTAAAGTATAATCTTAATGAAATTACTTGCAAAGCCTCCGTTCCATGAATACGGTACTTTGGTTACGTTTGCATGCAATGTTTCTTGAACATCTGGACGATTGAAGTATGTTGTTGCATAGGTCATTGTACACGGATCGTAACCTCCTCCACTACCTGCAGGTATTCTCCGCAATGTATCCTGCTCCATTGCAAATTAAAGAAAAATTAATCTTAATTAATTTTCCTTTATTCTTGTCTTGCAATTTGCACGGTGAAACAAGAAAATAAAGGAACATTAACTAACATACAAATCGAGAACCGAATTTGAGTGGCAGTTTCTGCTTATCTTATTATTCATTACTGATGACGACGACGACTGGGTGAAGGGTCTATCGAGGCGACAAGTCCGAGAGTATATGCTATATATATCGATGAGACTGTAAAGATCGTAGTACTTGAGTAAGTAGTTTCCAGCATTCTGTGGTTAAGTTTTGTTTGCTAAAATCACAATTTGCCTTAATTGATTTGTACAAAACATCAGATATCAGGGCATGTCCCCATGCATAGTCAATCATCCAAGTTGTGTCTGTTTCATCGTCCAACAAGGCATTCCCAATCTGCATTTTTCACAATTCATTAATTAAGGATTTAAGTGATATTCTTCTCTGTGATGACATGCGTGAATATATACGTCTTGAGACAATTAATTACCATCAAACCCTTGAGGTTTATATAATCATCCTTTGTTGATTTCTTGTGTATATAACATCTGCCAGTTGTGGAACGTAGTGGTGCCCTATATATTATTTATAGAATACTTAAGAACATAATACTAATTAATTCGAGTATGAAAACCCAACACCAGCCGGTGCGTCCAAAAATAATAAATTTGCCGATGATGATCAAGTACGTACATTCATGTTTAACGAAAAACCATAACAGAACCAGATCAGACAAGACAACAATTAGTAATTCTGTATTAATTTTCAATCTTCCAGTTAGCCAGAGGATTACTTAAAACTAGCTGCATAGCATGCCTTCATCAAATTGTTGCTATATTAGTTTAGAAATTGAGAAAGCTGGAGATTCAAGATGACGTGCCTTTATTCCAAGTGTAGTTATTGAATTTTACTGTCGGGCCCTCCTTCACTAAAAATGGGCCAAGCTCTTGGGCCTCCCCGAAACCAACGGAAGAACATCCTGGACTTGCGGATAAGAGTAGGTCAACTTGTTATAAACTCATGTAAAAACATTTTAATGTTGAACAACTCTTCTCATCATTACACCTCCATTGATCCATATATGGAGAGTGACAATTTTTGCTATTATTATTTTAGGGAATTGTTATTAGCATTAAAAAAAATCTTATTTTACACTCCAAACTTTCTATAATTAGAAATAAAAATACTATTGTGAGGAATGTAGAGCAAGATTTCTAGAGCTTTTTTATTGTAACGTTACTCCACTAAGCTATAATAAGGATAAGGGAAAATGTTTGAACTCTTAAACGGAACGGATGGATGACAATTGGGAAATATGTTTTTTTTTTTTTTTCAAATTGTGAATTGAGAAATATGTTTGGCTAACCCCACTTAGGAAGATAATGATTTGTTGTCATCGTGGTTGTGGAGCCAAAAATATTCTCAAGGCGACACGTGAATTTTTGGACAAAAATGACAAAAATACCCTTGCAGTACAACGAGGTTCCTACGCGCAAGCAGCGGGCAACCCTCTTTCAACCAAGACAGAAGTGCCCAAAATAGGTAACAATTCAAAGTCCATCTCATCAAATCCTTTCTACAAGGTAATTCCCAAACACATTCCTTTTAAATTATGTTAATTGTCTAATTAATGGGTTTATTGCCTAATTAACCCATTAATTGTCAATTAAACCATCCATTATATCCAAATAACCACAAAACACATCCAATTCAACCCTAAAACACCACATGGCCGGCTATCCCCATTCAAAACCTAATCCATCACTTTTTTTCTACATTTTTCACCATTTCTTCCTTTTTATTAGCCAATTAATTCCATAACCACAAAAATATTTCCTTTTATGTTTAATTAGCCAATTAATTGGCTAATTAATTGGCTAATTAAACCAAAATAAAACCTAAACCAACCTAGCCCTATAAATAGGCTCCTATTTTCACCAAATATTCACTCCAACACTTTGGCAAAAATCTCAAAATTCTCTAAACACTATTTCTCTCTAAATTCTAACTTTGGCATCGGAGGTTCTTCGGCCAAAGCCCCCCCCATTCATTGTGGGCGCGTGAGGCTCTTGGCCTTAACCTAAGGTGTTAATTGTTTTGTAGGTGCAAAATTGTCCAAGATCAAGGAGGAAGAAATTTGCATCCACAAATTGGTGCTTTCATTGAGAGTTGAAATCCATACTCGTAGAAGACTCTCGCACAAAAAGGTTTTTTCTTTATTTTCTAGTCCATTTGAATAATTTTCATATGTTCTTATTATTAGAATTTTTTACTTGCAAAGGTTCTTTGATAAAACGTATAAGCAAAATATAATGGCTAGAAATTTAGAAAATTCCACAAGTGAAAATTCTAATGTTCAAGAAATGGGATTGCGGAGATTCGTGAGGCTAAATGCGACAATAAGTGGAGCAGCACCACCACCACGAGTTTCCAACATGGGAACCACCACGGTGGCTACCTCGGTAGCCACTCGTGGCGAGGTCCATGGTGCATTCACCACGGCTCGAGTCGTGCCATCAAAGGCTCACGACACCAAGGCCATTATCCAAGTCGTGCCATCCAAGTTTGCACGGGCCTGGGCCCAAACCTCGCATTCGCATGCATCACATACTAAGCAGCCTGCTCCCGCCAAGCAGCCTGCTCTCGTGACCCAGCATGCTCCCGACGAGCAGCCCACTCCCGTGGTCCAGCCTGTTCTGCCAAGCAGCCTGCTCTCGTGACCCAGCATGCTCCCGACGAGCAACCCACTCCCGTGGTCCAGCCTGTTTCAGTTGAGCAGCCCACTCCCGTGGTCCAGCCTGTTTCCGTCGAACAGCCCACTCCCGTGGCCCAGCCTGCTTCCGTCGAACAGCCCACTCCCGTGGCCTAGCCTGCTCCTGCCAAGCAGCCTGCTCTCGTGACCCAGCCTGCTCCTAACGAGCAGCCCACTCCCGTGGTCCAGCCTGCTTCCGTCGAGCAGCCCACTCCCTTGGCCCAGCCTGCTTCCGTCGAGCAGTTCACTCCCGTGGCCCAACCTGCTCCTGCCAAGCAGCCTGCTCTCGTGACCCAGCCTGCTCCCGACAAGCAGCCCACTCCCGTGGCCCAGCCAGCTCCAGTCGAGCAGCCCACTCTCATGGCCCAACCTGCTCCTATGGCTTTCCAAGCAGCCCAAGTCGGCCCAAGACTATCTCAACCATCCAGACCTACCATCGAGCCGGGGGCATTCTCACCACATTTTTCACGGATTTGACATTTCCCACTCAAATCTCGCACCCGGAGTCTACCACCATTCCACTGCCTAAGGAAGCGCATTCCTTCCAAGCTCTTCCAATCCAAATGGCGAACAACACTTGTCTCGACAAGTTATAGAGTTGACAAGCGCCCTTGCACAATAGACGGCCTTGGTGAATTAACTTTTGCAACGCATCGGGATCCAACTTGCCCCGGACGAGGTATCTCGAAGTAGGACAAGGGCAGACGGACCTTTCCAGCAGCGTCCCAGCAAGCGGCCACTCAACCAGCCACGAGCCGAACGTTTGGGAAGTGTACATTCCCGTCTTAGCACGCGGAGGAGCATGCACTCTCGACTAGGCCCACGGATGGGCATACATTCACGGTTGGGGTCATACTCTGATAGTCAACATAAGCAACCTTCCGGGCAAAGTGTTCATTCGCAGCTAAGCCCACAAGGAGCATCATTCACCTCACATCAGAGTAGGCAGCACGACGGACGGAGAGAAGTAGTCACTCAATCCAGCTCAAGTTCAACCAGCAGCCTGCGAAGAACTCGCTCGCCTGCTAGGAACGCACCACATGCACTGCATCCGCGGCATAGACGAGCCAAACACCTGGAAGAGCAGCTTAGACCAGCAAGTCATGGCTGGGGGCAGTCGAGAGCTCAGTTACCCTAATAAAGGTAAATTCAAAAAGAAGTAGAGAGACTCTTGACTAAGCGATTGCATGATTTCCAACGCAACGAGGTCACCGACGAGGCACTTCGACGGAACATGACCAAACATAAGCAGGTCACCCTTCACAGACGAGATCGAGCAGGCAGAGCCTCCACGCGAGTTTAGCATGCCACATTTCACATCTTTCAAAGGGGATGAAGACCCGGAGAGACACATAAAGCGCTACTGAAGCGCAATGATCCTTTATCGAAACAATGATGATCTCATGTGCAAGATATTCGCCATCACTCTACAAGGCGAGGCGCAAGATTGGTTCTACACCCTGCCGCCACAATCCATTCGGAATTTCTACGAACTTTCTTTGGTTTTCACCAAAAAATATTCATCTTATCGTTCAATCAAAAAGAAGTCTGACCATTTGTTCGACGTCAAGAAGAACCCAAAGGAGTCGCTTCACGACTATGTGAGGAGGTTCAAAGTAGAGAAGGCAAAAATAGTCGGATGCAACGACTCGATAGCTAGAGCAGCCTTCCAAAAATGACTTCCAGCAGACCACCCGTTATTAGGAAAATTGATCATGAAAGAAGATCTAACTCTGGCAGACTCTTTTACTTTGGTAGAAAAGTATGCACTTTGGGATGAGGCTCGCCAATGCACATTCAAAGACTTGAAGAAGTACCCGACATCACCTCAATAGAAGCAGCGGAGAACTTATTCACATGTTTGACGGTATCTAAAGTAGTAATAAGCTCTACCATCATGCGAGAAGAGATGGGGGCCCAACTACCTGTATTCTACAGTTACCTGTATTTTACAGTTCAAAAGCTCTCCTCGATGCTATTAAAAATTCAAAAGCTAACTTTGGTGATAGTTGTTGCAACCCGGAAGCACAAGTTTTACTTTCAAATGCATGCAGTCATCCTCATGACGTACTATTCTGCCCAATCCAGACGCGCGACGATAAAGGCATAGACCCCAGCGGATATAAAGTTTTCTGACGAACGCAACACTGGAAGGACACACTCAGAAGCAAGTTTTATCCTCGTCACCCTAAAAGATTATACATATGAGCAACATGTACCGGCAGTTGAGTACCACTTCTTGCTGCGCACCACACGGCCCTAGCGGACCCTTGCTCAATGATTCAACTCTAGAGTGGCCCAATACCGGCAGTTGAGCATCTCATGCTGCGTATGACATGGCCCCATCTCCACAGCTCCCTACTGCGCCTTCACGCCGAGCCTAGGTGACGTAACAGAGCTGCCCAACGATGCCTCAGAAGTAGCCGAGCACACTCTAGCCGCGCCTACTCCACCGATGGAGACTTCTGGCATTTGCATGTCGATGGCGCAGAAAAGCCCTCATCACTGCCTGCAGAGAAGGATCCAAAAAGACGAATCTCATCTGTGAAGGTTTGTACAAGATCAGCAGAGTAGGCGGCAAAAGTAATTACACCCTCGCCACCATGAAACGGCAAAAAGATCGAAAAGCAGTGGATGGCCTACAATCTGAAGAAGTACCATGTGTGACCTCCCGCTACATCAAAACCCGAAGACTCAAAAAGCTCAACGGACACCACCTCACAAGCTGAGGACTATCCAGTTGTTATGCAGTTCCTACCTTACAGCTAAAGTTCTCGTTCGTTTCACTCGTTTTTCAATGAGGAATTTAGAAGTAATCACAACTTGGCTTGGCTGCATGCTTACAACAACTAATCACTCATGCACTTCAAAAGAAGACTGCGCCCTTCTTAGGGACTCATCGCAGGAATTGCACCCCCCGAGGGACCAACCATGTTCTCCAGTGCGATAGGGTAAACCAATTCCCCGACACCCATATGGGTTAGCTCTCCAAGATGGGAGGATAAACTTTACACTCCGAATATCAAGACGTGGATGAGCCTGGCTACCCTAGTATAACTAGATGCACGATGGCTTGCGCCGGGATTCCTATAATTAGCCACAATGGTCTTTTTCAAGGCTTAGCTAACTGAAGGATTTTGGGTCTCTTGGCCTAATCCGTGGGAAACCGGGCCCTAGATACGGAGGGGGCACATTATGCAGTACGCCCTACAGACGGCTGCCCTGGAACCCTAAAGTTGCTACCAAGTGCACTAAGGTAGCCTACGGATTCCGGAAGACTGCCTACGGCTTGCCCTTCAAGCAGTAAAGTCGCACTAGACTTTTACAACCGCACATTCTTGTGAAAGGTTAAACAAGCTAGCACGCATATACTAAGTTTTATCCACTGTCGACATGCTATGTAGTCGATAAGCTTCACCTCTGCCAAACGCGAAACAACCTACACCAAGTCATAAAGTGTTGTGATACTTACTACGCAACCTACAGAATTGGAGAAAGTCAAGTTAACAGCCTAGTGGTTACGCGGACTTGTCTGCTTCTGTAAGTAAGGCATCCGGCTGCCAACCCTATGGCTAACAACTTTGCAAAGTTCTACACCAACACCTACGGCTGCATAGGCTACGCGGGCTTGTCTGCTTATAAAAAAGTAGCATGTCTGCCACTGGTCTATCAAGTCTAAAGGTTAAGGCATGAACAAAAGAAGCGAAGATGAAGAAAAGCGAAGGAAAACATATTTATAAACAACTAGCAAAGGCCGAAGGAGTTCAAGCAAAACAAGAGCTACAAGAAAAAACAAATAAAATCCTAAAGGCTATCTAAAAGACTATAGCAGCTTGGACATCCCACGACTACTCGGTCGCCACACCTTCAGCAGCCACGACGCTCTTAACAGCGGTATCATCCAGCGTTTCACCCCCGGCTACCCCAGCCTAGGCACTAACTTCTCCAACTACTTCACCAATGGAAGCCTCAAAAGTAAAATCAAGCAAGTCTTCCGGAGAAATAAAGAAGGTCTCAAAACCCCGAGCCCAGCCTTTTCACCTTTCAGCTGTTCATCCTCCTCGAGCAGACCAACATGGATGCTCTGCAGCTCATCCACTTCCTTCTTCAGACTTTCGTTGATCTTCAGTATGCCTTGAAGTTCCAACACTTGGGGTTCAAGCCTATCGATGATTCTCTTGAAGTGGATCACTTAGTTATAAGCAGCAATAAACTCTTCATCCTTTGTAGCAAAATGAAGCTCAGAAACGACATGCTTAAGATCTTGAATCTAAGGTATGTGACATCCGATCTTCTTCTCTGCACTTTCATGCTTAACTTGGATCGCGTCAAGCCTAGTCTTCAAGTTAACGATCTCTTGGCGAGCGGTCTCAAGCTGCAAAGAAATGGGGGCAGAAATATTAGACCCCTTCAAAGTAATGAGCTCATAATCTGCCATAGTATTTGCCATCTCCTTAGCAGCCTTGCTATATCTGCATCATAGCAAGCAAAGCAGTTCTTCTATATTGGGTCGTATGCTTCGCAAACGAGCTTAGGCAAACACCTTTCTGACGCCATCAACAAACTTGGCACAAGCGTCCATGTTTTCAAGAGATCTGGTTTCAAAAGCACATAAATCTCAGCAGCCTCCCCAGAAGCAGGCTTAGTGGATTTCTCACAGCTACCTACGCGAGCAGTCTCTTCATTCCCAGCAGGCGAATCAGTCTCAGCAGCATAAGAAATGGGCCTTGGCGCCACTTTAGCAGCAGAGTCCACCTTATCACTCTTCATAATAGCAAGCATCTCCAAAGGTGAACCAGACTTAGCTCCCAACAGACGCCTTGGTACAAAATTCGGTACTAGGGGCATGACAGGACCTTTATGCCGAACAATCCTATTAACAATCGTACTAGCCATTCTTGACATGGCAGGCGCCACATGCTCAGATCTAGCAGCCTCATTTTTCATCCTCTTGGAAAAAGTCAAGTCAATCACAAGCCTGGAGGCAGTCGACGAACCCGCGCGAGCGAAAGAAGTCTTTGGTTTTTCTCAGCCGGCTTCTCTTGAGCAGGCAGGGAATATCCTTTTTTCCCACCTTCACTTGCAGCAGGATCCACAATAGTGATTGGACGAGCCAATGCATCCGCCTTGATCCTATTCACCTCCTCTTTTGGGAGCAGCCCATGTTTCTCTTAACGAAGAGAGTTAAAGTAGCCAACGTCATTCGTGGTACCTAGCAGGGGAGTTCAACCCAACATTCCAGCAGCTCATGAAGCCCGCAACCTCTTCATTTCTCTCAATCACCAGCCTAGCTCGCGTCGTGTCCAAAAGCCTAAAAGGACATGAACCATGTGACTCGCCTAGTACTGCGCCCCAGCACAACAATCCGCGGCCCCAGCCTCACAAGCTGCCCTTGGTTCTAGCCAAGTCAAGCAGCTTAAAGCAGTGGTCCCTACCACAATACCTCCTCGGCCCATGCCGAGCCGACTTCTGGCCCATGCCAGCCGACGTGCCGCACCACCCCAACGGCTGCCCCGCGGTAGCACCATCCAAGAAGAAGACAAGGAAAATTAATTTTTTCTTACCTCAGTGTGGCACGAAGAAGACGAAGAAAGTAACGAAAGACGGTCCTTCGCACGGGTAAGATGTAAAAGATTGCTAGAGGAGGGGGAACAAATATCCTCTAAGCTATCTCTCTCTTGTATGGTAGAATAAATCGCTCTCCAAAGTTGATTTAATAACCCACTTAAGGTGGACTTAAATAGGCTTTGAGAGAAATTTATTTCCCTTTCCTAGAAGGATCTAATTTCTTATTAAAGAGAGAATCTACATCAAAATAGGAAGCATTCCTAAGTTTCCTAAAGCAAGAAGATCTCTACACCTGCTGCCCTTTTCTGCGAGCAGCCCAACAGGTGTGGGGGCATTTGTGGAGCTAAAAATATTTTCAAGGCGACACGTGGATTTTTGGACAAAAAGGACAAAAATACCCTTGCAGTACAACGAGGTTCCTACGCCCAAGCAGCGCGCAACCCTCTTTCAACCAAGACAGAAGTGCCCAAAATAGGTAACAATTCAAAGTCCATCTCATCAAATCCTTTCTATAAGGTAATTCCCAAACACATTCCTTTTAAATTATGTTAATTGTCTAATTAATGGGTTTATTGCCTAATTAACCCATTAATTGTCAATTAAACCATCCATTATATCCAAATAACCACAAAACACATCCAATTCAACCCTAAAACACCACATGGCCGGCTATCCCCATTCAAAACCTAATCCATCACTTTTTCTACCTTTTTCACCATTTCTTCCTTTTTATTAGCCAATTAATTCCATAACCACAAAAATATTTCCTTTTATGTTTAATTAGCCAATTAATTGGCTAATTAAACCAAAATAAAACCTAAACCAACCTAGCCCTATAAATAGGCTCCTATTTTCACCAAATATTCACTCCAACACTTCGGCAAAAATCCCAAAATTCTCTAAACACTATGTCTCTCTAAATTCTAACTTTGGCATCGGAAGTTCTTCGGCCAAAGCCCCCCCCCATTCATCGTGGGCGCGTGAGGCTCTTGGCCTTAACCTAAAGTGTTAATTGTTTTGTAGGTGCAAAATTGTCCAAGATCAAGGAAGAAGAAATTTGCATCCACAGTGGTGAAATGGCAAGATCTAATCACATACATACAAATTAATAGAGCAGGTTCTCGAATTGTTGGAAAGTCATGGATGAAAGTGTTGTAAGTGTGTGCAATGTTATACACTAACTTCCAAAATATGAATCAAGAGGACCAAAGGGGATATTTTGGCCCAACTAAAGAATGATGGTTGTAAAAGGGTTGAGGATCGTCGTCCACCAACCCTCATCGTTGATCAATGTTTTGTGTGTGTGTGTGTGCACATATGGAATAGATCCTAACCTCGTTGTCTTTACTCTTTAGACCTGTTGTTGAATCCAAACAAGCAAACTATACTAGTTCTAAAAGCTCAAGCTCCACATTGTTTTGCTTGGTTTTCACTCAAAGAAAGATCATCGCAACTAAATCAAACGAAAACAAATGGGAGAGACCGTTCGCAACATAAACGCTTTGGATGACGGAGGCAAAGACTTAACTTTGAGCATCATGATTTCTGCAAGTCTAGATAACCTTCAGCTTTTCAGATCTTTAATACCAAAAGACAGAAAAAGTCCCCACCCAGCAAGAACCAAAAGTACGCTCATCATCAGAAAGAACCGGTTGAAAGTAATACATAAAACACAAGATGGCAACTTTGACAAAACTTAGCTCCACCTCCTTCGATCTTCCTCCTCATCAACAGGATTATACCACTCTGGCCGACGCTTGGAGTTGCTCAACCTGTAGTTCAGAAGCACTTCTTCATCGCTAAGTGCCCTTGTAGCCACCAGGGCAAGACTCTTCAAAACAGGAACGTCTGAGCCGCTATTTTTTGAACCTCCAAGCTTGAACCAAAAGCTTCCAAATCTCTTCATCTTCACTTCTTCTGCATCTCCAAATATTACATTTGGAATATAGACCCTCATTTCTTTTTCTGTCAACGGGAAGTCATAAGGGCAAACCATAACATTTGGAGACATATCCTTTCCAGGATGGTTGGCAAAATGAGCCAAAGCTAATGGATTCCTCCGCTCTATTATGTCGCCACCGTTTCCCAATTTCTTCTGATCCAAAGGCTTACTGAGAAGTCTCCAGATCCGATCTCGACCTTTCTCATCTCCCTGCATATTAGGCCTGTTTTCTGGAACAGTTAAACCATCCCAAAATTCACGGGTTTCGCCCCCATAACCCCAAGGTTGTGCATTGATCACAGTCCCATCATACCTTGTGATCAAATATGAGTTTTGAGCATTAACTCTTGGGTATCCAGGTATGTAGCGGTAATACGCAGGGGAATATACTACACCAGGGTACACGGCCACGACGGCACCAACATCACATTCACCATTTAGAAATAAACCTTGGCCTGCTTCCTTGTGGGGTATTTGAGAAGGTTTGATATCAAGCGTGTAGCCGAAGAGATCTTTTAACTTTTGAGAAACATCAGTGCTCTGTAATGGCCTTGTTTCGGGCACATCTGTACTGAAAACCATAACTAATCAGTATAGTAATCAAACGTTCTGAAAAATTGCTGAGAAGAGAGGAATAAGAAGCCAAAAACAGAAGTAAAAAGCTCACCACGATGTTTAACTGGTGGACCATTCCTACCAATGGCAAAACTAAGACCACTTCGTCGAGTAGAAGCATTTGATTGTTTAGGTGATTCAGTTCCCTCATTTAGCTTCTTAACATCAGGGAGTAGAACTTCATCCATAGACATGCAGAAGTTTTTAATTTGGAGATGAACGTTTTCCTGGACTTGTTTCTGTTGATCGGCAATGGAGGCTTTATTAGCCATGTCAATGATCTCATCCACATCTGCCTCATCCGCATCCCTTCCCAAGCGATTGTAGCTGGATACACAAGAATTTCATAATAAACATCCAAGATGCACAATATGCGATAGGAGTGAGAAAGGTACAAGAATTTCATAACAAACATCCAAGATGCACAATATGCGAATGAGTGAGAAAGGTACAAGTATTTCATGATCAACATCAAAGATGAACAATATGCACAATATGCACAATATGGATATACAAGTATTTCATAATCAACATCCAAGATGTACAATACAAGTATTTTTTTTCTTTTGAAACGAAAGGGCCTTAGTGGTGGAAAAATTAGTAGTTTTGTTTTCATATGGGAAGATGGTGGTGTGAGAGCAACCTGGTATATAGGAAGAGGCGATTCATATCTGCCTCAAACTGCAGTTGCCTTGGATTCCTGTTAAACATGGGTTGTTTAGCAAGAGTTCTCACACCCTGAAAATAAAAACAATTATAGCGTTAATTTTCACATATAGCATGGCGAAGTGCGGTAGCCCATTTGGAATTGGAAGTGCATTAACACCAAATCCTGACGAAAACCTGACCTCAGGATGAACATGTCCAATGCCCATTTCTCTAGTCTAGGGAAATAGGATTTGTGTAATGCAACTTAGGAAACTCAAATTGTAAAGTACGTTTCTTTGCAAGTCGTAATTTTTATTGTTGCGTCTTGGTTCTTATGGAGATCCTGTCAGCAAAATTCAATCTTTTTCATGGGTTTGTTAATTTTCTCAAACTGGAATGTGGTAATTTCATCCAACTGAAGAACACTGAGAATGATTCAAAGCCAAATTTGTGGTCACTAAATAAATTCTAGTGCAAATAAATATACATAAACGATGAAGAATTAGAAAAAGTGACAAGACAGCAGATTTAATACGAAAATCACTGAAAATAGAGATGCGAAATGTTTGGTTTAGGGAAATTGAGAAATAGAGAGAGAGAAGGATTTACGTTTACCTCCTGAAATTTGTGGAAAAGGAACGCCATTTGGATTCAAATGATTGGGATGAATACTCTCACTCTCAATACAAGTCAGTCGTCAGTAGACAGACACTTAGCAGCAGACGACGGAGGAAGGAAGGAAGCTATGAAGCCGCTCGCAACTGTAAAAGTTCAATTTCTGCATCTAATTCGTTTTGGGTTCCAAGAAAACCAACCAAACCAATTGGACTGGGCCAGCTTTAAAGAAAAAATAAATAAAGTGGGCTAACATTAAACGATGAAGATATAACTGGACAAGCACTCCCTTGTACAATTCTAGGGCCTCTTCCATCAAATTAACGGTCCAGATCAAACAGACTGGTATCGATTCATTTTATTAGTGGGAAATGATTTTCCTTGTGTTAATTTTTGAGAGACATGGAATCTCTCCCGTGGACGCTGTCAAGATGATGAATGGGGGAGTGGCTGCGCCTATGGTAGGGCTGCTTGCAATTATGTTAATTATGCGTATATAAAATAAACTCGTGATATCATTGATAAACATATAGTCTTTGTCCATGTGTATTGACTTTAGTTAATAAAGGCTCGTTAGAAACTGATTTTAAAATGATTGAAATCGTTTTTTGTAAAAATATTTTTGAATCAATCTTTAGTAATGCAAAATTAGGTACAAGCAATTCAAGTGCTTCTTACCAAAAGCACATAACTGGTGCTTCTTGCAAGAAACATTTTTAAATGCTTTTACAACAAAAAAACATTTTCTCTAAAAAAACGTTTTCAACCATTTTAAAAGTCTTCTAAACAAGCCCTAATTTATCTGATGAAAAAGATATATAACACGTAATATTGGAATATATATTATTAATAAATTATGAGTCATAGTACACCTTGTTGGCTGTAAACTTGCAAATGCAACGATGGCTAGCTAGTAGCATCGTATTCCTATGTGTAAAAGACTAGAGGGGTAGGCAGCTTAATTTTTATTATTTTATTACTAGGTAAAAGCCTAAAAACGAGAAGAAGGGAGGCCGTGGGTGGTGTTGGGATTGGGATGGAGGAAATGGGTAAACAGAGAAAGAGACTGCCGAGGTGCAAACACCGGGACTTGGTGCCCTGCGCCCCTCACCGTCGCAAACGTGAGCCCGCCCTCGTACGTCTCCGCCCACCCGGCCACTTGACCCTTATCAAACCATGCCTTCCATCCTTGAATTACTCTTAAACCCATCTTCTTTATGCTGTACCTCGTTGATGTTACCGGCACCCTCCCATCCGTGTCACCACTGCATGCATGTAATTGATTAGGGTTTTAATTATTACTAATAAAAAATTACAAGTTATTAGTGCAGTAATCTTTAATTAACTCGATTACCTATAGATCCAAATACGCAAGCCAGCTTTCAAGAGCTTCTGAATGATTGGCAGTACGGTATCAGGCGAGTCCTTCCATTCCTTTATGATGCCGCTGCATGCCACAGGAAGCAACAGAATAAGATATATACCATAGATGTTATTGTGAACATCAATAAGTATATGCTGCAGAAAAATGCTTGCGGAAATAATTAATGCCTAATTTGAGGTGGGAAATTAAAAAAGCAAGTGAGATTCGAGAATGTAATAATAAGTGAGATCCCATACTGGAAACCAACTTGCATATGTCCCCACTCCACTCCCCACCACCCTAAATAGAGTAGTAAAGTATAGGACGGTCCTCCTGCATGCAATTTGTGTTTAGAGTTTTGACGAATTACTTAATATTACCACAGACATACCCACCAACCAGTACCAGCTTTTCTTGTTTTGCTATCGTATGACTAATTTCTGCTGACTAATTATATAAAAGACAAATATGGAGGAAAAACATAACAGCTAGCTTGACTGGTTTTAGTGGGAAGGGAACAACCATGGACCATAGTAAGGAAATTAAAACGAGGTGTCGATAATTTGTAATCCTCTAGATATCTATCTATCTAAATTATTGATTTCCGATTGCACAATATAATTTATCAAATATTTCAATTTTGCGTTTTATTGGAGAAAAAAAGAAGAAAAAACAAAAGGAAGAAGACAAGGACAAATGTTACTGCAAGATATCTTTCATTAATTATGATCTGGGCCTTGCGGCAGTGTGGAAACAGAAAGAAAGCTCCAGTTGATTGATTTCTCAACGTGCATGTTCCTTCTAATAAATTCTTTAAATTGACTTTCAGTTACCTCTCCGAATATTTCTCTCCCCCAAAATTCCAGAGGGATTGAGAGAAAGAGAACTGGTTATATATATGTAGATCATAGTTACCTGCATGGGGAGTAAGGATAGGAAAGTTTAGTAACATTGGCATGCAGGGCCCTCTGAACATCCTCTCGGTTGAAATATTGCTCAACATAATCCTCTGTGCAGGGATCATACCCTGATGGTAGCCTCTGCCAAAGCTCCTATATATACATTTGGCATAATTAATTAACCACACCAAAATTACATAACTCCTTAACTTATTAGTGTTACTAATTACTGGTTAGCTAATGAATTAGGTGAGATAAACTCGTACCAGAGTGAATGATGACTTACATGTTGATTGAGCAGACGAGGTGCAACATTTTTCATGAAATTGTTAATCCTTGTTGGTTTGGGAGAAGCAGTAGTAGATGGAGATGGATCAGTGAGGCAGATGGGTGCATAAATGCCGTAGATGTCGATTTGAGAATAATCTTGTAAGAAGGCTCGAATGTGTTCATTGCACTCTTCTGTTTGGTTGTCATCATGTATGACATCACATTTATTTACTAAATTGTTGTGGAGCGTGTCCGAGATTATGGCATGGCTCCATGCGTAATCAAATATCCCACTGTTGTCCGTCGGTTCATTGATCACAGCATTCCCAATCTAATTCAATTATAATGCGAATGATCGATTAATTAGCTAGATAATTAGAGAAATGAGTTAATTGTATGTAGAGTTAGGGTTCATGTAGGCTGGCTCACCATGAAACCTTTCAGATTTATGAAAGAGGAGGAATACTCTGATGGGGATGATGATCTGGTGGCTCCTTTGTTTCGGTCGTATATGAGGTTGGCAAGCTGGGGGACGTAATGGCCAGCATAGCTCTCCCCAGCAATGTAGAAATCATGGGATTTTAAGGTTGGGAACTTCTTAAACCATTCCACCAGGAAAGCATGCGAATCAGCAGCTGTGATTCGATCGCCCAGCGTACGCAGATCCTTGGAGTTGTTTGTGTAGGAAAACCCTACTCCAGCAGGTGACTCCAGGAACAGCACATTGGCAACTGAACATCATGATCATACATATATGATCATCTAAGTATTCAAGAAATCAAGCTTATTATGCAATGTTACTTATTAATTAATTAATATAAACCTTTGTTCCAGGAGTAATTGTTAAGAATTAGGGTTCCATTGCTTCGAACAAGAAAGGGGCCAAGTTCTTGTGCAGCTCCATAAGCTACGGATGAGCACCCAGGTCCTGAAATATATATATATATTACAATTTTATTAAATTAGAACATATCTTAAAAAATAAGGAAAACTAATGAAATTTTTTTTGAGTTTTAATGATAAGGACAAAATAAAGGGTAAAGTGAATAGTACCAGGATTGACTTTTTAGTGTAAAAATGTGGTTTTTCGTTAAAGTGAACAGTACCGGATGTTTTTCGTTAAATTTCCCTAAAAAACATTCCTGATGAATAAATCACTGACACAGATCGGAGGTAGATGATAAATAATTGGATGATGGAAGATGGTGTCATTGGACCAATACATCATTACTGGACCATTACTATTCAAGCAAAAAATGGAAAGAAATGCCTAAAATTAAAGTTGGGAAGACCTAGCTCTCTCTCAATTTCAGTAAAAGCGCAAAAAATACAAAGAAAAAAAAAAGAAAAAAGAGGGGATATTTATCTTAATTAATTGCATGTCCAAATTAGTAAACCAAATCAAATTGGCCGGCATTGACTAAGTAGGGATTGATGACTATTGGGGCGTTGGTTGTTGCATTTGCATTTGCATGTGCATAGCCTTCCAGAACCAGGCTTGCTACCAATTATAACAAAGAAACAAATAAATTGAAGTGGTGGGGTGAAAACTGGAAAAGAAAAAGGAAAAAAAAGGGTATATTGCTTTTGCATTGGATGATGACGAAGAGAACGGGAGAATAGTGGGTCCTACCAACTCATTAGGCAAAGGTTTTGCACGACACAGGTTTTTTTAATTTTTTTTATCACGTGACATCTTAATACTATAATGCAAATACTTTACAAAAAAAATTCACATACAATATTACACTATAAAGTCGAAATATTACCGTGATAATATATCCGTTATATTATCTTCTCCACTATTAGAAGTAGTTGTAGAATTCTCTCAGTCTTGTAAAGAAATTTCGGCCAAAAGAAAATATAACATCTTTATTAATTAATAAAATACTCATTATCAATTCAAAATCCTATAAAATTACCAGTTTAACTCTCTAATTAAAATAAAACATGAATAAGAAATATGAGATATAAATGTAATTTCACGTAACCAAATTTTATTGTTTTTTTTTCAAAGACTCACCTACAGGTAATACTAATATATCTTTAATTAAAATATAAATAATAATAAATAAATAAAACTTCCCTGTATGTGCCTATATACTAGTTAAATAATAATAGAAGCATAGGCCTGCAACTGAATCAGTGATGGCCAGAGGCAGGCCAGGCCGTATTCAATGTATATGAGAAAATCCGTGAAAATATTTAAATATCCCATATGCATGCCCTACCATTGCCAACAATGCTAGAGAGACACAGAAGATGATTTCGCTTCATATAATAGAGACTGGACTCACATGTACACTAGTTAATGAGTTAATATTTTAAAACAATATAAACATTAACGTCTCTATTCTTTTTATTTAGGAAAAATTAGTATCCGGTCCCTAATTCTTACTGTTCATTGACTAAGACCTTATTAGTTCTCAAATTTTGATTCAAGTCCCTAGCATTAATGTGATAATGAATTTACATGTTTATTATATAATTTTTTAATATAAAAATTAGTAATTAATTCAGGGTTTAATACTCACACCTCTATTAAACTTCTAATTAATTTTCAATTCAAACATTTCCAAAATAATACTAAATTAAATTAAATTAAGTTTGTACCTATTAGTTTTTTTTTAAATATATATAAAAAGATTCTCAATTTTTTAATCTTAAATGTACCCATTCATATAATTTTTCAATTTTTTTAATCTTAAATGTACCCATTCTCAAATATATCAATTTGTTATATTTAAAATGTACCCTTTTTTTTAATATAAAATCCTTTCAAATTTTTTAATCCATGTTTAAACTTATATGGATACATTCATTTTCGTTGATTTGAGAATGTATCCATGTTTTGGTACAATAACTTTTTTTTGTTAATTTTGGTTAATGTACCCATACATATATGTACACACACACACACAATATAATAGAGAGTATAATTTATATTTTATTATTTTTAATCCCATAAATTATGGGTTTTATTTAAAATCTCATTAATATAAACAATTACAAATTTCAATTTTTTATTTTTAATTTAAAAAATATAGTAACTTACATTATTACATTAATATCAGGAACCTCAATAAAAAACTAAAAACTAACAAGGTTTCAATCAAAGAATATTGATAATTGGGGACCGCATCCAAAGTGTCCCTTTTATTTATGATTAAATCATGACGATGAAGATGGAAATATATTAATTATATATCTGCTTTGGTCTAAAGGTGCCAACAAAGTTGGTTCGTGATTCAACCATGTGATTTTACTTAAAATCATACCAAGTGAAAAACGAGGCCAAAGACTGCTTCATTCCTGTATAATTATCACATATTAGGGCCCGGGGGAATGCACTTCTTGGTTTGGGTATGGGTAGGACGGCCGTCAAATGTTACGGCGGGGCGGCAAATATTCGTTACTGTAAAAGTTTTTGACTTCATTGAAATTTGGATGGGATGGGATGGGATGGGATGGGATGATCCCTGCTCTCTGTTATGTTCTCTGCTCTTCTACGATCCAGAGGCTCCAGACCCAGAGAGGACCTGAGAATCAAGTCCGTTACTGGACAGGACAGATGGCACTTTGTCCGTCTGGTGTGCTCAGACTGAGAGTGGAGAAACATTACGGCAAACCGGCTCTCGCCGTCAAGAATAACGGAAAAAGCCACCATTCTAAAATCTAATGCTTTGTGTTTTCTGATTTCTTATGCCTATTTTGTCTTCTTGTTGACATTTTGTGCCTCTCAACAGACACCAACACACAATTCTAAAAGAAGATAAAGAAAAACAAATGGCAAAATATGGAAAGGCTAAAGCGTAAACCCATCCAACCCAATGAAATACACATGAAAAATATAATTATATTATTAAAAAGAAAGAAACACTTTTCATTTGAAACATCCAAATCTTATCCCTTCCTTCTTTTGAAAATTTTATAATACATTGGTGTATGAAATGCACAGTGCGGTAGACAATTAAACATTAACTTTCGGCAATATCAATTTAACCGTTACCGGTGTATCTCATATACTCATATACTTGTGAATTATAAAAACGCCACAGTAAAAGAAGAAATGTATGTCGGCCCTAGCAAAAAACCAAAATGAAAAGCAAATTTTGATTGGAAGAGAGGGAACTGACCTCCATTAAGCCAAAGAACAAGGGGTTTCCGAGATGCATTCTCTTGAGCTTGGAAAAACCAGTAGAACAAGGCCTTGCCGGATTTGGGAAGTTGAACGTAGCCGGCGTAGTGCGGGAATGACACCGGCGGCTGTCCGGGCAAGTTGGTGACCCTGTCACCTTCTCCCAGTTGTCCCTGCGTTTCTACTTCTTCATGTTTCACGGCGTTGGTCACAGGAAAAAGTAGTACTAGACACCATATCATAGCCATGTTCAACAAATTAGGATTAAGGGCCATTGGAGAATCTCAGACAGAGACTGCTAGCAATTACTACTGCTGTCCACTGATCGTATATATAATAATATTGGTCTGCGTGCAATTTGGGAGCTTTTTGTGTGAGTGAGACTCCGACTTGAGGGAGGTTATTATAGGTCTGTGTGCAATTTGGGAGCTTTTTGTGTGAGTGAGACTCCGACTCTAGGGAGGGAGAGAGTTGAATCTTCAACGGGATAAAAAGTAGAATTTGTGTCCGTTGGATAAGACAGACCGCCTTTTATATATTTCAAAAGGAATGGCCACGGCCCAATCGCGTGGGGGGATTGTCCCAACATGGTAATACAACTTTCGATAGGATAATACAATTGATTTCTCACTACTTCTTATCCTTTTCTTAAATTCCCTTTTTCCTTCTTTTTTTTTTTCTTTACCTGAAATAGCCTTTTTCTCCTTTTCTTAATTTTTTTTAAACATGACTAATTATAATAATTGGGTTTGTAATCAAAGAAAAAAAAACATAAATTTTTTCACTTGCAAGTGTAGAAAAACAACACTACAATACGAATTTGCTAATTTAATAAAAAGAATCCAACATAATCATTCAACTTCAAACAATAACCATCAACAAATATTAACATTAATCCTAATATAGTACACATGTCTAATTAACATCCACTAGCTAAAAGACAGAAGAATCTATCGCCCATCATCATGTGGCATTATTATATGGTTTTTCATGCTATCAAACCCTGCATAACTAGTATTACTAGTACTGCAATTTCCACCAGGTTCATCCCCGTCTCCGTTGTAACGCTCAGAATTAGGGTTGAGCAAGTACTCAGTCTCTTCGAATCCAAACCCATCTCTTCCCCACGGATGCTTCCCCAAACTGATCAGTCCGTCTAGCTCCGCCGTGACTTCCTTCATAGTAGGCCTGTCGTCTCCTTTTACCTTCAAACACCTCTTTGTAAGAATAGCTACTTCCCGTATTTGCTTGATAATTATTTCCTCATCGACATTCACATGATCATCAAGAATTTCGATTAAGCGATCCTCTTTCATCGAAGAAACAAAGTACATTGCTAGGTTTCTCTCGCTCTCTGGCCTATCAAAAGAAAGTGCCTTTTTACCCGTTAGCAGCTCCGCTAGAACAACTCCGAAACTATAGACGTCACTTTTTTCTGTCAGCTGACTGCTGTGGAAGTATTCAGGGTCTAAGTATCCGAGTGTTCCTTGTACTAGAGTGGTTAGCTGAGTTTGATCGATAGGAATAAGCCTTGAAGCTCCAAAATCAGCAACTTTTGCTATATAATTATCATCCAATAGAATATTGGTAGTCTTCACATCTCTATGTATGATAGGCATAGAAGTTGCAGAGTGCAAGTATGCAAGTGCCCCAGCTGTTTCTGCTGCAATTTTAAGGCGCATTTCCCAAGGAAGCAACGAATAGTTTTGGCCATTATCATGAATATGATCGGAAAGAGTACCATTTGTGATGAACTCGTAAACTAGTAAGGGTACTTCGGTCTCCAAACAACACCCCAATAGCTTGACCACATTACGATGATTTACTTGTGAAAGCACGATTACCTCGTTTATGAATTGTTCGATTTGGCTTTGGTCGCAAATTTTGGATTTCTTAATGGCAATAACTTTGTTATCTGATAGCAATCCCCTGTACACTGTCCCGTAGCCTCCTTGGCCAAGAACCCTACTTTCATCGTAATTATTAGTCGCATTTTTCAGTTCCTCTGCAGTGAAAATTTTGGCTGTCTCGACAGATCCTTTGTGACAAGAGAGTTGCTGCTGCAGCAATATGCCACCATTTTGTTGGAAAAATTTCTCTCGAAGTTGAATGTATTTTCTTCTTTTGGTTCCCCAATAAATCCAAAAACCTCCAACGAGCAATGCCAACATGCCTATACAGATGCCTGCATTAATTGGCACATACGCTGACACATGAATTGCTAAACAAATTTCGTACATATATAAATTTGATGACACTAGCACGCAATTTAAGCGTACACTAGAGTCCATTATTTTACTTTGAGAGAGAAATTTCCTTTGTACATTTGTAAGCTACCAGTAAAGTTTTACAAATTAATTGAAACATGAACTGACCATAAATTGGGTATGACAATGCATGTTCAGTTCCCCTTGCTGACCATAAATTGAGGTTTAGAAACAATGAAATTCCCAAATTTTGTTCTAAGAAGAAACTATAGAAATATGCAGTTTTTCTTGACTTGTTAACTCAAAGAAACCAATAGCATAAAACATGATTAAAATGCTTTTACCAAAAATAATAAATCAATAAAAAAAAAAGCTACTAAATGTATGAAAACTAAGATAACAAGGCAAACCATTGAATAAATCGACGACTACTGCATATATAATAAGAAGCCCCAGTCCACAAGAGAACAAAGTTGAACTAGTCTTGAAGATAATGATGTTTGCATTTGTAATTCCAACGTTGTTTACTTCGTCCATATTCTATATCTTCTAGGTCTTTCTTTAACTTCATGATTTAGTCAATTAGATTTATCATTTGATTTATATCATTTTCATTTGCTGTGATATTAACACTAGCTGGGAAAGTTGATTTCTCAAAGTCTTCATGATTAATGCCACACCTAGGCAACCCTCAAATTAATTATATGTCTATGTGTATTTAAGTCAGATTTTTGACATTTTTATATTTAAAAGCAAACCATGTCAGAGAAGAGACCAAATCTTCTGAACTTGTTAATCAATGATAGAGGTCACAGAAAAAACTACACGCAAAATGAATGCAGAATATTTGAACTCGTTAGAGAAAATCTAAATAGAGGATCGATCCACTCTAATGAGTATGAAATATAATTGAGAATATTAATCAATTCATAAATAATGTTATTGTGCTCACCTAAGGCAATAGCAAGTTTGAGAGATTGAGTACTACGTTTATCAATTGGGCTGCAGCCTTCTCCGTTTCTCATTCCGTCCCCGTCGTGTCCCTTGGGACACAAGCAATTCACGCTTCCAAGGATATTGTTGCATGTTGCTGTGCTGCTGCACGGGTTTGAAACCTCGCACTCGTTTATATCTGAAATTAACAATTAATCCATCAGAAAAATTAATTAATTAAGAGTACAATTAACCAACCGTATGATTATTAATTAAGCTTAAAGAACGAAGAGGATAGGTTTCCTAGCTGTCACAAAAACTACGGTTTAGTAATATTTATAGATGAGTTTAATTAGTACCTTGACATCCATCAAGAAGGTATGGATTTCCTTGATAACCCTTATTGCATTTGCAGATGTAGCCACCCCCGTTGTTTGATTCGTAACACTCACTGTTGTTTGCCAGACATGCATAAGTAGCACTGGTTTTAGCTTGTTGGCATGTTTGGTTCCCAACAGCCCAATCAACCACCACCGGGACACTCTCCCTATTCTGAAAGTTTCCAAGATCCAAGGAGGAAAAGTTGAAGGCGTCTTCTTCCACAACAAAAGCGTAGCCGCACGGATTGAAGCCTCTGACGTCCGAATGGTTTCTCAAGCTCGCAGTTGCCGTGGCATAATCTATCACATCTTCCGGTATAGGTATTTGGCAACAACCAATGCCGGAGCATGTCCCGTTCTCCACATCCTCAAACTTTGTACAAAGGGATACGCATCCGGTCGTGTAGCTTCGCCCTTTCGAGCTTACGATAACCCCGACAGTGTCACAGCCGACAGCCGTGAACCTATTGCGGCTACTTGAAATAGGGAACTTGGAGAACGTGAGCATGGAAGAGACTCTGTTGCTGCTGCTGCTGAGATGGCCTGAGTTGTCGTATTCGTAGCAATCGTAGGATATGGAGCTGGAGACTCGTATTTCGTGATCAACGAGCGATATGCCGAGGATGGTTACGTTGCTTTTTGGGAAAAATAATGCTTTCTGACCGTTTGACGTGTTGTTGCAGGAAATGAGAAACGACTCGTCGAGGTAACAGCCTGGACTTGTGCCGAATGGATATGGGATGCTCTGAGAGCCGCAGGTGCCGGGGCAGCCTGACTTTGGTTGCCCGAATGCTGTTTTTGGTGTCAAGTAGAAGATGATGATGACCAGAAATAGCAGAAGTTGTTCGTGGTTCGACATGGCTGATCGGTCATCAAGTAGGCTAGGTGCAAGTCTTTGATTAGCTCATTTGTTAGAAAGCACAATATATACAGAATGCCGAAAGTACCCGCGCTGTCATCATCAGTGAGAAAGTAGGCGGATACTTCCATGGGAATTAAGACCTGGCCGTCGAGTTGGAAATAAATATAGTGTTAGAAAATTATACAAAATAGGGTTTTGACAATATTCCTGAAGCCGTTTGCAAGTGGCTGGCCTGCCAAGCGTGAGAGCTGCCTAGCCAGACAGACGTAATGAGGTGTCTCTCCAAACTCAAATGTATGTCCGTCCCTTGAATTGTTGTTCAATTCCCAAAATGGACAATGCACAATGGTTAGACTTTAGAAATTAATACTCTGCACAGCACTAGTCAACTGAACAAATATGCCAAAAGAATTTGTTTCATCTTCTGTTGATGATCCTCATTGTCTAATTAGAAAACGAATAATCAAGAAAGAGTAATGACAAGTAGACTAAAATAGATTCAATTTGCAAACTAAATAACGTGTCACTAATAAGATTTAAGCACGTTAATCAACAATTAAGTATATAATAATTTAATCGTCAACTTCCATATCATTTAGTTTATAAAATTTAGTCTACACATTTAGTCTTCGTAGCATTATCCATCAAGAAAAGGCTTGGAATAAATATTCTAACTAGGTCTAGGTAACATATACACTACGACTTCAAAAAATTTCATGTACAGGAGCTCTTCTAACTTAGTCTTGACTTCCTCCATATTTGGTCTTTCCTCTCCTCTCTCTTTTAAGCACGTCATTGCAAGGTCAGCAACCCTCTAGTTACTCAAAGATTAGCTCACTGACACCGATTACCAATTGATCGTCAAGAATTTCGCGCAAGTGATTACCTTCCCTAAAAGTAACAAAGTACTTTGCCAGATTAATCCTTTTAGAATCTAGCTGGTTATTAGTAAAACCAGCTTCCTTACCTGTTAATAGCTCCACCAAAACTGTACACGTCCCTTTTTCTGTCAATTGGCCACTTGCGAAATATTCTGGGTCTAAAATCCAAGTTTTCCCTGCACCAAAGTCGCTAACAGAGTTCGATCAATAGGATTAAGTCTCGAGCTCCGAAGTCGGCAACCTTTTGCCGTGTAGACATCATCCAACATGATATTGGCAGTCTTGATATTTCTATGTATGATGGGCACACAAGTTCCCTAGTGCAAGTACGCAAGCGCCCCTACAGTTTCCGTTGCAACTTTAAGGCACATCTCCCATGAAAGTCTAAGTGAAAACGTCTGCTGATTAAAGTTATTAATGTGAATATGACTTGCAAGAGTCCCGTTTGTGATGGACTCGTAAACTAGTAAGGGCACTTCCATCTCCAAGCAACAACTGAATGGCTTCACCATACCACGTTGCGATGGTTGATTTGTGAAAACAAAATTACCTCGTTAAGTGCGATCTGGATTTAGTCACAAATATCGGACTTCTTAATGGCAACCACCTTGTCGTCATGTAGAACTCCCTTGTAAACAATTCCATTTCCTCCTTGGCCAATGACTTCACTATCGTCATAATTGTTTGTGGCGTTTTCGAGCTCTTCTGCAGTGAAATTTTCTATTAATTCCACGTACGGAACCTTTATGATCGGAGATGAGTTGTTGTAGTAACAATAAGCTATCATTATGTTGAAAGAACTTCTCTGAGTTTGATGAGATTTCTTTTCTTTATTCCCCAACAAATCCAAAAACCTCATGTGATCAACACCAAAATGCCTACGCAAACGCCTGCCCTCACATGGTAAATAAAAGAAGGGGAAAAAAATGAGGTTCACCTCTAATTATTAGAGAAATTCTTAAGTGTTCTTTTAGCCTTCTCGACGTGGATTCTTACTCATTTAGTGAGGAATTCACAATCGATCGATTTGGCGGAAGCGTACGCCCAATTCTTATCGATTTGGACAGGAATGTTGGGAGCATAATCTGTTCACAAGCTTACCAGACTTACCATAAAGAGTTCATCGTGGGTGTGAAGTTTGAGTTGTCCTTTGGTAAGAGACTGGTGAAGATTTTGGTGCAGAAGGTCAGCATATTGTATCACCATCTTACTAGAATTCATGGGCATCACATCGGTTATTTTCCAACGATATGTGTTCGTCTCAACGCATATTTCCATTGCTTCACTTTCGAACCTTATTGTTGTGAGTACGTGGTTGTTAAAACATTTCTAGCAGATCTGTTTGGTGCATTTTGGAATGGCACTACAGGACGGTCGAAGCGAGAATTGGATAATCTTTACACTTCTCTTGAAAGGTGTGTACTCTCTTTTGTTTTTAGGTTGACCATTTGCGAGTCGTTCTTCTTTCCACCAACTTTGACCTTGTTTGACTAGAAATCTGCAACTAAGCAAAAATGGAGAGGTGGATTGAGCACTACGACAGTTCCCAAGAGATACTGCGTGTTAAGGAAGATGACTTCTCGTTTTCTGCTTGCTTGGTTCGAGCTTTTGGGTCTACTATTAACATGGTAGCCACTTCTCTTGAATCCCAAGGTACAGTTTTCAAATGGGTTAATTATTGGCAAAATTTTGAAGTAGTTGGTCACATTTGGAAGAACTGAGGAGAATATGATGCTTGGTGATGGATAGAGTTTTACGACGGCAGTTTCTGTTTTATTTGGTTTGGGTATGGCATTATTGCGACATGGTACTAGAATTTCTGCAGGTAACATTGGTTGTTAGAGGAGTTGTGCGAGCTTGTATTCAGGGGATCGAATTTACGACGTGTAAAATTGTGCATCCTCAGGGAATTACTGCTTACTTATCGAGACAACAAATGTGTGATCAATATCACGGGCGCCCGACTGTGATATCGATAGCTTATTTGTTGGGTTCATTAAGCAAGTGCACAACAAGATTCATCTACAGCAACTGACGCAGATTCAGAATTGTTATTCTTGGGACTCGACCCAAAGACACATATGTTTTCGGAGTACGTGACGTTTCGAATTCTTGGGCGAGACCCACTCTTATTTTTCAGTTTTGGTTTTCAGTGTAAGTATTTTAACTTCATTTACTCTAGTTAATTGTTTTGACGTTACAAATGTTTTGGAAAAGTATTGCTGTTTTCGTTTTTAAGTTGATTCGAGTTTTTGGAATATATGTTAGTACATATCTATTTTGACGTTATCTGGCCTTAAATTATTTTGTGTTTTCGACTTTACATTTTATTAAAGTATGTTTCCTATTTTTTTACACAGATGGGGAAATAAAGTTTGAGCCTGGAGGCACGGAAGATGGAATCATTGCAACCCGATCGCGACGGGATGGCATTTTTCCTTTGTGCAACCGCTCTGATTTGATTTCTTCGCTACGTATATATATGTGTATCCTTTTTCGTATTTTCGAGTTTTTTAGTGTAGTATGTTATTTTAAATTTCGATGACGAAATTTTTTTATAAGGGTGGTAGATTGAAACACCCCAACCCCCTTTTTATATTTTAAAATTGGTTTAGTCCTTAATTGGTGAGCCCGTGGGGCCCACCTTGTTTTATTTTATGTTTTCTGGTCTCCCTCTCTCTTCTCTCAGTTCTCTCTTCTCCCTCACCTCTTCCGCAACTCTCTCCCCCTCACTCTCTCGGCTCTCTCTATCTCAACCCCTCCGAGAGTTTTTCTTACCAACAATCATCACCATCGTCTTTATCTCGTCGCTACGAACTCAACCATAGTCTTGGCATCTTGAAAGTCGAACCACGAAGCCCCGTACACGAGCTCCGGCGAGCACCCGCCCCTTTCAAGGCCATTTCCGGCCAAACCACGGCGAGTTGGCCGGCGTGTAAGGTATCAATCTCTTTGTCTCGTCGAGTACTACAACTTTCCTTTTTGTTTCACTCAATTTCGTTGAGTATTGAAGAGGTTATACTCATTTGAATCTTACCCAGTTTCCGGCGCGTCCGACGGCTTTCGAGGAATTTTACGGCCAAACCACGGCGAGTTAGACATCGTGTGAGGTACCATTCTCTTCGTCTCTTCAAGGGCTACAACTTTTGTTTTTGTCTTGCTTGATTTCGTTGAGTAGTGACAAAGTTATAGCCGTTTAAAGATGGGTGGTTTTCCGGCCGAATTTCCGGCCTTCTTCTTCGGCAAAACCAGGCCTCTCAGGCCGTTTAGAATCCCACGGGCCTTAAGCCCGTTTTTCCTTAGCCCAAATCCCCAGCCCGTTTGATTTTTATTTTTAGTTATTTGTTTTAAAGACCCCAAAGGCCACGGGCCTTATTTAGAATGGCCTTGGGCCGGTTTTTGGTTAAGGGGCTCTAAGCCCAGCCCTTTAATAAGGCCTTAGGGCCTGTGTGTATATGTGTATGGGCTGTGTGTGTGTAGCCCGTGCATGTGTGTGTGTGTTAGTGGTGTATGTGCGTGTGTTTGGGCTTAAGCTCAAACCACCATTTTTCATCCTAACCCTTTTTAACCAAAAACCTTAAAAAACCCAAAACCCAATATATCCTAATCCTATTTAACCTAAACCCTAATCCGGATTTCAAGCCTAGAACCCGTTAGACCTAATTTGACCGTTGACCCCCGGTCAACGTTGACTTTAGGGTTGACTTTTCGGGTTTCGTCCGAGACTCTTCTTAGGGTAATTCAACGTTCTGAATCCATTTCCAACGTCCGTTTTCCCAAATTCAATTTCTATTATATAGTTTTATTTATTGGACTCTTTATGTGCTTAGGGGCAATTATTGTGACGTTCCCGTCTTCGCTAGTGGCGCAGTTTTTGGCAACTAAGTGCTGTGAGTGGACGCCTTTTAAAATTACATGATTTGATAATTTAATTGCATAAATGATTAGCATGCCTACGGATTTATAATTTGATTTATGTGAAATTTGTTGATTTAATATATTGATTTTCGTCTCGTGTTTTGGTGAGGAAATAAATTGTTAGCCTATTTTGAGCTATATTTTAATATATCGTATTTTCTATAAAAACCATGAACTGGTAGACTATCTGACATATGACGATAGGATGCTAGAACATGTTTTTGAACCCTTCTTTATAGTGTAGACGATGATCGGTATCTATGCTATGAAGTGGTTATTTATGAGATGTGTAACTATTTGTGCGTACTTAGTAGACATTATGCCGCCCGGGGCGAGGATCTAGTGTTGGCAGTTAGGCCGGGAGAAATAATCCCTAGCGAAAGGCTGAGGGACACGGTGACAGGCATTGGGCCGGGAGGGAGTTGTCTCTGGCTACGGGCACAGAGACTTAGGTGCAGGCATTGGGCCGGGAGTTATGTTTATTCGATGATCTTACTAGCAACACACCGCGTTTACGAGACAATCTGTGAGACGATTCATGCTTTGGTTTTACGCGATGATATTCTGCAATATGGCCTTTGAGATATTTTTGGCATGCTAGGATTTTTATTAAATCCATCACTTATTATGCTAATAGTTTTCACTATTAAACTGTGGGGGTTAATATCTTGATAACTGTTTTATTATTATTATATATATATAAATTTGGTCCACTCACCTTTGTTTTGCGCCCCCATTCAGGACTTAGGATTAAGGCACCTAATCCCGGCGTCAAGACACTTCCGCAGCAGCATCTTTGAATTCTCTCGATGTAGGACCCACTTCTTTATTCATTCAATTTTATCTCAATTCTTTTTAGTGATTAGGTTTAGTTGTATGTTCTGAATACGTTCCTAAATTATTATGTCATTGTACTTTAAATTCATAACCCTTATTTATTTCTTATTCTTAGCTTTTGTATCAATTAATGGCTTTTGTCACCCCCGGGTGTCGGCCAGCACGTGTCGATCCTAGGATTCGGGGAATATCATGGTCGGGGCGTGTCACATACTTTCTCTTCATTTCATTATCTTTCTCTTCAATTCCAATAAATTAAATTATTTTTCCCCAATTTAAAACCAACGATATGAAAAGGCTAAGGGAGGCGAGTGTGGACTGAGCTGCATCAAACTATGATTTCCCTGCACTTCGCAAACGCCGCGTCGTTCCTACCAGCGCAAACGCCGAGTTTTTCCCTAGAAGGAAGTGTGTTTCGGTCTGTTTCGTTGATATTTCGGCGGATTCGTCTCCGACTCAGCCCGGAAAGCTCGAAATTGAGCTCGAATTCATCTGGGTTGCTGGGTAACGAAGCATTTGGGTTGCTGGGTTTATGGTGGAGGATGAGGATACAGGAGAGAGGGAGGGTAACAAAGCTACGGGAGAGGAAGGCTGCAGGAGAGAGAGGGAGGGTAGACAGTGGAATTTTTGTGTTCCACATACGTGGAACAACCCGTTTCAGGAGGGGGGAGGTGGGACGCAAAAACACCAAATTTCTATCCCGTGGAACATCATGTTCCACCCATTTTTGACGTATTAAACGCGGAACGGAACGCCTCGTTCCGTTCTGTCACATCCTGTCCCACGTACCAAACGCAGCCTTACATATTGACTGCCAGACTTTTCCTCTAAGCTTCAACCACTCCGTTTCTCATCCCATCTCCTTTGTTTTGTTTTGGACAACTGCAATTAAAGCCTCCAGGCAAGTTGACCCGTCTTTTGGGCTAACGCAAAGGATTGATACCTCGCAATCGTTAATATCTGTAATTATATTATAACAAGGCAAACTAAGTCCGTTGCAGTTAAAAGAAGATTAATAACGGGTTAATGGATCTAGCTAGCTAGCTTGCTGATTATGATCAATTATAGCAATATATTGTTTGTATCACAATTGTTATTAGCACTCCATAAGACCATCTCCAATGATTCGGCTAAAAGCCAAATATTTTAGCTTTTAGCCCATAAACAGTTTTTCTACTCTAACCGTTCTATCCTAAAATTTTAGCCCGGGATTATTAAAGAATGAACTTATGCTATTTTTTTTGTTAAATTATTATTTTTTAAATAAATATATAGACTATCGTAAATTAATTTTATGAATATTTTAATCTAAAAAAAATTAAATTCCAATAAATATTGAAAAAATTAAATTCCAATTTATGGGTTAAATTTGGGGGGAATATGGCCTTGGTTTAGCATTTAGCATTTAGCCAAAATTTTCCCCTTAGGTTGGATTGGGTTTGAGAGGAAATTTTTGGGAGTAATTTGGCTTTTAGCCCACCATTAGAGCTTGTCTAATAGTCATTCGTCATTACTTCGTTAGAATGACTATAGCAGTACCATCACATATATATTGCAAAGCAAAAATACTACTCTTACCATATCTTCATACCACTTTTCACCATTTTTTTATAAAGATAAGACCTACATATATTAGCGGATTTTACTTTTATTAAAAAAGTGATACAAATTTAGTATGTAAAAATATAGTAGGAGTAACATTACTCGCAAAGTTGTATCTTGGCAACCATCAAGAAGGGTAAGGGTTTCCTTGATAACCTTTCCAGCATTTTCGTTGCTATCCAGGGCCGTTGGTTGACTTCTGACGTTCACTGTGGTCAGCCAGACATGCGTAATATAACTGAATATGAATTTTTTTTTTTTTAAATTAAAATTGATGAACGTTCAGAAATAAAATTTAGTCCCTGTATAAAGAATCACTCTATGTATTTGCCTTTTTAGCCCAACATTAACGTGTCCACCGGTTACGAAACCCCAAGGCTTAAAGCCCAGTTCTGTACGCTCTGTTACCCTTCACCATTAATTCATTAGGTTTTCATGTCCAGTTTTTCTTATAACTAGAAAAATTAATTTCATTTGAATATATCTATTTTTGTTTTGACAAATATTAAGATAATTAATTAAATTAACTTAAACTTTGAAAAATGAGATTCAAACTTGGTTGCAGAGCTTGAAGCATATCGATTGCTTTAGCTAACTTAGCTAAAGTCGTATGTGCATTTGAAAACACGTGTTAATTTGGGTTAAATTTTAGTTAACTAACTCATCATCAAACAGTATACAAAAATCTTCGAAATATTTTGCCACGTATGTATGTGATGTTGTTACGTATACGCATGTTGGTCACCATAGTTTTTTGGCCCATGCATTTAACGCGATCCTAATTCCTAAAGTAAGGATTATGACACTAAATAATTAAAAATTACGTAGTATAAAAATATTAGGAAACTTGAGAAACTAAAACTGTAGAAATAGTTGCATCTTTTAGGTTATGCTTTTCATCCACTTCACAACCTCCACTCTCCACTCCCACTCTCCCACTCCAAAAGCTGTCTTACGAAAGCGTCAACCTTTTGCTTTAAACTTCAAGACATACATGTATACGCCATATTCTGCTCAAACCAGCACACACAGAGACCGACATCCCATTCGTTTGCTTTACACAGACAGACCATATTCTCCAAAGTGAACAGTGATATATTCATATATTCACGCTAGGTAGCTAGATAGCTCAAGAATAGTGATCACTCCATATATGGAAAAGGAAATTTTGCATATTTCCTAATGTGAATTGTTAGTTAGTAGCACATGCACACGAAAAGAAAGTTTATGAATAATCTCTACTCTTTATATAACTTTATTTGAGGAATATGTTGTGAGAGCACTATAAATTTTATTTTAATGTCTGAATTGTCTAATTTTATAATTCTTCATTTAGTTTTTTTATCAAAAAAATTAAACAGATCAGAAAAATAAAGAACATAGTATTTCATAAAACTACCAAAATTACAATCATTTAATTGTAAGAAAAACTAAACAACACCCTTGAAATCGAACCAAAACTAAACCGCGCTGCAAGTATTAAAAAAATATTTAATTAAATACCCATATTAGTTGTTGTGTCCTAATTGGTTGGTTGTTACAGTTCATACTAAAAACTCAACCACACCATAATTTGACCACTTTCTCAATCTTCGCCCGCTCAAAGTCAGTGTTTTCAGTCTCATTAATATCTTTCTCACACACTGTGAATCGGTGGGTCTCAAGTCTCAACGAGTATGCAAATCTTTCCACTTCACACAAAAGCTCCGCAAATCAGTTGGCCCCAAGCCCTCAACTCTCATCCCCAGATCCCCTTCATACCGCGAATCCAATCCTTCCACTCCAGTGCCTTAAACTGTGATTTGTGAAGAGAGTTAGAGCCTGTTTGGTACTCTACTTGAATCCAACTTTTTAAACTCAAAAACAATTTTCAAGTTTTAGGCCTTAAAAACTTGTTTGGTGGGATTATTTTCAAAAACTGAACTCAAGACTAACTAAAAAATATAGTCTATTATCTAAAAACATAAAAAGTGAGTTTTTAGAGTTTTTAAACTTAAACTCACTCATTTCTTTTCTTTCCCTCCTCCACACTCTCACTCCAAATCTATCTCTCTCTTTTCTTCTTTCTCTCCTATCTTATTTTTACCTTTTTCGTCTCTCCTCCAATCTGCTCTCTTCATTATCTCGGTTATTTCTCTCACTGATCTTCCTCTCTATCTCGTCCAATCCTCTATCTTATTTCTCTTTCCTTCAATCATATCTTACTTTCTTTCCTCCTCTCTCTTCTTTTTCTCTCTTATGTGACCCCCTCTTTTTAGATCTCTTTGTCTAATTTAAGTCGTAAGATTTAAAAATTTTAAATTGCAAACCAATCAAATTTTTGAATCTTAAATAAAATTGTTTTCAAGAGATCTTCTTAAGAAATGTTTTGAGAAATGATAAAAAATTTCAAATTGGATACCAAACAGGCCCTTAAGGTTCCACCATAAAACTAATTGGTAATATGAGAAGTAGCTTAACCTCTTATAAGTTCATGCAAGATCCCTCCTCCCATTAATGTGAGATTCATTCTCAACAATTATCTCCCCTCCGCTTCGTTCCAGCTAATATGGTAAGAACTTAGAACTTATATTAGTTAATTTAGTTAATCATTTGTGATTAATTTTAGGGTTAGGGTTCATTTGAATAAAAAAGGAACTGGGCTTTTTTCTCTTTTGGGTCATAATAAAAAAGAGATTTGATCTAGCTCAGCAGTGGTACGACCATTTTACTGCAAATTATAAAGCCTTTTGATGTTGAAATTTATTTCAAATTTAAATTGTAATATTGTGATTGGTGATAGTTGAATTTTAGTGACTGTGAAGTGTAAAATTCAAAACCCTCTGATGGAAGGTATCGACTTTTACTCTCAAAGGTATCGACATTTACTCTCAAACGTATCGACTTTCTTAATTTTTAAGAAAAAATGGCAACTTAATTTCTAGAGAAAATGGAAGCCGCCAAAAAGCCCAAGTGGGAAAAAAAGCCGAAAAGAAGGAAAGATCCAGGAAATGGGGGAGTTGGAAATACTAAGAGCACATTCTATGTAATATACTAATGTTGTTGATAGAGAGAATTTTCTTCATTTTATATGTAAATGGTTTGAAACTGAACATAAACTGTTTGAAATTGCAAAAACTTTTTATTTTAGTTTCGATTTCGCTCAAAACTGCATTGGAACGAACTGTGCCCACCCTTAGTTTGGCGGCACTTAGGAAAGCATCAGCATTTTGCTTTAAACTTCAAGAGATATATATATATATATATATATACACCATATTCTACTCAAACCAAAACACACGGAGACCGACATTCCCATTCGTTTGCTTTACACACAGACCATATTCTCCAAAGTGAATTGTAATATTTTCATATATTCACGCTAGGTAGTAGCTAGATAGCTCAAGAATAGTGATCACTCCATATATGGAAAAGGTTCGGACAAAAAAAGAAATTTTACATATAATCTCTAGACTTTTTAATTAATGTGAGAGTATTGTGAATTTTATTTTAATGTCTAAATTGTCTACTTATAATTCTTCATTCAGTTTTTAGTAAAAGAATTAAGCAAATAAGAAAACTAAAGAAATTAATATTTCAAGAAACTACTAAAATGACAATTATTTAATGGTAGGAAAATGCTAAGAAGATCACACTATTTAATTGAAAAAAAGTCCTAAACACGACACGGTTCGAACCATCAAAATGCTTTCCATGGTAGGGCCCGCAAGAATATACAAGGATGAACTCGAATAAGCTTATATGAATGGGTGGGCAGCCACTTCTGTTGCCCAGGACACATTTCAGCTCACCAAATCGAAAGCTCTTGGGTAAAAGAAAGAAGTAGAAAACATGCACGCCAAGAAACACACAAATGATGAATCATGACCGCCCCCCATATAACACATGACCTCCACCGTGCCACTCCTCAACCTAATTAAACCAACCCATTCATTTCAATTTCATCATAGTGTTAGTCTGCCAATATTAATAAACCACACACTCTCATCACATATAGGCTCTCCTCTCATTCCAACAACATGATCACCACTCCTCCTTCTCCTCCCATCAATAATCTCACCTGCCCCTCCTTCTCCGAGACTTTCGTGGCCAGAAACTTGGTTTCGGGGCAACTCTTTTTCCTTCACCACATCCAAATCTTGGAGCTCTTTCTGGCTCTATGCGTTTTCATAACCATACACTCGTTGAGGCAGAAGAAGCGCCATGGCCTACCCGTTTGGCCGGTGCTTGGCATGCTACCCTCTCTCTCTTTTGCCGTACTCGGACTCCAAACCAACAACCTATATGAGTGGCTTTCCCAAGTTCTTTGCCGCCAAAACGGCACGTTTCTATTCCAAGGCCCTTGGTTTAGCAGCCTCTTTAGCGTCATCACTTCAGACCCTCGTAACTTGGAGCACCTTCTCAAGACCAAGTTCTCCAATTTTCCCAAAGGCCCTTATTTCCGAGACACCGTTCGAGATCTTCTCGGGGATGGCATATTCAACGCGGACGACGAGACGTGGCAGCGACAAAGGAAGACGGCTAGCATCGAGTTCCACTCAGCTAAGTTCCGGCAACTGACCGCGGATTCGTTGTTTGAACTTGTCCATGGTAGGCTTCTGCCCGTTTTAGAGGACTCCATCAAACACTCGACCGCAATCGACCTCCAAGACATTCTTTTGAGGTTGACTTTTGACAATGTTTGCATGATCGCGTTTGGGGTCGACCCTGGTTGCTTGCAGCTGGGGTTACCCAAAATACCATTCGCTCAGGCCTTTGAGGATGCGACGGAAGCAACAGTTATGCGCTTTGTGACCCCATCCTGCTTGTGGAAGACCATGAGGTACTTAAACTTGGGTGCTGAGAGGAAGCTAAAGAGGTCCATAAGAGGAGTGGACGAGTTTGCGGAAGACGTCATTCGGACAAGGAAGAAAGAGCTCCCGCTACTAATTTCTGCCACCAACAATTCTAATGCTTCTAATGATGATGATAAGAAGAATAAGCAGATTAGATCAGACTTGTTAACGGTTTTTATGGGTTTGAAAGACGAGAGGGGGGAGGCGTTTTCGGACAAATTCTTGAGGGATATATGCGTCAACTTCATACTTGCAGGGAGAGACACGTCATCGGTGGCACTGAGCTGGTTCTTCTGGCTGCTTCATCACAATCCGGAGGTGGAGCATAAGATTCTTCAAGAAATATGCCGGATTGTGGGCGCAAGAACATCATCTGATCGTGATCGTGAAATTAAAAATGACGATGATGAAGCAGTAGTATTCAAGCCAGAAGAGATCAAGAAGATGGAGTATCTTCATGCAGCTCTATCAGAGGCTCTAAGGTTGTACCCTTCAGTTCCATTAGATCACAAGGAGGTAAGTTCAGTTTAGTTAATTACACAACTTACACCTTGATTTTCTTTTTCGTTTTAAACATTAGTTTACTCAAACTAATAACCATTTTAAGTGCATGCATGGCATGTTATGGGACTTGTCATGCCTCAAACATTCTTCAACTAATCATATAGCTAGTCATGATATAATTGTGAGATAAATACACACACACACACACACAACACACACACACACACACACACATATATATATTACTAATTATCTATTTTTTCCTGAGGTGAATTATAATTAAGTGAATAACTGGTTTTTGTTTTTCGGTCAACGACGATGACACCCTAGACGGATATAGTCTTAATTTAATGAGATTCTTGTTTACCTAACCGGTTAAATCTGTGACTCTGTCTATATTATCCCTTGCAAACAATTGTGTAGCAGTTACTAGTTAGGAAGATTGCAGAGGCTATAGCTAAGTTTTTTTAATTGAATTGAATTGTTTATATGCGTAGGTAGTTGAAGATGACGTATTTCCAGATGGAACAATATTGAAGAAGGGAACAAAAGTGATATACGCAATGTACACCATGGGGAGAATGGAGGCGATTTGGGGGAAGGACTGCAGGGAGTACAAACCCGAGAGATGGCTGCGGTCATCAGACGGCCGCTTCATGAGCGAGTCTGCATACAAATTTACGGCTTTCAATGGAGGTCCTCGCCTCTGCTTGGGCAAAGACTTTGCTTATTACCAAATGAAGTTCGTCGCTGCCTCCATCATTTACCGGTACCGTGTGAGGGTGGTCGAAAATCATCCGGTGGAGCCAAAGCTGGCACTGACCATGTACATGAAGCATGGGTTGAAGGTCACTCTCCAAAAGCGTGACCATGCTGGGCGCCACAAATGACTAAATATATGATATATGATATTAATGGGGATTAATACAATAGAGATTATAGTGTGTTTGGCGTTTTTTGTTGTCGTTTGTAATAATGATATCGTTCATATACAAATAGTGGCATTGCCATATCCCACATACATGGGAAGATGATTGAAAATCTGTAGAGTGATATCGACTTGTGTAATCTTGGATTCTTCCTCGTATATGTATTTGAATAATACATGTATTCTCTCTCTGTAACAAATAAGTTCATCTTTCCCTTTCACTAATTTGTGATTAATCCTAACGAAAGCTAAACCTAAACACCAATTTGCCAATATAACTAACTACTTGAGTCACAAAAATGGTAGCCACTCCGATGCCTGCAGACAAACTTGTAATTCTATGGTAAAATCTTAGCCGCAAGCGGTGATTTATTACCATGTGTCTTTCTTTCTCACACATCACGTGAGACGATTGCGTGGGCTCTTCCTCTTTGGTATTTATTCAACTCTCAATCCAACCGGAGCAAGTAAAACTTCTGACATTTCACACTTACACGTGTAAAGCAAGCCCTTTCTGCCCTTCTTCATTCTTCTCAACTCTAAGGCATTTCAATTACGAAAGCCTTGAGGGCCAAATACAAAAGAAAAAGGCAAAGTTTGGCGAGCAACTCAGGACCTCGACATTCCAGTCGTGTCTGTTTTTGCTTCATTGACCTCTACCTCTAGTTGGATACCTCGGCAGTACGAGGCACTCAACCTTAAAGTTAACGGACATATTTTTTTACACGATGAAGAAAATTGCTACACCCCACCAACTTTGCCTACCGAGTTTAGTTTTGTCGCATAATGTAGCCAGTTTTCATTTGGTCACATAGAATTTAAATTCCATCCACAGATTTCATATTCTCATCAAATTGATTACTTATGCTTCAATCCAGGAAAGAGGGTTCTAATTCTACCCTACCTAGTACCTGTTCGTACAATACTCATCAAAGAGATAATTGACTTCCTTGGTATCCACCAACATATTACAGTCCTATGAGAAAAGACTCATTTTATAAAATATATTTTGTCATACAGTTGGTTTGAATATTATAGCCCGCATCTTCAAGCAAGTTCCGCTCCAGGAGCGAAGTTGACAAGTTCTAACATAATCACAAAATTCAGCACTGTTAGAATGATTACATTCTAGATTCTCTTTTCTTTGTTTAGAACACTAGGGCCATGTTTGATAGGAAGGACCGACTTGGATATGACTATTCACTATATTGAAGGCATTTTGAAGGAAGAAATGGATGAAAACTTCCATATTTCGTCCAACTTGAAGGTTACTCATGAAGAAAAGACATCCCTGCTGATCCCAAAAAAAATGGTAGGATTAAAGGGAACAACTTTTCTTCATGAGTAATCTTCCACTTCGACAAAATAGGGAAGTTGTCATCCATTTCTCCCTTCAAAATGTCTTTAATATAGTGAATAGTCCTATCCAAGCTGATCCTCTCTAACAAACAAGGCCTAGGAGTGCTATATAATTTGCATCTGACTGTTCTGAGATAAATAAATAACAATAAGAAAAATTACCTCGTTCAAGCTCTCCCATCCCACTCTTCATAGAACTCTACAAGAAACTCCTCCATGAACTTGTGCCGTCTCTCAGCTCTCTTCTGCCCAGCCTGAAATCAATGGTCAAACCTCATATCACAAACTGAATGGATGATAATATACATACATATGTAATGCATGCAAATGAGGAAGATTCCAAGTGAGGAACGTGTAATGTCATGTCCATGTTTCAACAAATTTACCTTTGTTTTCATCAAAGCCTTTAGCTTAAGAAGCTTCTCGTGAAAGTGATTCACAGTAGTCTGCTCATCCTTTTTCATGTACTTTTCCTTGGATAAGTCACATCGTGGCAGAATCTTAGGATCATGTAGCACTCTGTTCCTACTTCCACCAAAAGTAAAGCAACGAGCAATTCCTGTGACCAAAAGACTACTTAATATTGTGCAAAAACAGTTACACCCACAGTTGCTCTTGAAGCAGTCATCCCAATTTTAAACTTACATAGAGATAGTAGGTAGACAAAATCTAATGTTTAGAATTATCAAGTACAGAGATTACCAATAGCACCAATTGCATCGAGACGATCAGCATCTTGAACAACCCCAAATTCTGGAGGAAAATCGTTATTTGTTCCTGCAAGCTCATCTTTGAAACCTGGAAAGTAGAAGTACTTGTATATCAGAGCTCATATGCACAATAAGGTGCTTGGAATTAAACATTCTATTACAGCAAACAGCTACAAAGGGTTAACAACCACAATAACGTCCACAAAGGATAAAAAAAGGTCGTACCCAGTGCACAAGGCTCCCGCTTTACGCAGGGTCTGGGAGAGGTGAATGTCGGCTAGCCTTACCCCCATTTATGGAGAGGCTGCTCCCAAGGCTCGAACCCGAGACCTACCGCTCATGGGCGAAGGCACTTGCCATCGCACCAAGTGCGACCTCTTGTCCACAAAGGATATTGAACAAAAATCAGAATTGCATAAATATTAAGAACACAATGAAACTGAAAAAATTATATGGTTCTAAAGTGATATAAACCGTAAATGGAGAAAATACGGATGCATATATTGGTGCATGTGTGGAAACATACAATATTTTCCTATGTAGAAAAGAGACATGGCATTTACATTTTGGCAGTATGAAATTCTGATTTAGAATACAGGATTAAACTCAAATGATTTTTACATCACGTAAGCAGAACAGGGGAGAAATAACATGACAGAAAGGAGCAGTAATCGGCTCACCCATTCCCTTGATGATCGTTATAATCTTCATTTTCTTAGTCTCATCTATGCCCTCCTCATCGAGAAAGTTCTCAACAATTTTTTCCTCTGAGGGATCTCTACATTCCAAAAATAACATGAGGGAAACGATGAATCGATGGAAGAGCCAGACAAAACAACAGAAAAGGAAAATATAAGTTAAAGGAAACAAAGAATGAGAAACGTACAAACCTCAAGTACTTGTAATCACCTGCAGCAAGCAATCAACAACTTGAATGATCAGTAGGCTATACCGTATCAGAACAAGAAAATAAAAGCAAAGCTGAAAAGATGCAGGAAGAAACATAGAATGAAAGCCACATAGAAGTACTACTGCACGTAACAAGTAGCCAACAAGAAGATAGATAAAAGTAGACATTTAATAGGAATGGGTGCAGTGTGTCGCACATCCATTTATAAGCAAGCACACAAAGATATGTTATAAAGTTTGGTTGTGAACACTAACTGACCTATATCATGGAGAAGTGCAGCCACTTCTATCTGTCGACCAAGAAAAGTAGAGTACAGATTAACAATAATGTTATTTAAAAGGACAAAACTGATTACATTAACATTGCTGGCACTGTCATTGTATGCGGAACCGACTTGTATCAGAGAGCGTTAGTAATGTGATGAGCTTGGTATGTTTAGAAAGGGCGGTGCTATCCACTTTTTACCTTCCAGACACCTCTTGTTAATTTATATTCTTTGATATTCAATTCATTCCATCCGACTGCCGGAATGAGAGAGGGTCGGGGGATAGAAAGTGGTGCATGGATAGCACCACCCCTAAAGAAATCTTCTTTTGTGAAGAACTCAACTGTTCAATCTGCAAATGTTGGCAATTCAGTACCAAAATCAAGCTTTAGATAAATTAATGCAATTGTTATTTTCCCTTTAAAAGTTACTGGTAGCGAGAGTAGGAGTTACAATTTGCATGGAGTCGGAATTGGAAGAGAGGCCTTCTTCACGGGCGAGAGAGAGAGCGAGGTCTCGGACCCGCCACACGTGAGCAGCGTCGTGGGACGCGTCGTTCTCCTTCATGGCTTCCTCCACCAGCTTCTCCGCCTTTCTCACCGTCTCTTCCCATCCCAATGACCCCATCGCCTGCGACTGCCTGCTTTTCTTCTCTCTCGCCGCCGCCGCCGCCGTGGCTGGGTGAACTGTTGTTGGAGGTGAAATTTGTAGACAAACAGGATATGAATAATGGAGTGAGGACGGAAGGGGATGAAGTGAAGTGAATCTGAATAATGGAAACAAGTCAACGGTCAACATAATACAACACAACTGACTGCCATGACATGACATCTCCTTCGTCTCATACAACTCGAGTTAGGGTTCGTAGTTCGTACCGAATCAGTCGGAGCGTGGGCTGTGCCGAGGCCGAAACGGATCTGTGGATCTCAACCCACGGCCCACGTTTTTATCTATATATTTTATCAAATTATACCTATACTAAAACCCCAAAACCGCGTTACTGTTCACGGACAGTGCGCGGACTAAAATACCCCTCGATTTGTTTGTTAAGCCAAATTTTTGCCATCTTTTCCACAGTGAAAAGACTGCCTTGCCCTCGAAGGCCACGCGTTGATCCTTTCCTGTTTCGATTTCTTTGGATGCTCTTTCCTTTTTTCTAAATTGTTGTCGCCGTTCTCAGCCATTTTGGGATTAGCTTTCTTTATCTCTCAAACCCTAATTTTTCTCCCTTTTGAATCTCATCTCTGTCCGCTCGCGCCGGTCAATCGGTTTATAAAAATTTCCTCTGTCCGGTCGCTGTCGCTGCTTCGTATAAAAAGTTAGCTTTGCTGTGGTGAGGCATGGTCTCGAACCCTAATTTTTCTACCTTTATGTTCTCATCTCTCTCTGCTCGCTCCGAACGGTTCGTTTGTAAAAATTCATCTCTGTGCCGTCGTTGTCACTGCTTGGTATAAAAAGTTGGCTTTGCTGTCTTCAATTCCTTTTTCGTGAGTTTTGTGATTTCCTTCTGTCTACAGTTTTTATTTTTTTTATTTTTTTTATTTTTGATATGTTTACATGCGTTTTGTCTGTCAATTTTTTTTTTCTTTTCTAGATATCGTTTGGACCGATGGTGTGAATGTGTTCTTTGGTTTTGTTTTTTATTTCAGAAGGTGTGGCTGTTCTTTTTTTTTTTTGACCCTTTGTTATCTGCTGTTGTAACATTTTTCATGATTTCTGGAACTTGGGTTTTAAACAATTGGAGTACTACTAGATTCTTATCATTATGTGCAAATTACTGGTGATTTGGATTGCTGCCTGAGATTTAGAGAATGGCTTGCAGCTTTAATTTCTTTTTGCTTCATTATTACTGTTTTCAATTTTTTTTATTGCTGGTTATTGATGATTTGTAATCTGTGAGAGCTTCAATCTGTTGGAATTTTGGGTTATTGCTTCATCGGAATTTGGGTGGTCCAAAATTTGAATTAGAAGAAACCCATTTGATTAATATTTTTGGTGGATTGACTCTCTCTGTGTTTTCTCTGTTATTTCTTGCCCAGTTGGAAAGTGGAAGCCCCAAATTTGAGCTTAGAGCTTTAATTTCTTAATCATTCGTTTCTCTGCACTCTCATCAGTCAGTCTTGATACTCTCTCAGAGGAGCCTACATATTTAAACGTGTTGCTGGTATGTGATTCTCGCTCCATCTCATCTTTTTTTTTTTTAATCTTACTGGGTAATTTTCAAACCTTTTATAGTAGTTTTCCAGGTCTGTTAAATAGTTCTCCATTTGATTCCAGTTGATTGCTTAATTGAGGTTTTTTGTTTCTATTTTTCGCTCTTTCATTAGTTCATTGGCTTTCATGTTGGGCTTAAGGAAATGGGAAATCATTAATTGGCATTGTTCAAGATATGATTCTGTTTTTTTATTTATTTGTGAAACGATTTGGCTGATGAAGAAAGTAGTTTTTTGCATATAGATTACACACATATGGGCTGATCTATCTTTCCTAATAAATTTCCCATTTGTTTCAGGTATAAAATTTTCTCATCTATTTGCAAACAAGTTTGGGTATGTTCTTACTTCTCGCAAAATGTTTTGTTTTTAGTAATTAGGCAGGCTTAATGTATATGACATTATTTTTGTTTTTGGCAGCAAATCACAGTACAAAGGTGAGCCAATTATTCTCATGGTCTTCATTTTTATAATTTATTTCCTTGGTTAATTTATTAATCTTAGTGAAGGTGTAATTATTGTGTAATTAACTTTTTTTCTTGATTCTATTCCTTTTATTTATGTGATTTTAAGCGGTGGGAAGCTGTTGCATACCTTGCATGCAATAAGTATAAAATTTGATGTCTTTTTATGAGCTTTCCCAAACACCCCCCCCCCCCCCCCAAAAAAAAAAATTAGTGGAAATGCTCAATCTTTTTGTTTACAAAGGATATCTCCAATTTTGGCTTGGGTATCAGGCCTTCTTAATTATCATCTATTAATCTTTCCATTCATAGTGAAGCTTAATTTTCAACCTGTTTTGGGGTGGCCACGTGAACCATTCTTTGTCTTTCTGTTCACCAAGCACATTTTCATCCTGAATGTTATTTGTACACTGTTTGTTTTTTCATGTGTGTCGATTTTGTTACCGATGATTTTTTTTATTGATATAATGTGATGATTTCTCTTGACAAATACAGGTGCTTGAAAAATTTCAACTCTGCAAGTTGGAAAAAAAAAGAGGGTTTCAAAATACTGTGCTTTCACGCTTTGGCGTCTTTGTCTTTGTGTTTGAAAGATTTCTGTAATAAAGGTGAGTGAGCTAAAATTTTGGAATTGTTAAGATCAAATTTTAAGTATTTGTTTCGATTTTGTTTTATAAAGTATGAATAAACTTGGTATTTCCTTTAACTTTAATTGTGTTTAAATTGAAATCCTAATTTTGATGGTTTGTTCATAATTAATGTTTGTTATGTTTTTTTGCTGTGTGATTTATGTGTTAATTTTTTTTCACTTTTTTTTTCTTTTTTTTTTCCAATCTTTTTTGCAGCTCTTCGCTTTTCCTCATAACAATTTGTTTTCAACATGTCTAAAAGATCTATAAATGCGTTGGTCAATGATGATAACAACAAAAAACAAACAAATAGTGATAATGAATATAATGTCTTGGTTCAGTGTGACCATCAGCCAAGAAAAGTGTGTAGAACCAGTTATCTTGAAAATCATGAAAACGCTGTTTTATCTCAGATTGATACATTTCTTCGAACTCCATATTTTAAACATCAGTGTAGTAGTAGTGGATCAGCTGTTGTACAATGCGATTTGAAAAATGCTAATTATGATAAAGTGCAGCATACTGCATCTGTTGAAAAAATTGTTCAGCCTTCTGATCGAAAAGGTAAAAAACCTATTAATTTGTTGGATAATTCTGATAACATGGCTGAAAAAACGATTGATCCTCAAAATTACAATCTTATGAACAAGGGCCAAGCATTCTTCCAGAAAAGCAGAACTGGTATGTTTTTTAATTTATATAAAAATATATTTCTGTTATCGTGTAAATTTATATTTAGTTTATTGCATATCTTTCCTAAGTCCCGTTTTCTTTCTTTTCTTTCCTGTGTATTTTTTTTGCAGGGGTTTTAAAAGATTACTAGATATTTGTGCCCGCGCGTTACTGCGGGATTGAAAATTTCATGAAAGATTATGCAACTTCATTCTCTTCGTAAGCAATGTTTGAGTTAATTTTGTTCCACTTAAGCAGCAATGAGAAATTGTAGAAATTGTAGAAAGGCAGAATTAACGTATGCCAAATGTATTTCAATGGAACTAATTATATAGAATTGGGAAGTCAAATAAATCATATATAGCCACAAAATAGTAACAGGTACAGATGAGATTAATCAACATCTACCAAATCAAAAGTAGATGTGGAAATTGAAATAATAAACCTTGTTTTCTGTTCAAAAAGTCATGCAACAATGGGAACATGACTAACCAGATAGAACTGTGATTAACTCACTTCATCCGTAAACAAAAGAAACCCAAACCAAGTTCAGCAAGAATTATGCACGACCTTTTTGAAAACTATATAATGAATTATAACAAATTGTTAAACAAACATGGACCGGAGGTTATCTTAAAATTCATTTAAATGGAAAATGGTAAATTTGGTTCACTTGAGATGCTAACCTTTCAAAATGCGATACTAATATAAGTTGCATATTAGGATGAAATGCATTAACGCTTACACTTCATAAAAGAAAAAACCAACAAAATTCTAATTTGTTTTTCTACTCAATGTTCCAGGAAATTGCCTAAATAGCAAGAACAATTGCACATGGAGCCTACCTTCTGAGTAGCACTTAAAAGCTCTCTTTGAACTCTCCTGTGCTCATATGAGAGGGAATTTTGTCGTCGCTCAATTTCAAGTCTAGCCTCTCTTTCCATAATGAGAGATTCCATTGCAGCCTGATAGACATATTCAAACATTTAATAATGTACAGAAGTTACCTAAATTCAGCCACAATGAATATCAAACCCATCTACTTACCATCTTATCCAACTCTTATTTCGTAAATTTCTCTTGTAAAGAAGCATAGTTTTTCTTGAGCCCCGCAATAATCTAATTCAATTCTTCTTCCTTGCTTTTCAATAAGATCCCTATTATCAAACAAACACAATTACTGTAGTAAACAACTTCATTGAGGATTCAAACGCACAAAATATGTTAATTCATACCCATTTCATCGCGATGCCGCTCTAACCATGAAAAATTAAAATTATAATCACTCAAATCAATTACAGTATATCACAAACTATGTCATCTAATAATCAATAAATTTAAGAAAATTTAAAATGAAATCAAAATCTTTAAATGTCCTAATTTTCTCAAATCTCAGAAGCCAAACAATATAAAAAGAAAGAAAAAAAAAAGGAGACGGATGAGAAGTGAAGGTTGAGTAACTAACTTGTCAGGATTTGGATAAGAGGCAGGAAGAGAAGGCCATGATCGGAACGCAATCTTCCTCTTCTTCTTGTAATTTCTGTTTCTCCTTTCAGATTTCAAATACAAAACGACCCATACTTAAATGAACTTAATCCCTGTAAAAAGTTTGGTATAAAACTTTCATGACACTTCTATAAAAATCCAGCATGCATGGTTCTTTTAAAATCAAAAAAAGGAGACGGATGAGAAGTGAAGGTTGAGTAACTAACTTGTCAGGATTTGGATAAGAGGCAGGAAGAGAAGGCCATGATCGGAACGCAATCTTCCTCTTCTTCTTGTAATTTCTGTTTCTCCTTTCAGATTTCAAATACAAAACGACCCATACTTAAATGAACTTAATCCCTGTAAAAAGTTTGGTATAAAACTTTCATGACACTTCTATAAAAATCCAGCATGCATGGTTCTTTTAAAATCAACACATAACTTCATATTAAACTTGTATAGACACAAACTTAATCAATTGATTTATATTTAAATAGAAAGAATGTAGTGGTCAGTTTTACCTATATTTTGTTTGTTGTCACTCCATTTCTATTTTTAATTAAAAGCTTGTAACTTATACGCATTTGCTTATAATTTTTACTTCCCTTCCCTTCCCCTGCTGCATAAACAGTAGAGTAGCCCTCGTTTACCTACAACAAATCGAAAACCATTTGGAGAAAATAACTAAGCATTTGGTTATTAGATTCTTAGTAGGCAAAGCAAGAAAATTACACATAACGAAACTATTGAAACTTTAAAACCCACTTCCCAAATTAGGTTCTCAGACTGGCTAATGAGCATATTGATTTTAAACTATCATCCCAAACCTACAATGCATGAGGTTTTTTATTTTTTATTTTTTTGGACAGTGTAATTAATCATTTTTAATAGAAGAATACAATTCATATAACAATAATTAGTAGAGAAAACGAACGCAGTAATGTAAAAATCATGGGGTTACTTAAATTTTGAGGGCTTAGGAGGCACCAAGTTCCATTTTTAGTCAGAGTTCGAAACTGAATTTGAGACTCTTATAGGTTCTTGTTAACAAACATAACATGGTGGACCAAATTAAAAACATATTTAAACCAAAAATTATAATATGAGTTTTTCTAATTTTTTCTATAAGAATTCTCATAACTCTAAACAAAAAGAAAAGTTCACCGCAAGGTTGGAGCTAACTGGGGTCAATTCTCCTTGCTCTGCAATCACACAAAACAAAAATCAAAGTTCAAAACTTAATATAACCTCATCAGCCAATTCAAAGTCCAAACAATTAACTAAAAAAATCCAGAATTTATAAAGTGAAAACCATAATTATTGAGGTTAGATTGCAGGACAACCAACCTCTACTCGTTTTCTGGCAAATTTGGGGTCCTTTGATTTCTAGACTTTGAGTAGAAACTGATTATACCATGGGCTAATATTCAAGTACCACAAAATATAATTTTATCGTAGTAAGCTTTTCGATTCACTCCAAACGAAGGTTTTATATGTTCACATACATATATTCACAACCATAAGAAAGAAGAAAACAACTCTTGGTACAGAGCAAAAATGAAGCACTAACGGATTCCCACACACCAAACTTTGAGAACAAACAAAAACAGAACCAAATTATATAGCAGCATGCAAGTCACGAAGGAACAAAGAAAAAAGAATACTCATTTGCAAATCCAAAATTAGAAAAAAGAGCATAGACAAAACTGGAAAACTCACCACAAAACGCTGGTCGTCGGAGTTTTTTTTTTTTTTTTTTTTTGGCAACGAAATTGGAAAATCTGAAAAAACTTGTAGCCGCAATTTTTCAGCAACAAACCTTCGGCGTCAACATTTTATAACAGAGACACACAAAAGTTGGACACGAAGAGAAAACGATGCATTGAAAATTCTGGAAAAAAAAAGGACTTACAGTGACGGACGGCGGAGGACAGAGCAACAATCGCGACTCAGAGAAAACCCTAGCTTGATCCACGCCGCTAGTTTTGGACAGTGTAGAAATCGAAGGAAAACCCAAATCCAAGGAAAAGCAAATGGCTTTTCGAATTCCATTTATTTATTTATTTTTATTTTTCTAGAGTTTGGCCACTGTGATTTATAGTTTTTGAGAGAGAGAACTGGAGAAATTTCTACTGGGTTGGTCTTTTTCAGCAGGAAAGTGAGAGAGAAATCGAGATCGGAGAGCGAGGGAAGGCAAGCTTTAGCAACATAAGGGTTTGTGGGAGAGATCGAAATGGATGGAAGGCTTCTTGGGTAGAGAAAGAAAGCATGAGAAAGAGTGAGAGATGAGAGAAGACCGCAAAGTGAAGGAGAGTTAGAGGAAAAGTCGAGAATGAGTCGAAGCAGAGCCCTTCGACGATGATCGACACGTGGACAGGATGATTGAAGAGGAGGTGTGCAGAGCGATGAACGCGTGGGCAAAAATTAGAGGAATTGCGAGGAATGACGTGCGGAATAAAGGAAAGACGTGATGAACATTGGTGGGGAACTGTTCCAGATGTCATGATGTTGTTTTTTTAATTATTTTTTTTCTGGTGATGGACACCCTCTCTCACAATCCATGCTCAGCTTTTGTTTCTCTCTCTCTTTCTTTTTCCCCTTTTCTATCCATTTTATTCTGCATGTTCCAGATTTTTGGTTTTTTAATTATTTTTTGGTGGAAAGGCATGCATCATTGCTGCCAGATGTGGATCAGGTATGGTTTTTTAATTATTTTTTTATGGAAAGGCAGGTACCATTTGCTGCCAGGTGTGGATTAGGTAAGGGAAAAACGCTGGAATCGAAGAGGGAGTCAGAATTTAAAAGAAGATACACATGATGAACAGTAGCCCTCTCACAGGATGAACAGTGGACGGGAACTGCTTTAGTAGATAGCTACAACAATATAGAAAAAAAAAAGGAAACAGGAAAGTATCAACCCGTGGCCTTTGAGGGCAAGGCAGTCTTTTCACTGTGGAAAAGATGACAAAAATTTGGCTTAACAAACAAATCGAGGGGCATTTTAGTCCGTGCACTGTCCGTGAACAGTACCACGTCGTTGGGGTTTTAGTATAGGTATAATGTGGATTTTGGGGATAAGAATTATAAATGTAGTCACTGCGGTGCCTATTTTTGGTTGAAAGAGTCTCTTAAGCAAGTATGTAAAAAAGATGAACCTATTCTCACTCTTTGTTGTCAACAAGGAAAAATTGCTTTTCCAAATCCAAAACCAACACCGCCTTTTTTAGAATCTTTGCTTGATCCAAATGGTGGTCCAAAAAGTTTATCATTTCGAGAAAATATTAGAGCTTACAATTCTATGTTTTCATTTACTTCGATGGGAGCCAAAATTGATCACTCAATTAATGATGGTTCAGGTCCTTATATTTTCAAAATTAGTGGTCAAGTTTGCCATTTGATGGGATCTCTGTTGCCTGCTGACAATGAGTGTCCAAAATTTGCACAATTATATGTCTATGATACATACAATGAAGTGCAAAATCGATTGAAGGCTTTTGAATCTGATGGAAATAATAGAAAGCTTGATCCAAAAATTGTTGAAGGTTTGATTAAGATGTTTGATATGTCAAATGAGTTAGTTAAGCTTTTTCGAACAGCAAGAAATAAGTTTGAAACTAATAGACTCACTTCTTTGAAAATGAGATTATCAGCAAGAGAAACAACAGATGGTAAACAATATGACCAACCAACAAGTGATGAAATAAGTGGTCTGATAGTTGGTGATATAGGACTTGCTGATTCTAATAGAGATATTATTATTGAGTCTAAAAGTGAAGGATTAAAGCGTGTTACAAAATTAAATCCAAAATTTATGTCTTTGCAATATCCTCTTCTTTTCCCATACGGTGAAGATGGTTATAGACCTGATTTAAAATGGAACAAAAATTATAAGGGTTCAGAGACTAAAAGACAAAGGATACCCATGAGAGCTTTTATAGCGTATCAAATTCAAGAACGAGAACCATGCTTAACAACATTGTTAAAAGGGGGGAGACTTTTTCAACAATATTTGGTTGATTCTTATGCAACACTTGAAGAAGATAGGTTAGATTACATTAGGCAAAACCAAAAAAATTTAAGAAGTGAAGTTTACAAAGGAATTTATGATGCGATGTCAAGGGGTGATAATGATGCAAACAATTTGGGACAAAAAATTGTATTGCCTGCTTCATACACAGGGAGTCCTAGATATATGATTAATAATTATCAAGATGCAATGGCTATTTGCAGAGAATATGGACATCCTAATTTATTCATAACATTCACATGCAATATAAAGTGGCCAGAAATCATAAGAGAATTTCAGAAAAAACCAGGATTCAAACCTGAAGATAGGCCTGATATAATTTCCAGAGTATTTAAAATGAAACTCGATGATATGCTTCACTTTATAAAATCTGGAAAACCTTTTGGAGAAGTTGAAGCAAGTAAGTCTCTAAGAGTCCTTCTTTTCCTTTATTAATGTTTATTTATTTTTTTCTGACCTAACATAATTTTTTTTCTCTGTTTGTTTGTTTTCTTTTATTTTTCTTATAAACAGATGTTTGCACGATTGAATTTCAAAAAAGAGGTTTGCCTCATTCTCATATATTAATATGGTTAAAATCAAACTTCAAGTGTCATTCCTCATGTGATATAGATTCTATTATTTCAGCTGAAATACCAGATAAAATTGTTAATCCAAAGCTTTATGAAATTGTTAATCAATTTATGATTCATGGTCCATGTGGTCACATTAATTCAAAGTCTCCTTGCATGCGAGAAAATAAGTGTTCAAAAAATTTTCCAAAACCATATAAAAATGAAACACTATTTGAGCCTAATGGTTTTCCAATTTATAAGCGTTGTGACGATGATACAAAATTTTTCATAAAAAATGGCATCAAAATTGATAATAGCTTTGTTGTTCCTTATAATGCAGAACTACTTTTGAGATACAATGCTCATATAAATGTTGAATCATGTTGTCAATCTATGCTTATAAAGTATTTGTTCAAATATATTAATAAAGGTTCAGATAGAGCACGGTTACTTCTTCAAGAAGATTCAAATGATGAAATATTAGCATATCTCAATTGTAGATACATATCACCATATGAGGCTGTTTGGAGATTGTTCCAATATTCAATACATTATAGAGAACCTTCTGTTGAGCGATTACCTGTCCATTTACCATTAGAACAAAACATTGTTTTCAGTGGTAATCAATCATTGGAATCAATTATTAATCAAAGAGCTTCTGAACATACTATGTTAACAGCTTGGTTTGAAGCAAATAAAATTTATAATGAATCACGCTTGCTAACTTATGCTCAGATGCCATCCAAGTTTTTATATGATGGACGACAGAAGTTTTGGAAGCCAAGGAAACACAAAGGATCAATTGGTAGGATAGCATATGTGCACCCTGCATCTGGTGAGTTATATTATTTAAGAATGCTTTTAAATTTGAAAAAAGGTGCATTGAATTTTGATGATATCAAAACTGTTAATGGTGTTCTCCATTCTTCATATCAAGCTGCATGTAAATCATTAGGATTATTAGGTGATGATAAAGAATGGTTAGATGCTTTATCAACTGCTACACATGTTGCATCATCTCCTCAGTTAAGACAATTATTTGTTACAATTGTTTTGTTTTGCGATGTTGCAAATCCTGAAATTCTTTTTGATACTCATTGGAAAAATATGTATGACGATATTTTATACAAGCTGCAAAAAACTTTTGCAATTCCTAATATGATTGTTCCGGAAGATGAACTAAAAAATTCTGTCTTATTTGAGCTAGAATTACTTTTTAACAATGCATCTAGCTCTTTGCAAAAACATTGTTTGCCAATGCCTGATGAAAAAAAGATGCTAGAAATAAAAAATAAACTTTTAAGAGAAGAATTAAATTATGATTGTCAAGAATTATATAGAAAACATGAAATATTGAAATCACAACTTAATGAAGAACAAAAATATGTATATGATACTGTTATAGATACTGTAAATACAAGAAAACAAGGATTATTTTTTGTCTATGGCCATAGAGGTACTGGAAAAACATTTTTATGGGATACAATTATAAGTAAGCTTAGATCTGAAGGCAAAATTGTTTTAGCTGTGGCATCATCAGGAATAGCATCATTATTATTACCAAATGGTAGAACAGCTCACTCTAGGTTTAAAATTCCGTTGGTTATTACTGATACATCAATTTGTCCAATAAAGAAAAAAACTCATCTTGCCACATTAATTGAAAAAACTGATTTGATTATATGGGATGAGGCACCTATGAATCATAAATATTGTTTTGAAGCATTGGATAAATCACTTTCTGATATTCTATCACATTTACATGCTCCGAATAACATTGTTCCATTTGGTGGTAAACCCCTTTTATTAGGAGGTGATTTTCGACAAATATTACCTGTTATTCCTGGAGCAAACAAAGAAGATATAATAAATGCTTCTTTAAACAATTCTTATTTGTGGCCACATTTTAAAATTTTTCGTTTAAAAGAAAATATGAGGTTGTTAAGAAATGATATAAGCATTGATGAAAAACAAAAAATCAAAGATTTTGCAAATTGGATTTTAAAAGTAGGTGATGGAGAAATTGATAACATAGATGCACTAAATGATTCAAATGACATTGATACATCTGTGATTGAAATACCTAAAGATTTAATAATCCATTCTTCCACAAACCCAATTGCTGCAATCTCTTGTGCAACTTTTCCCAATTTTGAAAATTCTTTTGACGATTTTGTATATCTAAGAGAACGAGCTATTATTACACCTCGAAACACAACTGTGTCGGATGTAAATGATTATATAACTAATTTATTACCTAGAGAACATCATACATTTTTAAGTTATGATTCTTTGTGTTCTTCAAATGGAAATTTTGAAAATCTTGAAACAATGTATCCTACAGAATTTTTAAACAAACTTGATTTCAACGGTTTGCCTACACACAATCTCATTTTAAAAGTGGGAATGCCAATTATGTTATTACGAAATTTAAACCAATCTTTGGGTTTATGCAATGGAACTAGATTGATTGTGACACAATTATTTGATAGAATTATTGAGGCTAAAATTCTTGCTGGAACTAATATTGGTCACAAAGTTTTCATACCAAGAATCACTCTTGCAGCAACTGAAAGCAAATGGCCTTTTATTTTAAAAAGACGCCAATTTCCAGTTAGACCATGTTATGCAATGACCATTAATAAAAGCCAAGGACAATCTTTGAAACAAGTTGGATTATATCTTCCTGAACCTGTTTTTACTCATGGTCAATTATATGTTGCATTATCTAGAGTTACATCAAGAAAAGGTTTAAAAATATTGATAGGAAATGGAGAAAACAATTTAAACAATTATACAAAAAATATAGTATTTAAAGACGTGTTACAAAATTTACAATAATTTGTTTATAATCATGAATACATATTGAGCAATTTATATAGTTATCATTTGATCACCTTCTTTTGTTAAATACTTTCTTACTGCTACATTAATATTCTTACCCACTTTTGTTCAACCAAATGCAGGTTACCTTCATTGGAACTACTGTTTTTAGTTTGCTTACATAGGAAATAAATGCTGCAATTGCACATTGATTTTAATTATGGTAAAGCCTCAAAACTATTCCATCTGCCTATCCTATTTTTTAATATTTCCTTAAACATATAGTATATATCCATTTCCAATTTTCTACCTAAATTAAAAAAAGAATTCAAACATTTTCAAAGAGATTAAACATGTTCTAATAAACAAAGTTTTTACAATTGCTTTTTCAATGTACAGTGAGATGTTAACCTCTTCCTCCGCAGATTCAATGAAAAGAAGACACATGACAAATTCAACAACCAAGTTGCAGCTACAACAAATATGTTTAAGCACGGTATAAAAGCAAAGATTATTAGGTATGGCCTAAATCCTCAACTACAATGGAATGACTTAATGGTATGTTTTTCTTAACTTTCTTTTCTTTGCTGATTCCCGTTTAAATTCAATATTTACTAACCTTTCTCTTCAGAGGAATTCGTTGCTACCAATGTATGTATATACAAACGATCTTCTTTTTACCTAATCTGAATACATAGCTTATTCCTTGCTTGACCATTGATGAGTTAAGGGGGACATATGTACAAAGTATATCTTCAATGAGAACATCTTCATCTATACTTTTGTATGTCCAACTCAAACCTCTCATTAGACAACCAACCAATTAGCCATGTGTTCACAATACGTCAAAAGGAGAAAGTTTTTGTGTATAAATTGGTAGCAACCAATTCCTCTGAAGAGAAAAGATGGAAGTGATGATTATTTCTCCAAATGATGAAGGCTGAAATAACTCAGCATACTTTGTCTCTATATTACAAAGAGGCATCTAACTAGCTATATCTGATCCATCTTTTTACATGTTTCACTTCACTTTTACAGATAAAATACTAATGAATTAACTCTTGATTAACAATGTCATTGTTTAAATTATTTCAAGTGTTGCTTTTATTCAACCTGTTTGAATTTTGCCATTTACACACTCCTATAGGATTTTGGATTTTTGTGAATTTTCAAGATTTTCCTTGGCTTCAATTTTTCTTTTTCAATCTGTCTATCATGTTTCCATTGACCATTTCATCATTTTCGCCCCACAGTAAAATTACAATTATCAATATGGATCCTACCAACAATGCATTGCCATATCGTTTTCATTTTTTTCCTGTTTTGTTATTTGTAGTTTTCGTTGTGTGATTAGTATAAGGAAAATCATATAAGATTTTGGTTTTTTGTGGGTTTTCAACTTTTTTCATGGCTTTTTGACCATTTAATTGTTTTTGGCTCCAAAGAAAATTACAGTTCTCGATTTGCATTCTTCCAAGGGTGCATAACCGTATCATTTTCTCATTTTTGTTTTTGTTTTTCTGTTGTTTCTAATTTGCTGTGTAGCATTCTATTCCATGTACAAAGTTGAGCCTTTAATAAATTTAGTTATGAATGTTTTGTAAACATGGAAGACCTTATAAAACTCAATCATGTGATGGTGGAGCACTCTTTTGCTCCCAATTGAGGTTAGTGTTCTTTATTGACTCTATAAAAGTTCAATGGTTGGATAAAGTAAACAGAAGATTTTTTTTGGGTTTGTGAATGAACAAGGAAAACAACGGAAATATAGGAACTTATATTAGACTCTCAAAAATTTTCTTTAAAACATAGGTCAATTTTCTGTTTACTAACATCATAATACCTCTTCCTCTATTTGAATTTAATCCCTTTGTTCTCATTTTCTATACAAATGGTTCTGCACCCTTCATTCAAACTTGATCATTCTATAAATATCTATATTATTTTATCCTTTTGAAACATATTTTCTCATACATTTTCTAATCCCGCAGCAACGTGCGGGCACTATTTCTAGTTTTTATATCTATTTGCTAAACCAAAAACCAAAAAAAGGCTTCTAGGTGGTTAACATTCAATTCTTCCATTTTTCACCATCACTTGTAGTTAAATATACAGAAACAAAACAAAACCCAAGAAAATGCAATAATTATAATTTATTTTAATTTAATTTAGTTAATTTATACGAGTGACTAAATAGTTTTCAATTTGATTTTATTCTTTTATACATAATTATGATATTTGTATGATAAAATGACGAGTAATGTTAGTTAGACCAAATTTGCAAATGATTTGATGTGTAACTAATGGAAATAAGCTTGTTAACCAACCCTTAAGTAATAATTTAATTATCAACAATCACATCTTATGATTTACAAAATATGATTTAAATATATTTTATTTCACAAAAAATACCTTAAAATGACGTCATGTATGCCATCATTAAAGAAAATGAGTAATACTATACCTTTTAGCATTTTCATTATATGTGAAACGTGAACGTGTCAAACATGAAAGGTGTGAAATGTAATTAGTCCCTTAATTTAATTACTTATTTGGTAACATATTCGAAACTTAATTCGTCAACTCAAAACTAGTACTTACTATTTCACAGTTGGGTTTTTAGTTATAAACAACAGATATGTTTGTCTTATTTTTCCTTTTGTCCTTTGAGGCTTGGACATCTACTTCAAATCAAGCAAGACGTGAATGGCATGCAACCACACGTCTTAAAGTTCAAGATTTAAAATGCCCCAGCAGATCTTTAGAGATTACTTGTTAATAAATATTTTTTTTTCTTTAATTTATCTGGAAAACGTTTTTATTAATGAAAGTAGCTGGAAATTCAGTGTCACATCATTGAACAAATCCTATATCCTTTTAAAATATATGAATAATATATTAGTTTCTCATAAGAAAAAAATATTGGAATTTCCTCTGGGATATAATGGAGGGTTTCAAATTCTAATTTTCCTTCTCTCATCTATCTTCTTACCCACCCTCACCACTAGGTTAATCTCAGTGACTTGCTAAAACTGTAAATTTGAGTTTGGATACATGGAGATGGAGGGTTTCGAACTCTTAACTTTCCTTCTCTCATTTATCTTCTTACCCACCCTCACTACTAGATTAATCTTAGTAACTTACTAAAATTGTAAATTTGAGTTTAGATAAATGGAGGGTTTCGAACTCTAACTTTTCTTCTCTCATCTATCTTCTTACCTACTCTCATCACTAAGTTAATCTCAATGACTTACTAAAGCGGTAAATTTGATGAGTTTGGATAAAATGGAGTATAACACACGGGCCTAATTATAGAGAGATTTTTTAGTGTTCCCGTCACACGAAATGATACATCACGTATCCCTCTACAAATGGTGGGTTATGTGTGTTAAAAGGTTAATAACTTAAAAATTAAAATTTTCTATCACTTATATAAAAACACGTGATATATTATCCGTGTTTCCTTCATAACTAAATTTTTTTCCTAATTATGAGTCTGATTCTTGTAATGTTGCGAGGTGAGTTGAAAGTGGATGCAAACGAGTGACGCCGTAATTGATGATGTCTTCCAGATGACCAGACAATTGGAGTCAGTTGACTTCTTATACTTTGTCGTTAATATAATGAAGTAACTCACCCGATGGCTTCCGTTGCAACTAAATATGGGGCATGATGTTTCTTCATTTATTTATTTTTTCAATGCTATAGCAAGAGATGTAAATATTTTCCTGAGAATTTAATAAAATATTCGTATCATTTAAATTAATCAAACTCACCAAATTAAGGATTACGTGAATAATATTAATCTTTAATATTAGAAAGTCATAAATAAATTTTGGTGTCTCAAGGCTTCATAAAAAATAACTAGACACAATAGTCCCTGATACAAAAAAAATTACAACCACCCATAAAAAAAACAGATTATAATACCAAGGGTATTTCCTTAAACACATATTTAATTTATTTTGTTTTAGATAATAACAGAAAACACTAAAAAATAAAAAAGTGGCGTCAAAACTGAAACCACACAAAAAAATGCCACAAAAAACTAAAATCTACAGCATGAGAGGGGAGGATGAAAACGCACGACGCGATCATGCTTTTCCATAGCAAAAAAAATATATTGATCGTGCTGCTCTAGACCTAGAATTCACATACCAGTATTTAAAGAAGACAGGTATGCAGTACATGCCCCGTTTTGAAGATGGTAATTAATTACTCCATCAATTTTCTTGGTATTTCTACATTCAATTTTTTTGCCACTTGACTAATTACTCCGATCAGAATTATATTTAATTACTGTATGTATGGGTTTGTATATTTATTTAATTTTTATGTAATTTAATTTTGATTTTAGCATCAAAAGGAGGCTATGACAAAGGGACTGATAACTTGCAAGATGTGGAAATGGCTGTTGACGATGCTGATGGTAACTCTTCCTCTCAATCTCTCCGTTGAATTTGCTATTGCTATTGTATCTTTAATCGTGTACACCAAATTAAACAACGCATTGTTTCTAGTTGAATGACACACCCCGACCCAAGGGGTCCAGGCGTGCTGGCCATCATGCCTGGACCCCCTGGGTCGGGGTGTGTCAGTTTGGTATCAGAGCTTCCTGAAAAGCCACCCAGAATTTAGAAGTAAATTTTGGGTCTCGATCAGAAATAATATTCACCGGAACTCCATGATACTTCACAATCTTCGTAATGAACAATTTAGCCAATTTATTCAAAGGATACTTCTCCCTTACTGGAATGAAATGCGCTGACTTGGTAAGTCGATCCACAATCACCCAAATACCATCGAATCCATTTCGTGTACGAGGAAGTTTATACACGAAATCCATGGTTACATTTTCCCATTTCCACTGGGGAACGGGAAGTGGCTGCATTCGCCCAAATGGCTTCTTTCTTTCTGCTTTAACTTGATGGCAAATAATACATCTACTCACATAATCTGCAATTTCCCTTTTCATACCCGGCCAATAATAAAATGGTCGAATGGTATGCTTATGCAGGAAAACAGAATGTATGTTCCGAATAATGAGGAATTAAAGAAGGAAATTTTGGATGAAGCGCATTGTTCAGCTTATGCGATGCACCCGAGAGGAACTAAAATGTATAACTGACACACCCCGACCCAGGGGGTCCAGGCGTGCTGGCCGTCACGGGGGCGTGACGTAACCATAAGTGCGACACGGAAGCAAAACAATAACATACGCAATAAGGAATTCAAACCAAACTCTAGCAGAACAACCTACTAGAATAACAGGACGAGTTAAGATAAACACATAAATTCAGAGCATAGGTTTCAGTGCAGTCAAGTAGGACTAAAATAAAAGTACATCACCCTCAGGTGAGTCCTACATGTCAAGAGTCTGTTAGAAAGCCGGAATAAGACCTCGAGAGCCACCAACCGCTAACTAGAACCTGGAGGGGCGCAAAACAAAATGAGTGGGTCAGTAAAACCAAAGAGTTTGCCAAAACAGTTCATTTAAACATTTCTAACCCCTCACCGTAAAAACCTGTATACTTTCCCAGAAAATAGTATATAACCATACATACATACATACATATATATATATACGCAACATCAAAACTCAACTCATATCCATCATCACAACATCTCAGAAATGATATGCCATGCCCAAAATATAATCAGAATGCATCAATATCAATCAGGTGAAATAATACGTCAACCGGAGACCCTACAATGGTCCTGTACGGCTGATTCTAAAGCTCAACATCTAATCCAACCGGAGTCACCTCGGTGACCTGTACGGTCCAACTCTGCACGTCACTCGGAACTACATATAGTAGTCTGTACGACGACAGGTGTATAATTACGCTCTAGTGCTTCCCTCATCAATCATCAGCGCGCATAACTAAGGTCACCCACTAGTCGGAATCACATCTAATGATCTGTACGACTAGCATGTCGGAACCCTCACATGGTCTGTACGACATCCACCTACTTGGATCCAAGACGAGCGTACGGTGTGGTGAATAACAATATAAGCACTAACACCTAAGTGCAGGTTATGAGTTTTCAATGCAATTCATATAAAATAACTCAGCTGAATAATAATAAAACTCACCTGTGCGTCCACCACGTCAATTCACATATATAAGCATCAATTATCAAGCTAAATATCTCAACAATTTCATGCATGGCAAATAAATTCATAATTTTCATATAAACGTATTTTCTGGGGAAAAACAATTGTATATAGGTAATACGAAATCAAAACTGCCCACTCACTGATAAGTCGATGGGTCGTAATCCCTGTGACGTCCCTGGATGCGCTCGTCCTCGGGATAGGTGTCACCTATATGCGAAACAACTATAAAAACGTTAATTTTAAACACATAACCAATAATTCGAAATAACTTCTCATACGATGCTCAATTTGGGTATATGAATATATCACATCGACCTACTCGACGTCACGGACGTCGAGAAATTTTTAGAAAAATTTTTGGATGTCCCACGCGCCCCCACATGCCATGACAGGCACGGGGACACGTGCCCCCCACGCGCACCATCTTCAACCTCGGCTCGCCGGACTGGTTTTTCCGGCCTCACACAAAACCCCTCAAATCTCGGTGGATCGAGGCAACCAAGGTATGTATCTTCATCTTTGAGTCATTTCAAGTTGATTGGTACTAGTTTTAGGAAGTGAAACCCTCGGAATCACGTGAAACCCGAACCTCCATTTTTTGTCACTGTTCATGCAAACGTAAAATGTTGATTTTCAGGGAATTCTAAGCTTGTAGTGAGCTTAGTGAGGTCCCAAGGAGGCTCGGAGTACTTCGTTTGAAGGATTTGGACGTCGGGATCACGTGGTTCAACTTTGGCCGATTTTCTTGGAAATTTTCCGGTGAGATTTCTTGATTTTTAGAGCCTTAAGCTAGTCTATCGTGATTCTACATGTTTGGGGCTTCATTTTGGTATAAAATACGAAGAAAATGGTTGAGAAACGAAGGAGAATCACGTCTGGACCCCCTGGGTCGGGGTGTGTCACTGAAGGCTTGCAAGTATCTAAAACTGATTCAGTTTGTTTCTCTTGGACCACAATGCAAGACTTCTCATGAATGTTTTTTCATGCATAAGTTCGTTTCTCATCAAATCAAGGTTTGATTTGATAGCAGGTGGGATCTTAGATAGGATAAATGTCAAAGCAATGTGGAAAGAGATGACAGGTTAATTCAAAAGTTTTATGTAAATGTGTAATTATCATTGAATCGAATCATAATACAATCAGTTAAATAAATTTCTTATTTTTATTTTCTTCATCTTTCTTTTCTTTATCTCCTACTTATTTTTGCTTTCCAAGTTTACTAAATTATTTTATGTTGTATTTGGAAATATAAGTAGATTTTTTCAACGTGTGTACATATTACAAATTCAGAAGAAGAGGATGACGAGATTATTGAAATCAATGGTGGGCATTCAAAAACTACATTTGATTTCTTTTTCTTTTTTTGGTAGTTTTTTGTTCATTTACTATGTAAAGGGAGGATATTAGGGGTACCGGTGAGTGGAGATTCCTCTGCAGATCAATTTGACTTAGAGGTTAGATTTTGGTTAACAATAGAATTTGGTGGTTTGCTTCTTAGTGTTGACTTAGAGGCATTGGTTATCTTGCTTCGTCCGAATTAGATATTTTGAATTTTATTTGTCACTAATACTGTTCAAGAGTTTTGTTATTTTAAAAATTACGTGGAGAGGCTTATGGAAATATTGGATATTACATCCTAAACCAATGTAAATTCTTGAACCTTTAAGCAATTAAACCCATGTGCAAGGCTATAGTATCTGCTTTGTCAGTACCCATTTTCTTGCATCACTTTTCCACTTATCCTAACTTCTAAATGTCATCTTGATTTGCTATATTTTATGACAAAAATCAATTATCCATTTTCTTGGCTTCATAGGCTTCATAGGCTTACTCAATAGGTGATCAATTTATCAAAGTTGCAGAGTTTAAGTATTTGGCTGTTTGTTTGTAATACCTTTTTAGAAGAAATCCCTAACATATCCATCAATGCTCTCCCTCTTCATCGTAAAGAAGTGGTCAATTGCATTTTCTTCTACCATTTGGTTTCCATTGAAGCTTACAATTTATCACTTTGAATTAATCGTACCATGTTAATTGTCTTACTTCCATTTTACAAGTTGTAGAGATTGATAACTTCTTTGCATTTGCAGGTAGTCGGGAAAAATGTAATTTTGGAGCACCGCTATAGAACAATTTTATGAGATGTTGCTAAATATACCTTACAACTAAAATTAAGCATGTGGCCTATATTTGCAGTCCACGGGATTCAGTTATATACGAAAGGTTTTATTAAAGTATCTGTATTTGTTTCACAAAATGAAAAATGTAGATATTGTATGTTAGTTTGTACAAACATTTAATTATTATTTATTACATTTTTTTTTTTGAAAAGTAATTTTCACGCACCAATTTTTTTTACCTTACACAAAGTTTCCGGCACTTTCAAATCTTTTAAATGAACCTATCAAAAGGTTCTTACATTATTTTTGTTGTTCATAATGATCGGTATCATTAATTGGGGAAAAAAAATCATGCTTCTTGACAATTGCACAGTGAAAAAAAAAAAAACTACGTATGTTGCGCGTAGCACGCCGTGATTAAAAAAAAAGGCTTTCGCATGCGTGTACGCGCCTGCATAAAGGCTAGTGTGGATTAATGTAGAAGCTAAGTTACTATAACTTTTAAAAGGTCCCACTATTTGTAGCCGTTGGATTCTAGATTGATGGATGTGCAGGATTTGGTTGAAAGTAACCGAAGAGGATCCCTTTCCGTCTGGAAGGTCTTGTGGATTTGTTCTTCTTAATTAGCCACCAAAGTCTAAAAGTCATGCATCCCTAATTCTCAAGTCATAACCAAATCCATTTTAATATTGTTACACATCCGAATTAGCAATAAACAACGCCACCATTAAAAATAAGAATAAAATACACCAAGTGGGACTAAATTAATTTTCATCACAAAAATAGTGAATTATGTGTAAAATTCAAGGTATTAAGGTCGAGCATTAGAGCGAGCAAACCTGCTGGTATTTTCTTCAAAGTTGGAAGCCATCCATTCCATGATCCATCTCCATGCCTACCCCTCCTCCCTTATCTCATGATTTCCATGGCAGAAATCCAAAAGAAAACCATTACTCCCACTCCTAGTCCTATAACCACTCCTACTCCGTCCACTTCCAAACCAAAACACAGTTTGTTTCTCGCTTGCTTCGGATTTTCCAGGCAAACGAGTCGCAGACGGAGTATGAGATCAAAGTCGCCCCCCCTCATCCGAAAGGAAGCTAACTATACCAGAGAAGATAATCGCGATGACCGTACGATTGATATGAAGGGTGAACATTCAACTAGTATTACTAGTCAACGCAGCTGTTATTTGATTTCTTGGTCAAGCTGGAGGTTTCGCACCAAGAAGTCCGCCGCCAGAACCGTCCCCATCGACACCTCCGGTACCACCGTCACCGACAAAAGGGAACGTCCGTCCAAGGTGGTCAAGTTTTCCAGCTTGCAGACCAAGTCAAAGTCAAAGTCAAAGTCTGGTAACCTCGTCTCTAACTCCGAAGAAGTACTTCCGGCCACCACCGATGGGGAGCCGCCAGGGACTCCAAGTCGGGAAGAGGCTGAGCCTCCTCCCATCGTCTCAGACCCGCAGACCCCTATTAACCATAACCCTCCACAGGTATAGTAATTAATAGGGTAAATTACACTTTCATCTATATTTTAATTCCTTACAACATCTTTAAAACATTTCACTTCATACCTTAAGTACTATTTTATTTCAAAATAATATATTCGTTACATTTTCCATTCATTGATCCGTTAAATGCTGACGTGATTGCCACAAATATATACCACGTGGCAAACAAAAATAATTTTTAAATTTTTTTAAAAAAACCTGAATTTTTACAAAAAAAAACCAACCCCCCCTGACGACCAGAGACCCAACTCCCCCCTCTCCCCGCATGACCCTCATCCCTTCGCGATCTTGTGATTTTCAGCAGGAAGAAGAAGAGGAAGAGGAGGAGGGAGGAAGAACCCGTCCCCCCCTCCCCCCTGGCCAGAGACCCAGCTCCCCCCTCTCCCCCGCGTGACCCTCCTCCCTTCGCGATCTGGTGATTTTCAGTAGGAAGAAGAAGAGGAAGAGGATGAGGGAGGAAGAAAAGAAAAAAATAACCCCACCCACCCACCCATGACCCGAAGAAGAAATCTGCAGCAGGAAGAAGAAGAGGAAGAGGAGGGAGGAAGAAAAGAAAAAAAAAAAAAACCAACCCCCCCCCCCCCCCCCCGCCAGAGACCCAGCTCCCCCCTCTCCCCCGCGATCCTCCTCCCTCTGCGATATGGTGATTTTCAATGTGGGTGAGTTTTGAAATTACTTTGAGTTGGTTGCTGGGGTGATTTTCTTTCTTTCTTTCTTCCTCCCTCTTCTTCTTCTTCTTGCAGATGTGGGTCGTTGGGTTTTTTTTTTTGTTGTAAAAATGCAGGTTTTTGAAACAAATTAAAATTTTATTTTATTTGCCACGTGGCAGACATTTGGCAGCCACCTGACATATATGTGGCAGCCACGTCAGTATTTAACGGATCAATAGATGGAAAATGTAACGGATGTATTATTTTGAAATAAAATAGTACTTAAGGTATGAAACTGAAATGTTTTAAAGATGTTGAAATGAATTGAAATAGAGCCCAAATATGAAGTATGAAAATGTAATTTACCCTAATTAATATTTATTCGCTCGTAGATAAGACTTAAGAGCATTGACGGTTAGATTCAAGGTTTTAAGTTTGATTTTGCTCCCCCAGTATCACTTCACATAATAAATTATTTGTGCACTGCAGACCAACACGATCAACCTCGAAAGTAGGAAACATTTGGAGTCCCCTAAGGTTGGCACGTGTCAAAAGCGATTTTGCAGGAAGATTGATTCACTAAGAACAAGTACAACTATTGCAGGAAGAAAAGGACCACCTAGCAGCCAAAGCCAACCAGATTCACCGGCTGGACAGGAGGCCAGGACGCGCACGTCGCGTACTCGGACAGTGTCGCACTCCGTGTCTTTCCCCGCTCGCGAAAGCCAAACTCAACAGGGGGCGCCGGTGACTCCGTCCGTGGCACACAATTTTAGTAAACAATATTCGTCGTGGTCGTGGTCGACTACCGTGTCCAACAACCCCGGATCGAAAAATAATAATAGGGGGAAGGCTAAGGCAAAGGGAGAGTCGAGTACTGCAGCCAACAGGAAGAATTTGGATCCACTGATTGGTATGTCTATTATTTTGGTGACGTTGATTATTATGTTAGTATGGGGTCGTTTGTGTGCTATTCTTTGTACGTCCGCATGGTTTTACTTGCTCCCGCGCTTAAGATCAGCGGCGGCCGCCACCACTACTGCTGCTGATGGATCTGGATACCCTCACCATAATTCCAGTTCCAATGTTAATACCCCGCGGGCCATGGATATGAATTCCGAAGAATGGAAGAAGAAGGTCGTCTTAGAGGGATTTCTTGAGAGGAATCACCGGAATATAATTCTATAAATTTGCAGCTAGAAATTGGGCTATTTGAGATGCAATAAAAGAAAAATAAGGAAACGACCTTCAATCAAATAAGTTATAAGTTGTTTATTTCTGTGACATGTTGAAAGCATATGTGATTGGCACATATGAAATATTACTTGTTTCATCATTTTGTCACTGCTTTGTGTGTAATTAAAATTTTGAGAACATCAAAGTATCATGTATCATGAAATATCTGTGTAATCTTACAATTTTTTTTTAATAAGAAGAGAGGAAGTACAACAGCCACTACAAAGCAAGCTACTACCACCAGACTAGCCATTACATTCTTCAAACAACAAATCAGGTATTAAGTCTGGTGGTTTCTCGAACCATGAATGATCTCGAACCACTAACAACAAATCAGCTATTAAGTCTGGTGGTTTCTCGCATAGCAGCTGCAATTTGGAGAGAGTTGCTTTTGACATGGATGGAGCCACTATAGGCCTGGAGCGGATGCCCCCACTCAGTTTTTGATCATATATATATATATATATACACACACGTATGTATGTATGTACACAAATTGTACAGTTTTGCATCCCAATGACCAGCTCTAATTAAACTACAATTAATTTCCTATACATAACCTATATGTTAATTGGTATCAATGTGACTGACTTCGCCAACAATAATTCTAATTGTTTTGTATGAAAACTTTATGAATTAATATATATAAGCGTTTTGTTCAGTAAATTTTTTAGTTTTTTAATTGTTTGAAGATAGCTCCATTTATACAAATCTGTAGCTTCGTCCTGGCTTTAGACAATTAAGTTTTGTAATCCCCCTTTCTGAAGCCAGCGCCAAACCCTCCCTGGTCGCCAAGCCTCAGTCTGCAGCGGCAATAAACACATGATGAAAACTACAGGAGCGGGCTGCAAGAAACTAACCAGCATCATTTCGAATCACCACCCCAACTCCGCCTATTTTTATTTATTTTTGGTCACAACACCAAGCTCCATCGACGTTAAGTTTGTGGAAACCACAAGGGAGGTCTCATCCAAATATGTTGTTGGTGACTCTGAGCTCTTGTTCGACATAAGAAAAGAAAGCCGGACAAAATCCTGCTACCACGCAACAACTTCAGCTGCTAAAGAGTTTGAAGATTCCAGCTTACCGTTCCACAGTAATTGGTTCCTGGCCCCCCCCCCCCCCCCAAATATGCCACAAAATCACCAGTCACAAGCTGAAATCACTAATTTAAATTAAACAATCACCAGCATTCCAGACCCACTCCTTTATCGAGCAACCATCTTCTTCGATTGGATGACGACCCAAGTGAGAGGAAAGGCAAACACATCAAGATTCTCATCCAACATATGAATCTAACAAAGTTCCGTAAGTGGTAAATTGTCTTGATGGCCGTTCATCCTACTCCTCATTTTATTTACTTAATTTCATAAAGCTTTATCTTTCGCAAAGGATATGAAGGTAAAAATAAACTCGAGACCTCATATATAATAATGAATGTTTTTTTTACTAAACAATAATATTTATACTAAGGGGTGTGAGAGTAAGCTAAGTTTCACACTGGACCATTCATAATAATGTGGGTCAATTCTCATGAGAATCGAACTTAAAACTTCTCACTTAAATTGAAAATGAATACCGCTAAGCCATATTAATTATTAATCCACAAGTGAACGTTCTTAACTAATCCAACTATTAACCACTTACAAAAATAAGAAGGCTACTTTGCAAGGATTTGTCACTCATATGTGAAACCATAGCAATTCCCAATTTTTTTTTTAATTTAAACAAATATATTATTAAGTGATGAGGAAAATAAATTGGTACCAAACTTGTTATTCACGAGATTCAAAATGTTCATTTAACTAAGACTTCACATTTATAAATAAAGAAAAACATCTATAAACCATTACACTAAAAAGCATATTTAAGTTATAAATAGGCAAAAGTTATAGATATAACTTTGCTAAGGACATGAGTGAAACGAGTGTAAAATATCACACTGTTTGGTTTCGTAACTATAACACAAAATGATTGCATGTAAAGAGAGGAATAGAGGGATACTGATATTATTACTTCACTTCTTTTTTTTTCACTATGTTTGTGATCACACACGGAATGCTCTTTATATAAAGCCACATCATGAAAGTTTACAAAAAATAAAATGATTGTCTTTCGAAAAACCTCACATATCAACAATAACACAACTATTCTTAAGTCTTCTTCACTATTAGCTAAAGTATGTGGGCATACATTCCCACGTTTTTTACAATAATTTACAAGTAAAAATAGTTTTTCACACTTCACAACCTTAACCCTGAAAATTATAGGGTCCAGCAACCGAATTATGTTTCTGTACAGACCCAAACACAAAAAAATTTATCTACCCACTCTCTGATTTGTCGTATTTACCCCGACCTACATGTGGTGAAGAAAACAAAAGATTTTTTGAGTATGATCGACAATGATACATTACTTATCATTATACAAATGATGAGATATGTGTATTAAAAAATTTATAATTTAAAAAATAAAATTTATCACTATTTACCTAAAAACACGGTACACCTGCGTTCCTTCGTAATAAAAAATTTCTCTAAAGAAAACCCCCCAACTCCTTGACCCGACCAGAGAGGAACCCAACCAACCCAGATCCTAAAACACAAAAACACACACTCTCTCTCTCATACACTTCGAGGGTTCGAGTAACGTTTGAACCCATAAAACCTATCCCTCGTCTGCGAATCCCTCCCCTTCTCTCATTATGAGAGGCTTAATCTCAAAGGCGAAGCTCCTGGCAAGTAGCAGGCCATGGCGCCCATCTCTGCGCAGCTACAGCTTGATCCCCATGGTCATTGAGCACTCCTCCCGAGGGGAACGCGCGTACGACATCTTCTCCCGCCTCCTTAAGGAGCGGATCATTTGCATCAACGGACCCATCGACGACGACACTTCCCACGTCGTCGTCGCGCAGCTTCTCTACTTGGAATCCGAGAACCCGTCGAAGCCCATCCACATGTACCTTAATTCCCCCGGTGGTCACGTCACTGCAGGTCCTTTTGTTATTTCCCATTTTTATTTCTGTTTAATTTTTTATAGGTTGTGTGAAATTCTCGTGCTTTAATTTACATATTGTTTTGGTTTGCGATTTGCCGATTGCAATTTTGAGATGTCAGAAATGAGATAGTCGATTTTGTTTTATAGATTTTAACCCGATTTCGACTTCCATTTCACCACCTGGTTTACTTATTTGTGTTTTTGGTTGTTTGTTTGTTGTTATATTAACAGTAGAATGAGTTTATATTCGCAGTATCTGTTTCTCGAAAATGAATTTTGATAATCGATGAGGTTATTTATAAGCTCGAAATCTGTAGCGCAATGTTTATCTTTGTTGAATATATGTGGACAGTGAATTTATTCTAACGGTTAGAATTCCTTTGTCCCACATTGGCCAGAAGGCTTGGGAACAAACCATTTATATAGAATTACCCGCTCTAACTAATACAGAGGCCTTTTGTATTAAAACCCCACGCCGGATTGAGCAGGTGGCCAAGTGGGGATAGTATCGGTGTTGTTGGAGTGGACCCATGGTCCGTCTACCTGAAATTTAAGATGGTACCCGAGCTAGGGACGGGTCCGTACATCCACGTGAACGGATGGGTCCCCTTTGGCCCTGCGCAAATGGGTGAGCCCCGACTTGGCTCCAAGTAGGCCAAGAGATGCCACGCGGCTTGGCTCTACGTGGTTGCCCATGTGTGGAACCTCTACGTGTGACCCATAAAATGGGGTCTCACGTGCGGAGGAATGTTAGAATTCCTTTGTCCCACATCGGCCAGAAGACTTGAGAACAAGCCATTTATATAGAATTACCCCACTCGAACTAATACCGAGACCTTTTGTATTAAAACCCCACACCTGACGGATTGAGCAGGTGGCCAAGTGGGGACAGTATCGGTGTTGTTGGAGTGGGACCATGGCCCGTCTACCTGAAATTTAAGACTAACTTGTACCCGTGAAATCTGTAATCTTTTCTTTGTGGGTGTTTGGGCCCAAAATAATAGTTTGGGCCGAGGGTAGGATCACTCTCGGCCCAGGAGGCCGAGCGGCAAAAGGACCATGGATCAGTCAACCCGTGGGAGTCCAAACCTAGGGCGGTTAGGACGAATCCTAGTGCAATGGGGAGTCTCGACGGGATCGAATATCCAGGAAACTAATCCAGCTTAGCTAAGGACTAGGTTCATAGTCTTAGTAGGTGTAGGACTGGTTGAGGTGATCCGGAGAGGGAAACCTAGTCCGAGTAGGATGTAAACTCGGACTCAAGGTTCAGTACTATAAATAGGGGACGCTGTGCATCAGGAGAAGCCCCTACAAAATCAATACAAAATTGCCCTGCGCAGACTCTCACAACTTGAGATTTTTTCTTTTTCCTTTTTTCGCTGACACATCTTCCGTTGGCATCAACAGCACTGTGGAAGCAACCGGTGATATCTTAAGTCGGCATAGATAGCTCTGTCACCGTAGAGTCAGTCAGTCTTGCAGTATCTTCCGTTGGCATCAACAGCACTGCGGCAAGAACGATTGATTACCTATCCAAGTCTCGGTCGAGAAGGGTTTCTGAATCCTTATTGGTCGGGGTCATCTCATTAGCCTTCTCGGCGAAGTGAGGTGTTACAGTTATTATATTCGGCACGTCGAAAGCCGAATTCGGTTCGTGAACTTCGTAAGAATAGCAGCCTTGTCTTCAGGCTCGAGAACCTAAGAGGCCGAGACGTGTTCCTTTCTCGGCCGCAATCGCAAGACGCAGAAGTCAGTAGCGCGACCCAACGCAACATCATCAAATTTACTCCTCGGCCGAGCTCGGCCGACGAGTTGGCACGCCCCGCAATCACCGAAGGACGTAGTCAGCTTAGAAAATACTCGGCCTGCGCGCCACGTAGGCTTTGTAGTTTCTAGGGTCAACATTTTGGCACGCCCGGTGGGACCTAGTGCTAAACTACGAAGTTCATGCCAATTGAAACACGATCGGTAAAAAAGAAGACAGCTATGGGAAAGTCGATAGCCGATTTACCGAGTCAGAGCATAGGACAGAGTGTGCCACAGGCGCAGAATCCCCTTAGCGCTGGTACACATGAGTCCACGAGCACGACTCGCCGAGAGAGAGAAGTTAATCTCGGCGGTCAACTCCGTGGTTTAGAGATCCCTAACAGAAACACATGCGTTCTCAATGAAGGGATAATAGAGGAGTGTGACGAGGATGGTGGTGAAGGATCTGACCCACCAACGAGGTCGTTTCTCCGAAAGCGACTGGACGAGCAATCTCGGTCAGTCGAGCAGACGTTCAGTCGAGGTATCGATAAGCTGACGCGATACTCAGTGCCAATGATCGACAAACCAAGCTGCTCGAAATGCTGGTTAGTAAAGTTGGTGGCAGCAGACCTTTCGACCTTCTCCAGCATTGTCCCCCAGGAAACAATCCGGTACCGATTGTACCGGTCGATCCTATTCCTGCTCTGCTCAAACCAATTAACTTGGAGAAAGGAGGGGGGTCGAATAGTAGGACGGACGGGACCGACCAGAGGGTCGAAGCAACACCTGTTGATATGACCGAAGTTCAGCGGATGATCGACTCGGCCATGAAGAAAGGGCCGAAGTTTCCCAAGTTCATTCATCCGTACCCAGCTTACGTGGAAACGTTTGGGTACCCGAAGGGTTTCAAGATCCCAGATTTTAGTCTTTTTGCCGGTGAGTCGTCCCTGTCTTCGTTGGAACACGTGGCTCGTTTCACCGCGCAATGCGGAGATGTTAATAGTGACTTTCATAAGTTACGGCTGTTCAACTTCTCATTGACCGGTTCGGCATTCGCTTGGTACATTAATTTACCCCCCAATTCCGTCCAGAACTGGGAAGAGTTGGTCGAGAAATTCCATGAGCAGTTTTATCGGCCAGGAATGGAGATGTCAGTTTCTTCGTTAGCAAGGATGGCTCAGGCATATGATGAATCACCAATGGATTATCTTACTAGGTTCAAGTCAGCCAGCAATTGGTGCCGAGTACCTTTACCCGAAGTAGAGTTCGTCAGGCTTGCTTTGAACGGATTAGACGTCGAATATAAAAAGAAATTCCTGGGGGCAAACTTTCGGGACATGTACGAATTAGCCCAACATGTCGAACAGTATGACTATTTGCTCCGCGAGGAGAAGGTTTCGAAAACGCCATCTCGGGGGACGCTTTACAAGAATCCTACCGTCAACTATGCGTCCACCGAGGAGGAATGCGTTAGTGTGGATGCGGCCGAGATAGTGATAGATAAGCCATACGTGTGCAAGGCGTTGACTCAGGTTGATTCTAGAGAAGTCAAAGGCCGCTCGGCCACTGAAGGAGCATTGAAACCGTCAAAGGTTTACACTTTTGATATTACCAAGGCTGACGCAATTTTTGACCAACTGTTGTCCGTAAGAATTATCAAGCTTCGACCTGGTCACAATATTCCTAAGGCTGAAGAGCTTAAGGGAAAGGTGTATTGCAAATATCACAATTCGAGCAAACATACGACAAACAATTGTGTCGTATTTCGCGACAACGTCCAAAGCTGGATTGATAATGGTAAACTGAAATTTCCCGAGAAGAAGATGGGTATTGACACTGATCCGTTCCCTACGGCAACCGTGAATATGGTCGACGCGTGCCTACCTAAGGACAAAGGGAAAGGGAAGGCTGAAGTCGTTACGACGCAACGTTTTCAGACTCAGAATTCTCGGCCACGCTTCATGGCCGATTTCCGTTCAAACGCACCACCTACGGCTTTAACGGGACCCGCTGTTGTCAAACCTATGATGGATTATACTACCGATGAAGACAGCGGGACGGCGGTTTTGTGCAGGAAATGTAGAACAAAGGTCGAGAGTGAGTCAGAGGAGAAGCCCCCTTCACTTGGGACGGAACGACCCGTGGCCGTAACCCGGCGTAATGTCGCCAATATAGGCCAACATCAAGGGGTTTTTGACAGGCTTGGTCCTAGAGTACGGATGGAAGAGATACCCCCGGTCCGGAGGCGCCTCGATTTTGATGATTCGTTCTATGACGATGATTACTACAAACGAAATTCTAGCAGCTCAGAATCATCGCGGAGCCAGAAAACCTTCAAACCTCCTGAACCTAAAGATCAACGGTGGTATACATATCATTCTTCGAGGGGAGTTTACACGACACTGTCCAAATCCCAGAAACGTAGGCACCAAAGGATAGATTGCATGGCTCGCCGACGGGCAGCCCATGAAACTTCGGTCCCTAGATGGCGGCCGAAGGACACAATTGCGCCCGATGATGAGCGACCAAGTCCCTCCATCATGACAGAGTTGGTTCAAGGGAAACGGTTGGTCGACCGAGCTGTTGAAACTACGTTCGAGGAGGCTGATAAACGGATCAAACTTCTTCTTCGGCCAGGGGAGATGAAGGCACGGCTCGAGTTTTTCAGGCAAGAGGCCGAAAGCAAATTCGTACCGTCAGCTATACAAGAACCTTTGATCAAAATTCGACGGAATTTGCATCCACCATTCCTTGGGGAGTCTTTGGAGTATACGCGAGAATTTCATAAGAAACATTCGGCCAACGATTTGTGTGGTTTGCCGAAAGCATGCCAGGACACCATTGATCTGGTTCTGGCTTGTCCGGATGCTGAGCGGATCATCCAGAAGACCTCAGATCCAGGATTGAAAGCAAGGTTCCAGCACATACGAGAAGCTCGTGTCCTTGGATTTGGAGTCGACCCGTATACCGATATCGATACAGCCGACCTTCCTTTCTCGCTCGAGGACCTTCAGTATTTGCGATATCACTTTGAAGAATTTTCAGCGGTCTCTCTCTTCGGCCTTACGGCTGATGAAATCACACGTATTGCCCGTCTAGATGCTTATCTCGACACGAGGGATGCTCGGCTATATTACCAGGAGCAGGTTCAGGTCCTGACCCCAAACACATTGTCAATCTCTGAAGTGGTAACACAGAACCAACACGTCGCCGAAGCAGCTCCGCCGAGTGACGTCATTGAAGAAGGAACAGAAGAGTATCGGTGTCTGACTCTGACGACAACTGAGTCCGTAGTCGCCGACCAACCGAACGAGGAGGGTCTTGACCAGATGGGCCCATCAGTCCTGGATAATATGGAAATCGGTATGGTTCATGTGTTACCTGCTGATTTCCAGTCAAGCACGGCTCAACCAAATTTCCTTGATGGCGATGTGGTTGCTGAGGAACCTGGCCATGTTGATTTTGTGTCTATTGCTGAAGGCGAGTCAACGACAAAAGATGATAATCTAAAGGCCGCTTTGGCCGAATTGTTCCTTCGTTCATCATCGGCCAAGCTCCACCATTTAAAGCCATTGTATGTGACGGCCCATATCGAGGGATATCCAGTTTCTAAAGTTTTTGTCGATTGTGGAGCTACCGTCAACATCATGCCTCTGAACATCATGAAGGCCTTACGCCGTTCGAATGACGAGCTCATTCCGTCAGGAATCACAATGAGTAGTTTTGTCGGCGACAAATCCCAAACAAAAGGGGTACTTCCGTTAACTGTCAATATTGCTGGTCGCACCCACATGACCGCCTTTTTCGTAGTTGATTCCAAAACCGAGTATAATGCACTGCTCGGCCGAGATTGGATCCATCAAACTAGCTGTATTCCTTCTTCGTTGTGTCAAGTGCTTGTCTTTTGGGACGGCAAATCGGTCACTATTCATCCGGCCGATAGCCAACCCTTTCAAAGCTAACATGATCCAAGCCCGGTATTATGATGACCACGTCGGCTACATTACATTGCAAGGCTTCAATGAAGACGGACGGCCGACTCGGATTTCGGTTCAGAAAGCTATCGAGGTTGGCGCCGAGACTGTCCATCAGGATTCGGCGAGACTCGGATTGGCTAATTTTCTCCCCGAATCTGATGTCTGACACAGACCAGGACAAACGTAGGGCCGCGGTTTCATCTACGATGGAACGACTGCTGGCCCATTGGTATACTATATCTCGGCAACCGAATTCAGGTGTTAACCTCGTCGAATTCCTTGCTGAAGAGGATCCTGGTCCTGCCCTATCTTTTGATCAAGTTCGAGCCGCCCCGGCCGAGCTCGAGGATTATCGGCCCCAAGTTAAGGACCCCCTAGAAGAAATTAATGTTGGGACGGCCGGTGACCCACGGCCTGTGTTTGTTAGCGCTTTACTCCCTCAACAAATGAAGGACGAGTTGCGGGCCTTACTTACGGAATTCAAAGATTGTTTTGCTTGGAGTTATCATGAAATGCCCGGTTTAGATCGTGCTCTGGTCGAGCATGAATTACCTATTAAGCCCGGATTCAAGCCTTTCCGTCAGCCACCTCGTCGATTCTCGACCGAAGTACAACTTAGTATCAAGGACGAACTAGTTCGGCTTTTGAAAGCCGGATTCATTCGGACAGCTCGATATGTCGAATGGTTGGCGAATATTGTTCCTGTATTAAAAAAAAATGGTGCACTGCGCATCTGTACCGATTTTCGAAATCTAAATCTGGCAACGCCCAAAGATGAGTATACAATGCCAATTTCAGATTTGTTAATCGATGCCGCGGCGAATCATGTGATCTTGTCCTTTATGGATGGACATGCCGGGTACAACCAAATATTTATTGCCGAAGCCGACGTGCACAAAACTGCTTTCCGTTGCCCGGGGGCACTCGGCACTTACGAATGGGTTGTCATGCCATTCGGCCTCAAGAATGCCGGCGCCACGTACCAACGGGCGATGAACACCATCTTCCATGATTTAATTGGCACCATCGTCGAAGTTTATATCGACGATGTTGTCGTCAAATCTAAACGCCGACAGACACATCTGGACGATCTCCGACAGGCTTTCCTCCGCATGCGTCAGCACAACCTCAAGATGAATCCTGCCAAGTGTGCCTTCGGTGTATCGGCCGGGAATTTTCTTGGTTTTCTCGTACATCATCGTGGGATTGAAGTCGATGAGAATAAGGCTCGCGCAATCATCACTGCTCCACCCCCAACAACGAAGAAACAATTACAATCCTTACTCGGCCAGATCAATTTTTTACGCCGATTTATTGCTAATTCGGCAGGTAAGATGAAAGCGTTTTCCACTCTTTTGAAACTCAAGGACTCAGATAGGTTCGTGTGGAATGAGGAGCATCAGGCGGCGTTTACACAGATAAAGGTTTCTCTCACAAATCCACCTGTCCTGGTCCCTCCTCAGCGCGGTAAGCCTCTCAAGCTATACATTTTGGCGGCCGAGGAGTCCATCGGTTGCCTCCTCGCGCAAGACAACGATGCCGGACGGGAACATGCTATCTTCTACCTCAGCCGTAATCTGAGCCATCCGGAGATCAATTATTCCGCCGTTGAGAAGCTCTGTCTCGCCGTATTTTTCGCTGCATCCAAGCTTCGGCATTACATGCTCCCGGCGGTCACCCAAGTCATTGCCCAGACCGACGTTATCCGGTACATGCTTACCCGGCCAATTGTGAAGGGCCGAATTGGGAAATGGACAATGGCGTTGTCCGAGTTCAGTTTGCAATACGTGCCGCAAAAGGCTGTGAAGGGACAGGCATTGGCCGATTTCCTTGCCCAGCACCCTTCGCCTTACGGTTTTGGGAGTGCTGACGTCGAAATCGGCATGGTGGTGACCCGCGACAACTATTGGACGATGTATTTCGATGGTTCTAGTACTTCGTCCTCGGCCGGCGCAGGCATCGTCATTCAATCTCCCCACAACGATCGTTGGTATTTTTCGCTCAAATTGGATTTCGACTGCACCAATAATCAGGTCGAATACGAGGCGCTGGTCATTGGTCTGGGCCTCCTTCTTGACTTACATGCCACTCGTGTCTTCGTCCTTGGGGATTCTGAACTAGTGATTAACCAAATTAATGGGTCTTTTCGCTGCATGAGTTGTACTCTGGCGCCTTACCATATGGTCGCCAGCTATTTGGCCGAGTCTTTTGACGGTATTACATTCGAGCATATTTCTCGGGTTCATAATACCGACGCAGACGAGTTGGCTCAAATCGCCTCCGGTGCACAACTCATGGGGGGCAAGCTAGGCCGGGAGATACCAATATTACGACAATTATACCCGGCCTTGTTTGATCAGCAAATCTTCCGTCGAGACAATGTGATACGCACCAGGGTCATGTCCCTGCCTTCGTTGTTAAATCGGCAGGACTCTATAGAAATTTGCGCGGCCGAGGCAGTACCAGAGGATTGGAGAAAGCCCATTATGCAGTACCTTGACAATCCTAACGGAAAACATAGTCGCAGGACACGGGTTCACGCCACGAACTATGTCACGTACCAGAACGAGTTGTACCGAAAGGGCGAAGATGGTTTGTTATTGCTATGCCTCGGCCCCCAAGAGAGTGCTCGAGCGATCTCAGAGGTTCATGAAGGGGTATGTGGAGCTCACCAGTCTGGACGGAAAATGCGATGGCTACTCCGACGACACGGTTATTTTTGGCCGAGAATACTGAAAGATTGTATCGAGTTTGCACGGGGATGCGTGCAGTGCCAAATCCATGGGCCTATACAAAGGGTCTCGGCCGAATCACTACATTCGGTCATTAAGCCGTGGCCGTTTAGAGGATGGGCCATGGACGTAATCGGCAAAATCACGCCGACTTCCGGAGCTGCTAAGCATGCATGGATAATAGTCGCAACTGATTACTTTACTAAGTGGGTCGAAGCAAAATCATATGCCGAGTTAACATCTAAAGAAGTTTGCGACTTTGTGGAGGAGCACATTGTGACCCGATTCGGTGTGCCAGAAACGATCATAACCGACAATGGAACAATTTTCACAGCCGAAAGGTTTAAAGAATACACGGCCAGTTTGAAAATTCGGCTGGAACAGTCCACACCGTATTATCCACAGGCGAATGGGCAGGCCGAGGCAAGTAATAAAGTGTTGATTGGCATCCTCGAAAAAATAATAAAAGAAAGGCCTGGCATGTGGCATTTGAAGTTGAACGAGGCATTATGGGCATACCGAACGTCGCCCCGATCGGCGACTGCAACAACCCCATACGCATTGACCTATGGACACGATGCGGTGCTACCAGTCGAGTTGAGCATAAATTCGTTGCGATTAATTGAACAAAGTAGTTTGTTTAGCGCCGAATATAATCAGTCCATGAGACAGGAACTAGAAGATTTGGAAGAGGCGCGACTTGACGCTTATAACTTATTGGTGGCACAAAAACAGATTGCCGAGCGAGCCTATAATCAAAAGGTACGACAGAAAACGTTCGGCGAGGGCGAATTAGTGTGGCAAACGGTGTTGCCCGTAGGAATAAAAGATCCCAGGTTCGGCAAGTGGTCGCCAAATTGGGAAGGGCCGTTCATTGTGCATAAGGTATACGGGAAAGGGGCGTATCATCTTAAAGACCGGACTGGAGTAGTTCACAAATTACCGATTAATGGAAAGTTCTTGAAGAAATACTATCCGGTCACATGGGAAATGCGTGAATAAAAAAGTTGTACCAGTAGGAAAAAATCATTCCATTAAGATTGATAGGTATTACAAAATGAGTAGGTCGAATACATTCAAGGAGACGAGGGAAGAAGAGTGCTGAGCAGTCAACTCCAACCACCGCACGTCGGCCATGATGACTTCGGCCTGCCGATTCTTTTTGTCCAGCTTCAGCCGCTCGACCTGTTTTTTGGCCGCCGCATACTCAGTTAGGCGATTCTTCCCACCTGACTCGAAGTCCCTCGCAAGCTCAGAAGCAATGGCCGACCGGCGTTTTGCTAGTTCGGCCATCTGACGGTCGAGCTCGGCTAACGCTTCTCCTTTTGCCCGTAGATCGTCAATCTTCGGACGGAGGGTGTCTTGAACGGCCGTGGCGGCTTGCAGGTCTTGTTCGGCCTTCAGAGCAGTCTGGAAGATACTAAATGTCTCCCGAACGCGCTCCAAGGCAGATGATGCCCGAACAATGGCATCTCCGCTCAGGCGACCGTCGGCTCCAAGGTCGTTCAAACACACGCCGAGCAGATCAAGACCGTTGCGCTCAAGTACTTGCGATGATGAGAGCGATAGGACTTCTCGCAACTGGGTTAGGGCGTTTGGATCGGCAGCCTCAGTCGGAGCGGCCGAAGGGCCGGACTCTGCAGTCGTGCTGGAGAGGAGGGCTTTGAATTCAACCTCCCATGAAGCCTGCACGAATAGACAAGGTTAAGCTTAAAGGAAGTCATGACAAGAATAGTAAGAAGGCGTCGTTTTTTTTTTATTTTAACCTGCCGAGAGGAGACCTCGGCCATGTCCCCAGGATCGTTGCTCGAACCTAAAGAACTCAATGGCCGAGCCCAGTGTCTCAGATTGCTTCTCACTTCACGTGGCCGATGGAGGTTATCTACGTTTGATGGCCACTGAGGCGGCCAGGAAATATAGACAACGCCCTTCGGCGCATAGAATTGACGGTGAAAAGAATGTACAGGCACCTGACATTTAGTATTTTCCTTGTTTAGAATTCTAAAGCAGAAAAGAAATCAGGAGGAGACAATTGAAGGTACTTACAAAAGCCGAGGTAACCTCCTGTGGAGGAATGTGGAAGCCTTGGTCTTGAGGATGGACCGGCGATTCCGCCGTGGCCTCGGGTTCCTCGAGCAGCCGTTTGCCACGGTCGGCTGCCGATGGGCCGACTGGCGCAGCTGCTTCAGAGGAGGCCGGGACGTCCTGGTCCTGAGAAGGAACGAGAGATTCAGCCACCGGGGTCGGTTCCTCGACCGTGCGCTTGCCACGATTGGCTGAGGAGGGGCCGGTTTGAACCGCCATCTCGGATACTGGAGGAGGTTGTCGACGAGTATGAGGACGATGCGCCAACGGGACCTCGTCGCTCCCCTCACTCTCTTCCAACACGAGGATCGAGGGCTTTGGATTCTTGGGAGATGTTCCCTCGGTCGTAGAAACCGCCTGTTGTGAGACAGGTGCCTTCTCGATAGAGGGAGGTACAATCGATGCGCCGGCCATAGAGGCAGGCCGCGCTAGGGCCGTCTCTGCGGCCGAAACCGGCTGTTTCTCGACCCCAGAATGACCGGCGGCGGGAGAAGGGGAAGCACTGGGAGTCGTCGTGCGACTGGAGATAACGTGGATCTCCCGTGCACCTTTCTTCGCCATTTGTTTAACCCGCTTAGCAGGCGGGGAAGGCTCGACAGCCGGCTCAGCTTCTTGGCGAGGCCGTTTGATCAGCATGGCCCTACCAGCGGGTTTGTCCTTTTGGGCCGCGACCGATTTTTTCCCGGCCGTGGCAGCGGCAACTGCTTCCGTCTTTCTCAAGGGCCGACTACCTAAAAAGATAAAGACAATTCAGTAAGGCAAATCAATATGCAAGGTTGATGGAAAGGAGGAAAATGGAACAGGTACCTTGAGGATGAGGGGCCGAGGCCTTCTTAGGCCGGTCACCGAAGAGTCTGCTAAGCACATCTTCGACCGGCGCACCAAAGAATTCCTGGGTGTATTTCTCCCACCACTCACCAAAGGTGTCGGTGCAATGGGTTTCCGGGGTGGCTGGTCGAAGGCGGAATTTTTGGCAGCGCTCTTGGAACTCCCTCACGGCGGTTCTACACTCCTTCTCAGAGGAACGAGGTTCGCGTCCACGGCTTAGGACCGTTCGGGAGGAAAGAAGGGGGATAGGGCAGCCCTGAAGGTAGCCAAGCTGACGGGCAAGGAAGTTCGGATGATATACTTCCCAACCTGACCGTTTCCCATCACAGCCGAGAGGGAGGTCGCGAGCAAGCACAAACGACCCCCAGGTCTGACGAAGATCGGCGTCGTCCTCCGCGCTCCATGGGGAGGTAGGCAGCCTGATGGAGGAAGGATAGTCTCGACGACGACATATTAGGAACTCGTCGTTGGAGAAGTCGTCGAGAGCAAAGAGGTACCGAAATACCTCTTCGGCTTGATGGGGAGGTGTCGGTCGAGAGGCCAGTTGAGGCCCAAGCGCCTCTGTTGGTGAGAATTCAGCTATGGCCGGCCGAAGGGAGGCGAAGTATACCTGCAACCAGAGTTGGAAGACCCAGAGAGGACCATTCTGGTGCGGGTCGACCTTGTGGAGGGTCGCCTCGGCAAGGCAGCGGAAAAGTTGGGCGAGAATGTTGGAACTCAGCGCCAAAACGTGACCACTAGCCAGGGCTTCGGCTACCGGCATGTTCTCTACCAAACACTTGTTTGACTTGGTACAACAAATGTATTTGTTGTACCAGTAGAAGAGGAAGGCTTCATGCTCTCCCTCTCGCAGGTCCTCTTCTCCTCGGCCGGCGAAGTGGAGATAGAGGGTGTTGTAATTACAGAAGTTCTTGTGGAGCTTCTGAATATCTTCCTTCGACGGGATATGACCGTCACGGTTCAAGGTCTCGGAGGCCCGACGGTCGAAGAGCGTTTTCAAGTCGATATTCGACGGATGCCCAGAGAGGGTCGCGTCGACAGGGATCCCGGTCGCCGAAGTTCCCAGAATGGCAGTGAGATCCAGGATGGTAGGACCAATGGGACCCAGAGGAAGGACCATTGTGTTGGTGGCCGAGCACCAGAAGCACAGGGCGGCTTGGAGAAGCTCCTTGTCAGGGACGATTTCCATAGACGAAAGGAGGATGGCGTCGTAGATGCCAAGGGCCTTCCATTGCTCGCCGAAGAGTCGTTCCATTCGAACGACCCAGGCTGCCCAGGATGTGGTCGTCGAGGGCCAGGAGCCCTGGGGTTTAGCCGCATCCCATCGCGACCATTCAAACCCTTGAAGCAAGGGTGTTAGGCAGTGCTCCTGTAGAAGGTCGATGATAGTCGGCGGTATTGAAGCCTTGAAGAGAGGACCCAGGATTTGGTACTGGGTGCTCATGTCGTTTTCAAACCGGATGGTCTTGATCGAGCTCCGATCAAAAATCTTCTGATGTTGGTCACATTCCCTGGAAAGCTTGGAGATGAAGGATGCCATTGTGAGAAAGAAGCACGGAGTAGAAGGGTTGTCTGGGTTGGGGATTTAAAGACGAAGACTTGGAATAAGAGAAATGCACTAGAAATCAACGGCAGAGGATTCCAGGAAGTTTGAGAGCGTAAAAGTACAAATGAGGGAATTTCGGTATTTATAGAGTTATGGGGGGAAGAGCAATCGTTCGAAATTCAAAACAAAGGGCAAAGTCAACCGAAGGAATTGTTGATCATGATGAACATTTGGGAAATGCGGTTGAGAAGACCGAAGGTTAGGGTTTTGGGGGCGTATGATTGCGTGTGACGGCGAAATTAATGACGAAAGACGGTTCGACGCCCGCACGATGACAAGTGGGTTCACGGACTGAGGTAGTGGCTCGCGGATTGAGATAGTGGTCATGATGGCAAGACGGTTCAGGCTGTCGCACGCCTTAGACGTCATTATGGAGGAATGGCCATGTTGGAGGACGCCACGTGGCGAGTGGGTTAGCAGGTTCAAGATCGTGCGATCATGCTCAATAAATGCGCCTTGGAACTCGGGTATTAGGATCCTGAGGGGTAGATTCGCTTCTTCAAGGCCGAAACTCGGCCAAAGGTTTCAGGCCGGAGACCTCAGAAGCGAGGGGGCAATGTTTGGGCCCAAAATAATAGTTTGGGCCGAGGGTAGGATCACTCTCGGCCCAGGAGGCCGAGCGGCAAAAGGACCATGGATCAGTCAACCCGTGGGAGTCCAAACCTAGGGCGGTTAGGACGAATCCTAGTGCAATGGGGAGTCTCGACGGGATCGAATATCCAGGAAACTAATCCAGCTTAGCTAAGGACTAGGTTCATAGTCCTAGTAGGTGTAGGACTGGTTGAGGTGATCCGGAGAGGGAAACCTAGTCCGAGTAGGATGTAAACTCGGACTCAAGGTTCAGTACTATAAATAGGGGACGCTGTGCATCAGGAGAAGCCCCTACAAAATCAATACAAAATTGCCCTGCGCAGACTCTCACAACTTGAGATTTTTTCTTTTTCCTTTTTTCGCTGACACATCTTCCGTTGGCATCAACAGCACTGTGGAAGCAACCAGTGATATCTTAAGTCGGCATAGATAGCTCTGTCACCGTAGAGTCAGTCAGTCTTGCAGTATCTTCCGTTGGCATCAACAGCACTGCGGCAAGAACGATTGATTACCTATCCAAGTCTCGGTCGAGAAGGGTTTCTGAATCCTTATTGGTCGGGGTCATCTCATTAGCCTTCTCGGCGAAGTGAGGTGTTACAGTTATTATATTCGGCACGTCGAAAGCCGAATTCGGTTCGTGAACTTCGTAAGAATAGCAGCCTTGTCTTCAGGCTCGAGAACCTAAGAGGCCGAGACGTGTTCCTTTCTCGGCCGCAATCGCAAGACGCAGAAGTCAGTAGCGCGACCCAACGCAACATCATCAAATTTACTCCTCGGCCGAGCTCGGCCGACGAGTTGGCACGCCCCGCAATCACCGAAGGACGTAGTTAGCTTAGAAAATACTCGGCCTGCGCGCCACGTAGGCTTTGTAGTTTCTAGGGTCAACAGTGGGTAATGTTCAAGTTGGACAAAATTAGGGATTTGTCATCCATTTCTTCATTGAAAATGCCTTCAATATGGTGAATAGTCCCACCCAACCCGATTCTCTCATCAAATGAGGCCTTAAGAAAACTAATGGATATGTGGATTTGTTGGTTCAGAGGATTTTGTGGATAGTTTGGTTTGTGTAACCTGCGTCATAAGCGCATTATCAGTGAGAAGTATGGGATTTTCTTATGACTTAAAAATCTACTAAATCTTAAGTTGTCGAGTGGAATTTGATTCTACAAACCCGTCACGAAGTAGAACTGTTAGAGAAGTCATTGACATGCGTAACCATGAAATCATGATATTGGTAGCATTTTGGAACCGGAATTAATAGTGGTGATGGATCTCCATTCAAGTAAAACAGAACTTTTAATTACCATTGTATGATCATGTATACAATATACCACCAATGCTGAGGCACTTACTTAGTAGTTGTACTCTTTGACATGGGTCCTTTTCACCATAATATTGCTTACAGTTTGAACTCTATCTTGGTTTATGTTAACTATAGTTGAATCCTAAATGTTGTTAATTGTTAAGTATCGGTTTAAACAAACGGAAAACAACTGCTAGCCATAAGTTATGCAGTAAGTTTTGGAGTATGGAAATTAGTGGTCCACGGACTTGAATAGATTGTAGAGCATTAATAAGCTAATCCAAGGAAGTAAGAAAAATAGAGGCAGAGGGTGATCATGCTTTATAGATGATTTCCTGGTGGTGTGTGGGAATATCAGTACTGGATGTTTAAGGAAAATACTGTCTGTGTTTTGGAAGGTAGCTGTAGAGTTGTGTGGCAGCCAAACATCTTGTGTCTGCATAAATTACAATAATATTATGAAGAAAAACTAGGTATCACAACCATGAATAGAGTTGTGCCACGCACTTTTTGACTTTGTTGAACCATCTCAATACTTCACTTGCTTGAAAGTGCGCAATTTTCTGCTTCATTAGACTGTTGGCAAAACTGAAGACTAAGTGCATAACTACAACAGAACTCTTTTTCCATTTATGAGTCTACTCTGTCTATATACTCCTGGCTTTGGAGCTGAGACTTACGCACAGCATATTGGTAATACTGATCTGGTAGATAGAAATGGAAGTGGAAAGCCAACGTGGCTATGGCCAAACTTGATTATGATGTTCCAAATCGTACTGCATGAAATTACGATTAACATTTAATTTGTTGTGATCACTTGCTTTCATCAAACCTCATTCTTTATGTTTTCTAATTGGGGTCAAGAAGTCAACTAAGTGTAAGCCTTGTACCAGCTAGTTGGGGTAAAACAACATAAATCTTTATTGAACATTTGGTCTTACTGTAAACAGTTTCTATTAGATATGTCAATTCAAAAAGTTGATACTACAACCCTTACTACAATGTTATTTTATTTGGGAGAAACGTTAGTACAATGCTTGTGTTTCCCCCCTTATGGTATGTTTTAATTCCTTAATTTGCTGATACTTCTGATGTGATTTTTAAACAGTATAGCTATGTTTTGTACTATAAATAAAGAAACGAGACTTGGCAGAAAACAATATCAATGAATAGAGGAATAGACGAGACTCAATGCATGATTTGGTTAAAATTCACCAGCATTGTTACATGGTGATGATTGTATTAGTGCATACAGGTCTTGCAATTTATGATACGATGCAGTACATTCGGTCACCAATCAGTACCATTTGTTTGGGCCAAGCGGCATCAATGGCTTCTCTTCTCTTAGCTGCGGGCGCCAAGGGTGAGAGGCGGTCTCTCCCAAATGCTACAGTTATGATTCATCAGCCTTCAGGCGGGTACAGCGGACAGGCCAAAGATATGACAATTCACACGAAGCAGATTGTTCGTGTCTGGGATTCCCTTAATGCGTTGTACTCAAAGCATACGGGGCAACCAGTAGATATAATTGAGAAGAATATGGACAGGGATCATTTTATGACCCCAGAAGAGGCAAAGGCATTCGGAATCATTGATGAGGTGATTGATGAAAGACCGATGGCTCTGGTGACTGATGCTGTTGCCAATGATGGCAAAGAAAAGGATAAAAGTTCAAAGTAGGAGCAGACATCTAGGTCTCAGTCAGAAACCATCTCCCCTTTTTAGCTTGCTTTTTAACTTTCTCAGAATTATATTTCTCATGTTTCGGTCCGTCCCGGAAGTTAAAATGATTTGTTTCTCGCCTTGGCATTCATTTGGAATTCAGTATTTTCATCAAGAGCAGCATCACTATTAATCTTCAATTTTGGAGTGACGAGAAAAAGAATGTCAGAGAGTGCAGGGTAAACGCTCTTAACCAATTTGAAGTTGCATACTTTCTCATTGTTGAGTCTTTCTTCATCTTTGGCTCCTATTTCCTATTTCCATTGAATAAAAGTGAAACGGTATTTACATTTTAGATTTCTTGATTAAATAGAAAGAAAAAGACGGGAAGAGGGAATTAAAAAAAGAAATGGAAATCAATAAGGAGTCTTTGCCACGTACACAGACAGCACATAAAACCATCCCTCGGAGCGAGTCCTGACCAATCTCATCTTCCTAAATTTAAAATTTTTAAGGAATAAAAAAGGTTTGGTGTGTTTTTGTCCCGAATACTAATATGTAAAAGAAAGTGAACCCAAGAATAAAAGAAAAATCGGAAAAATACCGATACGTCCCGTTCCGATTCGGCAAAATTCCCATTGGTGCGCTCAACCCCGCAAAAAAGCTGAAAGCCCAAGCCCTCCTCCCTCTCGCAAAATTTACAATCTCTCACCCTTCGACCGCCTCAATTTCTCTCTACAATCTCTGTGTCTCTCACACACCAACACTCTCTCTCCTTCACTCCTTGGCTCGCTGGAATTGTGAATGCAGAGCCCAGCCGTCCGATGACCTAGTTCCTCCGGCGTCGGAGCATCCGCTGGCCGTCAACAACTGGCGACCAATCCAATTCCGAGCTCTGGGACTTTTATAGGGTTTTCATAGCTGCTTGTGCGATTCGATTGCGACGATTCAATTAGGGTTTTTCCTTTTGCTTTCTAAGATTGCGGCGTCCACGCCATGGCTCCGGGGCGTAGACGCGGAGCGAGCAAGGCCAAGGATAAGAACAAGTTGAGTCTCGGCGATCTTGTCCTTGCTAAGGTCAAGGGCTTCCCCTATTGGCCCGCCAAGGTCTGCTTTTTCATTCCCTTCCCTTTGTTTCGTTTACGGATTCTGCTTCTTCGTCTTCGGCTGTGCATTTGTTCGGTTTTTCATTTCTGTTTATGTTTGTGGTTGTGTTTTGGGCTTTAGGGTTTATATATATATGCTTTTGATTTGCTTGTTGATTAGTGTGCTCTACTTGGATTTGACTTCTCGTAGTATGTAATTATTAACAAATTTTCCTAAGCTTTCGGACTCGTGTAGTTACTGAATGGGACTGAACATTGTGAGGCTTCTCAGAAATCATGTATATCTTGCCTTTAACTTTGCAATATTAAAAGGAATTGGATTGAACGTATATTGTTTTTGCTTTTTTTTTTCTTGGCGAATAAAATGTTATATTCATATGATGAATGTGTTGGTTTTTAAAATACAGTATCATGCTTTTTGCAGTATAAGTATGAGCACGAAATTGATGGACTATGTTTAATGTTGATAAGAGTAACTCAGTCAGATTTTAGTCTATGCGACAATCGGTTGGTATTTGAGGTAACTCTTGTGGGTTTGAATTTTCAGATTAGCAGGCCTGAAGATTGGAAGAAGGTCCCTGATCCAAAGAAATATTTTGTCCAATTTTTTGGAACGGAAGAGATGTAAGTTTGTACCATTTGATAATTTCAGATTTGTTCATGTATATTGGATAAAGTTTGTTTGTGAAATGTGTTACTTTTACATTGAAATACCTCTTGTGCATGGAGTTTTCATAACAAGAAATAAGACACTAATATATTGACAACCTAGGGTGTAGATCACAGAAAGGTGAAATTGACAATTTTTTTTGGAACGGAAGAGATGTAAGTATATCTCATTTGTTAGTTTTGTATTAGTTTATGCAAGTGAATACAGTCTGCTGTCACATGTACGTTTAACCACCTGTTATTACCCGGGCTTTTATGATTTAAAAAAACACTAATATATAAACAGCCTACAGTGTACATACCGCAAGGTGAAAAGGACAACTTAGTCTACCAATTGCATTTGCTGATTCATCCCTATCTAAGGCAAAATGTACTTCAAGATGCCATATGGAAACATTAAATGTATTGACCTTGGCATGTGCAGTTTGTTATATTTCCTCTCCTCTTTTTGTGTTTCAAAGGAAAACTAGAACACACTGAAAAGTTCAGTTATTGATTGTTAAATCTATTATTGCTTAGGACTGTCTTGTGACTTCTTGTGAATTCTTGTTCTACATTTGGTGGTACTTGTGGTTTTGATGTTATTCCTAGAAGCTTACAAGAACAAGATTGAAATTTCTGCCTGCATTTCAGTTTGTTTTGGTAGAGGAAAATTTAATTGGTTAGGATTTCAAAAGTTGTAATGTTGGATTTTGAATTAATAGTTTCTACTGGGGCAGAAAAAGGGCTAGTAAAATCTACTGATGCATTACCTAATGAAAATTTCAGGATGACATCTGAGGGAAATTATTTCCTACTTGATAACATTTTCACTAGTGAAATCTACATTTTGCACAAGTAAAAAGAATTAGTCAGTTTTTTTCCCTTTTTTCTTTCTATCAATAAAATGTTATGGCAAGTGTCACATGTGGTCTCCTTTATAATCTTATACCCTTGTTCTCATTGAATTGAAAGTAAATATTAATTGGCTCACAAATCTGGTAAGTATAGAACTTGATTCTTAATCTAAAACTACATTGAATTGCGTATAGAAACAAAAAAGAACCAGTGGAACCGTTTAGACCAAATCTAGAGTCCACAATTCTTCCTTTAGTGGTTTTTTGATCTGCTCAGTTTCTACTTCATCTGTTTGTTTGTTTTTTGCTCTGCTGGTTAAACTGACTGCTACTGATATGTTATTCTTGTTGTTTTCCCCACTCCACAGAGCTTTTGTTGCCCCTGCAGATATTCAGGCATTCACTAGTGAGGCAAAAAGCAAATTATTAGGTCGTTGTCATGCTAAAACAAAGTATTTTTCCCAAGCTGTGAAGGACATATGTCAGGCATTTGACGAGTTACACAAAAAGAGGTCAAATGATTTGAGGGATGATACTGATAGATCAGACACCGGATGTGAGGCTCCATCTGGTGATGGCATAGAAGATAATGGGATTGATGTTGACTTAAAGGATGGGGAGGGTCTACAGGATTCCAATGGACAAACAGACAAGGAAGAAGGCATAGGTGATATTGGCCCTAAGCTGGAACGCTGTTCACAGGCACGAGGTGAAAATGACAATGACGATGGAAACCCATCTACCTCATGTGGAGCAAAGGAGAGTTCTCCAGTATTTTCTCCTGAGAGAAAAAATAAAACGGCTGCAGTTCCACCGCCTAAAAAAGAGGCATTAAAGAAATCTAAGCCAGAGAATTCTTCTCATCCCAAGGAAGAAGTTTCTGGTAGTAAGCGTGAACAAGATGATCGCACAAAGAAACGCAGTGATGGACAGAGGTCTGTAGCAAATGGCCACAAGATGACGAAGATGGTTACTGGATCAAAGAGGAAGCATGGTGGCACGGTTGAGGAACAAAAAAATCATTCTGCTGTTACATCGTCGAAGGATGATAACTCAATTGGTCGTGTTGATCACCCACAATCTGGTGATCGATTAAAAGATGGAACAAAGGGCGCACTTGGCTCTGGTGGCAGGAAGAGGGAGTTCTCCCCAGATGCTCTAAAATCAGATACTGGTGGTAAGGTTGGGAAAAAGACAAAAGATCTTTTTAAAGCCAACAAGCAAGTCAAGTTGCCAAATAATGTGATAGATGATTATGAGGAGCATGCCAAAGACAAACATTCAGGAAGGACAAAGGGGGTTCAACCAGGGCTTGGAAAGCCTAACTTGGGAACAAATGATCCTTCACATTGTTCCAAAAAGTCAAAACATGTAGATGCTGGGGATAGTGCTTCAAGGGGTTCGGTCTCTAAAACTACGAAGAGCCTGTCTCCTAGTTCTGATGTTGATGACAAGACATTAAAAATAATGGATTCAAATTTGTCAACTTCTCGTGTGAAAAGAGAGAACCATCTAGTTTCCATGTCCAAAAATGTTGTTGGTGGACCCAACGGTCCTGGTGATGAAGCTGTGCTACCCCTAACAAAGAGGCACCGTCGAGCATTGGAGGCTATGCCTGATTCTGATACTTTGGTTAGTGACGATAAGAAGGAAGAGGATCCCACTCTGAAGAATGATATGTCATGCTCTACTGACGTCAGAGTTCCTACACAGAGGAAGCGGAGAGCTGTGTGCCTCTATGATGAGGAGGAGGAGGAGGAAAAACCCAAAACACCAGTTCATGGAGGATCTTCCCGAAATATTAAGGCGTCTTCACACTCTTCAGACGCTGTAAAGAGCAATAATGAAAATCATGAGAGGTCAGATACTGCTCAACAGAGTACCCAATGTCCTACTGAATTTCCGATGAGCTTCACAAAGGAATCATCTTCCCAGTTATATGATGGTTTTCCATCACCTAGAAAACCTCAAGCGGATGAGGAGAAGCTGGAAAAGAAACCTCAAATTGAGAAAAAGAGTCTTGAAAAGGTGGTGCATGTGTATCACAGTCCAAAAAAATCAGAACCTGGGCATTTGCTGTCCAAGGAGGAAAAACCAACCTTGATTTCTCCTAAGAAGTCTCCCCATTTGGTTTCAACCACTAAACCAGTTGTGGAACAGCAGAAACCCACAAAATCTCTGGTTAAAGTCTCTAGTACTGGTACTCAAAAGAAGGCTCAGGCTGTTTCTAGCAAGGGTTCAGGTTTATTGTCTAACAGTTCGGTTTCTTCTCATAATCAGGCAAGAAACAAGTCTGCACCTTCTGGAGAAAAGTCTAAACCTACTACACAATCATTCCCTCAGATCATTGACTCCGCTATTTTAACAGAAAATGAAACCGAGTACATTTCATTATCTGGTGAAAGGTATCCATGCTCTTCCTTCTTAATTGTTTGCATAGTTGCTATTTGCGTTTTCTAATGTTTGATGATTTGTTTCTGTTTTCCTAATAACAGAATGGAAGTTGGCAGAGAAGAAAAAATAGGCATATCCATGGGTTCTAGAACTCCGGAATCATCTCAGTCTATGAGGCATCTTATTGCAGTTGCACAAGCAAAAAGGAAACAAGCTCAGTCGCAAAATTTTTTCCTTGGATTTTCCAGTTCTACTCTTGTGTCTAACTCAGATATGCAAGGGAGGAGCCCCAGCCCTTCTGCAGTTCAGGGTTTTTTGTCCATTTCTAGCACTGCATTGCAGGCAGATATCCCGGGGTCCAACCAACTCACAAATGTAGCTTCCCCGGTTACTCATGGTCGACATTGTGTATCACAAATTCAACTTGATTTGGAGGAAATCTCGGAAAGAAGAGTTAGTTCTGGGCATCGAACTGCTGGAGGATCACTTAGTGGTGGTACCGAGGCAGCTGTTGCTCGTGATGCTTTTGAGGGAATGATAGAGACTTTGTCTAGGACTAAAGAAAGTATTAGTCGTGCAACTCGTCTTGCCATTGATTGTGCCAAGTATGGTATTGCCAATGAGGTAGGCTCTTTGCTCGTTCTCGTTTCTTTTAGCTTTTATTCGTTTTATTCTTTTCAAAGATGGTTACAATTTCATTGATACAATATTTTCCTTTATATTTCATTCATCACTTTATGAGTTTTTCAATACCTTATATTAATTTGAAAGCATTTCCTTATGTTTGGTGGATGTCATGTTTATAATTTGTAATATATGTTCATTACATGTGTCAGACTGTTAGTGTACATTTATATGTTAATAAAAGGGGTGTGCTATCCACACACCCTTTTTTACTTCTCACACACCCCTTTTTAATTTCTGTTCGTTGATCTTCTTCAATTCATCCAATCCGACGGCCGAAAACCAAAAAGGTGTGGGAGAAGTAAAAAGGGGTGTGAGGATATCACATCCCTAAAAAAATAAGCTAAAAAATAGTCCTGTAGTGAAAATGTTGATTTTCTATACTAACAACCATTCAAAAAAATAAGCTAAAAAATAGTCCTGTGGTGAAAATGTTGATTTTCTATACTAACAACCATTCATCTTGAGTCTGCAAATGTTTTAAGACCATAAAAGTTGAAAGATCAGATGGGTGAGAGTTAGGCCGAGTGAAAAAATCTTTCTAGTTTGGGTTTTAAATCTTGTAAACTTTGTAAGTTTTCATTTCACCCAGAGCCATTACTCAGGTGCGTTTGAGTTTTAAATCCCTTGTCCACACCTACCATAACCAATTAACAGTTGTCCTTCCTGTTCTACAATTATATCTTACGTTTGAGAAAAAGAAAGCTTCAAATAGCAGCTTCCTTTGGGTTGCGAATCTAGATTTTGTAATGTGTGTGAAGTTTGCAAATGAAGTTGGGTGATTATTTAAAATTGCTCATGCCGACCAATAAATAAATGTTTTTGGAGTTTTGCTTTATATCACACAAAATCGAAGATTATTATAGCGTATAACCATGATGTGGATTTGTAGACTATTTTAGTTACAATTTAAAATGTTGATGCAGGTTGTGGAACTACTAATCCGGAAGTTGGAGAGTGAGCCTAGTTTCCATCGAAAGGTCGATCTTTTCTTTCTTGTGGATTCCATCACACAAATCTCGCATAATCAAAAAGGTACATGCACTTGAAAGAAAATGTAATAATCTCTCTCTCTCTCTCTCTCTCTCTCTCTCTCTCTCTCTCTCTCTCTCTCTCGATTGCTGGATTGTGACTTGTGTGCATGCCTGATATGGTAGTTCATTGTGAAAATATTAAAGGTAGCTATTTATTTATTGATATTCAGGCATTGCGGGAGCTTCATATGTTCCAACGGTTCAAGCAGCATTGCCACGTCTTCTAGGTGCTGCTGCTCCACCTGGTTCTGGTGCTCGTGATAATCGTCGTCAATGTCTTAAGGTTAGTGCATTGCTATATAATTTGATGAGTTTTTCTTGTATACGAGATAAAGCGGAACATACTTCTCTTCCAGGTTTTACGGCTGTGGATTGAGAGAAAAATCTTTCCTGAGTCTGTTCTTCGTCGTTACATGGATGACATTGGAGTTTCAAACGATGATACAATTGCTGGTTTCTCCTTTAGACGTCCATCTCGAGCTGAGCGTGCTATAGATGACCCAATCAGAGAAATGGAAGGAATGTTTGTGGATGAGTATGGCAGGTATTTGATATTAACATTTTACTTGAATTGTTATAGTTGTACCTTATTCTTCTTTTGTTCTATTAAGCTGATTTTTTTGGTCCAGACATGACTATAAGATTCTGTTTGTTATTGTTGCTTGAAGTAACTTACATGTGGTTATGGAACTCAAATCCAATCTCAATGTCATGTTTAATTTGGAAAACCATTATACTTAGACATGACCATGCAAGGGATGTGATGAATGTATCTTTCCCATATTTTATGCACATGCAATTCAAGGAATTTTTGTTTAATTATTTATTTATTAGATGCAGTTGAAGGAATTCAAATGTTACTGCATGGAAAATCAATGATTTCTTTTCTTCGTAAAATATATTATTATAATTCTTGTTTGGTCGTGTTTTGAAATTACATTTATTGTTTTTCCATGAAGTATTCCCCAAATGAAAATTGCATGATAGTACTGTCCAGAGGAGAAAATAAATAAGGAGTATCTGGTTTGCTCGATGAACAAGTGTTTGTTTTAGTGGAACACTTGTTGCAACTTGCAATGATCTTGTTTGATTACTGGGTCAAGTTATGTGAAATTGTACTTAAAGATCTGTTGTTATGAAAATGCTTCTATTATTTTTACGTCTGTGTTGTTGCATGCACTTACTGGAATCTAATTTGTGTAGTTGTTTTTTGCCTCTTTGTCAGTAATGCTACATTTCAGCTGCCTGGATTTTTGTCCTCTCATGCATTTGAAGATGATGAAGAAGAAGAAGAACTTCCTAGCTGTTCATATAAGGAGACTAGCCATTCCTCACCAATGGAAACTACTCATGCTTCTGGGGAGTCAGAAACATGTGCGGTGACGCCTAACGATAGGCCAGAAACATGTGCGGTGACACCTAATGATAGGCGACACTGTATCTTGGAGGATGTAGATGGTGAACTTGAAATGGAGGATGTGTCTGGACACCCAAAGGATGAAAGACCCTTGTTTGGTAATGGTTCTTTTGAATTGGATCCACAACAGCAGGGATCAGATAGGGTCATGGAACCAGCTTCAATTGCTTGCACTGATTTGCCCCCTGTTCCAGACGGTTCTCCACCATTGCCTCTTGATTCTCCTCCTGCAACCCCACCTTTGCCTCCCTCACCCCCACCACCACCACCTCCACTTCCGTTATCTCCTTCACCACCACCACCACCACCCCCGCCTCTACCATCACAGCCACCTCCTCCCCTACCATCTTCTGGTCATCAACCATTATTGATTCCTCAGTCATCTATACCAACTCAGGCTTCTTTGTTATCCCAACAGATGCTGCCTCTGCAATCATCAATGCATCCTTCACCGCAGGTGGCATATCAACCTCCTACGCCTCATGAATACTGCAGCACGAGTGTAAGAATTCTTGCTTTCCCCACCTTTATCAGTGCTACATTGTTATTGTTGTATATATCATGACATTATTTCTCCATACAGGGTAACCAGCATGTCCAAATTGCTGGAAATGCTTCTCATGTTGGCCCTATTGATGCGACTGCCAAGAGCGAGATGTTTCCGCAGCAGCAAGCTTGCTTTGTTCCTGCAGGAGTATGTGGTCCTCGAGAACCTTCTGGATTTAATTCGACAAGGCCGCTAGAACATGGGCATAATGACATGTTTCTAAGTGCACAAGTCTCTCAAGCAAGCCAACAATTTCAACAAGTTATTACACCTTTTCCTCAAAGGCCTTTACCTCCTGCTCCACCACAAAATCCCTCAAGTCATTTCTCCTATACTAAGCAACATCCTCATCAACATCCTCAACAACCATACCACGGTCCATACTCTTTGCCTCCCCCACCTGATAGTCAAAGACGATTCGTTGCTGATGAACAACGAGGCGTTTGGATTAATGGAGGAAGACCCCCACATCCGGGACCACCATTTGGCCATGAAGGTATAGGGTTCTGGTCCTGGTGGCCAAGCTATCCATTAAGCAGTTGCCTGCAATAGTGTATAATGTTGTTATTTCAATGCACCCATCCCATTTTCGCACCTACCATATAATGGGAATATAGTAGCACTCAAGGAACTGGAATTTCTGCCCGTATTATTATTTAAACTCATTTTCTCTTTGAGGCTAGAAAATCATATCATGGACGCTCAGTTGTACTAATAGTTTATTAGTGTTTTTATCTAATGTTTTAGTTGCGATGGCCAATGTGTCCTATGCCTAATTTGCACTACCCTAGGCATCTCTACTTATGTTTGGTTCTGCTATGATAGGTTATTTTCGGCCACCACCTGATAGGCCGCAACCTAATAATATGGCTTTTCAGCGTTCTGCCCCCAATAATGTTCCAACTGGAGCTCCAATATCAGGTGATCTTACGTAAACTTGTTTTGAAGTGTGCTTGCATGTTGAAAACACTGGGTCATTGTTGCAGTGATAAAATGATTTTCTGTCTGCACTTTTCCAGGTCATGGTGCTTCCCAGATCTTGCCATGTAGACCAGACATACCTGCTGTTAATTGTTGGAGACCAGCTTAGTAGTGAACCTTAGCCCTACATAACTATTCTTGTAAGTTATTTTTCTTTGTTGTTCAGTATTTAAGTTTTTTGTAGCTCATGCACTTCTCTGAATTGCTTAATCCTACAACACTTTAGTCGATTCATTCCTCATTGAAACCTCTGTTAATTTAAATCGACGGAGACCTCTTGTGCTATTTATTTTTTGAGAATTGAGTCCACGATCCTGTAATCAGAATCATCTCAAAGATTTCATGAGATTCTTCATCCTCGACTCTATTTCTGCAAATTTGTGTGCTGCATTTTGAACTACCATTTAAGCATTATTCAAACTGTTTCCATGATGGCTTAGATTGATAATTCTCTCTCTCTCTCACTGGGTGATAAATCCGTTTATTTTCTGCAATTTGTTTCAGAATTGACGGCGGCATATCAATTAGTTACATCACATTATGGTGTCCTTCAAAGTTGGATTCATCTTGTTTAAGAAACCCAAGTACCACTTGAAGTCAGTGTTGAGGACATGTGGAGGCTCTTGGCAGGACTCTGTATATTGTAATTTTTCCTGACAAATATATCCCGAGAACATTTGCTTCCAAGTTTATGCCCATGTTTCTTTCTTGGTTAGTACACTTGTTTCTTAAGTTTTTAAATGATGTAATTATACCCGATATCAGAATAGATAGAAATCAATTCAATGCACCGACTTTTAATCTTTGATGAATTTATTTTGTTATTATCTTGGTTGCATCGTAAAACGCATTGTCCTCCCAGTCGGTTCAATTTGTGTTCCTTGCTCCACTCGGATGAACATGTCCTTGATTGTGCTTGCATCTATTAAACAGTCAAAGATATTTGTCCTCCCCCTCTTGGGTGCGTCCTGGTATCTCCAAGTTAGGTGAGATTGAGTGTGGTTTGCCTTAATTTTGTATGTTGCTACGTTTTGGCATATGCTGAGGGTTAAGTGCTCTCTTAAAAGCTTAGTTTTTTGTTGGAATTGCAGTAATCACATTTTGGGATGTCATTCAATACCCAAGAGAAACTTATTGTTGTCGAGTTCATGCATCATAGAGAAATTTTCCTTTTTCTCGATAGAATCACTTTAATCTGTTGCCTTTTCGGTTTACACGTTCTCTCTATTATTTTAAGTTTTGGTCAAGGTGAGAGGTGACCAATTTATTGGTATATTTTGAAAGACTTTAAAGCACTCTTTTGGGTGACATGCAAAGAGCATGCATGGTTATTATCTGGTTTGTTCCTAAGATATTACCAACGTCTTTCACGATCCCGACAGTGCACTTGGAATCCCTCTAAGAATGTATATTTGGGTTGTGCATTCTTCTTTTTGAATCATAAGTCACATGTTTTTTGTCAATTGTAAATGATAGCCCTTTTGTGATAAGTGAAACATTTTAGGTTGAATTAGCCTGTGAAACTTTGATGAAAATTACAATTTCTACTGTTAAAGGAGTGTTGCTAGACGATTGGAGAGTCCAGTATTACAATCAACCAGCCATTATCATCTGTCACATATTGAATGTGGGACTATACTTTTCACTATTATATGTTATTGCGAGCTTCAGCGTGTAGAACCAAGTATCATCTCTGCAACCTTGACTGTAAAGCTGAACTTACCAGAATTTGAGTTATATATATACATATATGGATATTTTTGTGAATTCTTCTGTTGAAAGTGAAAGATCAGCTTAGGGACCCTATAAGTTTTATCTGACTCATTGTGGTAGAGGCACATCTCAGTTTCATCTTTCACTCTACATCTTCTGGTTCATTCAAATGGCAAGAGATATCATTGTTTATTTTAGCGTGTGCTGTCTGATACATGTTTTGCATATTTATTTTACAATTGCTGTTGCTACATGTCGATAACCTGCCACTTATCAAAACAAAAAGTTAATTGGGTAATGAGTGGTATTATATGTGTGGCTCACTTTGTGCATTCAGTACAGTGTCGGAGTTGCTTGTTAACACATCTTGTGCCAAATCAGCTGCTATGGTAGTGTTTAGAATGTTTTCCTAGATATTTGCACATGAAGAATTCTCCTTTGTTTCGATTTCCTAGCTCCTTTATGTTTTTTTTTTTTTTTTTTTTTGTCTCAATAAAAGTGAGAGCTATGTGAGGGCCATGCATGTTTGTATTTATTTTGGAATGTTTAGTTCTAAGAACCTGTTAACTCTAGCCTTTCCAATCATTTCACTCTGGTTGAGTGTTGCAAGATCTTTTTTATGTGAGACTGACTGTCTTGTGGAGCTTTTACTTTTCCCTTTGAAATTTGTTTCTGATGGGGATTTAGTTTGGAATGACATCATAACTATGCATTCTGTCACAGGTTTCGGCGAAGATTAAAACAGTAGCAACCACGTTTTTGGGGTGGTTTCTATCTGGTCACTCGCAGAGGAAAAGGAATCTGACTTCGTAGCATGTGCACTGCTGTAAAACATTCAGGTAAATACATGGATTTTGGACCAAGAAAAGGCTCATCATAATTATTTGTTAGTTGAGTACAGTTTTGATGCAACAGTATATGTTGCAATGTAAAGAAAGGTAGTTCGTACAGATGCCTCACAACTGTTAAAAAGTTTTATTCCTCAGTTTTTATACATTGCTTTGTACCCACTGATAGTTCTTTCAATCTGTAAAGATCCTAGGTTTTTATTTTTTTGTTTTTTTTTGTTTTTTTGTGCATAGTTTTGAGTTTGATTATGTTCTGTTGTTGCTGTACCGTTTACACTGAGCATCACAAAATGAAAAGCGGTTCTCTGACTAGTCCATTGTTCTTTATTATTGCTCAAGTCTTTTTCTCGTCATTTTGTGGTGCACTTTTGATTTATTTTGGATTTGGTTTGAATGTTTTTTTGTTTGTTATTTGATCATTCGCCCGAGATTGGCTGAAAACCACCCCCCACAAAAAAAAAAAAAAAAAAAAATTGCAGCAATCTGTTTTTTCAGTTGTTTGTCGCCAACTTTTATTGTTTAAAATCTTTATTTCCACTGGCAGTTGGAGCCGACTCTTCATTGGACTTGAGGTCATGTTTTAAGCTAGATATGTTAAATCAGTCTTGTAAGTCTTTAGGTGCAAGCAAATTAGTGTTCTCTGTCACTCCCAAACATTGCAACTGTCTTTTGGAAGGGTTGTTGTCCATGTGTTTCGAGCTCGTTCGTATGCTTAACTCGTATTTCATTAAGTTTTATTTTTCTGTTGTCGATGGTTTTCCTTGTTCGTATACTCTTGTCCAAAACGAATAGATAGTTTAAATAAACTGCAAATGGTCGAGCATTCTCTTTGCAGAAGGCTCAGCTTCAAGTAACCCTGACTAAACTAAACTTTGCCACCAATTGTTAAGACGGAGCAAAGAAGGGTGGTTTTAACAGGAGTGTTGGGAACACTCGGTGTCGAGGCCGATGATTGTGGTGTTTGTTTTGGGAACACTGCCGAGGCTGACGACTGTGTTCATTCCTTGCATTGTACATGATGATGTATGATGATATTTTTTTCCAGATCATCCTAGAACTGGCCCGCTGGACTATTTTTATATCATCTTTCTATATATACAGTGAATATGACCCTTGTCTTTGTTGTGCGAACATGACACGAGGTCGCTTACCAATTTGAACGTTTCGAAAAATGAAGACTGATGATATTCACTTCAAACGTGTTCACTTTATATGATGACAATTGATTAATTTAAAATTATCTTGAAAACGTATTTGATATGAAGGATGGTGTTAGATTAAATAACTGCTGACACGAGATTAGACATCATCGTAATCGTAACCCATCAGAAAACAAAAGCAAAAACAAAATGGAGATAATTAAATAAAGAAGCAAAAGAATTAGAAAGTATAATCAATGTATAAACAAATTGTTCCAGAAACCTAAGGAATGACTAGAAATCTACATCCTCTTAAGTTTGTCTAACAAATTATCTAGTTTTGTATTCTTCAATCTGCATATAAAATCGGTTGCTTCGCTCAATCGTTCATCCGCCGGCTTGGGCCGGTATCCTGGTACCTCAATGATTAAGGATTTTGAGTGTTATTCAACTCTTGTCCCGATTTCTTGTTTCTTTGTACTTACCAGTTGAATGCTTGCTGATAATGAATGACGGATGATGCGAAAAATATGGATCAAATTGGCAATGATAGTATAATCAAGTGAATTAGTCAAGTGCAGTTTTTCTTCGACCTGTTATCGGTTTAGGCAAACCATCGTATATTGGTTTCGCAATTCCTGCGGTTGAAAAGGCTTGCAAGTCTGGCTTCAAACTCCACTTAGATGTTGACCAGATGGATGCAGAACCGCTACTCTCGTGATCCTGCAAATTTGACGTGCTTGATGACTTCCTCACTCCAAATAACCCATCTGCTATAAGAGAATCACCCATACCTACTGGTATAGGATTCAAGCCACCAGCTTCAACATCATTTCCTAAGGCAGTTCTATTAGCTGCTGTGGGTCTAAGGGCTAAGCGCTGCCCTGAAATTGCTGAAAACCCGGCACTGCTGGCACTGCCGCTGTTACCTCCCAAAAGCTTCTCAGGGGTGCGAGAGAAGTCTGCTTCAGATTTCTGACGCCTTCTAATCCATTTATCCCCCAATGGTTCAGAGTCACCTTCTGCAGACATGGAATCACAAAGTTCACCATTCTCATCCAACTTAACTAGGCTCCTTGACTTTCGATATTGTCTCAATGGTTGGTCAGAAGCTGGTGAGGCTCCAAGGAATCGTCCCTCTTCTAAATAATGGGCACCTCCATTTTTGTAGACTGCCATTTCAAAACCTTCAGTTATAGAGTTCTGATTTCTTGGTTTCAGCCCGTAATAACTTTGTAATGAGTTCATAGCCGGGGAGGGTTTCTTCGGAGGAGTAACTCTAAGGGACCAGAATGAGTCAACCAGATCATACTGTATGCTGCGAGTTGGGTTCTGGTCAGAACTGGTCTGGCTGCATAAGCAAGTGTTAACATGGTAAGCCACAAATGAACCACAAGCAAAACACGGTACGAATCATTCAATGACTCGAATCTTAAGCAATATTTAAAGACTAAAGAGAACCTACAAACTTTAGTTGTTCAATTTCACCAAGATAAAGTTGACTCGTATATATATACATCTTCTTGACATGTTATCTACAAAGAACATTGCATTTAGACCACAATCACCTAAAAATACATTCCCAAAAATGATAAAACTTTGCGATCGAGGCTGCCCCCATTCAAGAAAAAAGCAACATCTGGAATGTGACACAATAGGTGCAGATTAATACGAGAATCTGATTCAGAAGCGCATTTCCTAACAACAGGGGCAGATCACACTGCTCCCTGAACCGACCTTATGCTTCACTTCCTTTCCTGGGAAGCACTAGAGGTGTATTATGTTTAGGGATACAACTTTGACATAATGATATCTGCAGCTACCGTAAACAAGTTTGCGGAACAAAAGTCCCATAACCAAACAAATTAAGAGTAGGGACGTATAATTACCCTGGAGTCTTGGAACCATCTGATAAACATGGGGATGGAGGATGCCTCCCCGGTAGTGGAATCTGAAGAAACCGGAGGCCAAACATTTGGCGATCTGTAACGAGGCCGTTCATCTTTTTGATGTCGGCCACCTACAATATCACCAAAACACTGATTATTTTCGACAAAAAGCTCCATAATCGAACAAGCCAACGAACAAAAATCAGCCTGATATTAGGCTGGGAAACAAACACACACATTTCCAATATATCTGAAAACACAATGCCCTTTTGGAAGCAAAATGAACATTAAAACTCAAACAATTATTCGCATTACCAATTTTCCATTGACTACGTCAGCTATGAGCCTCAAACGTTTCTCAGAATCCAGCAAATATTTGATTAACCAACAAAAAGTGACACAGAAAAAACAAGAAATTCAAAACAGTAATTGAAGCAGACGAAGTCCAAAAGTAACATGTATTTTGGAGAAATGCGAAAAATCAAAAGCGAAGATGAGGAAATGGAAATGGTGGTACCTCAACGCCGTATTTGATGGCGACGCCAGCAAGCGTGTCGAATTTGGAAACGACGTGTTCTAGATACCCTGCTCCACCGCCTCCGCCACCTACCAAAGCGGGAGAGGTAGACCGCGGCGGCGACGAAACAGGGAGAAAAGGGGAAGACGAAGAAGAAGAAGAAGCCGACATTGGATTGCTGTTGGAGTTATTGGATCGGTTATGCAAAGAGGACGAAATCACCTGATCCGCATAACTAGAACAAAACTCGCTTTCCATCAGCATACCTTCTTCCCCCATTCACTTTCACTTTCACTTTCACAATCCGATTCCCTCCAGATCATATCTCATCCCTCTCCATTCCAATTACATGTACGAATCTGAGAGCGATCGACATCGTTCGATTCGCGAAGATAACCGGAACCCCAACGCTGACGAGAGATGTAATTGATTGGAATTTGATTGATTCAACACCAATCGAATCAACCTGATGAATTCGAATGTGTCTTCCAAACGCAGCGTGCGATTTCTTCAATGCCTCGTTGGTTACAGAAATTGAATCTCGAATGTATATGATGATATGAAACGTTTTTCTGCCCCCTCCTCCTCCTCCTCCCTTCTTCTCTGAAATTTTGAGTCCCTCTTTTCTTCTTTCCGTTTTTACCTTCTCTCTCCCTCCCTCCGCTTTCTCTCTCTCTCTCTCTCTCTCTCTCTCTCTCTCAAAAATTTAAAGATTAAGGATCAGGGATTCAGGATGACGTCACCCCACAACCAGGCTATAATTATTATTTTTTCATTAATAATTTAAATTTTTAAAAGGAAATGTAATTAGTACTCCAAGAATTTCAGTCTATACTTTAAATTTTATATTTTAGAAAAGAAAAATATACTTGTGAGGAGTATAGAATGAAATTTTTGGAGTGTCAATAATACTATCCATTTTAAAAAGAGTATAAAAACGATGGTGGGACAATTTCTCTTAATAAGTGCATATTTTATCTTAATATTAGATAATCATTATAATATCAAAAGTGAGGGTAAAATAGGAAAAATAGGGATATGATTATCATTTTATCAAAAGATACAAGATTACTATTTTGCCCTCCTTATGTATGTATTGTGTTTGTGTATCAAAATGAGGGCAAAATAGGAAGCAAAAAGGGGAAAAAGATACAAAATTACTATTTTACCCTCCTTAATGTAAGTATTATGTAGCAAAAGTGAGGGCAAAATAGAAAAAAAGTGGTAAAAAGTTGACAAGGAGGGTTCTCTTAATAATAGTATAGATATTTTGGATGTTATTTATACTTCTTAATTTGTCTCCTAAATTTGTAAATGGGAATTTTGTTTTGGTTTTAACCCAATTTCCGTTACAACTGGCAGAGAGACTCCCTCCTAATTCCATTTTTCTGTTTTTGTTATGCCATGTTTTTTACCTGACATCGGAAAGCGGTAGTTATAATATCAGAAAATTTAATAAATGAAAAGTAATAATTAAATTCAATTTTAGTCCAAACCCAGCTTAATTATTTAAAAGAAAAACTAATGAAAAAAGTTTAAAAACTTTGAGTTTTAACCATAAAGGTAAAATAAAAGATAAAGTAAATAGTATAAGAATTGACTTTTTAGTGTAAAAATATGATTTTTCGTTAAAATAAATAGTACAGGGAATTTTTCGTTAAAGTTTATTTATTCAAATGGGCACTGTGTTTCTTTTTTGACCTTTCATTTCATTGAGCCGACGTAAATCAAGGAATACTGCAGCCTTATTCTCATCATTTTCTTTCAGAACGTCAAAATGGAGAAGATGGTTAGACCATGTTTTTGCATCATAATGCTAAAAATAAGTTACATGAAACGAGTTTATCTCTATGTAACGTGTCGATCTATGTTAGTTGCTTTCAGGTCAAACATTTTGCACAGGTAAAAAGGTTTGCCTAATTTTTTCCGCAAAGTCAAAGCCTAATGCTTTTTTATCAAATTTGTAGCACTGATGGTTGTCCAAAGTTGCATTCAGGACGACATGAAAGGATGATGTATAACTGCCTAACCCTGCTTCTAGTCTGCTATTACCGGTCCATCTACGTAGACAATGGCGCTAATTGCTCTCATCATTTAGTTCCCGTTGCCGGCAACCTAACTCCAATTTCATTGACGCTACCTAATTCCGAATTTGTTCATAATTTATTGTCTGCCAACCTCTACTCAGCCTAAGTAACAAGTCAACAAGAGAAACATATATATATATATATATATATATATATATATATATATATATATATATAACTGCTTAGTTTCAAGTCCACACTTGTTGAAAATGTTGGTGGGTTAGTGAATGCCCACAGTGATATTGAAAACCTTGGTAGATCTTTTAATACCCACACAGATTGGATTTTCAACATTAGCAGATTAATGAAAACATTGGCTGTGTTGAGATGTGGACTTTGGAAATAACGGAGATCGTTTTTCAAAAGATGTATTGTAAATTTCAAACTGTAATAATACGGAGTTGCTCTATAAATAGAGCGCTCTGACTGCTGTTAAAGGACAGTGAGAAATATTGAGAAGGGAGGAAAGATTTATAACTTCAGTATCTATTCCTCCCTCTTTTATTTGTCATCCTCTTGTGCTATAGTTTCAATATGATATTTTACACCTGCATCGCTCCTATCATTAGTAAAAGTTATCTCCTTAACTTTTACATATTTGTAACAACACTATCATTCTCGACACTAACCATAAAAATTCTTCGCATATCATGACGAATGTGGAGACACAAGATAACGACATGAACATCGCTTCTGTATTTTCAGAGTCCATATGACGGACGATTGATTTTTGACGTGCTTCACCTTCATGTAACTAATGTGATACAATAAAACGACTTAAGCCAGCGAACCTCATCATCTCGTGTCCCTAACATTGGTTTATCATCGCCTCATGAACCATCAGTCAGGTCATTTCTTCTGGCTGCTTAAACTGATGAGTATATAGAGAATAAAAAGTAAAAACCATGCGTTACATAACGTAATAAGAGAGCTAATAGAGAGGAAATCTACGTTAATCAAAACAGAAACACTTGTTATGTTCTATTACAGAACGCAACATAAGCGTGTTCATACGCTTTATCTAATCTACTGTTACTCTCTAAGGTGGTTGCATATCTCGTACCAAAATCGTTGTAGATGTGACACCAATGGGAAAAAACCGGCATTACACCTTTTTATGGAAGATATGATCCTAATGCAGCTCAACCCCCGCTGGACTCCCAATAAACTCATTAGGAAGCCTCTTCATAATAGTTAGTCTCAGTATCTTGCCGGTGTTACAAGCCTTCTAAGCCACAGGGATGTTAGGTTCGTTTAAATTCACAAAGGCCTCAGCTCGAGCCATGCGTGCCATTGCCGCATTCCAAGACACAAGATGGTTCATAAACGCATCCACGTACTTTCCTCTGTCATTCTGTTAACAAGTTACCCAAAGACATTAAAAATTAGGGCCAGCCAGAGGAAACTAAATGAAGTTTGAAACCAGTGCATACCTTGTAATCCAGATAATAAGCATGCTGCAAGAAAGAAAGCAAAAAGAAGAAATATTAGCATGTTCCCACAAGAGAGAGTTAGGGAGGGTAGGAAAAAGAGTAGCGCGAGAGATCATTTACGCACCTCCCACAGATCCAAACTGATTATAGGCTGCAGAATAAGAGATGATTAATGAAACTGCTGAAATAGATGTCACAACAAAATTGGGAAAATTGATTTTACTTACTACGTCACCCCAAACAATTGGGCAAATGGCATTTGAAGTTTTAATTATCTGAAGTCGTCTCTCTTCTCTCTTTACTGAGAAAATGAAACAATAAAAATTATCGGTAACCAGAGGAGTTAATTAGCAAAACAAGGTCACAATTAGTACAGAAACTTAGTGCTGGTGAACTCCAAAAAAATTAATGTAACAGTAAGTTTGAGATTACCCAATCAATGAATATGAGAAAAATTCATTATTCAAAATCCCAAACACATTAACTCACACAGGTTCAGAAATTAACATGAGGAAGGACTTACAAACAAGCCAAACCCAGCCAGACCCAAATAGTGTAAGTGCTGCTTCTGTAAACTTCTCTCTGAAATTAGTAAACGAACCAAAATCCTTTTCTATCTGCTGAAGGACACCCAGTTGGGGCATGTCTCCTCCTCCCGGTTGCATGGACTCCCAAAAGAAGTCATGATTCCAGACCTACAACAATAAAGTCAAAGGATCTCGTCTCATAATCCCCAAATTAGACATGGAACAAAGTCTCCTTGTTGCATATCCCTTTACGCAACATGTCTCCTGTTTGAAACATTATTTCATGTTAAGTCCAAAACCGGACTTCAAGTTTGTGATTCCCAGTCTTAAACCAGTATGACACTGCACTAAACCTTTAGGAATAACCAATCAGGAAAACTAAAAATTTGAACAAGCTTAAGCCACAGTTCTGCTTCAGGCTACAGGATCATATCATATACTGTCCGGTGGTAATACATTTGAACCTAAGATAGTCAAGCATGTAAAAACCTGTGGCCAAACGTTTCATATCTTTGATCAGTGACCCCTATGCAAGCTCGTTGATAGCATTTAAAAATGATCCAGTCAAGAAAAGTATACAAATTAGCTAACGATTTTGTAGATACCTGAGCAGCGTTCTTAAATTCAGGTAAAGGATTCCCATTATTATATGTTGCTTTGACAAGTTCATCGAAAGTGCAGCCATATAGTATGTCACTCTTCTCTAGCTGTTTGTTCAGACCTTCCACATAGTTTTGATGATGGCCTCCCCAATGAACGTCCAATGTTCTCTGACTCATATACGGCTCCAAAGCATCCTGAAAATAGAAACATTACAGTTCAGTCAAGGAAGATCATACGCCAATCGTACGTATAATATAATTACATGAATGTGTATCATCATGTGACAAGAATAAGCAACTCGACACCGAATACTAATCTGTACCCAAAAAGATTGACACCGCGAGATGGATAACTGCCACAAGTGAGGGCTTTCATAGAATCAAATGCTACACCACACGGACTTGAGAAACCAAACAATGACATACTAAAGTATCTTCCAAATCGAATCAGGTTACAAGACATTGACAAAGAAGGGCAAATAGGAACCCGAAAAACTTCTATTCTTCATGCACCTAATGTGAGACTAGAAGCTGACTTCGCCAACCCCATTTCGCGTCCCGAAAATTGGTTTAGCAAGATGAGAAAGTAGTTGACTTACAAGTTTATACGGAGGTTTCTTCAATCCGTAGTAAGCAACAACTCTAGAAGCTCTTGGAGACCCATCGGGCTGTCTTTTCTGCTGAACAAATCACATATCATAGCGCAACCGAATATATGAATACATTACAACTTGCAAGAGAAAATAAACACACAGGAAATTACATCAAATTACATAAAAAAAATATAGCAAAGAACACAATAATTACGTACCAGAGGAGGAAGCTGGGGACTCTTAAAAGAGTGAGAAAATTCATTCAATAAAAGGTGAGGGGTTGGAGCTGAAAGACTGGATAAACAGAGTATCATTGCTGCTTTGATTGCTCCTCTCGCACTCAAATATGCATGTCTGAGAGATTACGACATTTTATTAAAAATAAATTAAACAAAATTTGAGGGCTGACATGCTTGAACACAGAGAGAGAGAGAGAGACCTTGGTAGTTGGTAGTTGGTAGTTGGTGTTGCTGAGCAGCGGCGTCCGGTGGGTTGGTGAGGTTTTCCAATTCCCGCTACAAGTATAATAAGCCCCAGTTTGGGGTTGAGGTGATTTTAAAAAAAGCTCCTATGAAAAAAAGCTGGGAGTGTTTTTGGTGTTTGGTAAACTTAAAAAAAATGGCTTATTTTGGAAGCTGCTGTGAGAATAAGCTGAAATCAAAGGAAAAAGCTGAAGCTGCAATTTGTAGCTTTGGAAAACTGGCTTTTTTTCAAAGCACACATAATTACAGTGCTCCTTTAATGAAAAGACCCACTATCAGACTGCTTTTTTTTCCAAAAGCACTTTTACAAAAAAGTTTACCAAACACTCTGCTAATTTATTTCACAGCCGCTTATTCTCACAGCACAGCCGCTTATTCTCATAGCAGCTTTTTTTCAAAGCACAGCAATACCAAACCAGAAGAGTGACAACTGGGGAAGCTTTCGTATGAAAGGGGGTTATCGTTTCGTCTGCAGTTTCTAATTATTTGTTTGCTTTTTAGGCCTCTTGTCATTGCTAATTTACATTGGGACCAGATCAATCGTTGTTCTTTGCACTCCTGTCCAAAACAGAAGGAAACCATATAGCAGAATAGATTTACGAAAAATTATCATCTGCACCACTGTTTCTTTTAACAAGATTAAAGGTACAACTACAAAGATATTGGGAAAAATATGTTTTCACTTATCCACTTTCAATTTTGTCACGTTTTTCTTTCGCTGCTTTGCTATTTCACTAGGTTTTCCTTGTATACCTTCGTCATTTAAAAAAAAAAAAATGATATTATGTATATTTTAAAAGGGAACTTTAACGAAAAGCACCCGATACTGTTCACTTTAACGAAAAACCACATTTTTACACTAAAAAGTCAATCCTGGTACTATTCACTTTACCCTTTATTTTGTCCTTATCATTAAAACTCAAAATTTTCAAGCCCTTTTCATTAGTTTTCCTAAGAATCTTCTTAGTCAATATTCATGATGCACGTCAGCACCTTTCGAAAATGCTCTGCCCAACACAAAACCGTTTTAGATTATTGTTATTTTACCAAAAAAATGACCTTTTTTTTTTAATTTCAAATTTCAATAGAAAAATATTTATGTAACTGAATAGATGGTTACCTGATAGCGATTTTACCACTTGTAAAACAAAGGGTTAAACCATAGAAAATTCTTGCAAGAGAACAAGTGTTTGTAGTATAGAATGGCTCAAGCAAGGTCGATCTCCTCAGGGACTGATATAAACAATTTACGAGTTTTTGTGTATTTAACTTATTTAACTCTAAGAATTACACTAATTTGACGAAACTAAATATTACTGAATGTGAATTAAACAAATATCTAAAATAGGAATTGATTTATAGGAATAATGATTCAACTAAAACAAAACAAGCAAATAAGGAAATTCAAGATAAAATAAATGATTGAAGAAAAATAGATTGACAATATGCTAGAGTTCAACCTTTACCAACAACACTCCTACGTAGCTATTCCAATTGCTTAAATAATTGAAAACACACATGCTTTGATGGTTGGATTTTCCTTGTGTATGTTTTACTTGTGACATTCAAGCTAAAACGCATACCACCACATGCAACTTATCCATGACATTTGGATTAAATATAAACATGAGTGATTCATTAATCTTTGTGAAAATCCTTTTGTTAAACCATATAATCCCTAAGAGCATGATATTTACCTTAGGAGAGTATAATTTTCAATCACAAGAAGCACAATCAATTTTAACGTGACATTCGTTCAAAATTGCATCTAATAACTTTTCTAAGCATCCTAATGGTGATCAAGCATCAAGGTACATAGATAGTTTAATTCAGTGATTGAAAATATCAAAGCAAGCATGTAACAACACTTAAGCAATTGAAAAATAAAACTACGTATTCATGTTGTGGCTCATGGCCTCACTCTAGCATAATAAATTAGTTACACATAATAATGTTCATACATAAGAAATTATCCATAAAGAAAAACAAAGAAAGAAGACACCCGTTTTAACAAGACGAGCTCTCCGTTGCTCCTGTTTTCCTTTCCTCTGCCTGCTGCCTTGCCTTCTGCTGCTCGCCAGTCCGAGTCCTCCTTCCCCTGCTCCTGTTTTTCTGCACCTCTGCCTCTCTGTGCTCTATTCTTTTCTGCTCTCCCGTTTCACCCCCGCTTCTTATCCACCTCTGCCCATTGCCTCTTTTATTCCACCTGCTTGCACTGCCCTCTTTTCTTCTCTGTCAGTCCTCACTATCTCTGACCGTGCTGCATCCGCCTTCTCTCTCTCTGCCCTCCTCTTTTCCCCACCTTCAGTCCCTCTTTCTATATTTCTTCTTATTCTTCTTTTGCGCCTCTTGCGCACTCCTTCTCTTCTGCCTCTGACGCCCCATTTCCATTAAGTTTCTACTCCTCCTTTTTTTTATTCTTCCATATCCGTCTGTCTGCCTCATCCTTCTTCTTTTATTATTTTTATTCTTGCTGCTGTCCGCACTGTCCTCCTTTCTATTATTTCCGTTTGCCTTTCTTTCCACTCCCTGTTTTTCTCCATTGTTTTCTCTTTAGTGTCTCTCCCACTGCCCTTTTATTATTCTTCTTTTTATTCCATCAGTCTTCCACTCCCTCTTTGTCTGCCGTGTCTCTCCCTCTAACAAAAAGCAGCCATTTTCAATTCCATTCTCTCCATTTTGCTTGAGATTAATCATAAACAAAATTAACTGCACATTAACACAAGGTAAGGTAAAATGCCACAAGTTTAACATTAAAACATCACAAAGACTTTAAAAATGGATGGTATAAATGCATGAAATATATAAGTGATCATTACCCATGGATTTATAAAAATTGGTTGCCGAAAATGTTTGTCTATTGACTTTTCGTCCAGCCTAGGAAACCAAATTGTTCGTCGCAGGAATTTCCTGGCGGTCGAGCACACAGCTCCCCTGGGAGAATGGCGTCGGTTGAGGGTATCTGTCGTACTCCTGCTTTCTTCTCGGGCTTGCTCGGGAAGGCCTTCGTCGGGCAGATCTTGGTCGGGCAAGACACACTTCGGGCAAGGCTCGTCGGGCAGTTCTGAAAGAGAAGGACAGAGTTAATTTGAAAGGGTGCCTTTGTGGGGCCTTAGGTGTAGGCCTTGAGGCTCACAATCAAGATTAACTTTATCGTGCTCAGGCGTGCCACTGCCATCTTCAGTATGGCAGATGTTGAATGGGTGTTTAAGCTTTGATTGAATATGTATACGCCCGAGAAACCGAATTAGATATAACAGGTGCCTTTGTGAGGCCTTAGGTGTAGGCCTTGAGGCTTCCTGTCAAACTAAACCAGCGCTTGGATGTATCATATTTGGCCTTTTATGGTTGCCAGAGTTTTATCACTATTATACCTTTGATTATCTGAATCCCAGAGGTAGGACGAACCCAAATGAGTGCCTTTGTAGGGCCTTAGGTATAGGCCTTGAGGCTTCCCATCAGAGTTAATCCTTATACTCGGACCAACTAGACCGCAACATAAAATGAAGCTAAATAGATGCCTTCGTGGGGCCTTAGGTGTAGGCCTTGAGGCTTTCTATCAGAATTCACTCTATGCTTAAGCCTTTTCTACGAATCAAGATATAATAGTAACAAAACGGAGAAATAGATTGATTACTTGCGCCCCAAGTAACTTCGGACTTCTCGCTTATCAAGGATCGTCGTGGATGGGTTGAGTCCACATAGAGTTCTTTTTTATGCCTTGAGGCCAAGGACTTTTAAACTGATCTTTAAATTACATGCCTGCGGGCTTAAGCCTCAGATCTGATCTAAACTCTGACGTGATTCAGATCGGATTCAAGTGCTGAAGACTCATTTTCATTGTGACTTTGCCAGAAATAACTTGTATATAACTGAGAATATATAACATGTTATTGTGCTTTTAAAAGAAAGAAAAGACAAAGACAGAGCAAAGATAGTCGGGCAAGTTTGAACCTTATCGGCCAAGGCTGAACTTCTTACAAAATCTATCTTTGTGGCTCTATCAAAGGTCTGAAAGCTTTCAGAAGTGGTTGATGGGGAGAAGAGGATACAAAATGAATCGATACCACCAAGAACAAGGTAGCAGAGCTATTACAGGGGTTTGGGAAGGTTTATCCCGAACGGGATGAAGGCTTGTGCTGACTACAGCTTTGTTGAAGGCAAATCTGGCTTGAGCAGAGTTTTGGCTTTTGTTTGTTTGTTTGAGTGTCCTTAATTCTGTCTTCTCTTCCTCCTTTTATAGACGGATTCAGCTTGGGTTCCTGTAGCAATGGCGGTTGCCCGAATGCGGTTTGGTGATGACTCACTAGCTTTTTTACATGAATGCCACCAATAAAGTACTTTATTGGGCTGTGCAGTGATTGAATAACCTACCCCCTGTGGTCTTTGAGCAGGTAAGCAGGTGGCCTTTGTAATTTGTGCCCAGCCGAAAGCCTCTTTCCTGCCTCCTAAGTTTTCCTCTGGGCCTTGGGTTTGGGCCGACTTTCTCTCTGGCCCAAAGTTCAGATTTTATCCCAAACACAAATAGATGGCTTTGAAACGGCTTATACAAATTCTCTTACTATGAAGGTGTAAAAATATTGCCAAGATCTGTCCGTGGATGGTAATAATTTACAGAAAAATTACAATATCAAATGAATGAGGCATTGACCCCTCTTGGCAGCTTTGGATACGTGATCGATCATATATGTGTTACATCACCACTACAAAATTGACCTGCATAAATGCACATGTCAATAAAACGACTCTAAACGACGAGATAACATATTTTAAGAATGCCCAAGAGATGTGTAGATTAAACCCTTATCCAAGATACCGAAGCAAGACCCCATCATTCCCCAGCACAAATCCTTTATTGTCATCAATAAACCTGCATCGGTATAGATATTATAACACTAAGTTCCAGTATTCTGAATACATTGAAAAATCTCTAGTTGTAAATAAGATCACTACAAGGAAATACCATATTCATAGACAAACATTTGGAAAGATCAGACTTACTTCACGGAGTATAGATTGGCTGCAATATTATCTGCTGCTTTGTCACGGGTCCATGTCTTACCACCATTGTTAGTTTGCAGTAAAATCCCACTTCCCCCTGCTGCCCAAGCCTCATCCTGCATGATACAAACAGTCACTAAAGGTCGTACCCAGTGCACAAGGCTCCCGCTTTACGCAGGGTCTGGGAGAACATGTAAAAACTGACTGAGAAGTTTACACTAGACAACGAGTTGAATGGTAAAACCGTTACCTTTGATCGGTACCCAACATCAAGAATGGCAAACCCCCGGCTTTGGACTGGAACTTCTTCAAAATCCTCAGTTAACTGAAACAGTAAGCAACAGCTTAGCTTCTATGCTATGAGAGTAACAAGGCTACAGGGTGAATTCTTCTTGATAAGGTTACAAGGCAAAACAGTATTCACTTACCCCGGTACCTTTGCTTAGATAAAGTCCCCCTCCGCGAACAAGGAGCCAAAGACCACCATCAGCTCTCCACCCCATGTTTTGAATTCTTCTTGCAACTGTTCTGTTATGTGGCTGCCAGTATGGCTGAAAATATAAAGAAGGCAATGAATCACAGACTTCACAGTTAACATGAGTGCATGAGCATAATGCATCTAATTTTCAGGGGCTAAAAGATAAAACACGACAGAAGGAAAAGGCCATATTGCATAGAAGAGGAGAAACTCACCTGGCCAGGCTCCCAAGTGAGGTAGAAGTTACCACGGCTTGAGACAGCAACATATTTTCCATCGGGTGAGCGATTCACAGAATTAAAAGTTCCAGTGTAGTAACTTGCACCACTAATTCCACTAGAAACTGTTCTGAAAAAGCAATGGAGGTACATGAAACTTGCCTTTATATCATCAATAAAGGAGTAACCAGCTTAAACACTATGAAAATCTGAGGAAAACTTAAGGAAACCATCACAGATCTTCACAACATACGCGAAATTTTTTAACTTTGAAATATTTTGACCTCCTTCGGAGATTATCGAGTTATATACTATAAAATTTTGAAAGCAAGATACCTATTAAGAGTAGCGGAAACAGTCTCCTGAACAGCAGCCCTCCAGTTGAAGCCTCTATTTGATGTCACATAAATCGCACCTTCATCAGTCACCATCTCTGCACTCTTCTCACCAGTTGCCTTTATATACACCTGGAAACGTTACAACAGATTGACTTATCTCAGCTTACCTATATCCAAACGGAAAACAATGTTGATTACTTCATCCAATGTTTTGATTACTTCGTAAGAAACCGCACCACCGACACCGAGATAATAAGATATCACTTAAACTGGCATAGAATCATGCTAAGAAGGGATATTTGAGATTAAATGAGTAATAGAAAGGTTTACCATATCTCCAGGAAGCTGAGAGCTTAGCGGTATCCGTTCCCAGCCGTCTCCGGAATCAAAAGTGTGCAACAGAATTGCAGGTTTTCCAACAATCCAACCCTCCTTCCCTTTGAAGCTTATGGCATTGAATCTGTAATTGAAATCTTCATCTTCCGCTGATGGAATCGAACGCGGAACCCAAGTTTCTCCGCCATCCTTCGTCTCCAAAAGGGTTTGCCTGGTCCCCAAAAGAAAACCTACCCACAGAATTTAACCAACAACTACTCAAAATTAATTCCAACTAAAAATGAATTTTAGCACTTAATGAACAATACTCGACATTTCTTGCACACATTTTCTGAGGAACCCAACAACAAATTGTAGAGAGAGAGAGAGAGAGAGAGAGAGAGAGAGAGTGGAAATACCGTGCTTAGGGTCCTCGGGCACAAAGGCAATGTCGAGAAGGACGACGCCGGGGTCAATAGGAAGGGAAACTTTTTCCCACTCCGAAAGGGTGGGATCCTCCGCCTTGGCCGTAAGTATGGATCCAAACAGCGGCAGAGTGGTGATGGACAGAGACAGCGCCGCCGTCTCGGAAACGAAGTGTCTGCGACTGACGAGCGAAGAATCAGAAGACGAAGAGGAGGAGGAAGCTCGAGGTATAGATAGAGAGGTCCGGAAACGGCGAGGAATGGTTGTGAATTCGAGAGACGGTTTGAGGAGAACTGTGGGTTTGGAGAAGTCCGTCGTCAGTTGCAGAGCAGTCGCCATTTTCATGCTCTCTGTCTCTCGAGTCCGCTTGTCTCTCTTATCCGTAAGAAATATCCACGGTTTCGCGGGTGATTTTGGAAGCGTGGAAAATTTGCTTATTATTAATCATATTGATTGGAGCAAGAAGGAAAGAGCAACAGGGGATGTAGCTCAGATGGTAGAGCGCTCGCTTAGCATGCGAGAGGTATGGGGATCGATACCCCACTTCTCCATTCTTTTTGCCTAATTTTTTTTGTTTTAAGTTTTAACTAACGGTAGGGCAGTATACCATATGTTTTTGCCTAATTTTTTATGTTTTAATTTACGGTAGGGTAGTATACCATATGTTATTATACAAGCAGAGAAAAATATATTTTAAGTGCCCCTCCTTTTGTATAATAAGATTTGGCATATATGCCCCTTCATTTGTGTAATAACATTTGTATAATAACATTTTGTTGGATTTTTAGATCGTCGGGCCAGCCCCACTCTAACGACATCGATATTGTCCCCAACTTTACCACATGCCTAATCTAACTCAGCTGCCTCCATTTGTGTAATAACATTTGTATAATAACATTTTGTTGGATTTTTAGATCGTTGGGCCAGCCCCACTCTAACGACATCGATATTGTCCCCAACTTTACCACATGCCTAATCCGTCAGGTGTGATGTTTTACCACAAAAGACATCCATATTAGTTAGAGTAGGGTAATAGTATTTAAACCCATTGGGTTTCCTTTACCCCACGATGTGGGACATTTAACACACCCCCTCACGTGTAATCTCATTTAGTAGTTCACATGTAGAGATCCATATCGGTAATTGAAACTCAGAAGTCGCCTCACGTTGGGCCCACTTGTTTTCAATGGAACTCAGTTGTCGTCTCTATATTAAGAGTTCATACTTGTTTCATTATGGGTGACAAGCTCGTTGGCTTGCACACAAGCTCATTGGCTTGCACGAGCCCGCCCAACTCTAACGACACCGATATTGTCCTCAACTTTACCACTTGTCTAATCCGTCAGGTGTGGGGTTTTACTACAAAATGCATTGGTATTAGTTAGAGTAGGGTAATACTATTTAAACCCATTGGGTTTCCTTTACGCCACTGATGTGGGACATTTAACACATTTGGCATATATGTATGTGTTTCGAACACACTGAAAAATCTCTTATTTATCTATCTTGAAAAAAGACACAATCAGTCAGATTCCTTGTTTTTTTACAGAGGCTCACTCAATATTCACTATCCCTTGTACGGATTATTTCCCCAATTAATAAAGATCGCACTTTTCTTAAAAAAACTTGAGCTAAGCTGGTGTAATATTAATCATGATTTTCAAGAGTAATTATATATGGATAGTAACAAGTTGAAGCGGTTAAAGTGTGGTTACATAAATAAATTAATGGTAAGTAATCCAATTAATCAGATGTTTAATAAAGTGGATTTGGTGGATAATCAGGTCTCAGATCCGAGTAATAAATAGATAGCCATTTTTACCTCTCTTTTCTGTGTATAAATATGACTTGGGACTGAGAGCCCTCTTCAACATTCATCAGACTTTCATGGTGAGTATATATATATATATATATATAGAGAGAGAGAGAGAGAGAGAGAGAGAGAGAGAGAGAGAGCTATACATACACAAACAAGTATAGTAATATATACATATACTGGGAGTGACATAATTAATTGTACTAATTAATCAGAGATTAATGAATCGTACTGGTCGTGTTTTTGGTTTGGTTGGGTGCTTATTGCTGGCAATGCTTCATGGAATTGCGTGTCAGGTAGATTACCATGCAGCACTTACCAAGTCTCTGTTGTATTTTGAGGGTCAACGCTCTGGAAAGTTGCCGGATAATAATAAGCTGCAGAGAGTGCAATGGCGTGGAGATTCTGCACTCAAAGACGGCTCTGATGCTGGAGTAAGACTTTTTCCATCATCCTCTTCACTCCGTACAATACTATTAATATCATTGACTAAATTAAATTCATGAACAGATTGATCTGGTGGGAGGATACTACGATGCCGGAGACAATCTCAAGCTAGGGTTTCCAATGGCATTCACAATAACAATGTTGTCGTGGAGCCAAATAGAGATGGGCAGCCAACTCAAGGCAAAGCAAGAGCTCACAAATGTGTTGCATGCCATCAAGTGGGGAACGGATTACTTGATCAAAGCGCATCCCAAGCCTGAGGTGCTCTACGCGCAGATCGGTGAGCCTGATTCCGACCATGGATGTTGGCAAAGGCCGGAAGACATGGCCACCCCAAGAACCGCCTTCAAGATTGATGACCAACATCCTGGCTCCGATCTTGCTGCCGAAACTGCTGCTGCTTTTGCCGCAGCTTCAATCGCTTTCAAGAATTCGGACCATCAATACTCATTCAAGCTTCTAACGCACGCGAAACAGCTTTTTGATTTTGCATGCAATCACCCTGGTCTTTATCAGGACAGCATCCCTTCTGCCGGAAAAGTCTACGCCAGTAGTGGCTATCATGTAAGAATAGATATTTGCTTTTAACTACTTTTAACTACAAGCAACGCGCCTACGTGCACATATAGTTAATTATATGTACATGATTTGATTGCAGGATGAACTGATGTGGGCAGCAGCATGGCTACATCGTGCTACAAATGAAAAAAGGTACCTGGATCACGTTGAGCAAGCAGAAGACGGAGGGGGAACAAGATCCAAATTCTCATGGGATGACAAGTACGTTGGCGCACAGATCTTGATTGCAAGAGTACCTACCACTCTCCCTATTCCACATGAATTGGTGGAATTACCATTAATTCTACCAATTAATATCTGATTAATTAGTACTAATAAAACATATGTACACCTTGCAGCTTGTATTGGAGGGAAAGGTTGAGAATGGAGGAAAGTGGGCCGAATACAAGAGCCACGCTGAGGAGTTCATATGCTCGTGCATTCAGAAAGGGAACACCAAAGTGCGGCAGACACCTGGTGGCTTGTTATGGTTTTCACCCTGGGATAACATTCAATACGTAGCCACCGCTACCTTCACCACCATTGTCTATTCCAATTATTTGGCCACCAAATATGCCTCCCTCAACTGTGCTGCTGGCAACGCTAATCCTTCTGATCTTATTGCATTCGTCAAATCACAGGTATTACATTACGGAAATGTACTTTGGCTCTTTCACATGTAACATTTTGACAAATTTGCACAAATGATTTATTTTTGTGTTTTGATTAAGGTGGATTATATATTGGGGTCAAACCCCAAGAACATGAGTTACATGATTGGATATGGAGGAAACTATCCACAGCGGATTCATCACAGAGGAGCATCAATAATATCGATCAAGAAGGACTCGACACCGGTGACATGCAAAGGAGTGTATGCCGATTGGTTCAACAGAAAAGCAGTGAATCCAAATGTCCTGGATGGAGCAGTCGTGAGTCCAAATGAAAGTGATGGTTTCTCCGATGATAGAAGCAATTTTCAATTTGGTGAACCCACAACATATAACAATGGACCACTAGTTGGTGTCTTGGCTCACTTTGCTTAATTAAAAGCTACTTACAATATGATCTATATTCTGCTTAATATAATAAGAAATTGATTAAAATTATCAGAAATCAAATCCTAACTGATTAAAATTAAATATTGGTGATATATCGTAATGAACACTTGAAATCATTAAAAGTGAGCATTCTTGCAAGTTAGAAAACTAAAGTGCAATTTGCATTGCCGGTATTCCATAACGAATGGGACGAAAATAAAACTTTCAGAAAAAAAGAGGAGTATGAGGTTTTACATGTCAGGGGCAGAGAAGCAGTTGCAAGTAGCAGCACAGTCCAGACAAGCGATATATATCAAACTATATATAGGTATGTTTGTATTGCAGATGCGCAACAGTAATACGCTTCAACAGATTCAGATTCAAGCTTCATTTACTGGGAGATAAAGTGAAAAAAATTCGAGTTATTAAAAATACATTTGTAGCTCAAAGGGTAAAACCGCTTTCAATTGCCTTATGTAGTTACTTTTAATCATGACGGAAAGTATTCAGCATAAATAAAAAATTTGTATTTTTCACAAAAAAAGTGTGTTGCCATCACCATTTCTAGGCTATTTTGCAAATGAGAACAAATATCGTCGTCAAATCTATTTGCTTACACCTCCACTGCAAGTTCGCAACGTGAAATTTGAAAATTATGAAAGGCTTTTTGTTATTATTCATGTAGATGGAGTCTCTTCAGGAAATGTTTTCGGCCTCACTACAATTTTTGTCCATTTATTTTTAAATTTTCGGCTTAAATAATAAATTTAAAATACATTTGTAGTTTAATAATTGGTAAACAAGCTTTCATTTTGCCTTATAAAGTTACTCTTAATCGTGATAGAAAATATTTCGCAAAAATGAAAAAATTGCATTTTTCTTAAAAAAAAAACGTGGGCTAACCATCACAATTTCTAACCATAATGAGTGAAATATGAATAATATTTCCCACTGCTTCGATGCTTCTTTGAAAAGTACTTATACTCATGAATGCTTCTGTTAGAAGTGCTTTTATTCTAAACGTGTTGAAATTTGCTTAAAGAATCCTAAGATGCTTCTTCAAAAAAAGTTCCTATGTACCATGAAGGCTTTGTGAGCTTTTTGTGTGCCAAAAGAAGTTAGAAAAGATATTAGCCCTTACAAAAGGAATCCCAAAGACAACAATTCACCATTTGGTGCTATGATTGAATTGGATTTGATTGGATACACGAGAAATAATTGGTGAAGATAAAAGACGAAACATTACAAAAAATGCCAAGTTTTTTTATTTTTTATTTTTTATTTTTTGTTGTCAAATGATTGATTTTATTAGATTAAATGTTAAATTAGCTATCAACAAAGTTTAAACCCATGTCATCATGCTAAAACTTAACCCCTTTCCACTAATTTAGTAAAGAGCCACTTGCAATTTGTGAAAAGCTTTCGCATCTCCTTTCGTTTTTAAATTTCTTTTCTCACGGGCGCTTTCCACCAAAAAAGAATTTCACACGTATGGTTTCCTCTCCAAAAATTTATATTGAAGCTCCTTTTTCCCTCCATAGAAACCCTAGAAGGGACAGAAGCTCTCTGCTCCTTCCTCTCGGGGGCTAACCCAAATACTCACACACAGAGATGCCACGTGGTGGTGGTAACTACTACAACTTCACGAAGATCAGGGACGCCATTGATTCCGTCGGCGCCAAGGTCAACGTAATCGGCGTCGTCCTCGAGTGCGGCTTCCCTCGCCAAACCAGAGGCACCGGTAAATCTTCTTCCTTCAATCAAATTCATCACATTTATGTAATGTGCTTGCACTATATATGTATATGTATTTATGTATGTGTGCATGTGTGTGTAAATGTGTCTATCTGTGGTGGCGATGATGAAACAAAGGCCGGACTTACGGCTGCTTCCGGCAAGGTCGGTAGTAGATTGATGAGACTCTTAACGAAAAGGTGTTTGCTGAGCCGCGTGTTACTTTTGTTCCATTTCTCTGGGTCTTTATAATATTTTGTGTTTTTCTGTTAAATTAATTATTTTTAGCTCTGCTTTTGGATGCAGTTTTTCTTCTTTCTGTTTGTTATATACGTATTGGTGTGAATCTTTTGCAGATTGGTTCGTTTCGGTGCGTATAATCGATGAGACGCATCAGGATCCCGGGTTGTCAGTTAATATATTTACAGATAGGAATGAATGTCCTCGCATTTTATCTGTTGGAGACATAATTCAGTTCCAACGCGTCACGGTATATCTTGGGCTTAACTTCATTTAATTTTCTTTCCAGGATTCTTCAATTGCTGATTTCTCAAGCAAAATGTTCAATCTGTAACTAGTGTGGTATATTTTCATTTTTGCTAAAGATATTTTGATCAAATAAATTGCTTGTTGCCCTTCTTTTTCCCTACTAATCATGTTTTCTTCGTTATCAAAATGTTCCGTGTTATCTGTTATAAAAATAGATAATGTTATGTACTATCATTTACCCCATTTTATTAAAGGCATGAAACGTTCTGTACAAATCATGATCGTAGTTGACTTGGGCGTAACTTGTGCAGATTAATCATCATGTAGGTAAAGTAAATGCTGTTTTTTGCAAGAAGTTCTCTACCTTTGCTATTTATTACAGAAGTGACAATACAAATTTAAGTCCTTATCATGCTTGCAAAACATTTCGCGAGAGAGACCATGACAAGAACTTTGTGATAGACTTGAGAAGTTGGTTGAAGAATTTCCATTTTCACGAAGGTATACTTAAAAAGTATTTTGTTTCACATAGCAACACAACGGCATTAAATTATGTATAAGTCTAACTCGTTCACAGTAGATATTACAATGTTGTGGTTATTTTTGGAAGACTATGGATATGATTCTGGTGTGCTGGATGGATTATGGTTGTGAAAAAGGTAGTCGATGATAGTCCCACATGGATTAGGCTTTTGTAAAGATAGCTTGCTCACAAGACAAAAGGGTTAGATTTACCTTTCTAGAATGTTGGAATTGTTTTTTGTTACATTCCATAAGATTATTATGTAGTCATGTACATTTTCGGCACAGGGAGTGATGTTATTCAACTTGTCTTTCTCTAGACAACCATAACTAGGTTGGTCTAGATTTACCTTTCTAGAATGTTGGAATTGTTTTTTGTTACATTCTATAAGATTATTATGTAGTCATGTACATTTTCGGCACAGGGAGTGATGTTATTCAACTTGTCTTTCTCTAGACAACCATAACTAGGTTGGTGTTAGAGGTGCTATTTTTATGATAAGTCAGTGCTAGTTGTGAATGATCTAATTAGGAATCTCTTTTTCAAAGGAATACGGTTGATACCTGGGTTTATAGGGAGTAAGTTTTCGTGAAATGGCATTGTGTGATGTTATTCAACTTGTCTTTCTCTAGACAACTATAACTAGGTTGGTGATAGAGGTGCTCCTTTTATGATATAAGTCAGTGCTAGTTGTGAATGATCTAATATGGAATCTCTTTCTCCAAGGAATACGGTTGATAACTGGATTTATAGGGAGTAAGTTTTCATGAAATGGCATCATCATTTGAGCAAAGGTGTTTATGTTTTTGCTCTGATTTTTTAGGCAAAAGTATACAGTGATTCTAAATCCTTTTCACAAATCCACTTTAATGGTTCGTGAAGAGGAAGCACCATACGGTTATGATTCTATAAATGCTGCCAAATACTTTGTCCAAATTAGAGGCACTCTGGATGGTAGATTTGTAGTAACTTTCTGACCTAATTGTATATATGAGAAAAGATAGGAGCTTTATTTTGCTTGGTAGATAGAGGCATAGCATAAGCCTGCCTTATATATCTTTTCATCTTGTCTTACTAGAAATGTATATGGTTTGTAGGTGCAAATTATTTCTCATTTGTCAGAGAAATGAAAGGAGGTGAAGATTTTAATTTGGTTTGTAAAGTAAGTCAACCGTTTTTGTTAAATATGTGTGCACTAGTTAAATGAATACTGCAGATATATTTCTCTTTTAAATGGGGAACAAAGCAGGATATTTGAATTATTTCTAAATTACTCAAATATGATTAAAGATCTAAGTCAGTTCTTTTTGTTCTGTAATTATTCCATGTACCGAGTACAACATAATAATTTTCTTTATTTTCTACCTCAAGATAATCCATATCCATGAGGGTGCTGGAAATGAATGGATGGCCTTTGTTTGGGATGGAACCGATGCTCCACCAGCAGATATTCTTCAAAAGTGAGTTGATAGCGGTTAATGTTTATTTTTTCTTATATAACATCATAAAATTATGGGGTACTTTGCAATTGCTCCCTGTCTCGTCAGAAAATTTCAAAACGAGTCCTTTCCTTTTTCTTCAAAAATAAGACGGGGGTTATTTTCCTTTCATATAATTAGTGTTGAAGTTAAAGAAAGTGACTGATCTTTTCAACATACTTCCCACTGATATTCTGTTATCAATTTTTTGTTGGATTTTTTTTTCCGTGCAATTCTCCTCGGAAGTGAACTTACCAAATTGCAACCTATGTAATGGTTTATGACATTAGCGCATCACCTTACTGGACCAAGCCTATATATATATATATATATATATATATATATATATATATATATACATGTTTGTTAGTTATGAAAGCTAATTTAGTTTTATCTATATGGTTACTATTTGTATATTTTATCTGAGTAAGATATTAAATGTTGCTAAATCTGAACCACAGGCTAGAAGATGAAATGAAGCACCCACTTCCCCTACATCTGGAACCATTTCCTTTGCCAAGTGATACCTTATGCAGCAGCTTTCCTGCTGTTGGAACTGTCTTAAGAGTGATATCTCAGGACCTTGAGAATGACAACCTTCGCCTGCTAAAAACTGGGGAGTGGGTGAAGCTTGTAAATTTGCTATGTGAAGTGCATGCAGGAATATGGCGTTGTGTTCTGACACCCTTTACAAAGCTTCGATATACACCAAAAGAGGACCGTCTCAAACTCGAGCGGAAAAGGTTGTAACTTTCGGAAACCATTTAATTATCATTCATTGCATCATTATGTTGCATAACTTGCTAAAACTCTAATGCACATATCCCTTTGCATATTTTTTATGGATTAGGTTATTTAACGAACAATTAGCCCAAAGTCCAGAAAGTTTAATGCAGATGCCATTTGGGGGCTTTCCCTCGCCTCAAGTCACAGGTACTGCATTTTTTTTTCTTGTGCTGAATTAATCTTCGATTTCTCATTCATTCGCTTCTCTCTTTCAATTCCTGGAAATCGTTTCATCTCTTTGAAATTCTCTTATGATTGTTTATTTCCCTCAGAGGTTGATGATAGTGACGACGACCATGCAATATTTCTTACCTTAATGGATGTTGTTGCAAGTTCAGAGGTATCCTACCTCTTTCACGCAGCTCTTTAGTTTATGCATGTGGTTTCTTGCTCAGAAGCCTATTTATGCTTCTTTTTTCATAGTGTTGAACAGATGTTTATTAACTGTATGTATTCCATATCGTGTAGGTCCCAGCTAGTTTCAAGTGTGTAGTCCCAGCTAGTTTCAAGTGTGTAGTTCGAGTCATAGCAGCTTTCCCATGGCAGGCTGCGGACTTCCTCTTTCCTGCTGGGATTGACAGAATTAGGCTGACTCTGGAGGACTCGACCGCTAGAATTCATGCTTTTTTGTATGCAGAAGATGGGGTAAGAATTCGAATTCGTCACTAACTTATAGTCGGACAGACTATGATCCATCTTTTTGCCATGATATTTTCTTCTACTAATCTTCATTTTCATTTATGATATAGGTGAAATTTTTCGGTGGCCAGTCCTCTGTCGAGGCACTGGAGATCAAACGCAATGCCTTGTTAGGAGTGAGAGTAAATACTGATGGGGCGCAAGACGACACTCGTAGAAATCCTCCTTGGGTACAAGTTCGGCTAAAATCTGAAACTAACCAGCAAGGAAATCTGCACTACCGGGTTTTCGGCACCAAAGTGGTGGCGGCCTGAATCATTAAACCGCTGGAGATCTATTTTGCAAGTTGTCTGCTGAGCTAAATATTCCCTACCAACTCAACTTTGGGAACTTTTGTATATTCTGTCAAAAAGCTTTTGTATATGATGCAGCTCGGATTATGTTTTCGTGTAAATAATTTGTAGGGCTTGATTGTAGTAACGCTTTGCAAGATGAAGATCCGAAGGCAGCCCGCAAGGTTGAACGCGGTCTCTGCCGGCTGCCCTAAGATGGGAAGAATGAAAAACAAAATAGTGCGAAGCTGGAGTGACAAAACATGTTTCTGCATGAGCTACCTGGCCATAGGTAAGTGTTCGTGCACCCTGCTCAGATGCCTTTCTGCATCAGTGCGCAAACCGGATTCTCGGTCGCCATATTTGTCAAGAATCCACGCAGCGTTACTCCGCGTATCCTCATACCCTAACTCGGCCATCCTTGAATACAAGGAAAATGCCTGCCCTGTCCATGCCCCCTTGTAACTATGATTCTATTAAAAGTACATTCGTGGCTCAATAAATGATAAAATCGTTTTCAGTTGTCTTATTAAGTTATTCTTAATCGTGATAGAAAATAGTTTACAAAATAAAAATTTGCATCTTTATAAAAAATACGTGGGCTAATCATCATGGTTTCTAAGCTATTTACCAATTTTATAGAAAAATTTGCCTTCACCTAAATTGTATTGTAAGGTTTTGAAAATTCATGTATGACTTTTTGTTAATGTTTTTGTCAATGAAGTTACGTTTCGGCAATGTTTTGGGCCCACTACAATTTATGTTCATTTATCTTTATTGTTTTGATTAAATACTTTATCAAAAATACATTTGTTGCTTATTAAATGTTAAACTGCTTTCAATTGTCTTATAAAGTTACTCTTAATCGCGACAGAAAACATTTTGCAAAAATAAAAAATATGCATTTTTATCGGGAAAAAAAAGTATGGGCTAACCATCATGGTTTCTAGGTTATTTTCCAAATTTGTACAAAAATCATTGTAAACTCTATTTGCTTTCACCTTAACTGCACAGTGAGGTTTTGAAAATTTATATAAGACTTTTTTTTTCTTTTCTTGTATGTAGTCCTGTTTTGGCAATGATTTGGGCCTACTACAAATTTTGCCCATTTATTTTTATTTTTTTGGTTAAAATATTTTATTAAAAATACATTTGTGGCTCAATAAGTTGTAAAACCACTTTTAATTACTTTATAATGTTATTCTTAATCGTGACGAAAAATATTCTGCACAAATAAAAAAATTTGTGTTTTTGTCAAAAAAAATGTGGACTCCATCACCGTTTCCAGGATATTGTGCAAATTCGTACTAAAATTTATTTGCTTTAATCTTCACCACACAAGGAGGTTTTAAAAATTCTTGTAAAACTTTTTGTTGATATTCTTGTAGATGAAGTCCTGTTTTTGCAATGTTTGAGACCCGCTTCAATTTTTTTCCATTTATTTTTAAGTTTTTAGCTTCAATATTTTTTTTTTTTTTCAACTTTACTTGCTTTCAACTTTACTTGCTTTCAACTTAACCCACCGTGAAGTTTGAAAATCCATGTAAACTTTTGTCAATTTATTTCAACTTAGATATTCTGTTAAAAACACATTTGTAGCTTAATAAATAATAAAATTGCATTCAATTGCCTTATAAAGTTACTCTTAATCATGACAGAAAAATATTTTGCATAAATAAAAAATTTGAATATATCTAAAAAATACGTGGGCTAACAGTCACAGTTTTTAGCTTCAATATTTTTTTTTTTGTAAACTTTACTTGCTTTCAACTTAACCCACCGTGAAGTTTGAAAATCCACGTAAAACTTTTGTCAATTTATTTCAACTTAGATATTCTATTAAAAACACATTTGTAGCTTAATAAATAATAAAACTGCATTCAATTGCCTTATAAAGTTACTCTTAATCATGACAGAAAAATATTTTTGCATAAATAACAAATTTGAATATATCTTAAAAATACGTGGGCTAATAGTCACAGTTTTTAGGCTATTTTTCAAATTAGTATGAAAATCGTCGTAAAATCTATTTTCTTTCATCTTCACCACACTGTCAAGTTTTGAAAATTCATGTATGACTTTTTGTTGATATTCTTGTTGATGTAATCCCGTTTTGGCAATGTTTGGGGCCCCACTACAAATTTTGTCCATTTATTTTTTAAGGATTTTAATAGACTTATAAATCCATGATTTTGATGGAGTTTAATTGATTTGTAAAGATTCCATGTAAAGTTTTGATTCAATTCCCTCTAAATCTTAGGGGAGACGTGAGATTTGTGAATACTTAAAATACACTATGATATCTCTCCAATTTCATCAAATTCTTCAACTTTTAAAAATACTTTAAATACATTCTTAATTAAATATACCTAAACTATTGTAAACTTCTTTAGAATATTAATTGAATTCATCCAAATTTCTAAAGATACATGTTGAATTTCGGAGAAACGTTTAAAATTCTGATTGAATACTTCTACGTTTATTAAAGAAATTTAAAAAATTCTTTAAAATTCCAGTTGAATTCAACACCATATAGACTAAAATTTTATTAATTTGAATACCTTGATGGAAGGATAAAATATTGAATTTAAGTTAAGCAAATTAATAATTCAGTCTAAAGTCATGAAAATAGTCATACCATATAGGAATTTTCCCCTCAAATGTGAGTTGTGCTACATAAATAAAATGGTACGAAATCCATATAAAATTAGTATAATAAAGTTTATAGATATATTAATAAAGAGAAAATCTAATGCGGTGATGAAGCAAAATTAATTTAGATGTCTAATACGGTGAATTTAGCGGATATAATTATATATCCATAAATGAATACTCGTTCTTATCTTTTCTTTTCTGGGTATATATATGAATCAGTACCTGCTTCTTCAATCTTCATCAGTCAGAGTACCGCAGAGAGAGAGAGAGAGAGAGAGAGAGAGAGAGAGAGAGAGAGAGAGAGCTTTACGTACACGGTACACATATACTGATCATCAAGAAATCAGTGAGAAAATACTTAATGGATCATAGTACTAATCGTGCTTTTGGTTTGTCTGTCTTATTAGTGTGCGGAATGCTTCATGGCATTGCGTGTCAGCCGGTAGATTACCATGCTGCAGTTACCAAGTCTTTGTTGTATTTTGAGGGTCAACGCTCTGGAAAGTTGCCGGAAGATAATAAGCTGCAGAGAGTGCAATGGCGTGGAGATTCTGCACTCCAAGACGGCGCTGATGCTGGAGTAAGACCTTTTCCATCATCCTATTCAATACATAAAGTTACACACACATATATAGAGTCTCATTTACATCACCTGGTGACCAAAGTATCATGGTCACTTATTTTTAGATTTGATATCAATGATTGAGATTAAAACACTAAAAACACATTTATTTATTCTCCGCCTTTGATTCAAAACCAAAAATGAGTGACTATATAATTAGATTCGGACATTTAAAGTTACGCAGGGGGAGTAATTGTTGATACTCCACAAAGTCCTAGTGAAACCCTAACATAAAGTTATTTTAAAGATTTTTAGGAGGCGTGCATAATGACTTTTATGTACTATTAATGTCATCGACTAAATCAAATTAATGAATGAATAGATTGATCTGGTGGGAGGATACTATGATGCCGGTGACAATCTGAAGCTAGGGTTTCCAATGGCGTTCACAATAACAATGCTATCATGGAGCACAATAGAGATGGTCAGCCAGCTCCAGGCAAAGCAAGAGCTCACAAATGCCTTGCTCGCCATCAAGTGGGGAACCGATTACTTGATCAAAGCACATCCACAGCCGGACGTGCTCTACGCGCAAGTTGGACAGTCCAATTCTGACCATGGATGTTGGCAAAGACCGGAAGACATGACCACCCCGAGAACCTCCTTCAAAATTGATGCTCAACACCCTGGCTCCGATCTTGCTGCTGAAACTGCTGCTGCTTTTGCCGCTTCTTCAATGGCTTTCAAGAATTCGGACTCTCAATACTCGTCCACGCTTCTAATGCATGCGAAACAACTTTTTGATTTTGCCCGAGATCACCCCGGTCTTTATCAGGACAGCATCCCTTATGCCGGAAAAAGCTACAGCAGTTCCGGTTATCATGTAAGAGTAAATGCTTTTATCTACTTGAGATGCAAGCAATACACATCGAAAGAAAATAAAAGTGTCTATGTAGCTAAGAGCTATTTGATAAGCATTTTGTTTTTATATGCATGATTTGTTTGCAGGATGAAATGTTGTGGGCAGCAGCATGGCTGCATCGTGCTACAAATGAAAAACCGTACCTGGATTACGTTGAGCAAGCACAAGATATAGGGGGCACAAGATATGCATTCTCATGGGATGACAAATACCTCGGCGCACAGCTCTTGGTTGCAATGGTACTACTTAATACTCTCCTTAATCCGCGTTAATTACTTCAACACTAACAAAACATGTGCATCTTGCAGCTTGTACTGGAGGGGAAGGTTGACAATGCAGGAAAATGGGCAGAATACAGGAGCCACGCAGAGGAGTTCCTTTGTTCGTGCATCCAGAAAGGAAGCACGAACAGGAAGCGTACACCCGGAGGCTTGCTATCGTTTGCGCAGTGGGACAACATTCAATGCGTCGCCACTGCTACCTTCGCCACCATTGTTTATTCCAATTACTTGGCCGCCAAAAATGCCTCGCTCAACTGTGCTGTTGGCAACACTAACCCTTTTGATCTTGTTGCATTCGTCAAAGCACAGGTATTGCATTACAGAAAATACTTTGGCTGCTTTACGTGCAACAAGTGAAACATATACAGTTTGACACGTGGACATAACTTTTTTTTCTTTTTTTTGTGTTTTGATTAAGGTGGATTATATATTGGGGTCAAACCCCAAGAACATGAGTTACATGGTTGGATATGGAGCAAATTATCCGAAGCGGATTCATCACAGAGGAGCATCAATTATATCAATCAAGCAGGATCCGACACCGGTGACATGCGGCGGAGGGTACACTTGGTGCCACAGCAACGCACCGAACCCAAATGTGCTAGATGGAGCTGTCGTGGGCCCAGATAAAAATGATGGTTTCTCCGACGATAGAGGCAATTTTCAACTTGGTGAACCCACAACTTATAACATCGGTCCATTAGTTGGTGTCTTCGCTTACTTTGCTTAGTTTACAACTATTTATAATGTAACACATTGTGCATAATCTTATAGGAAAGGGCTAAAATGATCAAAAATCAAAATGCAATTGCTAAACTAGTCTAAATTATTAATGTCGTATTCAAAAATTGATCATTTCAGCCGTTGAAAATTGTAAAACGAATCATTGTTACCAATTTCCATATATGATATATGCCTAAACCATTCAATAAAGTGAGGTTTTTAATCTTTTTTGGCCGTTTTCTTTCTTTTCACCTCTGCTTTATGCTCCAAACATAGTGAGCAGTACAAATTCAAAGGTGTTGCAACATTTTCGTTAACTCCTACGAAAAATATTTCCCAAAACTAAAAATTTCAATTTTTTTCACAAAAATTGTAAGTTATATTTTACAATCAATTTTGAAGATTATTACAATATTTATTATAAGCCAAAATTTGAGTCATTCTAGTCGTATCACATGTTTCCTAAAATTAATTTAGGACATTCCGAAGATTTTTGGACCTACAAATTTCTTTGGGGGCTCCGCTAGTAGTTTATAATATTTTTTCTATTTTTCAACTTTTAAAATTAATAAAAAAATAGTTTCAGGACTTAATAAATGTTAGGATCACATCCAAAGGTCTTGTAACATATTCCTTAGCTCCCATGCAAAATATTTCCTAAACAAAAAATTATCTTTTTTTTTCACAAAAACTGTGAGTTAACCCACGTTATCCAATCAACATGAGAATTTATACAAAATTCGAGTCATTCTCATCGTATCACATTCGTCCTCAAATTAATGTTAGGACATTCCCAACATTTTTGACACTTACAAATATATTTGGGGAGCCCTCTATTAGTTTACATATTTTCTCTTTTTTACATGAAAAATCAATAAAAATTAATTTCGGGGCCCAATAAATTGTAGGATCATATTCAAAGGTCTTAACACATTTTTTTTTAACTCCCATGCAAAGTATTTCCTAAAACTAAAAATTCAATTTTTTTTTAAACTGTGATATGACCCATGTTTTCCAATTGATTTCGAGATTTTTTACAAGACTCATTATAAGTCAAAATTCAAGTAATTCTCGTGGTACCCCATGTTTCGTAAAATTAATTTTAGGACATTCCAAACATTTTCAACACATAAAAATATATTTGTGGGACTATTCATTAGTTTATGTTTGATTTGAATTTTTTAACTTTAAATAATCAATAAAAAATAATTCCGGGAACAAATAAATGACTGAATCACATCAACAGGTCTTACAACATTTTCCTTAACTCCCACTCAAAATATTTCCTAACACTAAAAATTTCAATTTTATTAATAAAACCTCCAAGTTATAACCATGTTTTCCAATCAATTTGAGAAATTTGTACAACATTCATTATAAGCCAAAAGTTGAGTCATTCTCATCATACCGCATGTTTCCTAAAATTAATTTTAGGACATTCTGAAGATTTTCAGCACCTACAAATTATTTTGGATCCCCACTATTAGTTTATATTATTTTTTCTATTTTTCAATTTTAAAAATCAATAAAAATTAGTTGTGGGACCTAATAAATGGTAGGATCTCATCAAAAGATCTCGCAACATGTTTCTTAACTATCACGCAAAATATTTTCTAAAAAAAAAATTTCCATTTTTTTTTCACAAAATTGTGAGTTATCACCCACACTTTTCAATCACTTTTGAGAATTTTACAAGAATCATTATAAGCCAAAATTTGAATCATTCTCGTCGCATCACATGTTTTCTAAAATTAATTTTGGGATATTCTAAAGATTTCCGACGCCTACAATCTCTTTGGGTCCCCATTATAAGTTTATATTATTTTCAAATTTTTTAACTTTAAAAATCAATAAAAACTAGTTTCGAGACCTAATAAATGGTAGGATTATATCCAAAGGTTTTGCAATATTATCCATAACAACCACGCACAATATTTCCTCAAACAAAAAATTTCAATTTCTTTCACAAATGAGTTATAACCTACACTTTTCTATCAATTTTGGGAATTTTAGTATTTTACAAGAATCATTATAAGCCAAAATTCAAATCATTCTCGTCGCATCACATGTTTTCTAAAATTAATTTTGGGACATTCTAAAGATTACCGACACCTACAATCTCTTTGGGTCCCCATTATACATTTATATTATTTTCATAAAAATCAATAAAAACTAGTTTCTAGACCTAATAAATGGTAGGACCACGTCCAAAGGTCTTGCAATATTTTTCTTAACTCGCACGCAAAATATTTCTTAAAACTAAAAATTTCAATTTTTTCCCAAAAACTGTGAGTTATAACCCATATTTTCCAATCAATCTTGGAAATTTTTACAAGAATCATTATAAGCCAAAAGTCGAGTCATTCTCGTCATACCGCATGTTCCTTAAATTAATTTTATGACATTGCATAGATTTTTGACACCTACAAGTCTCTTTGGGTCCTCACTATTATTTATATTATTTTTTCTATTTTTCAACTTGAAAATCAATAAAAAATAGTTTCGGGACCTAATAAATGTTAGGATCTCATTTAAAGGTCTTGCAACATTTTCCTTAACTACCACACATAATATTTCCTGACACTAAAAATTCCAATTTTTTTTTACAAAACTATGAGTTATAACCCACACTTTTGAATCGATTTTGGGAATTTTACAAGAATCATTATACGCCAAATTCGAATCATTCTCGTCGTATCACATGTTTCCTAAAATTAATTTTAGGACATTTTGAAAATTTTCAACACTTACAAATCTCTTTATGTCCCCGCCATTAGTTTATATTATTTTTTCCATCCACGCAAAATATTTCCTATAACTAAAAATTTCAATTTTTTTCTCAAAAACTGTGAGTTATAAGTTATAACCAACCTTCTCCCATCGATCTTGGGAATTTTTACAAGAATCATTATAAGCCAAAAGTCGAGTCATTCTCGTCATAGCACATGTTTCCTAAAATTAAATTTAGGACATTGGGAAGATCTTTGACACCTACAAGCCTCTTTGGGTTCCCACTATTAGTTTGTATTATTTTATTATTTTTCAACTTTAAAAATCAATAAAAAAAATAGTATCGAGGCCTAATAAATGTTAGGATCTCATCCAAAGGTCTTGCAACATTTTCATTAACTACCATGCAAAATATTTCCTGAAACTAAAAGTTCCAATTTTTTTCACAAAACTATGAGTTATAACCCACACTTTTCAATCGATTTTGGGAATTTTACAAGAATCATTATATGCCAAATTCGAATCATTCTCGTCGTATCACATGTTTCCTAAAATTATTTTTAGGACATTCTGAATATTTTCGACACTTACAAATCTCTTTGTGTCCCCACTATTAGTTTATATTATTTTTTCCATCTTTCAACTTTAAAAATCAAGAAAACATAGTTTCAGGACCTAATAAATGGTAGGACCACGTCCAAAGGTCTTGCAATATTTTTCTTAACTCCAACTCAAAATATTTCCTAGAACTAAAAATTTCAAATTTTTTTCCAAAAACTAGGAGTTAACCCACATTCTCCAATTGATATTGGGAATTTTTACACGAATCATTATAAGCCAAAAGTCGAATCATTCTTGTCACAACACATGTTTCCTAAAATTAGTTTTAGGATATTGCGAAGATTTTCGACACATACAAGTCTCTTTGGGTCCCCACTATTATTTTGTATTTTTTTTTCTATTTTTCAACTTATAAAAATCAATAAAAAATAGTTTCGGGACCTAATAAATGTTAGGATCTCATCCAAAAGTCTTGCAACATTTTCCTTAACTACCACGCATAATATTTCCTGAAACTAAAAATTCCAATTTTTTTTCACAAAACTGTGAGTTATAACCCCACACTTTTCAATCGATTTTGGGGATTTTACAAGAATCATTATACACCAAAATTCGAATCATTCTCGTTGCATCACATGTTTTCTAAAATTAATTTTAGGACATTTTAAAGATTTTCGACACTTACAAATATCTTTGTTTCCCCGCTATTAGTTTATATTATTTTTTTCCATCTTTCAACTTTAAAAATAAAGAAAACATAGTTTTGGGACCTAATAAATGATAAGACCACATCCAAAGGTCTTGCAATATTTTTCTTAACTCCCGCGCAAAATATTTCCTAAAACTAAAAATTTCAATTTTTTCCCAAAAACTGTGAGTTATAACCCACATTCTCCAATCGATCTTGGGAATTTTTACAAGAATCATTATAAGCCAAAAGTGGAGTCATTCTCATCATAGCGCATGTTTCCTAAAATTAATTTTAGGACACTGTGAAGATTTTCAACACCTACAAGTCTTTTTGGGTCCCCAATATTAGTTTGTATTATTTTTATTGTTTTTCAACTTTAAAAATCAATAAAAAAATAGTATCGGGACCTAATAAATGTTAGGATCTCATCCAAAGGTGTTGCAACATTTTCCTTAACTACCACACAAAATATTTCCTGAAACTAAAAATTTCAATTTTTTTCACAAAACTGTGAGTTATAACCCACACTTTTCAATCGATTTTGGGAATTTTACAAGAATCATTATACGCAAAAATTCGAATCATTCTCATCGCATCACATGTTTTTTAAAATTAATTTTAGGACATTGCGAAGATTTTTAACACCTACAAGTCTCTTTGGGTCCCCACTATTAGTTTGTATTATTTTTTCTATTTTTCAACTTTAAAAATCAATAAAAAATAGTTTCGGGACCTAATAAATGTTAAGATCTCATCCAAGGGTCTTGCAACATTTTCCTTAACTACCACGCAAAATATTTCCTAAAACTAAAAATTCCAATTTTTTTCACAAAACTGTGGGTTATATATATAACACACACTTTTCAATTGATTTTGGGAATTTTATAAGAATTATTATACGCCAAAATTCAAATCATTATCGCCGCATCACATGTTTCCTAAAATTAATTTTAGGACATTCTAAAGATTTTCGACACTTACAAATCTCTTTGTGTCCCCGCTATTAGTTTATATTATTTTTTTCATCTTTCAACTTTAAAAATCAAGAAAACATAGTTTCAGACCTAATAAATGGTAGGACCACGTCCAAAGGTCTTGCAATTTTTTTCTTAACTCCCACGCAAAATATTTCCTAAAACTAAAAATTTCAATTTTTTTTCCAAAAACTGTGAGTTACAACCCACATTCTCCAATCGATCTTGGGAATTTTTACAATAATCATTATAAGCCAAAAGTCGAGTCATTTTTGTCATAGCGCACGTTTCCTAAAATTAATTTTTGGACATTGCGAAGATTTTCGACACCTACAAGTCTCTTTGGGTCCCCACTATTAATTTGTATTATTTTTTATATTTTTCAACTTTCAAAATCAATAAAAAATAGTTTCGGGACCTAATAAATGTTAGGATCTCATCCAAATGTCTTGCAATATTTTCCTTAACTACCAGCATAATATTTCCTGAAACTAAAAATTCCAATTTTTTTTCTTCAGAAAACTGTGAGTTATATACCCACACTTTTCAATTGATTTTGGGAATTTTACAAGAATCATTATATGCTAAGATTTGAATCATTCTCGTCGCATCACATGTTTCCTAAAATTAATTTTAGGACTTTATGAAGATTGTCTACAAATCTCTTTGGGTCCGCGCTATAAGTTTATATTATTTTTAGATTTTTTAATATTAATAATCGATAAAAAATAATTTCGAAACCTAATAAATTATAGGATAAGGTCTTGCAATATTTTCCCTAGGGTAATGCTAGTGAGACCAAAATTTTAAACCTAATTTGCAAACCAATTGATGTGTCACCAATAAGAAATTAGCACGTTAATCATTAATATTTTGGTCTCCCTAACATTACCTTTTTCCTTAACTACCACAGAAAATATTTCTTAAATTAAAAAATAATTATTTTTCACAAAAATTGTGAGTTATAACCCACACTTTCAATCAATTTTGAGAATTTCGCAAAGATCATTATAAGCCAAAATTCGAATCATTTCGTGACATCTCACATATTTTCTAAAATTAATTTTTAGACATTAAAGATTTTCGACGCCCTACTGTCGTCGCCGCAAGATTGAAAGATGTGGCGTGCGAGCATTATCAAACACAAAGTAGGCATTATTGCGTCTCCTTAAACACTCTGTAGGGATCCCAAAAGACCCTTTCTCAGGCGTTGTCACAGCCTCTGATGGGACCAGGAATCCTGCTCCGTCAAATGATGTGGGGATGTTCCAATTAAGCACTAGTTGTTAGTTGTTACTAAGCGTCTTACTTACGGAGAAAATTATATTTGGTTCCATATGCAGGGGGGGGCAACAAGAGTAGCCACAACAGGGAAACTCGGTTGCCGGAGATCCAAAATAATTTAAGTATTTTTTTTTTTTGGTCAATCAAAATAATTTAAGTAATAAAACACTATATGAACGCTCAAAATTAATTAAGGACATAAATCCAAAAATTCCATAGTAGGTTCACTCACTCTTGCGTTCAAGTTCATGTCCAAGTAAAGGTCAAAACCAGACATGCCTCTCAAAATTAAAATAATAAAATATGATAAAATTAAAAACAGCTAAACATAAGTCTCCAACAATTTCCCTCGGCCGCCGACCGACCGCTCACAAGTCTAGTCTAGTCTAGTCTACTCGTCGTCGAAGGTGGTTTTCTTCCCTGCACCATTCAGTACAAGATGGGAATTTGTTAAGAATTACCGACAGCATCACAACATAACCTAAACACTTGGATTCAAAAACAGAATAATATACCGACAGCATCACAACCTAACCTAAACACTTGGATTCAAAAACAGAATAATATAAATGCCTACCTGTTCCAGGAGCAGCTAGGTTTGGTTTGTTTCCACGTCCTCTGCCACGTCCACCATCCCTGAAACCACGTCCACCACCATCCCTACCCCCCCTGCTGCTGCTGCTAAAACGTCCTCCACCACGATTATTGGAATAACCCCCCCTGTCATTACTCCTGGGAGTACCAAAATCACCTTTTGGTTTTGCCTCTTCCACCTGCAAGTAACCGTCTCCAAATTCATGTCCATTAAATTCTAGAGCTTTGTTGAAGCTGGTGGCATCCGAGAAGTCCATGTAAGCCATCCTGCATTTTATCAACAGTTTATCAAACAAGGCACATAATGTGTAGAACCACCACCACCACCAATCGAAAAAGAAAAACAGAGAGATACAATTGCACATGTAGCAAGCTGGAAATATATATAAAAAAAAAAATCAGCACAAGACATTGTACAAACCCTTTAGAGGCGCCAGTCTCATAATCTTTGGGGATGGACACCCTTGTTATCTCACCACAAGAACTAAAGGCTTCTTGTAAGGAGCTCCTGATCTGTAAAATAAAACTAGTTAACACTTGAAAAAGAATCTCAACATTAATTAGACAACAGAGCTCAAATTCCTCGAGCGGTATATACCTCATCCTCCCCAAGGGATCTGTCAAAACCTCGAACAAATATTGTTTTGGACGCACTGCGTGGTCCCTTCTGATATGAGTTGCTCTCCCTTCTGAAATTATTATCAATAAAAGTAAGAAAATAAATTGTTGATAACACCGAAACAAAACAACAAATGAAGCAGTTAGAAGGTGCAATGTACCCGGTGGGAGTATAAGCACCCCTTTCACCCCTTTCACGAGCCAGATCAAGTCTGATATCACGACCAAGCAAATCTAAACCATTAAGTTCAAGAGCCTGCAATAACAAAAGCTTAATAGTTTAGCAACAGAAACGAAAAAACATAAAAAAAAAGATTAACAGCAATACTACAGATTCCAAAAAGAAAGCGTAAATGTCAAAGAAAAAAAACGAATCAAAAGTCATACCTTCCTTGCTGCTTCAGCTGTGGCAAACTCAACATGCCCAAAGCCCTTAAACTTCCCTTCTGGATCTGAGGCAAAACGGATATCAACAACTTCGCCAGCATCTTTGAAGAAATTCCTCCTGCATAAAATGGTACTATTAGTTGAAAGAACCTAAAACATAACACAAGCTTAAGTCAACGTATACACGTACAAATCGTGTTCCTCAATACGGAAGTTCAGATTTCCAGCGAACAGCGTCTTAGAAGTCGATACGTCAGGAGTAGCTGGGGTTTTGGGCTGCAAAAACATTATTATAAAATCAGAACATTTATGATAGGCAAGCTGAAAGTACAATTGACAAAAGGGAGGAAGGGTCAATTACAGCTTTCTTCTCAGACTCGGCATCTACCATTTTCACATCAGTGTCCTGTTCACAAAAATAATATAGTATAACATTAGTCACACTGGTCGGGTACATAAATCTAATATTACTTTGTTCAGTAGTAATGTAAAAGCATTCTGCTCTACAAAAATGTGCAGATAGGAACAGATAATAATATAACTAAAGATAATGCAGATACTGGAGTTGGAAAATTCATGTACCCCTAAGAGCATCCTATTAAGCCACAAGTCCTAATGAATAAGAGATCAGACAAGCATCACCTGAAACAAACTAATATCACGCTAGCTCAGTAAAATTACCTTTTTCTTGGGAGTCTTTGCAGGTTCATCTTCCTCTTCTTCGTCGGAACTGGATTCCTCCTCTGACTCACTGCTATCTTGCTTTGAAACTTGAGAAGGCTGCAAGAATCCAAAGAGGCATGACTACAAGTCCCAAAAACTTTACAATCTAATGCTGAATGTAAACCCAAAAACTATCACCTTTACTTTCTCTGTCTTTGGAGGTTCCTCCTCTGAACTATCAGAGTCCATATCCTCATCAGAGTCACTTGAATCCTCATCCTTTTTGGATGGCTTTACACTCTTAGCAGCAGGGGCAACAGTTTTTGTGGTACCCTGCAACAAAATAAATTACTTAATACCATCATCAAACCGCTTTAAACACTTAAAAAAAAATACAAGAACCAATATTTATCCTGTCCACCAAAATGAGAAACATTAAAAGGGCTTCTGCCTTCACATGTGACACTAAACAAAAGCTAGAGCATCAAACATTGCAGGGATAACTAGTTTACTAGCTGCAACACATTCCAATAGGAATTTAAAAAGAAACAAACCTTCACTTCCTCTGAACTATCATCAGAATCCTCCTCTGAACTATCATCAGAGGAGCTTGAAACATCCTGTCCTTTAGGGATAACAGCAGATACTTTTTTCACAACTTCCTAAACATGTTCAGAAAGATTAACATTCAAACTATTTACTAAAAACCTAAATTAAAATGGCTCAACCTATAGAGTAATTCCTTCAGATGATACAAATATTTAAGCTTGAGCACAAACCTCATCTTCAGATTCAGAGCTCTCTTCAGACTCGGAGCTGCTAGTATCTGCTTTCTTAACAGGAACTGATGGGCCTTTCTTAGCAGCTGCAGCCGGCTTTTGGGCAGTAACCTTTGCAGGGGTTTTCTATTAACACAAAAGTTGAGGATCACTATCAACCAAAAGGTACCTTTCCCAATCTAACAAAGGACAAAATACACACAGTACAGCATCCCAATATACAGTTATCACTGACTCAATCTTCACGAGCATGTCCCATACAATGACCCCTATGACAAAAAAAATTACAGCACCAAGTTTGGAAAACCAGATCCCGCACTATAGTGTGATTCCTTCAGATGATATAAATATTCAAGCTTGAGCACACACCTCATCTTCAGATTCAGAGCTCTCTTCAGACTCAGAGCTGCTAGTGTCTGCCTTCTTAACAGGCACTGATGGGCCTTTCTTAGCTGCTGCAGCTGGCTTTTGGGCAGTAACCTTTGCAGGGGTTTTCTACAAACACAAAAGTTGAGGATCACCATCAACCAAAAGGTACCTTTCCCGATCTAACAAAGAATAAAATACACAAAGTACAGTACCCCAAATATACAGTTACCACTAAGGCAAAAAAAAATTACAGCACCAAGTTTGGAAAACAAAAAACTCACATCATCATCTTCCGAATCATCGCTACTCTCATCTGAGCTTTCAGTTGAGACATCTTTCTTCTTTATAGCAGCAGTTGGGCCATTCTTAGCAGCTACCTTAGATTTAGGGGCCTAAAATCAAGCAGTAACACACGCTTAAAAACAGACACTCTATTTTCAAAATCAGGAATAAAACACAATAAATAAACAAATCAGTAGTTTTATTTGTAAAAAAAAATACTCACTTCCTCCTCATCAGATTCCTCATCCGAAGAATCATCACTGCTAGATGACGCAGCTTTTTTAGCAGGAACTGACTTTTTTAAGGGAGCGGAAGGCTTGGCAGCAGGTTCCTATATCATACAACACAAATAAGTCTCATAATAAATTGGACAACTCTATCAGCCACACTGACATTAAAATAAAATGAATACTCACTTCATCAGAGTCAGAATCATCTGATTCAGAACTGCTAGATGGCTTACTTTTACCATTTTTAGCAGCCTTGGGAGCAGGTTTCTGAGCAAAAATAACACAATAAATGTTTTTCCCATGTAGTAAGAAAAGCGCAAGTAAACATCCAAACCAATTACTCATCAACATGAAGTTTTAGGGTCATCGTCGAACCAAATAGAATGTGAACTCCAAAACCAAAATGATGAAATCTACTTTCTCAAAATTCAAAATTCTGGGACATTAAAGGTGCATAATATTATTTTAAGTGCACATGTTAAGAATAAATACACAAAGAACAACCCATATAAACAAACATATAAACAAAAAAACAAGTGTGTAGCGTAATAAACCTTCACGTCAGAGTCAGAAGACACATCAGACTCCTCCTCGGAACTACTAGTTTCCACTTTCTTCTTCTGGGTCTTTGTTTCAACTTTCTTCTTCTGAATGGCCTGCGCTACACCCTCGTCAATCTTCTGCTTCTTTGCGCTCACAACCTTCTCTATTTCGTTCTCGGCATCTCTCTTACCTTCTCAACACAACCACAACCAAAACAAATTCAATAACCAACATCCGAAACAAAAATATCTCAAAACAAACCAAATATGCAAAATTTAAACTTCAAACTACACTATCAACGGATAAAAACACCACATAGCACAACGAATAAATAAAATAAAATCAAAACAAAAATTTGCCAAAACTTCGAAAAGAATCAAAACCTTTCTTTCCAGACTTGGGAGCTGGAACAACTACAGCCGGAGCCTCAACCTGTAAGGAAAATCAAAACCCAATTAGTAAACGAAATCATCGAAACAAAATCGAAGACTTGACGAAGCGAAAGCAGTTCAAAAGAAGCATACTTTGGTGGCGGATTTCTTGCTTGATTTGCCCATTTGGAAGATTACGCTAGGGTTTCGATATGAAATATGGGAAAAACAAAGAACAGAGGGGCGGAGGCTGGCTGCTCTGAAAAACCCTAGGGTTTAGGGTTGTAGGGATTTTGGGAGCGGTGGGAGTGAGCGTAGAATAATTATCGATGCTGCTCTCTATTTATACAATTTGGGAATCTGCGTGAGGGGGTTAGGGTTTTTGACAGGCACGCATGTAAGCGTCTGCATTATGCTGTGCGTTTTGATTTCTTTGAACCTGAACCGTACGATAAACAAAGGCGTTTTTCACTCCTTGGGCCTAAAATTGTCGAGAAGTTAGTTTGGGCTTTTGCCTCTTACACCCACATACGGAAATAACAAGGAGTTCATTAGTGTGAAGAAGAATTTGTAAGTGACTCTTCAACACAGTATTAAGAATGAGTTGAGTCATTTCATGTTCACGATGGGTATGGGTTCAAACTCTGTCAATGAATAATCTAACATTTAATTTAACAAAATCTACCGTTTAAAGAAAGATAAAATGTGTGAAGAAGAATTTACTTTTTTGAACAAAAACATAAAAAATTAAATAATATGCAGTATTGAATAATAATAGAAATAAATGGTTGGGATTTGACAATAGAAGATTTATAACAGTTGTTAAAATCAAATCTAACGGTTAAAACACTCTTATAAGAAATCCTACTCGGACTAGCTTACACCTGTCCATTTGGCTTCAAAACTTTATGTCTAGGCTCATAAAAAAGTTTGAAATTATCGGGATCTCACCCTAAAGACTAATCAAAGTTTTCTTTGAAAATCAAACAAAGGATTAGCAAGCATGGTTAGAGCAGTGTATTTCTCTCTTCACATTCAAGTTTGAATTCATCTTTCTGTAATTTACATTAATTCAACATAGACTATCGTCCAAAAAGAAATTTGAAATGATATGAGATCTCCCCGGAAGGCTGATCAAGATTTTCTGAAAACATCCGAGCCATGAAAATTTGTGGAAAAAAAAAAGAAAATTAATTTAATCTGAAAAATCTAAAATTACTAAAACAATGCTATTATTTTACAAGGCATGAAAAATTGGGAAAATTTTGTATATAAAGATACAAAGATGGTAAATTATTTTGTTGGGGGCTTTTCTCTTCTCTCATCCGCTCAAAAAGGGGTGGGAAAAAGGAGGGTTTTGCCTCCTACTGTTTCCCAAAGCCTCCAAATTTGGGCCTCTCTTATCTCCTTTCTTTCTTCTCCAAGCATGCATAATGAGTAACGAAAAGCGTCTGCGTTTCGGCTTTTCAGCTTCTTCTCCCTCAACGAATGGAAGCCTTTAAAGCAGGGCGTTTCCTTTCGCTACGAAGACCACGTTAAAGAACACAGCAAGATCAGTTTCAAAAACCAAATGGTGATTTTCTTCTGCTTCCGCCTTCTCCATATTGTTCGTTCCATTTCCTAAGTTCGTTCATGCTTGAAGCATCGTAGGAAACTGACGGCCCAACCTACATAATCAAGATAGAAATAAGTAACTGACATTTCAGCATAAACATTACCTGTAGATGTGTCCTCGAAAAGTAAAGATAATAAATTCATCTATCTTAAATTCTTTACCTTGGCTTTTGATTGAATAAGATCATCTAGAGTCAGTGGCCTTAACACCGTAGATGCATCACTTTTTATGTCCTGCGCAATGAGTAACCAAACACCACCAATTGGCACACTGAAATCAGTACAAAACTTTACACATGATGAAAAAAAAGGTGAAGAAGATATTCAACAGGACAATAGAAAACTGAGAAAATAGCAGAAAATATTTATTCCTCCCAAGGCACACCCAAAATTAAAAAGGAAACTCAAACACTTTGACAGGCGTAAATGGAACCAACGAGAAACTGACGCCGACATTACAAACAACAAAAATGCATATAACCTTCTTTTCTTCTTCTAAAAGCTCCTGGACAGGTCTATAAGCAGCAGCAATGCAGAGGTTCTTCAAATCACTGCCAGAGTATCCCTCGGTTGCTTCTGAAAGTTTGTCAAATTGGAAACCAGGTGCTAGATTCTCTTGAGCAAGAAATATACTCAATATCTTCTTACGATTTTCAACATCAGGTAAATCAACATGTATCCTACGAAGCAACCAACATAACTCAGTCAACATTGTTTGAACTTTATTTTAATTAATTTTTTGTCGTATGAGGAGAATCTACTATCAAAGAATACCATAACCAATCTGGCAAGACAGAGATAAACAATTGACAAAACCATTGTAACCAATCTGGAATAAATCAACCACACCTTCTTGGTAACCGACGAATGACAGCATCATCAAGGTCAAATGGTCGATTTGTGGCGCCAAGAATAAGGATTCTTTGACTGTCTTTGGACCTCAATCCGTCCCAAGCTGCCATGAACTCATTTCTCATTCTTCTAGTTGCCTCATGCTCAAAAGACCCACCACGAGCACCAAGCAAACTATCAACCTACAACAGAGAATATTTAACAGGATGGTCAAATTCTGGGTTCAAAAAGAAAACAAAAGGAACTAGATTGGTGTACATCATTTTTCTTTTAATTCCTCAAAATTGAAAACCTCACCTCATCAACAAATATTATGACAGGAGCAAGCTTGCTGGCAAAGGAGAAGAGAGCCTTGGTCAGCTTTTCAGCATCTCCAAACCACTGTATCAAAAAAAGTTACAAAGATAAGCATTTAACAGAAACATAGCTTGTTTTTGTGAAATTAAACTAACCACTGCCAGATCTTAGATACCCGAAAGCATACCTTTGATGTTAGAGTAGAACCAGTTATGCTGATAAAGTTCGTCCCAGCTTCTGTTGCGAGTGCCTTGGCAAGAAGGGTCTTCCCAGTTCCAGGAGGCCCAAAAAGTAATATTCCTTTGCAAGGCTAACAATGCAGCATCACATGGTTAGGCACTCATTCAAACATTAATGCAAATAATGAACAAGATTAAAATAAATACCCGCAACAAGTTTCCATGAGAGAAAAGCTCCGGTCTCCTCATTGGAAGAATGACAAGTTCATTCAGCGCCCTCTTCACGTCCTCCAGAGCACCAACATCATCAAACCTAACACCAATTTCACCAGGAGGTACTACTGCTGAAACAAAGTTGCTCTCATATTCATCCTTTGCTAGGTTCTGCAACAGTTTATATATGTTAAAGATGAAACAAGATACGAAAAACTCAAATACTTAACTATAGTATGAGCCAATTAAATACATGCCTTCAAATTTTGAGAGGGCTTCCGAGACAAACTTTCTTGCTCCTTCAAACGTGAAATTGCTATTTCAAGGCTTCACAAAAGTAACAGAAGTGTTAAACGGCAGGGTAACATAAAACTTTTAAATACTATATACGACAGATGAATCATGTACCTTTCACGAGGCAGATGCAATCTTTCACCTTTAACAGAAGGAAGAAGGCATGATGACAAGTAATGGTTCTTTGCCCAGCCAACTACTTTCTCAGCCTCTGGGAAATAAACAGGTAAAACTATTGAATAAAACTGAATCATTTGAAAATTTCTGGAATTGAAAAAAAAAAACATAATAGCTGTGACGCTCCAGGAAAGCCCTACTCTAGATTCTATATTGACTAGTGCAGATCCCTAGCATGATTAAAGACAACAATATCCTCTTTTTTGGAAACAGGAAAAAATAAACATATTGCAAAGGTCAAAGTTAAAGAATTTATATGAGCCATTGACAAGCAATCCACATACTAGACCGGCATATATGGTAATTCACCACCTACATCCAAATTCATAATATGACATTTCATTGTTCAACCCAAATTCATATATGGTAATTCACCACCTACATATCCAACTTATAAACTTCAAAACTCCATATTACAACAGAAACTTAGTATTTTTTTTCTGTTTCTTAACAAGTAAAAATGCTCAAGTTAGGATTTCTTACTTCGCTTTGTCAAGATTACACCATCAGTATCTACTAGCAATAAGTCATTGCATGAGAGCTCATTTTCCTCAAGAACCTACAATAGCTCAAAATAATTCAATAAGTAAGGAGGTTTGAAGAACAAAAAGCCCCCGAAATAGACTAGTAGTAGCACAAATACACTGCACAGTACTTCACCAACCACTCATGTGAATTTCACAACTAGAGGATACCTCATGTAATTCATTTAAATTGCTCCTTGCTATCACGATTCTTCTGTCTTCTTCAACCTGTTTATTGAATGTTCGAAGATCCTCTTCCTCCTGCAAAAGTAAAAAGGATGAGGAAACAGAACGAGTGTGAAACCACGAAAAAAAAAAAAAAAGTAATCACATTTGTATATCTGTGTGTATGCTTATGCGTGTAAAGTATGTAGACAGTGGTAACACACATTTATGCAGGAGGAAGACCAACATTTACCTTTGGCGGATAAACGCAGAAAACATTTGTGAATAGCTTATATATTTCATTGTCATCTGATTTCTTTGTTCCTTTAAGTCCCTCTGTAAGACGCTTAAGAGAGAGAGGCTTGAAACAGAAAACAAGCAATTTGTTAATTTAAGTAAAAAGGACACAATATAATTTTATGGGAAACATTACCTAGCATCAAAGGAAGAAACATGTAAATCTTCAACGGTGAAAACTATATAGAAACTCCAAAAGCAGAAAAAAGTTTCTGATAATCCAAGGAGAAGAAAAATAACACAAATTTCTCAAACACAGATTTATGCATTACTGTTTGTGCCAAGTACATTGTGCTCCTCAAGAATAAAGAGGATTACCAGCTTTGCAAGACGCCCAAAATTTGGAAGTATCATTGTCTGTAGCAGAGTATTTGTAGGGGAAAAGTGTTAGTAATAAACTACAAATAGTTAGCCATTAATCAGAAACAAGTAAGCAAACAAAACATATAGAGATCCAACAAAAATGAATCCTTAACACTTACAAATTTCTCTTTCCCCTTTGACCCGGATTCAACTTTGTTCTGCCCGCAAATCAAAACAACAGGACCTGACAACTCGTCAAAAACTTCTTTCACCTTAGCGACAAACTCCTTGCGATCTGACTTGGGAACTGCCCTAGACATCCATTGAGAAGAGTCTGGAAAATAGACAATAAGAGGTTGCTTGGCATGCAATACCTGCAAGCAATGAAAATCCAGATACAGTTTATAGATGGACAACCACACGCCTCAAAAGACAAAGTTCTTATCCTTTGGTATTGTGTACCACACCTCACATAGAGCCTCCATTGCAATATAACAATCCTCAGTCCGTGGGTCAGGAATATGCTCAATTTCCTTAGCTGTACAAAATGGAAATCTGTCATTCTATAACTAAAAGAGTCGCTACCAGAATTTCCATCAACACCTTAAGCTATATCAAATTAAAACCATAACCAACTGTGTAGAGAACCGAAAATACGATCTTTTTCATCCATAAAATTCAGCTAATGGTAGTAAGCCACCTGCTATTCCATCTAATGCAGCCTTTGTTTCAATTTCATTTTCCTTATCCAAAGTATCTACTGGAATTTATTATCACCGATGAAATTCACAATAAAACAACATGAGTCAAATACAAAAACACTAGGAGTACAAAAGCAAAAACAGAAAATGATAATATGAACAGCCTCGGTATGAGTAATAACATTATGCAAGCCTAGAATTATAACCATGGAACAATGAAGCCCTACACTTGTATTAGATTGCTTAAGTTACATTTAATGATGTCATAAGTTGATCTGATAGGCCATATGCATAATTAAATAGAACTGGTGGAGATTATCAGTTTGCAAATCATAAAGCAACTTGTCTGTATATTGGTCGTAACATTCACATGAACAATGCAACAGTAACTTGTCTGTCAAAATTGATGAAGTCTTAAACAAAGGAAATCAGAGCATAAAGTAATCTCCCGAGTCTAGGAACAAAAATGAACAAAAAATTAAAAAATCCGCATTACCAAGTATCCAATAAACTGGTGGATCCGCAGGCTGCCCTGCTACTTTCTCCTCTTCATCCACTTCAGTTCCTGTCTTCTGTTTAATATCCAAAAGAACAGCAACTCGATCTCCACTCACCTCATATACCTCCCCTCGTTGACCCTTTGGTAAAGGCCTGTACAGATGTCAAATTCATTAGTAACAAGATTTCAGAATAACGAGTGTACATCAACAGCAGTCATGAATTAAATAACCATACTACTGAAACTACTATGAGTATTTTGAATTTTCTAATAGCAAAACAGAAAACTGATACAGGAAGAAAGAGACTACATGCAAAACAGTTGCATAGCTTCCATAATCAGGACCTACAAAATCATAGATAGTTATGTGTATGTACCACGTGAAAGCAGCACAAACACAAAATGACAAAGAAATTTTACCATTTAGTGGGTTATGCAGGGCATAAACTGGAATAGTCCAAAATATGTTATAGCAAAGTATATGACAAGTGGACAACAAACTTCTAGCAATACACCCACATAACCTCTAAAAGGAGTCGAAACATTTGCGCTAAATCATGGTTGAAAACCACTAACATCTATTTACTAAACCTGAATAAGCCCCCATACTTAACGGAGACAATGGAACATGGGTAGAGACTCTAGAATATGGAAGTACAAGGGTCAAACTTAGTCCAAAGAGAAAAAAGGTACGCGAAAAAGCAAAAGCTTTCTAGAGAAAACCAAATGGAGAATCTAAGAATGTTCTACTGTATTTCTCCCCCTACACATGACAACTTACCAACCCACCTGCTACGGAAGATGGTATAAGCATTCCTTGGACCATCAGATGTAGATATCTTCCCCAACAGGACCCTGTATTGCATTATATATGTCAATGTCAGGTGAGGGGGGAGTCAGAGTTCATTTGGGGATGATATCATCCTAAAGGCTTTTGAAAGATAGACCACAGAGATGATATTCTAGGCAGCACGCTTGTAAGTTTTCAAGCAAGATCTAAAAAATCTGGGGTTCAACACTGTCTCATCCACCAATTCTGGCCAAAAATCCTAGGCCGGTAGGAGACAAACTGATGGAACTTAACTCAAAAACATGCTAGCTCATTAAATTCCCCCCAAGAAACAGAATTGAAAACGTAAAATATTTGTAGAGAATTGACAAAATTGCATCAAAGACTTATACAAACAAAATCCTTTGGAGCTCACGATTGGTGCCAACTTCATTCTTTTAAGCTAACAAGGCAATATCAATTATACACAATAAATCTTGCCAAAAGCCCCTCACCTAGGTGCAAAAGGGATATATGCCTTGCCAGAATCCCTGGAAGGGACCTATATTTTCTTTTTGAATTACACAAGTTTCATTATCCAAAACACTGGAAAGAAAGTAGCATTCATGAACTTCAAGATACATTTTAATTTCATGAGTTCTCAAAATTTGAAAATCATCTTTTTATTCAACGCCACGAAAAAAATGAATTCCTCAGGGCAGAAAATGTCCAAGATACTGTTAGATCTACTCAACATTAAATGGAGCAAACAAATGAAAGAAATAATTCAGAACCTGTTATCAGCTTCAACACGTATAGAAGGCCCGATGTACTTCACTCGATCTCCTGCAAAAATGAAGAAGCAAGAATACTGATTTTTTTAGGACGAACAACAAAATGTTCTCATATAGAGATGAAAATGAGATTTGCAAAAGTAGTTCGACCAAAAATAACAGTTGCCCTAGTAATAAGAAAATAAGGGCCCACTTGGGAATGATTATGGGAGGTACAAAATTACTTCTAGATTGTTGGACAAATGCTTAAAGTGCTTTAGTGAGAATAAAATCATTTTTGTGGTTTTATGGAGAAACACATGGGAGGTGCTTCTCCTTAAAAGTGATAATCTTGAAAAACGCAAAAATAACTTGCAGCCTTCAATGAAACTTTTAAAATACCAAAATAACTAATAACTAAAATCACTTCTACATAAACACTCCTAAACGACCCTAAGAAATATAGCTTCTTATCAACTCACAAAACATATAAGACTTGAATATAACATACAGTAAGAATCTATGTATGGAACCTTTCTTTAGCAGTCGTTTGCATTGCTCAGAAGACTCGGCAGTTTCTGATTTTGAGGATTCAGACGAACTCTCAGTTTCCCCAGATACCATCTGCCACATATGAACCATAGATTATAGATCATGATTTACAAAAAAGTATATAAAGAATCCCAATATCAATAAGATCACCATTTAATTTTCTGAATCACTGAAATATGCTTAGGGTAGAAGGACTAAGAATACAAAAAACCTTTATGCTCCAATAAAAAAAAAATGTAAATAAATCATACCTTTGCAAATTCTTCAACAGGAACAAGCTTCTTGAGGGCTGCTTCAGCCCTTGTGTGTGCATCACTTTCATCTTTATCACTAGAATCTGATTTTGCCTCGTTACTACTAGTCCAATCTTCTTCGTTACTCGCAACATTCTCATCCTCAATCTCTGAATCAGAAGTACTCTCCTCCATATCATCATCATCCGATTCAGATTCGCAATCGTCACCAAAATCCTACTCCAAATTTGAACAGATATTAATTATTAAAACCAAACTGTGTGAGTACCAGGAGAAGAGGGGGCAGGGTAATATTAATTTTATTTCAATCTTACATAAGGAGCAAGTACACTGCTGTCTAGCACCAAGAGGGGAACTTTGAGATCTTGTGCAAGTGCTCTAACTAATCTTTCACGATAAAGTTCAGTGCCTGCAGATAAACAAGATAAATGGTAATTTCATTCAGTTCTACAAAACAAAGTTAACTATAAACATTAGCCACTTGAGGAACTTTGAAATACACAAGGTAATGATTAGATTTGTGGAACCTGTGACCAACCTGGAGCACTCTGAAGCAGAATTCTTCCATTTGAAGATGTCAAACGAGAACCATACGTGGAAGTAAACTTTTTATGTTTCAAATGGGAAGCAGCACATTCCACCAAAAGGTTTTTGGTAGGTTCACTATAAAAAATGAAAAATAAATCTATAAATCTTCTGATAAGTGATACGTGATAAGAAAGAAGCAATCAAAAACATAAAAGAGAAGCAATTACTGAATGTAGTAAGGAAACGTATCCCATGACACAGTTATTTTCTCCCACGGAACAATCCTCCTCAAAAACTCATTTTTGAACTTCTCTCGTTTAGTTGAGAAAGGCGACTCTTTCTTTTTACTCTCAATGGTAATCTTTTGACTAGTAAGCCATTCCTTTTGATCTTGTTCCCCAAGCAGAGCATGTGCATCGAAACTCCTCCCATCTTCCTTTGCTTTTTCTTGAGAAGACTTCCCTTTATCAAGGTCCGCATCACCTTTCACTGGTGTTTGATTATCCTCACTTGCATTCCTTCCGTCACCTTCAGAACTGTAGGCACGTAACTGGCTACCCTTCAAACATGGATTAGACCTTACATGCAAACCAGTACAGCTATAACCAGGAGCAACATTACGCAACAAGAATGAATCTACGAGACGGCTTCTAATAAAACTACCATGAAAACAGTGGTTTCCCGAAATTGTTTTATGACCCAAAGATTGAGAAGAACCATGAACAGTGTAGGTAGGCGTTGTTGAATATTTGGACATTTGAAGCACCCATCTCTGATTTCTAAACTTTAGTCTCCTTGCATGCATCATCACTTCTTTTTTCCAAATTTTACTCTGCAAAGTATGCTTCAATCAGTTTACAGTAGTAATTTAAATTTGTGAGTGAATCAAAATTCAAATGTGCAGCATAAGAACCAAATATTGCATGAATTTTCTAGGATATTCACACACTGTGGCATGCTATAAAGTATTCTCTCTAAAATCGTTTTCCTGGAAAAGCAAGATTATATCATGCCTGAGAATATAATATTGACATGGAGACAATAATCTGCAAATTTATCCAACCACACGGGTCGCCAAATACACATTCTTCCCAATCATATCCAACCACACGGGTCGCCTAATACACATTCTTCCCAATCAATGTTTTAATGCATTATTTGCTTTTTCAATTTACTATATAGATGATTTGTATGACAATGCCGCCGTATTACAGACAAGTTTTATAGCTATCTAATATTCTCTAAGGCTCTAAATATGAATAACATGAAGCAAACTTTTCAATTTTAATTCCAGGCACCGCCGGTGTAGAAATAAATAGCATGAATTTCAGAAGACTTGGACTGTTGCAAGCTCTTTTGTTCAACTTTTGTGGCATTCTAACTCAAACTTTGCTTCCAACTTCCCAGAAAACAAAAACAAAAACAAAAGGAAAGCATCTCCGTAAGTTTTACAGCTTCCTTCGGGAAGCAGATTTCATGTTAACTGATAAGTAACTAAACAAACCAATCTTAGCAACCAAGGAGAAGTGAGCTTCCATTTTTTATCATTCAATGCCTAACCCAACACAAACAAACAAACAGGAAAATAAAGGCATAAATTACAGGCAATGAGAGAGAGAAGTACCTTAAGGTAAGAGGTTGGTTCAAACTTTAAACCCTAGGTTGTTCGGTGGCCATAAAGGGGAGAGAGAGAGAGAGTCAGAGGGAGGCGGTAAAACCGTAGGGGAAGCGAAGAGAAACAGAGGCTGTGAGATAAGATCTCTCTCTAGTCTCTACCTTCTTCTCACTTTTTTTTTTTTCCTGGGCTACCAAAATGGAACAAGGTTTATGAATCAAATCTTTCAGTTTGTCTCTCTTTTTATTTATTTATTTTTCTGTTTGGTTTTTTTTTTTTTAAGTTTTAACGAAACATTCCATACTATTTACTTTTAATGAAAAATCATATTTTTACATTTGTCTGATACTATTCGGTATACATTTATTTGTTATTTTTCATTAAAATTAAAAAAAAATTGAACTTTTTGTTTTTTTGTTTTTTTTGTTGGGTAAGTGAGTGTAGGTTTGGATTTTTGTCTGGTGAAATTGGAAAGGTTTTCGTAGTTATGGTTATGGGCCGCACTTATATGGGTTAGGGTTTCTTCAGAAAAACTGCATGACCCAACTTTTGGTTTATATTACCAATAATTTTCTGGCCCAAACCAAAATTCGAAATTGGAACCGAGTAAACACTCGCCCAAGTTCAAATTCTCCACCACTACCGGTCATTGCAGACTTGCAGTAAGAGATGCAACTTCTTTTTTATCTTCTACCTATCTATGATTCCATTTATAAAGTGAGAAGCCAAAAAGAGTGAAGCTTTCTAACAAGAGGGAGTAGTTATTGACGATTTTTATTTTTTTTTACACATGTAAATTCAGTTTTTCAAATAATAAAATAAAATATGAAAGAGCAAATTGCAACATGCGTAAGCGTGTGACAAGAGGCTAGTTAACCATAAGGATCACGGGCCTTTACTATGCTTCATTTAAATTTTAAGGAGCCATGTGAAGCTATATGTGCTCAACAAATCATCAACTTTTATATATCCATTAACGAATCATACTGCTTTGTCATAGCTAGAGAGCTGAAAGGTTGGATATGTTTGATCCTAGGCCAATTCTTTCACCTAAAACCAAAGGATTTCGTGTGTTCAAGCTATCCTATCTATGTTCTGTATATTTTTGTAATTGTCGAAGGGAATGACTTGTTTTATACTTACATAACTGACGTTGCATCGATATGTCAATCTATTTTCAAAGTTTTTCATTAACTACATTTGTCGTATTTTCATATGATATCCTCCTGAACTTTGTTGAATGAACTGAACCAATCGCCCATCAGCAAAAAAAGTTGCGTCTGGACAATTAGCATATTTCTAAGCTACCGATTTTTTTTTTCAAACCATAGTTTTTTTATATTAGATGTTAGATTTGTCACTGACGGAGTTCGAACCCATATCGTCATACAATACCTCAACTCATTTCCTCCACTGTGGTAGCTACCAAATAGATTAAATATCATCACATGATTTAATTTATAAACACCGGCATTTTATTCGTCTTATATTTGAGTTGAAGTTGAAACAAAAAAGGAGGGAAAAAAATTCTAACTAAATTACCCTTTTTATTACAGCTTCTTAGACAGCATTAAACACGTAATTAGAAACATCAACAATTACACAATCATTAGAACATAAACCAATCAACAGAAAGCAGCAAATGTTCATGCCAAACCGCATGTAGGCAACCAGAGAGAGAGATTCATAGAGTTATTTGCAATTGATAGGGCTCATTTCCTCCGAATAAGATTCAATCTCACTTTAAGAGAATAGTGGTTTCGGCGATCATTGAAGTCACGACATACGGATCCATGTTCGACGCTGGCCTTCTGTCCTCGAAATAGCCTGACATTTGTGAAGAAATATGACATGTTCAGATATCAGCTTGAGAGCTAACTTGTATCGCAAGCATTACGACAATGATCTATTTGAAATGACACAAAAACATTCACATTCTACGATGCATATGCGAATGCGAATGCATTCATACCTTTGCCAGCTTGCTCAGTTTCGCGACCAACCCGAATGGAAGCCCCTCGGTTTGCCACGCCCTGTGATTGAGAATGCAAAGTTCAACTAATACTTGTTTTCGCAGGTTTACTAAACATGATTTCAACAAAAACAAGAAACGTGGATTTGTATTAGCGATTATACCACGGCAGTATAAGCTTACCCAAGAGAAAGTATGGATGTCAGCCGTCTCATGCAGACCTGTCAATCTCCTCTCGTTGCCTTTTCCGTAGGAAGCAATGTGTTCCTTGTGGCGCAGACTCAGTTTCTCGATTGCCTTCTTGATCACGTCAATTCCGCCATCGTTTCTCATCGACTTGGTACTGCAAGGCATAGAAAGAGTTCATCACACACACGCTAGAGGGTTGGTTGCATCTAACATGATTGCAAAATTGCATTATTCCAATTTCATTTCAAGACTTAGTTAATGAGTACCTGTAGTTAGTGTGAGCACCCGAACCATTCCAATCACCCTGGTATAAATTGATCAAAATACATAAAAAGTACTTAAGTAAACAATACAGAGAGAATAACTATACGAAAATGAAGCGCTTGCGGTTAAACAGACCTGGATTGGTTTTGGGTCCAAAGAAAGGACAACTCCTGCTATTTCTGTAATTCGCTGTTTTGTCAAGCAAATAATCATATTAACACGAGACCTTCGAAAAATTAATGTACTATAGAGAAGAGAGTGAAGATACTCAAATTATACGTTTTCTAGTTATATCGTATGAGAGCTTACCTCAAGGATGTATCTAGCAGCCCATAACTGATCACCAGCAGCAATACCAGCAGTAGGACCGACTTGAAACTCCCACTGCTCCGCATCACCAAACAGACCAAATTACAACGTGGTTTAATAATGTAAAAATTCACGATAATTAAATCACACGTCAACTTTCATTCCCTCAATTTTCTTTCTTAGCAACCAAATTAAGTACGTAAAATGGTAAAAGCGAGCGTATATATATACCTGCCCGGGCATAACTTCAGCATTTATGCCGCTGATATTTATTCCGGCATAGAGGCAAGCCTTGTAATGTGAGTCCACAATGTCGCGACCGAAGGCCTTGTCTGCTCCGGCGCCACAGTAGTAGGGACCCTATATATACATATAGATAGATACAAGAAACAGAACGTAACAGTTAATAATTATTATTCTTCTAAATGTTGTGGTTCGTGCTATAACAAGTGATTAGGCATGTTTAGGGAACTTCGAAGCATACGAAAATTGATCTTGATAACATTGATCATAGCAAATTATGTAAGTACCTGTGGACCGGGGAATCCACCAATTGGCCATGCAAGCGGCCAATTGATATCCTTCTGTAGAAGAGTGTACTCTTGCTCGATGCCGTACCTAATCAATAAGAAATGTCATCAGTAAGAGGCAATAATTGTTGGATGTGCAATGAAGAATTCTAAAAATATTTAACATGTAATCAAAATATGTGTTTGTACGTGTTAAAAATGGACGAGGTTAAAAATGAGTCAAAATTTGAATAAATAATCGAGCGACACATCATTTGGTGAATAAAACTTGATTAATTGTTCTCTAATGCTTCTGCAATTTCTTGATCCAGGTTAATCCTTCCAACAACTATAGGTTGGACGGGTCGATCTAACCCAAGTGATTAGGAGGATAAGCAAAAAACAAAAAAACAAAACTAATCCAACAATTAAGCTGTCCCAACCTACATTTCATAATTACAATTGGCATGAAACAAAACATAAAAATAAATAATACAGTTTGTTAAAGATAATGCTTTGTTAACCTCGTCAATGGTGATAAAAGTGTTGGCAAGAACAAAGTCTATACGTCAGCAGTTGACAGTTAGGTCCATAAAAAACAAAGATGTTGATACGATTTTGGAGTATATAACACTTAACCAGTACTAATATAGAACATAGAATTAATATTTTAGAGATAATGGATGGATTACCAAGGATCCTCGGCGACAACGTCAGGGTGACTGAATATCTTGGCAGCGTTGAATCTGTTGTTGGTGGGGATCGGCTCGCCGGCCGGTGTGTACGTATCACATATCACCTATTTTCATTGGAAAAAAAAAACGATATTTCATACACCCTCAACTTTTTAAGATACAAACTGATTAATCGGATAAAGCAACAATTAAAAAGAAAACGAAAACATAGACGTGGATTTCGTTTGATGTTTACCAGGATGTTTTTCCCTCTTCGGAATGGATCCCTAAAAATGGCCTGGGGGCTAAAGCAGCAAAAGTCCAAGTGTCAGTTTCAAAACAAACAAACAGAAATGAAAAATGAAGGGATTAGATTAAAGATTGCAGATACGTACTGCAGGATGACTTCACTGTCATCCCCTGGGGCTTGGCCTGTGCTTGAGCCGTCGTAGTTCCACTTCGGCAGTTCTGATGGGTCCGTTACTACTCCGGGCAGTGTCTGTTTTTTCACGTCCATAAAACAATAATTAAATTAAATTTTAACCTAATTCCATGTTAGCTTGTAAACATGAAAATTAGCTACCCTATATCTGAGGTCCTAAGTTCGATTTTTCCGGCTAAACAACGAGGAAGGCCTACCTTAGCTTTGCTTCTCAAGTCCAAACCAGATCCTCCAATCCTATAAGAAGAGAAGAGAAAGAAAAACAAAGACAGAGAACGTTAACGATCGATAATATTACGTAAAATAAATCAGAGGAGGTGGGCATGCATATACCAAATGTATTCAGCGATGGTCTTCTCGGTGGATTCGGAGAGATTGAGGTTGATGATATCAGAGAGGAGAGACATGGTCACGAACGAACAGGAGGATGATTCTCCAGACAGAGTGAGGCTGAGAGAGAGAACGGCAAAACAGAGGGGGAGGGAGAGAGAGAGAGAGAGAGAGCGATGGAGAACAATGGGGGGTTTGGTTTTAAGTAGAGAAGGTGACAGAGTCTAACACCTAAATTATTAATTTAATTTCGAATAGAATAGGGAGCAAAAATACGTGAATTTCATTGGGGAGAAGCTTCCGAGGATGTACATTGTTACCATATATGAAGGGAATTGCGGAATCCACAAGATACTTTGGAATCTTTTAATATTATGGCTACGATGTTGCCATCTATAATCTTTTTACGGTTTTAATTTCTAAATTATCTTCATATGGGAAAACTCATGCGGAAATCTTGTGGATCATTTGACGGTTGGAAATCCTGGATATAATTTTTGTTGAGAGAGACTAAATTCATTGATTTTTTTTATCTTGCACACAACTCATTTTAACTCTCAATGTTAATTTTTGTTCATTAATCTTTTTCAATTTATTTGATCCGACGAATGCAAATTAAGAGAAATGTGTGATAAGTAAATATGAGTGTGTAGATAGCATCACTCATTTTTATTTCCTGCCGTCCGCCTATTCCCCTTCCTTTTTTTCTCTGTTAGCTTTCAATTCCATGGGTCTTCTTCTCCCCGCTGGCATCGCCTCTTTACCCATCGTGTTTTTAATATTTTCTTTATCCCTTTCTGCCGTCCCCCACCCCTTTCTTTTTGTTTGAAGCCAACCCACCACCTAAGATGAGGTTCTGGGTCTTGGGTTCAAGAAATCTGAGTGAATAAAACAGGATAGAGAGTTGAGTCGATGGCGAGTTAAATTGTCGTCGTCGGCGGCGGGGAGATTAGCAGCACCGTAGAGGAGCTCGGATTGGGATCTAAAGGGCAGCACAAGCAGTCAATGCATTTTCAACTAATGTTGTAATATCCATTTCCTAGGTGGCAATTTTGTTGTAACATCATTGTTTTTTGTACACGAGGATATGATTTTCTAGTTAAATATTGATTTGTTTCCCATGTGAGTTCTGCGGAGATTATTTATTCTGGCAGCTGCGAATCATATAAATTGTACTCTAAATTTTGTACGTGAAACTGAAAAGGAATTAACTTTTGAAAATCTCAATTGTTCACATGCATTGCTTACTTGCAGTCCAAGAATAGAAACTAAACAGAATAATAGATCTAAATTTAAAGGAAATTATGCAAATTATGGAAACTGTCACGCTTGAAAGCCTCTTGTCCATTCAAATTCCTTCCTTAATCTAAAAAAAAATTAATTAATTAAATTTTAATCTGTGTTTACTGAATCAAACCTACCTAGTAGGTACTTGTACCCGATTCCGGATGCTGTTTTTCCGGGTCCCAAATCCCACTCCAAATCCTAGCTGGCTCAGATTTTCCACTCTCACACATAGGCCTCCTCCACGCTCTCAGACACAAAAAATCGAACGAATCGAATCGAATCATGGAGAGAAGCCTTAGCAAAGGCAGTGATACCCAGAGTGACAACTCGGATGCCAAACAGAAGGGCACTGCCGGAAATACCCAAAAGAAGGTGAATGTGGAGGAGGCGTTCAAGTACACGGCGGTGCCGCCCTGGACCAAGCAGATTACGGTGAGGTCGATGGTCACCAGCTTCATCCTCAGCATTGTCTTCAACTTCATCGTCTGCAAGTTGAACCTCACCACCGGCGTCATTCCCTCGCTCAACGTTGCCGCGGGACTGCTCGGTTTCGCGGTGGTGAAAGGCTACACCGCCATGATCGACAAGTGCGGTTTCTTGAAGCAGCCTTTCACTCGCCAGGAAAACACCGTCATCCAGACTTGCGTCGTCGCCTCTTCCGGGATCGCCTTTAGCAGTATGTTCATTAATCTCTTTTCTAATCAAATTCATCGCCATTAATAACTGTTTCTCATCGATCATTCAGTTCTGATCATGTCGATGATATTGATTATATATAGATCTTCCAAATCCGATATAGAGTAGAGAATTGTGTTATGAATCTCTAATTTGGTTTGCATGCAAGAAAATAATATAATATTTGTAAATCACTGTATTAGTTTACATTAATCATCTAATAATTATAATTTGTGTCATGATTAAATAGGTGGAACTGCAAGTTATTTACTGGGAATGAGTGCAAAGATTGCTGCGCAAGGAGATGAAGGCAACACCCCAATCAACATAAAGAAACTTGATGTTGGATGGATGATTGGGTTTCTCTTCGCTGTCAGCTTCGTCGGGTTGTTTTCGATCATGCCCCTCAGAAAGGTAATTGGAAATTACTGCTTAATCCACACTCACAAATATATACATGAAGATTTGTTTTTCGTTTAATTTGGTTTTGGTCTAATTGTTTTTAATTTCCAACAGATGATGATCATGAAGTACAAGTTAACGTACCCGAGTGGAACTGCAACTGCATACCTCATCAACAGCTTTCACACACCCAAAGGGGCTAAGCTGGCAAAGTAAGAACCGCTTTGCCTCGACTTGTAGATGTTCATTGTCTAATTAAACCTAATCAGTCTGCTAATTGTATATATTCTTCTTACCAATGAATGTAGGAAACAAGTTGCTGTGCTCTTCAAAACCTTCTGCTTCACCTTTGTGTTTGCCTTTTTCCAGTGGTTTTTCGCTGCTGCTGATGGCTGCGGATTTTCCAGCTTCCCAACATTTGGTCTCAAAGCCTATGCGCACAAGTATATGCACAATTCTTTCTTAACCATATATTAATTCCCTTGTTTTCATATCATTATGCTGTCCACATGAATGCCTTGATTTCACTAATAACTCGGATCACAAAACTTGCAGGTTTTACTTTGATTTCTCATCGACATATGTTGGTGTAGGCATGATTTGCCCTATCATGGTCAATGTATCTTTGCTTGTTGGAGCCATTATTTCATGGGGAATCATGTGGCCCCTGATTGAGACAAAGAAAGGTATCTGGTACAACGCTAATCTATCCGCCAGCAGTCTCCATGGCATCCAAGGATACAGGGTCGTAACTAAAACTTCCTCTGCCGCCATCTATAGCTTGTTGAATTTCAAATATCTTCATAAATGTGTTTGAAAGTTGCAATTTGAATAATGTTGCTAATTGAAATTCTCTCTAATAATATTTGGATGTTCTTATATTACTGCAGGTTTTTATTGCTATAGCCATGATGCTTGGTGATGGTTTATTCCATGTAATCTACATGCTCTTCATGACCACGAAAAGTCTCATGGCACACAGATCAGAGAAGAAACTAGAGACATCATCACCATCCGTAAACCATGACAGTGTTGAAGCGGGAGGGTCCTCAGAAGTTGTGTCTGCAGACTATGGTGAAGAACGAAGAATCGAGTACTTCTTGAAAGACCAAATCCCTAGCTGGGTTGCTTTCTCTGGCTACATTGTGCTGGCAGCCATATCCATCGGTGTAGTACCCTTGATCTTCCCCCAGCTGAAATGGTACCATGTGCTGGTTGCTTATCTGATTGCCCCAGTCTTGGCCTTCTGCAATGCCTACGGCTGTGGCCTCACCGATTGGTCTCTTGCCTCCAACTATGGCAAATTCGCCATCATAATCTTCAGCTCTTGGGTTGGCCTTGACCGTGGTGGTGTCATTGCCGGCCTTGCTTCTTGCGGTGTGACGATGAGCATTGTCTCGACCGCTTCTGATCTCATGCAAGACTTCAAGACAGGATACCTCACGCTCTCTTCTCCTCGCTCTATGTTCTTCAGCCAAGTCTTTGGCACAGCAATGGGATGCGTCATGTCTCCATTAATATTCTGGTTTTTCTACAAAGCTTACTCAATTGGCAATCCAGACGGCCCTTATCCTGCACCCTACGGCCTAATGTACCGCGGCATTGCACTCCTTGGAGTTGAGGGTGTCGGTTCCCTCCCCAAAAACTGCGTGACGCTTGCAGTCTCGTTTTTTGCAGCTGCAGTCGCGATGAACATAATCAGTGAGCTATTGCAGCGTTACGAAACAAAGTACAGGATCCATAGGTTCATTCCGAACCCAATGTGCATGGCCATCCCATTCTACCTGGGTTCCTACTTTGCCATTGACATGTGCGTGGGAAGCTTGATCCTCTACTTGTGGCGGAGCAAGAACAGGCAAAAGGCCAATGACTATGGGCCAGCTGTGGCGTCGGGTCTCATCTGCGGTGAATCTTTGTGGGGCGTTCCGGCTGCTATACTGTCCCTTGCGTCTGTCAAACCTCCTATCTGCATGAAGTTCCTCTCTGCTTCTGTCAACAAGAAAGTTGATTCCCTATTACGTAGCTAGCTTAATTTTCGTGTTTAGATTTTTCACATGTCAACTTAACAAATTGTGCTTGTATCAATTTGTTACGAAAGCAAGTATGTTCTAGCAAATTCGACAATATATTTTGTTGTCATCTTTGTTTAATGTGTTAGTGCCTTGTAATTTAGTTAAGTCATATTTTCTTGCATCTAGAACCGTAAGTTTGAACTAGCCTTTATTATATTTTTGGTCCGAATAGTTTTGTCCACGTAGAAAATTTTGTCAGTGCACAAGATCCGTTAAATTAAATATCATAATAAAATTGGTTGATTTTTTTTCAAATTTCCAAACAACTGTATTATGATACCTACCAGCTCTCTTTTGGGCACATCAAAAAATCTCTCGTGCAGCATTAAAATTGTAAATTTAAAATATTTACTTGAAAAGTAACCTAATAATTGGGTCTAGAGTTTATAAAAACCCTCGACGCCTTCCGTCACTCGCTCCACTGACTCGCGTGAATCGTTATCCAGAGAAACAAGGGCAGCCAAACAAACCCTAAACACAACTACGCACCTGCTCGATAGTCGTCGTCGTCGGAACACCAGAGCCATGGCAGAGGCACCGGCGAGACGCGTCGGAGGAATGGGGGATGAGAAGCTGGAGTTCGTGACTTCCGACGGGATAGAGCCCATCATGACCTTCGATCAGATGGGTTTAAGGGACGATCTCCTCCGAGGCGTCTACAACTACGGCTTCGAGAAGCCCTCCGCCATCCAGCAACGGGCCGTCAGGCCCATCATAGAGGGTCGCGACGTCATCGCCCAGGCCCAGTCCGGTACCGGCAAGACCTCCATGATTGCCCTGACCGTCTGTCAGCTTGTCGACACCTCCTCCCGAGAGTACGTCAGCTCCAATTTTAAGACCTAGCGTTTGTTTCTTTTGTTTGTCTGTTTGTTTCTCGGGAAAATTTTAATTTCATTTTGTGTATGTATATATGTATGTATTGTATAGGGTTCAGGCTTTGATATTGTCTCCGACGAGGGAATTGGCGGCGCAGACGGAGAAGGTGATATTAGCAATTGGGAATTTCATAAATATACAAGCGCATTCTTGCATTGGAGGCAAAAGCGTGGGTGAGGATATCCGAAAGCTCGAGTATGGCGTTCATGTGGTGTCTGGAACTCCTGGCAGAGTCTGTGATATGATCAAAAGAAGAACTCTCCGAACTCGAGCCATCAAATTATTAGTTCTTGTCAGTCTCTTATTTCCTTTCTTTTGCTTTTTAACTGTGAATTTTGGATTTTTCCCTTTTACTTTTATTGATCTCTGTTTTGATTTTTTTCGGGTTCGGTTCGGTTTTGCAGGATGAATCTGATGAAATGTTGAGCAGAGGGTTCAAGGATCAGATTTATGATGTCTATAGATATCTTCCTCCTGAGCTCCAGGTCTTTTTTTTTTCTCACTTCACATATCTATATCTATCACATGTGCTTATGTCGGCCCTCTTATACACCGGTCATTGTTATGCTCTGACCATTATCCAAATAAGTATTTGTTTCAGAAACTGAAACAAATTGTAACATTGTAGGTTTGCTTGATTTCTGCTACACTTCCTCATGAAATTTTGGAGATGACCAACAAGTTTATGACTGAACCTGTAAGGATCCTTGTCAAACGTGATGAGTTGACATTGGAGGTACGCAGTGCTTCTGTTTCGTATAGTTGCCTTTCTGTGCAATGTGAAATGTGTAGTAAACTGTGTTTTTGTGATGACAGGGAATTAAGCAATTTTTCGTGGCCGTCGAAAGAGAGGAATGGAAGTTTGATACTCTTTGTGATCTCTATGATACCCTTACAATTACACAAGCTGTTATTTTCTGCAACACAAAGCGAAAGGTAAACTGTTTGATTAGAAAATAAGGGAAAATAAAGTTTTCAAGGTCGTAGTTGGGTTATTGATTTCACGTGGAAAGTAGAAATATAAAATGGGATCCTGACCTATTAGATGCTTGCATAGAGATTATATGTTCTCATACGCATTATATCCTGATTTTATATTTTCATTAGTGCCTACTAGTCATACATCGATACACAGAAGCTTTAAAATTTTCTGTTTGTAATAGTTTTCCTTTTGGCACACTGCCACACATTTCATTCCCTGGTGCATCACTGTTGCAATTTCACTGGGCAGGTGGACTGGCTCACCGAAAAGATGAGGAGTAATAACTTTACCGTCTCTGCAATGCATGGAGACATGCCTCAGAAGGAAAGAGATGCTATTATGGCCGAGTTTCGTGGTGGTAATACTCGTGTCCTGATCACAACCGATGTTTGGGCCCGGGGCCTTGATGTTCAGCAGGCAAGTTCTTTTTATCATAATTGTTCTATCTTTAGCTAGAATGTATCATCTTATGACTTTGACTTTATTTTGTTAACTATTCAAATATAGTGTGATATTTGACATCCATTTAGCTTGTTTACTTGGTAGTCGGGACCAAATAACCTGCTCTCCCAAATTAAGCCCAGAGAAATGTTTACTAATTAAAGCGGTGTTTTGGAGAGTATTTTTAATGAATGTTGTACTAGCTGGAGGGCCTAGAGAACCTTCAACTAGGACTACTTTTAGTTACCTTCATAAAATCCTTAAACTGCTTTTCATATCGTGATAATTTTGCCTTCATCAGGTTTCTTTGGTTATCAATTATGATCTTCCAAACAATCGAGAGCTATACATTCATCGAATTGGTCGTTCTGGCCGTTTCGGGCGCAAGGTTTGTTTTCTTCTTTTATGAATCAAAATTTTGATTCAGAAAGTACTTTTAAGAGATTCTGTTTGTTTATTTGTTGATTAATACGGGAAATATGTTTGTTTTTGGTAGGGTGTGGCGATAAACTTTGTCAAAAGTGATGATATTAAGATTCTAAGAGACATTGAGCAGTATTACAGTACTCAGATTGACGAAATGCCGATGAATGTCGCGGACTTGATATGAGGGTTGCTTGCCATCCTGTGCAAATGATGTGGATTGGTTTTTCTGTTGTCGATTGACTAATTTGTGCAGTTCTCGTGGCTTTATTTTGCGACGGATTGTACACTATCAGAAGTTAAAATGGTATTTTGTTTACTTATGCTGTAACGTTAAACGTTTTAACTTAGGCTGGTGTGACAGAGGTTTAAAGCACAATGTTTGAAGACCGAGCACGGTCATGAGTTGTATTGTGTTTGGTTTTATCATATTTGGTAGCGAATTCAGGTTTTATGCTTCCTAACATTGTACAAGAACCGTGATGACTATTAACAGGTCATGGCGGACGGGACAACTACTTTTCGCTTCATTGGTTTGATTCACTGTGACAGCTTGAACCACCGGGAAGGATGCCCTAATTGTATACCGAAATTCCGAAAAAAAATCTCGGGATGAGCTGCAATTTGCTCATATTCTAAAAGGAAAATTAATGAAAAGGACTTGAAAACTTAAAATTGTAATTATAAAGACAAAATAAAAGATAAAGTGAATATTATCATGATTGATATTTTAATGTAAAAATATGATTTTTCGTTAAAATAAACGGTATCAAAAGCTTTTCATTAAAATTTTCTATTCTAAATTGACCAAATTTTAATGCATCCATAGGCGAATATCGGTAATCAAATTGTCACTATTCAGGTGATCAAAATACCTCTGAATTGTTTGTACAAACCACAAACCAAGGGGTTGAGAGAAAAGGAAAACAAAACATGGACAACTTTTATATGTAAACCAAATAAACAACGCCAATCAAAGCAGCTCAATGGCCACCGTCCCTCACCAAACACAATAAGATGAAACTAAAACTTCGGAACAAAAAAAAACCCATAAATACACTTTCCCAAAAGAATCCAATCTACAATGTCAAAAAAGAAATAGAGCGGAGCCGGGCTGAATCTACAGGACGGTGTTAATATGTAGTGCCTTAAGCAGCGAAGTAGCCATTTGTTTTACCAACACTTGGCCACCCAATCTTTGCCCATCTCTGCGTTCTTCTATTAGATTTTGAAGCTTCTGAGGCAGATCATTCTCCACAATCAATTGCTTTGGCCGCGGGTGGTGCTCATAAACAGCCTGCCAGTCAGATTTATAATAACATTAACAATCGGAAGCAAATTAATAGCTTCTGGAATAGTAAATGATTCCCAAACCTTTATCAGTTTAAGAAGATTTAGACGGGCAATAGCATCCTGATGGTCGAGTCTTGTGATAAGCAGCGGTGTCAAACCATTAACAGCTAACGTTGTATTAATTCGAGATGATTTCCTGCAAAAGAAGAGAAGCAGTCGTTATGTCCACAAAGGAAAAAGGGGAGTTTTGTAAACCTAAAGATAATGAAATCTTCCAGACAGACACATGAAAAAGGGTTGAAATTTCAACTGCCAATTATAATCAATCAATAAGTTTATATGCAGAAGGTTAAAAAGACAGTAATCAATTTTAAGTAAATAGAGTAGATATGTAATCGCATACGTGATAATTTTCAAAAAAGGCTCCAATATGTGCACGAAATACTGTTCTGGACAGCACTGGAAGAATTTCACCAATTTCTGAACTGCATCCTTTTTCAATAATGCTTGTTCCACCTTCCGGTTGTCATTGTCATGAGCCAAGCACACAGCAATCGAATCCAATGCAGTCACAGACCAAAGTTCATCCTCAAGAAGGCTTAGGTAAACATCCAACCCACCATGAGCCCTTAGTTGCTCCCTCGAATTACGTGATGCATGAGCCATATCACACAGTAAAGGCAACGCATATTGTTTCAAAGGAGAATTAGACTCAATAAAGTGCATTAAGTGTGGAATTATTCCAATCTCAGCTGCTTGTTCCTGTCTTCTCTTGTTAATCTTACACAGATTGAACAGGGCATTGAGTACCTAGAAAAAATATGAGAACAACGCAGTTAAAACTCAAGTCATTTTATGTTAAGAAGTTTCCTTTCTTATCATCAACATTCTATGTAGAGTTAATATCCGCACAGACTAAAATACTCCACATTTAAGGACAGAAGGGGGTCACACATATTTCGTTTCAATCAACGACAACAGTAAGATGCACAGCTTACTAGCCAACAATCTATTGTTAACGTTACAAAATAGGAAAGATTGCCCACCTCATGATGTATTTGAGATACAAGAGCTCCTTCTTTAAGTTCCAGATTTGGAATCAAATATTTAATTGCTTCTGCCCGCTGAAGATTCTCTAAGCAGTTTGGATCAGTTGACAAATGGTTTACACACTTCAGTATCTGTACAATGACAGAGCACCAACATTATCAAGGTTACAATAACATAAATCAATGATGAGTTGGATTAATGGAACTTTTTGAAAGTACCTTCAAAAGAATAGGGGGCTCCACCCTATTGAACATCTTGAAGAGACGGCTGAGCAAACTTTGGCTACACATGTATGACTTTACAGTAGTATCTGCCTGTGCAAACTCAAGCAGAAGATCAGCCACCTTTTCTAGGTATTCCCTCGCAACATCTGCATTCAATGTTGAAACCATGTGGGAAAGTAAACCTGATGATGTTGCACTGCCTGGTCTAGCATTTAGAACTCCAGAACCAGAAAGTACTCCAGATGCTGTCTGAGATGCTATGCCAGAGGTGGAAGCAGCTCCTTTGATAGATGCTAGTGTTCCCATCTCTTTATTTATCGTTTTATGAGAAATTCTAGCAGTGGAATCAACATTCCCATTTTCTCTACCACGTTGAGAGACGTCTGCAAAATAATGAAGAAATCAATTATACATGGGAACAGATGAAATAGGCCCACCTAATTTCCAGGGCTATAAGTAAGTAAAAAACATTATGGAAAAAGAAAGCAACTAAAATTGATTTTTGGTACAATTGTGTTCAATAGGAGTGGGAGAAAAACTTGTATTTGATTCATTAGGTCCTAACACGAATAGAGCCGGTCACTATATAGTTCACAGAATATAAAACTTGAAGATTCCTAATGACAGACTTGTTTACAGGTTATAAAGTTAACGACTAATTAGATAAAGACTGTTACCAGCAAATTCGGCCATCAGGAAATCTAATTCTCCATTTGTCTTCTTTTCATTAGAAGCATGTAAAAGGGGCCATATACTTTCATGTCTCTCCAAACCTGGCAGGTGGCGTACATACTCGAGCTGACCAGAAAAGCGTCTGGAAGGAGGCTCTTTATCTAACAAGCTAAGAAGGGGACGAACTTGCTCCTGTTGAGTAGTTACTGTTGTTGAAAACCCATTTGATGTACCTTCCATCATTTTTGGAGGTCTATCTGTGGATGCCCTACTAGAAGAATTGGCAGGTCGCTGCTGCCTGAGGTCTAGATCTCGAGAGCTAGTTGAAGGTTCCTTGGTTGTAATATTTACTACTTTGTCTACTGATGATGAGTCTGTCAATTTAGAAGGAACTGAAGCTTCCACTACCACATTGCTAGATTGAGCTCTATCAGTATCTAGATGAAGATATCTTGGATCTGATTGATCGGCATCTGATCTTTGAGAGTTTGAAGTTGAAGCCCATGCAGGTTCTGCTGTTCCAGTTGACAAATGAAAATCAATCATTCCATGTCTAACCTTGGAGGGATCATGTTGATCAGTTGTAGGAAGCGGTGTGTCACTCTGAGAAAAAATCGGATGACCAGAATCTAATGAACCAGACCGTGGGCGCTGAGCTGAACCTTCTAGTGGAAATCCACCCCCGGCAGATATGGAAGCTAGGCGGGTTGCCTCATTCAAGCTATGAAGGGTGTTAATGAGCCTCAGGAGTATTCCATTCTTTGCGGCTATGCGACAAAAATCATTTCTAGGAGTTGACCGCTGAAGCTTAAAGACTTGCCACATACCATCAATTGCTAGATGAACCATTTCCCTGGATAGAAAGAAGTCTAATAAAAATTTGACAGAAGTATTCTTAACTATCCATAATAAGATTGAAAACAGAATACATTTGTTATTCAGTCACAAGCAATCCTCACAGCCAAATGGTCTGATTACTTCAAAACAGGAGTTCAGGTTTCAAACAATTAAAAATGTCCTCTGGCATTACTTCCATGAGAATAACCACCCCACCCCACTTGAAGAGAGGGAGGCCACAGAAAGTTAGCTAATTTTTTATTAGGTTACTTCAAAGTACTTGTGTCATTGTTTGTAAACTATCGAAATTGACCTAACAAATTAACAGCAACAAACAGGGAAACCTACTAAGTACCAACCTGAATTTTGCATAGTCAGCCTCTAAAAAGCCCACCAAAACAGGTATTCCACGGCAAGCTATGAACATTTGCAATGTCAAGGCGCTGCACAAAAAATCCTCGATGTCAACCTCAAGCTCGATTTTCTGGTGAATAATTATGGAAGAAAACTATGACTAACTACAGAAGGGAGCACAACCTTGACTGACAAAGTTGCTGTAAGAAATAAGCTGCTTCCATACGAATTTCCCGGGAATGATTAGGAACCGCAAAGCTCATTATCACTGGGATCTGTCATATAAGTTAGCAATAAGAATTAAAGCTGCATAACTAATACCTAACACGAATGTCTAGACCATACAACTCTCAGATAGAGATAAAAGACCAAGATAGAGGGAATAAACAAACAAGATGTGTGTGCTTGTGTAATTGGAAAGTCAACTGAGCAAATTGAAGCAGACATTAGGCGTCCAAAATATTTTAGTCCAAGTGAGGCAGTTGAATATGGCATCATTGACAAGTATATTCTTCAGTAATAAGAGCTTTTGATCATGAAGAGATAAGGCAAGATGAGCTACAGACACTTGTCCAGGGATTTTAAAGTTGAGCACAAGGTTTTCATTTTAGAGATCGAAGAGAAGTCTTTTGGCGAGAGGATTAGGGTAACAGAGAGAACGAGAGCCAGAGGATATCAGATATCTTTTGACTTGGGTTGTGCAGCATGGATCACTGATCAGTTAAAGGCGGCCATTGACACGGGCGGACTGAACTTCTTCAGAAAATACAAGGGTCACAACTATCAGTTTTGGGTTGAAGGATTTCAGAACAGAAACGGGGAGGTCCTTGTTCTTTCCAAAACTGAAAAGGATGGTTTTGTCAGAAATATCTTCGTTCCGAAAGGTTTTAAAGGCATTGGATGGAGGAATCTGGAAGAGCTGATGTCTGAGATCCTGCGAGGGGGAAAGAAGACGGGGGCTACAATGAGGAAGGTGAATCGGGTTGGAACTAAGCCTAGGAGAAATCTTTTGGGCGGCGGCTTTCAGGGCTCATACAGGGATGCAGTCATTGGAGGCAAGTCGACGTCAACTGAGGAATCCACACGGAGTGCCAGAGAGGATTTTTGGAAAGAATACACTTGGAATCAGAGGACTTGCTCTAAAGAATCTTTCAGTTGGGGAAGTGTTGTAGTCTGTGAAAGAAAGGTGGTGCATCAATCCTGGAGGGAGGTGGAGACCTCACTTCGAAATCTTCTGGGAACGGACATCAGACTCTCGCCATTTCAATGCAACAAAGCACTGTTTGTTTGCCAGAACGAGGAGGAAGCAAAAAAAATTGCACTACTTGGAGCTATAGCCATGAAGGAGTATCCCGAGGTGGAACTGGCGGGGTGGTGGGAGAGTTTGAATTCAAATAAAAGACTGGCGGTCAGTTATGGAGGTTGGGTTGCATTGGAAGGTTTACCACCGCATCTTTGGACCAAAAAATTCTTCAAGGATATTGGTGAGGCTTGCGGAGGTCTGGCGGACATTGACCAAGCAACCACTAGTTTCGGTTTTCTGCTTGAAGCAAAGATAAAACTAAAAATCAACTTCACTGGTTTCATCCCTGAGGTAGTAGAAGTGGCTGACGGAGACCTAGTCTTCAGGGTAAGGATCCGGCAATTAACGCCAGCAAAAAGACCTATGCTTTCGGCTGAAGATCGGGGTAAATCGGAATCTTTAGTTGGGTCTCTGAAAAAGGATCAGCAATTACAAAGGATTTCTGGAATACATCATCCGGCGACGGCTGAGCTTGGAAAGGCAGCTCACGCGACGGGGACTTGCGCTAGCTTCCGAATCGGCGTCTTCGACTGCCCAGTCACCATCGGATGTGACAGAAAGCATGATCACAACAGGTCTGTGACTGTGGGCGCGAGTTACGAGGAGCATGCAAACCCACTCTATGACCTTACTTTTCCTGAAAGTGAGCGTGGGACGCCATCTCAAGAACAGGACGGGACAGCTACGGCGAGTCAATCAATAGAAGCGGCGGTAAATGAGTTTTTAATGATTTCGAATTTGGAAGGAAGCTCCAGTATCATGATTTCTCCGGGTAAAAGCAAAAGCTTGGAATTAGATGGGAAAGAGGATGGCGGTGGCTCTAGTATAGAGGAGGCACATATTTCAACAGGAGGGGAGTATTTTAATGGAACAAGAGTGGAGATATTCACTAGAAATAGTGTAGATCCATGTGACGGGAGCAGGCCCAATAAAAACAACTTTTTTCCAATTAAACTTGATGGAGTGGCGGGCCTTGATCCACAAAGCCCAAATATTGGAGATAACATTGTGGTGAGCGGGCCTATGGCTGCCAAACATTTATTTACAATTATAAATGGTAATTCGGTGGGCTTCGACCTACATTGGAATGGGTCTGGCGGTGGCCCAATCACCCTAACTACTCACGGGCTGAGATCTCATCATCAATCCGAAATGGTCTTTCTGTGTAAGTCTTTAACGTTTTCGAACCCGCTTGCGGATCTAAGGCTGCCAACTATAAGGAATACTGCGCCACAGTATATGGCTTTGGGCGATCCCCAGCAACTTCGGGCCATGGAGTTCTACGCAGCAGGCGCTCCAATCAGACCTTCCTGGAGCATAAGTTCGAGTTTCTTTGGGAGATTTGGACAACACGACAGGGGCGGAAAGCGGCTAAAGCTTCTTCTACCACATGATTTTGGCTCTTGTCAGAATCATCTAGAATGGCCTAGTCCGATGGAAGCCTTGTCTTCTAACCTCACATTCAACGATTCAGCTAGTGAATCAGAGGAAGACCTGGAGTGTGAGGCCGATGATAACATTGTCCGATCACCGGGCGGGTCGAGTGAGAAGAATTCAGCAAATCAATGGTGGAGAAGGTTGGAGGATTTTGGCATGGATTCGGTTCAATTGTTAGACAGTGACGACGAAGATTTCTTCGCTCAATCTTCTGTCGCTGATGGGGAGGAGGATGCTTACTCTCAAGAGGAAAAAGAAAGATCTGACGATTTTGAATTATCCTGTGAGGACCTCCACAACCTCTTCATTGATTCAAATTTGGAAGCAGTGACAAAGTTGGAGGAGGCAACCAATCACGAGGAGCAGTCTGTTACTGAGGAAATAGGAAAAAACAAGAAATTATTAAAGTACAGTAGAAGGAAAAAATTGGCAGGAGCATCAGCCAATCGTGAGGCCAAACATCTAAGTTCCAAATTTTTGTCTAAAATGAAGGTTTCCTTGTTTCCGTTGAAAAGGTCTCTATTCCAAGAAACGAAGAATGGGAAAGTCAGAAGAGGCAAAGGAGAGGGTGGTTGTAAGGGAGAAAACAAACTTCACAGGGGCACTAGTAGTGTTAATGAAGATAATTAGTTGGAATGTTAGAGGATTGGGAAGTACACGGAAGAGGCTAACATTGAAAAAACAATTCCAACGGTTACAGCTGGACATCATCATACTACAAGAAACTAAGAAATCAGTGATTGATAGAAGTCTTGTGGCTAGCGTGTGGGGAAGCAGATATAAAGAGTGGATTTTTGTCCCTGCTCAAGGAAGCTCAGGGGGCATAGCTGTAATTTGGAACACAAAACACATTTCTGTAACCGAATCTTTGGTCGGTGTTTTCTCTGCATCAATAAAAATTAAGGCTCCCAATGGGATGGAGTGGTGGCTATCCGGAGTCTATGGTCCATGTAAAAATAGAGAGCGGAGGGAGTTTTGGGAAGAATTGGCGGGACTTTATGGTATGTGTGGAACAAGATGGTGTATAGGAGGAGATTTTAACGTGGTTAGATTTATAAATGAGAAATCAAACGGGGGGAGGCTAACCAAAAGCATGAGGAATTTTAATGATTTCATTCGAGAGACAGAACTCAAGGATTTGGATCTACTCAATGCACAGTTCACTTGGTCAAATCTCAGAGAAGAACCTGTGTGTCGAAGATTAGACAGATTTTTATGCTCTACAGGTTGCGAAGATATCTTTCCTGAGGCTAGACAAACGGCATTGGCTGGGATATTTTGAAGGAAGATATAATGAAGATCATGGAGGAATTCTTTGAGAAAGGGATAATAAATGCAGTGACGAACGAAACATTCATTTGCCTAATCCCAAAGAAGTCAGATTCTTTGAAGGTGACGGACTATAGGCCCATCAGCTTAGTAACTGGATTGTATAAAATCATAGCGAAAACACTGGCTTCAAGATTGAAGGAGGTTTTGGTTACCACTGTCTCCCCACATCAGGGGGCGTTTGTTAAGGATCGACAAATTTTGGATGCAGTCCTCATTGCAAATGAAGTGGTAGAAGAGATAAGGCAGAAAAAAGAGAAGGGATTGGTGCTCAAGATCGACTTTGAAAAAGCGTATGATCATGTTGAATGGAGATTTCTGGAAGAAGTACTACAAAGAAAAGGTTTTGGCAATAGATGGAGGAAATGGATGCAAGGATGTTTATGCTCTGCAAATTTTTCTGTTTTGATCAATGGGAGGCCTAGGGGAAAATTTCAAGCTTCAAGAGGACTAAGACAAGGTGACCCACTATCACCCTTTCTCTTCACCTTAGTAGTCGATGTTTTGAGCAGGTTAATGGAGAAGGCTCAAGAAAATGATCTCATCAAAGGTTTGTGTATCGGGCAAGAAAAGGTGGAGATCTCTCATCTTCAATTTGCAGACGACACCATATTCTTTTTGACGGAAGATGAGGAAGTTTGGAACAACCTATTACAAGTGCTCAACTTATTCTGTTCAGTCTCAGGACTGAAAATCAACAAAGCGAAGTGCTTTTTGGCAGGAATAAATTCAGAAAGTGAGAAATTAAATAGGATGGCAGATTCTTGGGGTTGCGAGGTAGGATGTTGGCCTATAAAGTATCTGGGATTTCACCTTGGGGGAAGGCCAAAAGCTATAAGGTTTTGGGATCCAGTGGTAGAAACAATGGAAAGAAGACTTCAAAGTTGGAAGAAGGCTTTCCTATCCAGAGGAGGTAGATTAACTCTAATTCAATCAGTCTTGGGAAGCTTGCCGATTTACTATATGTCATTGTTCAAAATTCCCTGTGGGGTAAGAAGACGTCTAGAAAAATTAATGAAAGGGTTTCTCTGGGAAGGCGTGGAGGAAGGTAAGAAAACCCATTGGGTCAAATGGGAGTTAGTTACTAAAAACAAGGAGGAAGGAGGTCTAGGGGTGGGGAATTTGAGGAATCAGAACGAAGCACTATTGGCTAAGTGGTTGTGGAGATTCCCAAGGGAGTCTCATTCCTTATGGCACAAGGTGATAAAAAACAAGTATGGGCTACAAGTTAATGGATGGAATGTACTTCCTCCAAGGAGGGTTTCAAGTCGTAGCCCATGGAAAGACATTTCGAGTGGTGCTCATCAGTTTCTTAGTTGTTGCAAGTTTGAGGTGGGCAATGGAGAGAGGGTTAGGTTTTGGGAGGATGGGTGGTTAGTAGGGGGACCGCTGAAGGAGCAATTCCCCAGATTATTCTTATTATCGAGGAAGCATAATCATAACATATCTAGCTTTGTGGAAGCTTTGTCAAGTTCCTTGAGTTGGAACTTTGATTTTAGGAGAAATCTGAATGAGATGGAGATAGAAGAGGCGGCCAGCTTATTACAGAAAGTGGAAGTGGTTCGCTTGTCTCCATCAAAAATGGATAACAGAAGGTGGAACCTAGAAACTTCAGGTTTGTTCACATGCAAATCCTATCGGTCATTACTGAGCAACAATGGGATTGTGCACTATTATCCACCCTACTCTCAGATTTGGAAATCAAAAGTTCCTCCGAAGGTTAAAATACTTGTATGGCTTGTGGCCAATGGGAGTCTCAACACTTGCGACAAAATTCAAAGGAGAAACCCTATGATGTGTTTATCCCCACATTGGTGTAGTTTATGTAAAGCTAAGGAGGAGAGTGTAAATCACATCTTTCTTCATTGCTCCTACTCGATACAACTGTGGTGGAAACTGTTTCAGGAGGTTAAAGTAAGTTGGGTCATTCCTAAAGGGTGTTTTGAGCTACTAAGCACCAATTTCAAGGCACTTGGAAAAGGGAAAAAATCCAAAGCTTTGTGGGGTTGCCTGGTATCGGCAATTTTCTGGAATATATGGCTGGAACGCAACAAAAGGATTTTTGAAGACTATACTGGAGTGGGGGCAGAAGTACTTTGGGGGAGAGTTAAATATTGGGCATCTTTTTGGGCTTCGGTTACTAAAGAGTTTAATAATTGCTCTCTATCTCAAATACTGTGGGATTTGTTAGCAGCAGTTAAGTGAGCTTGGTCTAGAATTGGCTACTGTAGCCAATTCCTATTAGGATTTTCCTTTCTAATTTGTTGGTGGACTTCTTATCCACTTCTGTGTTTTTCTCTATTCTTTAATAAAATTGTTTCTTCTCAAAAAAAAAAAGATGTGTGTGCTTGTAAAGAAAACTGATTCACTTTTCAGTGCTGCCAATATCAGTCCTACTGCCATGGTCAGAGACAAGCAAGATGCAACTGCAGAATAACAAAACATTAAAACTCACCAAACCCACGAGACAAGCATTTTCTTGGAAATCAGTATTATCTTTGATTATCTGATTTATAATTTGAAGCACAGAACATATAACCTGCAAAAGTGGGAAACAACAATCACATACAGCTATCATAAAGCTAATTGAAAAGTGGGCATCCATCTTTTGTATTTCTCATTAACATGACCAGAGAGGTAAAAAAAGGATCCACATACTCGAGTTTTAGGTACTTCAAGCAATTCCACTAGAGGGATCAAACCATGCTGGGTAACAAAAACAATTTTCTGCTCTGGGCGCTGATGGAAGATAGCAATGAGTTTCTGACAGGCAGAGACAATAACATCTTCTGTTTCATCTGGTCTCAATGACCCAACCAACCGGCTGAACTCAACAGCCTACCAAACAAGAAATAGCAGAAATTATTTCCACGTCAACAAAAGGCAGACAAATACATATAGGATTGGTGTGATGCTTCTGCTTTACAATTTGTGCAGCAGATACTTTACGGCACAACACTGCACCAATGTCACTCATTTGAGAGTGATAATAAAGTTACTGTATCTTTCATACATTCCTGTTTCTTATCCCAAAAAAAATGAGACTCAAAACATCTGCAATTGTTAACCTCAGAGGTGCAGATTTATAGTCATAAATTCTTCAGAGACTTGTAGATAGTTAGAATTTAATGCACTCCATATAAGAAAAAGGAAAATTATCACAGATCCTTAAATCTGCGGGAGAAAACCACAAAAGAAATGTGAATACCTGTAGGGGAAATAGGTTTTCTCCAGGCATCTTTTCGTCGAAAACCTAATACACAGAAACATATATAGTAAAAGGTGTCAGAGATGATGAGTCAACAAATTAAAAAAAGGACTCAACATTTGAAACATACCAAACCACCAATATCAATCACATCATCTTTGAGAACACCCATCATAAGCTGTAACAGGTTGCCACCACTGCCATTAGCCTGACCCATTTCACTCTCCATTTGTTTTTGAGCAATTGTAGCTCTCAACTTTGTAGCCAGGTCGCCTTTCCCAGCATCATTCCCAGGTGTATTCCCTTGGTTTGAATGTGACATAGATGCAGATGTCGAAGCCTCAGTTGCCCTATCCTCTGGATGCTTATCCAATGGATGAAACAGATCATCCAAGGAAGCATCTCCCGGAGTATCACTAAATTTACTGAGTTCATTACCTCCCAAAGAAACTGGCATCTTGGCAGCCTTCAAAATGACAGACACAAATCTAGGATTAAGAGATATGAGAGATTGAAGGTAAAGTAGGAACAATCTCTACACAGGACTTCAAAATGTGACAACAATAAATATTACCCAAAATAGATACCACCAAACCAACACCACGCATAATATGACCAGCAAGTAGTTTGACAAAAATCAACATCAACTACTGCAATCTCACCTTTTGAAAACTACTATCCTGATTTCTTGTTCCGAAACCGAATGCTCTATAACCAACACCTTTTCCTCCTTGTTTGGCACTTATATTTTTAGTCATTAATTCAGGAGATCTGACCTCACCATTCACCAGCACTGCATCATGGTTGCTAGTATGTGGTGGCTCGTCAAGCTCAGTTGGCTCAGAGGCAGCCAATTCCTTAAAAGATATTATGCCAGAACCATTTTGCAAAGATGACTTTTCATGGATAGCTAATGTGGGAACTTGATCTGTCAGATCATCTTCTAAATTATCCGTCTTCTCCTCAACAGATTTTACATCTGAAGCAGTGTCATCATCAGATTTTCCCATATCAGAAACCTCAGTTGATAATAATTCTTTCCTAGAGTCCTGAAGTTCAAAAAGATCCAAGTCACTGGTAATACAAGAAAACTCAAAAGCTTAAATTAAAGAACTCTACCGAAAAATTAAGCCTGTAGTTTGTGAAAAGGCAAGGACTCTCACTGCTTTAATGGTCGAAGCAGCTGCTTCAACTTTCTCTGCAGAAGGACGTCCACTAGAGCCCTGATTATCTCCATTGGAAATTTCTGCATCTATTGAAGCATCTTTTCTGCAAAACAACTGGGTTTTTTTAAAATGAATTACCAAACAACAATCCGAATAAGCTAAAAGCTCTAATAAGAGAACATCTAGTGAAAAATACTACAAAAGAAGCCAAGACAGCCCAGAAAAAAAAAACTGTGTAGATGAACTTCATACACCAACCTTAGAGTTCCACTATGACGAATTGAAGATTGCAATGCTCGCCGGCAGTTTTGTATCCAAGGGTGAGAAAGCAATGTCTTTGCATCTGGCCGATGCCTAGCATCCTAGATAGGAAACAAAAACGCTATAGATGAATATAATTAAGTTACAAATAACCCACTTTGAGTAGTTCACGAAAGATTCCATCAAGGCTAAGACTTAGGGCAACAAGTTAACCCAAAATAATCTCCCTGTGAAACACCTAATAAATTTCTTATCCTTTTTTTATATGTAATGCAAGGCTGGACAAGGATATAAGTTTGTTTATACCTGAAATCACCTCATTATTTTTTATGATCCAAATAATGCGTAATACAAGACAGAGGACAATGATAACAAGGTAAGAAATTCTAAATCTAAATTCCATGAAACTTGACCATCTATCTGTGGACTTAAAATACTTACGAAGCTCAGAAAAGAACAATGGAGTAGTAAGCAAGAATATCTCTGCCTCACCTTCTTAAAGCACTGACCCAGAAAATCAGTAATGTCCAGAGATAGGCTGTCAGGTATGGGAGGACGCTCATCCTGAAAGAATTGAGGCAAAGGGAAACAAGAAAAGAACAAAACTGTCAACGCTGCCACTCAATGTTAAGAAAATGAGCATTATTGGGAATTGTTTACATATGACAAGAATAAAGGCAGGGGGCAAGAAAAAGCTTCAAACTGCAAGCTGACACAATTTTGAGGGGTACCAGATATGAATGATCACTTCAAAATCAGCAGTAATGCACCTTTGCTCCTCCTCAAAAGAGAGTATGCCAAACAAATGGAGCAAATTAGGGAATAAATGAAAGTTAAACACACCTGAACAATACGAAACAGTGCTGGCATAGGCTGTAGATCATAGTAAGGAGGTACGCATGTAAGAAGTTCAATAACAGTGCACCCAACACTCCAAATGTCTGAAGCAGCACAAACCCCCGACATTTCAATCACCTAAAAGACAGTTCAATTCCATCAAATTAAGGCCTCTCATTCGCATCTTCATTACTGGATCAAAATCATTATTTTTTTCCAGCACACAGTCTGCGTGTCATGCAAAAAACAATTTCATTTGCCTGCTTGCATTCGTGCCCTGGCATGCATGATCATGCTAGTTTTAACAAAACAAATACTGAGTTCCTCTTGCTCCCATATCCTAAAGGCAGGCCTTCTTCCTTGATTATTATTTTGATTAATTAGTATAATAATTAGCAACTATGAAATGCCTCCAGTTGCGATGGTAATGAGTTGGCTCTGTTTCAACCAAAAAGTTATTACAGGGAATAATGGTAAGATTGGTGGTTGTTTGGAGTGTATGGGCCTAACAGAGCTAGAGAAAAGGGTGCACTTTATGTGGTTCCAGGAGGTGCACAAATGTGGAAATTCCATATGGCAGGAGGAATTGCCTGTACAAGTATCTTTCTTCTCAACATCAAAAAAGAAGGAGAAAAAAAAGGAAAAGAAAAAAAATAATACCTCTGGGGCCATCCAATATGGTGTTCCAACAACTGAATGTGTATTAGCATCCGCCTCAGTCAGTTTTGTCGCAACACCGAAATCAGCTAGTTTCACAAGTCCCTGAAAAGGATGCCTCATACAGATCAAGAAATACAATAAGTTATTACTAAAAAGGAAAAGGTACACAAGCAACAGATGGTAGATCAATATCTTTGCACCCTTGATATCCTGATGGAACAAATACTTTACAAGAACATGATGGTAACCATCTATGAAAACTCGTCTAAAAAAAATGAGAAATACACATGTAAGTCACCTCTTTAGTTGTCAATATATTTGCACCCTTGATATCCCGATGGATTACGCCCTGTTCATGTAAATATACTAACCCCTCCAGAACCTGTATCATAACGAATTTCAAGTCCAAATATCTAACTTGCATGCGCCTACACATACAAATAACAAACTGCAAGGATATTACAGAACCTGAGCAATGTACACAGCTACCAATGATTCTGGGAAAGGTCCAAATTTGTTTGGCTTGATAATGTTTGCAAGTGAGCCATTCTCCACATATCTACAAGTATAGCAATCAAACATCACACAGTTTTCTCAATAGAGTTTCCACATGAAATATTGGAGAAAAATTACGAGCTCACTTACTCTAGGATTATGTGAAGATGAGTCTTTGTCTTTAAGGATCCAAGGTACTTCACAATGTTTTTGTGATTTAAATTCTGCAAAAGTGAATTTAATTCCCTAAGCATTGCACTCAGCATGCATCTCATTCCAAAGGCATTCAGAATGTCTGGTGTTAGCAGGTTAGCAAAGGGAAACTCAGCAACAGCATTTCAGAAGAAATGCATCAAACCACTGTATACAGTGGAACGTGTTGACAGGGGCCAAAATTTCAATCAGCTTTCACAAAAACTTTAATCAACAAGAAGAAAACCTGCCAAAAACTAGAATTGACTACTATTGTTTTACAGGATTCTGACAGAAGGATAAATTTGTAAAATAAGAGGGACGGCTATAGGCTAGAGTCACAAGTACATAGAATTCTCAGAAAGTAGATCTGCAACAGGTGCTGACATGCAATAATGGGACACGAGTTATAGTAAAAAAAGAGTTCAGCTTAAGGTAAATAACTGACATCAGAAAAGCAAAGACGACAAAAAAGAAAGAAAATGTACCTTGAGTAAATCAATCTCTTGCTAAAAAGTCACCGCATTGTACGACCAGAGAAGCAATCAAAAGAAAAAACAGCACCCAGTGAGCCAAATTAAAGTAGTGTAAACTGGAAACAACATATGCGGGAGATATGGTATGCTTGAGTAACACAAAGAAATCATAATTTTGATTTTTATGAATTTGCAAAATAATAAAAATTTAAATCCTCTCAAATGGCCTTCAAGATGAGCCATATCTACATAAACAAACATATACACATATATACAATTAATTGACATAGAACTACCCCAAAAAAATGTGATATTTCATTTCTATTTCCTCCATAGTTATTTGTAAGAACATGTAACAACTACCACACAAGGGAAAGCTGTCCAACCATTATAACGTTGAGATCCTCCTGGGCAATATTCTCCAAAGAAACTTGTTTAATAGCGACAAAGTCCCCATTCTCCAAATCCAAACCCTTGTAAACTCGACCGTATGCTCCCTTTCCAATCTCATCTCCAAGCATCTACACCAAAAATATTCACAAAATTCAAAACACGAATAACATGAAAAGATTTGCCGGATATCCTAACACCTTATCTAGACGTTGATGGATTTATCTTTTTTTTTTTCGAAAGAGAACTTGTTGGACATGTTTTCTGCCAATGCCAGACTAAGAATTAGAGCAATAAAGCATTCCAGTTTCTCGGAAGCCAAATGGAGGGGAGTGTCAGTGAAAACCAACAAACCATGAAGCTGAAAACCACAACATTTGTAACCTCTAAACAGTTCGACTCGAAACGCTCAGTTAGGAAAATGCAGGGAACGAAATACAGACACTATTGATAAACAAAAACCCTAACCCTCAATTTATTTACCAATTACTGCGGAGAAAGAACAAAACCGACATACATACATATGCACATTCTAATCCCAATATCTTCATTCAGTCACATTTCTAAGCAGCCAAACACAAATTACACATTGCCTACGGAAGAAACTGTGAATTGGAAAATTGATCTATCTATGAATTTTCTTACGTATTTGTTATCGAGCGTCTTGGATTTGTGGAAGTGAGGCGACGCCGCTTGCCGAGACATCTCTGCGGAAACGGCTTACCGATGAGAAACCCTAGAGAAGATGATGGTTCATCAGAACAAGTAAAGCTACAGCGAGGGACAGAATTGGAATTGGAATCATTAATGGATAGACTGCCGGAATTCTAGGAGGGAGGGGAGGGAGCAAGGCTCCGACACGTAGAGAGAGAGAGAGAGAGAGAGAGAGAGAGAGAATGTACGGAGGGAGTGAGGGTGTTAGCATGACATAATCATTAGGAATTAGGATTAAGGTGGTGGTAACATGACATGATCATCATGTCATCTTCAACAGAAGGAGGGTCAAAAGGCTCCCCTTAAACTTACCTAGCTCTGCAATAAATTATATTTTAATGAAGAATGTTAGGCTATATTTTATATCATCTTCAACTAATGGGGACAAAGGGCCATAGGACAAACATAGCCTTTTGACAAAAAAAATAGTTTCCAACCGAGAGGCCAATGGATCATAGGCCAAACATAATTTATTATTTTAATTAAATTAAACTATTATATTAAAATAATATTTTCGAATATATTTTGAGTATCATTTGCCGCCAAATTAATAAGCATCCAAATTTATTATCTTTATATAATCTCAATAATTTTTTGGATATGATTTCGAATGACACATGTTGCTAACGTGAGTAACTCTCCACATTTCTTATCTTTATGTAATCTTAATAATTTTTCAGATAGGATTTCGAGTGACACGCAAGGACGGAGCTATAAATGTTTTTGACTGGGGGAGTCCTAAAACAACCAAGTAAAATAATGGGTGTTAAGTTGTTGAGGGTCAGGTACAATGAAAAATCTCTAAATTAAAAAGTTAAATTTTAAATTGTACTGCCACAAACGAATGGATGAAGTAAATTCATATAAAATACTTTGCAGAGTAAAATTTTTATATCAAGTTATGATACTTCATCGATTGAATCCAATCTATTTATGAAACCCCCAGTTCAATTGAGTTTGATTTAGGTTAGAAAACGTGGAATATTCGGAACCAAAATCAAAAATTTAATTGTTGTTTTAATTGTCATGACAATTTTTTTCATCGCCCAAAAATATGAGTGGGGGCGGATGCCCCATCTGGACCTTAGGTAGCTCCGCCCTTGGTGACACGTGTTGCTAAAGTGAGTAATTCTCCAGATTTCTTATCTTTATGTAATCTTAATAATTGTTTGGATAGGATTTCGCGTGTCACTTGTCGAGATGTAATTGGTTGTGCAAATTTTAGATAGGATTCTTATTTACGTGACACTTCTTATCTTCAGCTTTTAATGTTGTAGGAATGGTGTAGGTATTTATAGGAAAAAAAATATTTTTTTTTAAATTCGTCCAAAAATAATAATTCTAACAGTAACTTGACGGCAGCATGACATTAGCTAGCTGTTGCTAGATGGCGTCATGATGACGCCAAGTAGACGTTGGCATTCAAATGGGATGAGCTGAAGGGCTGACAAAATGTCAGTTTGACATTTTGGAGCTAGAGGGCTTGACATTTTGCAGCTGGAAGGGTTGACAAATGTCAAGCTTGACATTCTGGAGATGGATGGCTAGCAAAATGTTAAGCTTGACATTCTGGCACTGGAGGGTTGGGCTGGAAATGGCCAACCCGCTGGCCTGATTTGGGTTCGATAGGGCCCACAAACTCTTTGGCCTAACCCTCGGTTAGAGACGGTTTTCGTGTCATTCTTAGTTATTTTTAACCCTGTGACCCTTTGACCGGGTCGGATGGAGATAGCCTAACAACCAATATCTATTTGAAATAAAAAATTAAAATAAAATAAATGGTAATCAACTGAGTATGAGCACTCCTGCGGGCCTGCCTCCTGGAGCTCCAACTCGCGAATGATGAGATGGGCAAAAGTGGACACCAGAGGGGACACTTCTGTCAATTAACGACTTAAAAAGAGAGGGGAATGCTCTTTTATTTTGTTACAACCAAAATTCTAACTTTTCTAGAAACCACCTCCTCATAGTTTCACTTAAGTTTGATTCTCGTAAAAGATAAATTTTGAATTAAATTATTACTAGTTCATTGTAAGACTAAGACTATCATCTTTTCCTTAGTATATATAATATAATATGTTAAAAAAAAAAAAAAACCCACCTTGTAATATAAATATTGAGAAATGGTAGGAAATCTAACTCTACGTCACTTGACAATTTAACATTACTTTTCAAAAGTAAGAATCTTCATGCACTCTCAGCGCGGAGACTCGGAGAGTCCATAGAGAGTCACTTTTGATAGATTCCCATTAACATTCTATTCAAAAGTCCTTATATTAAAGGAAGATGATTCTATCCCCTCCTAATCTTTTCTCTTCTTTCTCCTCCTACTTGAACGGTTACGATTACGCCACGTCAATATCTTATATTGATTTTTTAATATAAACAATAAGACGAAAAAACAAAGCGTGAGAGGAGAGAAAAAAAGAGGATGAGAATAAGAGGAGAGAGACTTGTCTCCCCTCCTATATTAAAATCGCCAACTATGATTATTTTCTCTATTACGTGGAATGCGCAAATACCAAAAAGCATTCCATCAACTTTTTCAACCAAAAGAACGAAATCCTTACATGGAGGAAATCTCATATCTCATTAATGTGGTTTAATGATGGGAGAGATGGACATATAAACAATGTCCACACGAGAGACTTAAGTGCCACAAGTAGACTTGCATTTTGAACCGACCCGTTAACCCGACTCAACCCGATCCATTAATATTAGTATTTGAGTGGATGTTTAACGGGTTGGATCGTTAACGGGTGAACCCGTTAACAACCTATTAAATAACGGGTCATTTTGGATCAACCCGTTAGACTCGTTAGCATCTGTTAGCATCCGTTAGTTGAGGATATTTTAGTAATTAAAGTAAAGCCTTAACAACAACAAAAAACTATGAAAAATAATAATAATAATAATAATTGTTAACGGGTGATCCGTTAGTTGGATTCGGATGACCCGTTAACTTAACAGATTGGGTTCAGATAACCCATTAACATAACAAGTCAGATCAAATCCGACTCAAACCCAATAAACCCGATCCCGTTTACAAGTCTAGCCACATGATGTTTACCCTTTTTACCCGTAACGCTACCCTACCCTCACTTAAACACGCCACACGAGGAGAGCGAGAGAGCGAGAGAGCGAGAGAGCGAGAGAGAGAGGCGCAAAAAAGGATACAAACGTTGCAGCTCCAGGTTTTAGACCTTTATCTGGAAACTGAATGGGACATTCAGGTCAGATTCGTGCAACTCAACATAACTTTTTTTTTAACCTTCTCATTCAGCACCTGGCTATGTAATCAGTTGGTACATTTCTCATATCAATGTTCTAAATTTAATTGCAGTTCTTGTAATTTCTATCCAATTCTTCCAAGCTTCCATGGAGCTTCGTGTCATCCTTCATCTCAGTTTCATCTGTGCAAAACTCGTTGCAAGGTCTATCGCCTCATTTAGACGAGATGCATCTGTTCCCTGATATCGACAATTCAATGGGAAAATTGGAAAAAAAGTAAGAAATAAAACCAACTTAAATCTTAAGCATGAAAAGTAATATGATTTGCGCAATCATAAACCATATTCAGATTCTTGGCAAGGAAAAAAATTGGAGAAAGTGGTTGAGACATAAGTCGATGAACACTAACCTGGCCAGAAGCAAGGCCACCTTTTCCTTTTCCGCATCTTCCATTTAAAGGACCCATAGCTGCTGTCAACCACTCTGAGACCTCCAACTGAGTGCCCTTGTCCCCTGGTACGCCAGCACACACCAAAGCTTTATTTGTGGTCTCATCAGTGCTGAAAACCATGGCGGGAATTCCCTGCTCATGAACCATCATGATCTTAAGTTATTCTCCTCAAATTCACAAGAAAATTGACAATTGATCAACATCATAGCAAATAATAATCAAAGTATTTCATGATGATGATTGCTATTCATGCATTGCTCAATTCATGCCATGGTGATGGGTTTCTCTGTTATGTTATGACACTTATCGGTTCGCACAAGAGGCCAAAGAGAAAGTGAAATTGTGCTACTGACCATCCCAGTGATCTTCAAAACAGCCTCACGAACTGCAGCTGCATCCAAACCAACATCAACTTGGGAAACACAGTAAGCTTTACCATCAGAAGCAGCAACTTCAGCCATCTCAGTTGCAACCTTGACAGCATTCTTTATATTTTGCTCTGCAATCATCTTCTGAGCTTTCTTTAATTGGTTCTGTTTGGATGGAGCAAGAATTATTCCAGTTAAGTACACATATATAAAATACTGAATCAGTAAAACAAAAAAAAACAAAAACGCAGGTGTTGTCCTAACTAACTGAAATACCTGAAGCACAGCCATCTTGGCCCTGATTTCAGCTTTCTTAGCAGCTGGAATTGGTGCCGAGTCCACACGAGATTTTAGGGAAGCTACTTTCTGTTAAATGAAAAAAAAAAAAAAAAAAGATTAGTTACATATTAAAGATCATGTGAACACTATCTGGTCAAACTTTACTTGAAAGCATAACTCCATTAGTTTATAGAAATACTTGAATCATCATTTCTGAATCCAAACAATGAAGATTCTGGGAAAGATCAAGAGAAACAACCTTCTCCAGCAAGCTTCCTTCAGCCTTGGACGCTTCATGTACGTCTTGCTCAAGCGACCGAGCCAATTCAATTGCCTGAAAAGCAACTTCACTTGTGACAGCAGTTATTCTCCGTATTCCCTTAGCAATTCCCTCCTCAGATAAAAGAGCAAAGGCCTTTGCTTCACGTGTATTTGATATATGTGTCCCTAGATGTATGAAAAAGATAAAGGTCAGGTTAAAAATTGGAAATTCCCCAACAACACATCAGTAGGTTATGACATTAACCTCCACAAAGTTCTGCTGAAATTGATAACCATTCCTCATTTTCAGGGTATTCCAAAAGGTCCTCAACCTTTCGCCCAATAGCTACCACTCTTACTGGGTCGGGATATACCTTTATTAAAACCAAAAATAAATGTATCACGCAAGACAAAAATATAGCCATCGAGAAGTCTAACTAAATATGTTAACATTCAGAAAATTACCTCTCCAAATACAGCCCTTAAACCATTGATGCGCTTGGCATCAACCAGGGCTACCTCCTTAGCAAATACACCTAATTCAGCTGTGATTTGCTCATTCACAATTGATTCTATTCTTCTCAAACTGTCAGGATCTACTGGCTTGCCTGTTCAAGTTCCACTAGGAGTTTTAAGAAATCCAATAGACACAGATCACCACGTAATTCTCTTAACTTAATGGACTAACTTGAAAAGCTTTACCATGTGAAAAATCAAATCTCAATTTCTCAGCAAGAACAATAGAACCCTTCTGGTCGACATGATTGCCAAGAATTTCCTGCATTAGAAATGCTGAATGTCAGCAACCACATGGATAAAACAGTTTAGAAAATAAAAATTAAAAAACTGGTGGCAGGTTTTGGGCTGTTGGCATTTGAACATACCCTCAGAGCAAAATTCAACATGTGCGTGCAGGTATGGTTGGGCGCAATGAGTTTACGCCTATTGTAGTCAACCTGTACCAGAGAACCCAGTAGGAGTTAAAACAAAAAGAAACATATATATCTAATCACATATGCATAACTATTAGCAAATAATGAAATGAAGAATCACCTTGCAAATTACTTTGTCACCGACTAAGAGTTTGCCACCCTCTCCAGAAAAAGAGCCAATGTGGACAACAAAACCTCCATAAATTTGAACATTGCAAACTTGAAATGAGAGAGAGGATCCTTCAAGTGACCCAGTATCAAAAATCTACACGCACATCAAATTAAACCAGATGCACAAAACCATTAATAAGAATCAAACCTATGCACAAAACAATTAATAAGAATCAAAACTATCTCAATCAATGTGATCTGATTGTTAGAACTCAAAGCCTACTTACATAATATAGCACTAACTTAGTTCAAAATAGTGCTCCTGATCAAGAAGAATATATTATGTAAGCTACAGAATGAAAATGAAAAGTAAAACCAAGGACCCTACAAATCTTAAATGACTCCTTATTTTCAAAGTGAGTGTTAATTTGCATCCATGTACATAATGTGTCCTTGCATTATGAAGCTGCTGGGGATGTGCATGCACGACAATAAAGGCCAACAAAGTTTAATTTGATTATTTTTTTTACCATTAGCAGTAAGAGGATTGGTTTCCAGTTTCCTTAATTGGAGCCTGTGATGATATTTTGTCTTCATACAAGATCTGATGCGCTTGTTTAAGAGAGAGAGAGAGAGAGAGAGAGAGAGAGAAAGAGATCTTGTGCATGGAAGTAACATCCTTGTAAGTTTAGTAGACTATATTATGCCAATTCAACACAAAAGTAACATCCAAAGACTTTTAATACTAAAATGGTGGATCAAAGTAACCAATTTATATTAATACCTGACCACCTTGCTCAGCATAAAAATTTGTAGACTCCAAAACTATACCAACTTCATTGCCAGCAGAAGCACTATTAATAAACTCAGAACCAGTATAAATTGCTTTTACCACACTTTCATGGTCCTGTATTGGTAGAGAAAAAAAAATGCAATAATCAACAACAAATTCATTAATCCTTTGTAAAGACTGATGGAGCTTCAACTCTTCGAAACACTTTTTTAATAAGAAAACTCTTGGAAACAATTTTGTATATCAAGGAATAAACATTGCATAGCAAACTTAGTATAATTCCGCAAAAACATATAGAATATGCAAAATGTCAAAAAAAAAAATAAATAAATAAATAAAAAAAACTACCTGGTTCCAAATAAATTTAAAGCTGTCATCTGTTGCAGCAACCCCCCTCTTGTGCAATGTAGCAGTAGCATCAGCATCCATAACAATAGCACCACCAGCTTGCTAAAAGAGTTTAATAAAAAAGGTAACATGAGTGCGCTACCACATGAAATTTCTGTTATACCATTTAATTTATAAGAGAAGAGATTTCCACAACCATTTGTCTACCCCTATAAACCCTTTTTATTTCGAGCCCTTAGATAAATAAATAAATAAAAATGAAACGGCAGAGATAAACAGGGGTGTGCAGAAAGAAAAGGGTAAGCAAAAATAAATTTTATTGTCACTTAGTTCCCAAAATCTAAAATTTTTCTTTTTCAACAACCAGCATCATATGAAGAGAAAAAGGTTGGCCAACATATGAAGTTGACACTAGAATATGGATGAGCAAAAGTGGGAAAATGTCAGAAGATATAGTACCTTATTTTGAGCGCTCCTTGATCTTTCTCGAGCCTCATCCATAGCATTATTGAAACCCTCAACATCAACTATTAATCCCCTTTCCTCTGCCATCAACTGTTGGAAGAAAGTACCAGTGAGCAAAGTCATGTACACATAAATATCCAAGAGAACAATAGATCTTATGTACCTGAGTCAAATCTAATGGAAACCCAAATGTGTCCCACAAAACAAAAGCATCCTGCAGTCACAATAAGAACAAAGTCAACCATGGTAATCAGCAAGGGAAAATGATAATCTTCAAACATGAGCACTATCCCAGTCTGCTACCCATAGATAATGGAAATGATCCAGTTCAACGAAGAATAATTTAAGTTGGTGTATCCACATGTGCAAAGAAGCATCACAACTCATCCCCACGTATTCTAGCTAATGGTCTGTTTTATGAGAAAAGTTATTTAGCTAATTGTCAAGATCATGTTCCAACAAACTCGAGCAGCATCTGTGATCAACTTACATTCAAGTAAGGTCAAATTAAACAAAGTACAGGTACTGGATACCAGGTGTCAAGAATGTTCTTTCTCAGCATGAATATCATCGCTTCTATTTATGATGCACAGAGAAATATCTGTGTAGGACTTGGTTTCTGTTGTTAAATTAGTTTTCTACCAACTAGATATTATAAAAGACTGCATTTTCAGTAACTTTAGAAGAAGCATTGCAGTGGTGTTAAATGAAAGGTTGGAACAATGAAAAGTTTCTCCCTTTCTTTTGTGAGAATAATACTCACAGCAATGACACATATGACACCGGTCGAAAATAAGTGAAAGAGTAAAACAAAATTCAGAAAATACGAACCTGCCCACTAAATGTTTTGCCTTGAACATCCTGAGCAGCCTTCTTGAATCTTTCTATTCCCTGAAAACAAATCAATCATCAAATCAACTTAGTTGCACATAACATCCCTTCCCCACCCCCCAAACAAAAAAAAAACATAAATCTCTCTACAACTCAGTGTGTACATATAACGAAAAAAGAAAAGAACGTCTCATGAATAGGGAATTCATTTTAATGCAATCAAAAGAACCACAAAATATTGAACTTTGCAACAAAGGAAAAGAAATGCCTATACAAATATTCATAATGTACATTCATACCTTCTGTAAAGTCTTCTCAAAAGTTTCTTCCTCCTCTTTGATTACCTCCCTTATATGTGCTTCATGTTGTTGTACCTCTGGAAAAACATCACCCATCACTGTCACCAGAATGTGTACAAGCCTGGATTCCACAAATATCATATCAACATTCCATATAATTACAAATCACAAATTGCAGTATGTCTGTCGTTCTTACCCATTGAAAAATCCTTCTTTAGCTTTTAGTACATCGTTTCCATACCGAACAGCACGACGAAGAATGCGCCTCAGAACATATTCACGACCGTCATTGCCTGACATAAGTAGAAACTCATAAGGTACACTTTTAAAATTACTCCACCAAAAAAGGTTAAGAAAGTATTAAACAACTCAAAAACATTATATCTTAATGTAAGATGTAGACAATAAACTATCACTACCAACTAAAAAAAAGAGAACACCCAGAGCTCTGCATCACAGTTTTCCCAAAAATATGACGACTATTTAGTTTTCTCAAAAATAGGATGACTATTGCACATATGAGTATCTTCACATATTTTCTCACTCATTAGAAGTCTGATCAGTCACTATCTAAAAAGAATATATCCTTTCCAACTCGTTTAAAAATTACAAGGCATAAGCCTTAAGTGTAAACTACAATATCTCTACAAATAACATGGAGCCAAACACCGCCGATGAAACAGAGCCAAAAGACGATGAGCAAAGTAATGAATAAGTAGACCAACCACAACCAATAATTCACAACCGTGTCCCATATATGGAGTTCTGTTTACCCAGTGGGAAGCAGACACCAATGGCCTCAATTTCAGTACAGTAGAAGGTAGCATTTAACTATTGTCTGCCTACCTGGACGAGACCCATCAGCAATGGAAAATGAAAGAGTTCTTATATGATCGGCAACAACTCTGTATGCCATGTCAATTTTGTCTACATCATCCACACCAACTTTCCCAGAATATGGTGGAGCCCCTGTTGCCTATAAAAATATTGGAGACATGAAAGCAATGTCAATAACAGAATTTGATTCGTTTTCTTTTTCTTTACTGTGTAGGTGTCTCTCTATATACTCTATGTAGTTGGGTTTGCACTTTCTGGATAGTAAATGTATTGTGCTTTGAGAGGACCCTAAAAGAAATTGACATCTCACCTGTTGGATAGCATCAAAGATGGGCATGAACACATCAGTATCATAATTGCTCATCTTGTTCTGAAGTATAGAAGTTAATCTTTCAAATCCCATCCCAGTGTCAACATGCTTAGCAGGGAGAGGTTTTAGAGAACCATCACTTTCCCTATTGAACTGTTGGAGTAATCAAGGAACAAATACAGTTTACTAAATTAATTGTCCAAAAAATAAACCAGAAAGCAAAGATAAAAAATAATGTGGCGCTTATATTGCAATTTTAGATGTTGTGCCAATAAATATAAACCATTAAGAACACAATTCCAGTTTTCAATGCCAATTTTCTGGACCTATATAAAAGAAATGCTAATCCATATACAAAGATCCATAAGATATGATGTCAAAGTTATACCTGAATAAAGACGAGGTTCCAAATTTCAATGCAGGTAGGATCATCGTTGTTGACTAATGATGCAGCATCACGATTTCCTATTCTATCGTAATGGATTTCTGTGCAAGGACCACAAGGACCCGTATCGCCCATCTCCCAGAAATTATCCTATTTTGGTGGAGAGAGAAACAATAACAATAAAACCAATTAGATAAGGTCATTTCAACCTGATAAATAATCATTACAAAACTACTATAAATTTAAAAAAAAAAATTGAAGAATAGCATACCTTACTGCCAAACGGTAGTACATGGCCGGCTGGTAGAAACTTAAGCCATAACTCTCTAGCTTCATCATCAGGAGCAAGACCAGCCTTCTCATCACCACCAAAATAGGTGGCATAAATTCGATCTTCTGGCAGCTTATAAACCTGCATATCAATACGTCAAGAGTCATAGTAAAATTATCAGCGCTAATATAGTTACTGCTAGTGAAGAATTAAAATTGGGTGAAATCTGCTTACTTTTGTGAGAAGCTCCCAAGCCCATCCAATGGCTTCTTTCTTGAAATAATCCCCGAAAGACCAATTGCCGAGCATCTCAAAGAAAGTGTGGTGGTAAGTGTCTTTCCCTACATCATCGAGATCGTTGTGCTTCCCGCCTGCTCTTATACATTTCTGGGTGTTGCATGCTCGAGTCAGCTTGCTCAACTGAGTGTTTGGGTCTGCTGTGCCCAGAAAAATGGGCTTGAACTGGTTCATACCTATTCGTTCGAAACATGCATACAATCGAGCTTATCGGCAAATATATACTCCATTTGGTGGGTGGGAGAACTATCAAATATTCAATATAATGGCACAAAACCCCGAAATTAAAGGAAACTAAAACACAACATGGGATTCCATAAACAATCAAGCTAATTAACAAAGATATACACTGTCTGGTTACTGGAAAAAAAAACCAAAGATTCAACATATTTGCCCAAAACCCTCCCCCTTCAGCGGGCGCAAATGGAGGTAGCGGGACCATTGATCAATGAATTCCTACCTGTGACTGCCCCCTTTTTCCCGACTCAGGTCATAAGTCTCAAACAATTTATTTTATGGAGTTCCATAGTGCGTGTCTGTCGAATAATTTATCACTAAGAAGTAAGAAAGAAGGGTTGCAATAATATATATATATATATAAGATAATTCCAGATTGAAAATCTCTTATACGATCCAGTTCTACATCTTAGCGGTGAACTAATGAATATAAATTGAGCTTCACTTCCCAAGTCGGGAATGGCATCATTTATTAAAAAGTGCTAGCGTTCACAATAGATGAGCATGAGCTAAAGAGGTCGCCGAGAAGTTGACCAGAACAAAGAGCTGTGCCGGCAAGTTTTCTATGAAATCGAACCAGAAAATTTCATGGAAATTAAGAAACTAACACACAGCACGGATTGAACTACCCGAATCGATTATCAGGATCTCATGACAATCAACTTGAATCAAGCGAATGAACAAATACATGGAATAAAGCAATATGCGCACAAAACCCTAATATATAAGACGGGAATGAACTGCCTGATTCGTTTTCCGCCACAGTAAAATCCAGCAACAACTAAACTCAAAAAAAGAAAAGAAAAAAAAAAACTAATAAAAGAGGAATTGAAATCGGGATTGACGAACCAGCATTGGCGAATAAAAGAGTGGGATCGTTGTGAGGAACGACGGGGCTAGACTTCCAGAAGACGTGGCCCTTGTCCTCGAAAAACTTGACGAAGGTGTCCCTGACGCGCTTCGCCGGCCACTCCACTTCCTGCGATTCACCGCCCGCCATGGCGGAGGGAGACGAGGACGTGGCGGAGGATGAGTAGCACCTGTAGCCCGCGGCGAGGGGGCGACTGCGAGAGAGGCGCGGCGGCGGGAAATGAATGGGAGAAGAGGGAGAAGCGAAACGAGAGTAAGGTTGTAAGAGGTGAAGGAAGCGGAAGGCTATTGTTCCGTTCTCACGAAATCCACTCCTCATTCATCCCTTTTCTATTGGGTCATAAGTGGTAACGCAACCCTTTTGTTACGTGTTGTGGAATATATGCCTCTTCTTTTTGGTTGAATCTATGCCTTTTTTTATGGTTGAATAGATGCCTCGTTTTACCTTTGTAAAATATAAAGAATTGGGTAAGTTGACAAGAATAATTTATGCCAACGATTAATTAAGGATGTATAAGAATCTATTTAGGTTTAATTAAAAAATAACTAAGAGTTTTTTTTATAATTATAAAAATAATATGACTACGTTTAGAATGAAAATTTAAATTTAGTCGTAATAATATTGACAAGAGAAACCGATGTTAGAAATTTCTTTACCAACCACTTGAATTTTTAAAACAAATTTCAATATTTTTATAATAAAAAGCACTCATGCATAAGGTTTTTTAGCATAAGTATTTTTTTAGCATCATTTAGTTTACAAATTTTATCTATAAATTTAGTTTACCTAACCTACCATTACTCTTCCATTTTTTCATCCACAATTTTATTACTATTGATTACATAACTTGCACAATTCCAAATTTTTATGTGAATGTATTTAATTGAGATTTTATTTTATTTTATTATGAATTCGAGCATTCAATCTTACATTCAATTGAGATTATGAAAATTTATTATATTTGATTACAAATTCAGGGTATTCAATCTTAATTATAAGAGAGTTTATAAAAGAGTTAAAAACTAGTGGCCAGCTTGTGGCTTTATCAGAGCAGTTCCACCTCAGCCCTTTAGGCTGGCACCCAGGCAAAAAAAATGGATCGTCATCCCTTTTTTTTGCTCCACCCCAGCCTAATAGGTTGTCACCCTGCCCAAGCCAGACCACAAGCTGGCCCAACATCAACAGAATAAAGGGAAGATCCATTTGTCGTCATGTTGATGTCAGCATGACGCCGACCACTTTTTTTTTTTTTTTTAATTTTTTTGCGCCAAAGAGGGAGGTGTTGTGGAGGCTGAGAAGTAGAGCTGGTCGAGGCGGGAGAGGGTGTTCGGAGGGAAGGAGCAATGGAGGGAGAAGGACGGGCGGACGATGAAGAGGTGTGGAGATGCATAAATTAAAAATATTTGAAGGACATGAGGTGTGGAGATGCAGTAGTCGAAGCGCTTGTTGAGAGTGTAAAGGAACTTGTTGTTGAGGTCGGCTTGGGATTTGAAGGACGGGGGGGGGGGGGGGGCGACGACGTCAAATGATAGGAGGAGGAGGTTTGGAGGCGGTGGTGGGAATGGAAGGGAAGTGCAAGGGTGGATGGCGGTGGAGACGAGGAAGAGGTGTGGAGATGCATAAATTAAAAATATTTTAATAATAATATTATTTTATTTTATTAAAAAAATCAGAAAATAAAAGTTAAATTATTATTTTATAATAAAAATTAATAATATTTTAATAAAATTGACTAGGCTATTTAGTTTTAGGGATGGAGATGCATTTGACTTATTACTGTTCATTGGGATATATCATTATTCACTGAGTGGATTAAATGGGCTGGATGCTGGTGCATTTTTTTAGGGGTGGACTTGTTGTCATGGTCATGCACTCTTTTAGGGATTAGGAAGACTCACATAGACATTTTAGCATCTCCATGACTATCATCACGTGATTCGCCAATCCCAAAAATTGAATCCATAACGTGTCATGTGAAATACAGGCTTAAAATTCGTCTCAATCACTAGGTAACCCGTGGTGCTTATGGTGTAGCGGTTGATGGTTGTACTTCTTTTTTTAATGATATAAAAAAAAATCAACTATCAACCAACCACATGCTTGTGCTCGAAGTAACAAAAGTGACATTGAGAATTATACCTTCTGTTATGTCACCAATGTTCAAATCCTTAATCAAGCAGCACTCATCATTGCCGGCAGTCCAGTGAAAACTGTAGATTCGACGCGGAATTATCACAAAGAATGAGGTATCGGATAATCACTCGGCTTTTAAATATCGATAAATCTTTGCACACCTTTGCAATTTACGTACCAATTTAGTTGGTTCGTGCTTTGGATCACCATCGAAGAAAGTAAACAGAAAGAACCGAGCCCAAATTAGTATGGGCCGGTTAAGTTGGGCTTCAGACTCGCCTCTCTCATCCTAAGCCTACCCGACCCAGCCCAAAATAATTCATTGATCATCTTGGTGGCCGACCCGCCATACCCAAATACCCGACTCGCAAGCCCATTTTCATTCGGCTGAATTTTAGGGGAAAGGAAATCGGGTCGGCGGGTGAAAGGCTGGAAGTGTATTCTGCACAGCCGCAGTGATCCTCTGAGAGTGTGATGGCGACGACGACAACGACGACGACGACGACGACGACGACGACGACGAAGAATAAGAAAGTGGTGTTCTTAGCTTGCTGGATATTCCTCGCGGCAGCAATCCCAGCCGTTGAATCTAAATCAGACGGCGTAGGCGAATGGCAACTCCTGACAAAGCAAAATTTCTCCTCCCAGATCCGCCTCCACCCTCACATCCTCCTCATCGTCACTCTCCCATGTAATGTCTCTCTGTCGCTCTCAAATCTAATCCTAGTTATTAATCTCTAATCACGAGTTTATGTTAATTAATTATTCTGAGTTAATCTTGAAATGCCGCGCAGGGTCGGGAGAATCTCGATCGCTCATGAAAGATGTAGCTCAATTGGTTACCGATAATCATGAAGATTTCAGCTCATTGAGATTGAGGTTTATGTACAGAAACGCAGAGAAGGTGTTGGCGGACGCCATTGGAGCTGCCACTGGAGCAGAGGAAACAACAGTTTTGTACTATCACAATTCTGTGTCTTACAAGTATGGCGGAAGACTTAGGGCGCAAAATGTATTGGCTTCGCTCCGTCCGTATGTGGCGGTTGGACCAGAAGAGCTTCCGTTCAAGTCCCTGAAAACTCCGGAGGAACTGAAAGAGTTCGTTGATTCAACTGACAAAGCTTTGATTCTGTTTGAGTTTTGCGAATGGACTTCGAAATTGCTTGCCAGGAGGAAGATGAATGGAACTGATCGAAACGGTTCTGCTCTGCAAGGTAAAGGTTTAAACTTTAAGGCATCGTTTGGTGTTTTCGATTAGATTTTAATTGATAACGCACTACTTTAATTGATAAGAAATTTTCTTTGCAGGGAATTTTCTTGGATTCAACATCAGCAGAGAGGCGAATTCATCACCAGCACACTTGGGGAAGAATATCCAGAAGGTCGCGGGTAGTTTCGAACTGCCATTGTTGTTATGATACTAATTTATGTGATGAAATATAGAAGCACAAGTGTAGTGATAGTTTGCTGCTGTTTTCTTTTTGGGAAAAAACAGGGTATTGAAAGTGCAAAGATGTGCGGTGTTGATTATGGGCTTGGTGGTGTTCCTTGGCTTGGGGACTTCAGCTCGGTAAATGACAGTGCTTCTTTTGAGGAGTCTGAGCAAATGAGCTCATTCTGTAATCGCGAAGAATATCAGCTGTTTGACTCTTTCCTCTCAAAGTTCACAACCGTTGCACGGGAGTTCTTTCTACCTCCCGAAAGGTATAAATTTGGTCTGGTCTCAGAAAGATCGATGCTCTCAACTTTTGGGATTGAAGATTCCAGTACATGGTTGGCAGTTCTGTACTTATCTGGATGCCCCGGCTGTTCAAAGATTATTAAGAAAGAGGAGGACCTCAAAAATGCTTTACAGATGGATAATTTGGTTGTTACGGAGGTGAGTTATCTATTCTTCCCTTTGGATTACTAAACATATTTTCGGTTAACTTATACTTACATGTACAAATTGGTGCATGAATAGGGCAGTAGTTCCAAGTTTAGGTTCCACGCATGCTAAGGGATTAAAACAGCGGTCAATAGTATCTCATCCTGCATGTTTACTTCTTTTTTCTTTGTGCTATACTAATTCTTTTTATAATTTATTGTGGATAGCTCACTTTGTTATTAAAATTAGCAGTGAAAAAATTGATCCATAATATTTTGTAGTTGGAAGGTCTTGGAAACACTTTGAAGCCTGCTTTACCTGCAAACCAACCATCAGCACTCCTATTTGTGGATAGATCATCTGACTTGTCAGAGACTAGAATAAAATGTAAGAAAGCTCTTGATGCTTTTCGAGAGCTGGCACTGCACTATCATATTTCACGCCAAAGTGGTGGGCAATATGGAGACAAGTCTGAGAAATCCTCGGTCCAAGATTATCAAGCATTAAGGAGTACATCTGGATATCCAAAACTAAAGTTGTCTCAGACAATCAAATTAAACGACAAAACGTCTACTTTCATGATTGTAGATGAAGGAAAGCAAGTCACTTTGGATAATATAGCTTTGGATCTACAGGGTAGTTCCTTGAAGGAGATCTTGGATATCGTACTTAAGCAAAAGAACAAAGGTAAATTAAGCTCGCTTGCAAAAGAGTTAGGTTTCCAACTTTTATCAGATGACATGGACATCAGGTTAGTGAATACATTGCCAGTACAGAAAGAACTTCAGTCTGATCAACTTACAGAAGAGCTGTCTAAGGAAGGCCTTGTGACAAGTAGTGTTAATTCAGACAAGGATCAATTGCCACACAGGACTAGTGTATCTGCTGAAGAGCATCTGGAAACTTCGGAAGTCACAGATTCTGACATCTTTTCTCAGACTGATGAAGAGAAAACAGCATATGTTGGTACAAGTAAGCAGTTCTTATCTGCAGATAGTGAACAACATCTTGTAGATCATAAACTTGATAGTACTGAAGATATAAAGGTCGATGAAGAAAGTTCTTCGCAGGAAGACAAATCAGGGGAGCAACAGCTTTGCTCTCAAGGTTTTGAGGGCTCTTTTTTCTTTTCTGATGGTAATTATCGATTACTTAATAGTCTCACTGGTGGATCAAAAATTCCTGCCTTGGTGATAGTTGATCCCATTGCCCAGCAACATTTTGTCTTCTCAGAAGAGACTGATCTTAGCTATCCTTCACTGGCTAATTTTCTTTCTGGGTTTGTTAATGGAAGTCTTCTTCCATATCAACAGTCTGAATCTGTTCTTCAAAGCTCTAGGGAGGCCACTCAACCACCATTTGTTAATCTGGATTTTCGTGAAGTGGATTCTGTCCCTCGAGTTACAAGTCATACCTTCACCGACCAGGTGATTGGGTTTAATCAATCAGACACTGACGCTTGGAATAAGGATGTCTTGGTCCTTTTTAGCAATAGATGGTGTGGATTTTGCCAGAGAATGGAATTGGTTGTTCGTGAAATATATCGGGCTATGAGGGACTATATTAAGTTGCTGAAAAGTGGATCAAAGAATGAGAAAACAAGGTTTCACGATGGTAACTGCATTCTAATAATATTATAAAGATGGGTTATATAAAACGTTATCTCCATGTTTAGTCCATTTTTGTCTTACTGGTCCTGTATTCATATGATTGGCTACATCTGACAGGCGACTTGAAGGATGAAATGCTGAAGCTTCCATTAGTATACTTGCTTGATTGCACCTTGAATGATTGCAGTTTGATATTGAAATCAATGAATCAGGTGTGTCTTGTGGAATGCACTAATATTTCTCCTCGTATATATTTATAGTAGTGTGAATACGTATCTTTTAACCTAGCTGGCTTTTATTGTTATATCTGTAGTTTCATTTCTCCGTTTCTAAGTAGCGTATGTTCTGTAACCTATTCCTGAAGAACAATAAATTAAAAATTGTTCTTGAATGTGTGAAATTCGTGTTTTTTTGTGTGCTCATACCTTTGTTGGAAAAGCAGAGGGAAGTTTATCCTGCTCTCGTGCTCTTTCCAGCTGAAAAGAAGAATGCTGTCCTTTATGAAGGGGATATGGCAGTCACTGAAATCTTCGAGTTTATGGCCGATCGTGGAAGTAACTCGGATGATCTTATCAGTGAGAAGGGTAATTCAATTTAATGTGCGATGTTTATACTACCAATGTCTATGGATCCTTAACTTCTTATAGTAATTTTCCTTGTTCAAGACTTATGTCGTCTACTTGTTGATGATTTTGTAGGAAGCTTATGGACTGTAGCAAAAAAGTGGGGAAGGAATCAAAATTTATTTAAGGTCCAGTCTTCTGACATTCACGAGGGAGCTCCCTTTGAAAAGGACACACTTCATGAAATACTTTTAACACAGACGCATAAACAAGGCATTAGAGACAATCAGCCCGAGTCACACACATCACAAGGTTTGCAGGAAGCAGCCCTGCGTGTGGTGACCGGTTCCACTTTAGTTGCTACTGATAAACTTCTTACTGTACATCCCTTTGATAAATCAGAGGTTCTTATCGTCAAGGCAGATCGAGTTTCTGGATTTGAAGGTCTGATTATTAACAAGAATATCAAATGGGATGTTCTTCTTGAATTGGACAAAGGGCTGGAGATGCTATCCGAGGCCCCTCTGTCTTTTGGAGGACCACTTGTAAAGGTTGGAATGCCTCTAGTTGCATTAACTCGAAGATTTGTTACGAATGAGTATCCGGAAGTCCTGCCGGGTGTTTACTTTCTTGATCAATCAGCAACACTTCGTAAAATCAAAGAGATCAAGTTAGGAAATCAATCTGTCAGCGACCACTGGTTTTTCTATGGGTATTCAAGTTGGGGTTGGGACCAACTCTTTGATGAGATTGCTGAAGGAGCTTGGGACTTGAGTGATGATGGTACGAGGCATTTGGATTGGCCATCGGGTTGACAGTTTTTCGACGTGATAGAGTTTTCGGAGCATCGCACAGAGGAAATTGGTTGAGCAAGCGCTGAAGGAGGTTTTAGAGAGAAATAGGTCTGCACACAAAACAATTTGACATGTTTGTAACATCTTATGTGCAAAATACTGTAAAAATATTGGAATTTTTAGTTCATTATGTTACTAATCGAACTACAGGCTTGACTTGGATGTAACCTTCATGAGAAGTTATTTATATAGAAAACCTTCATGAGAATTTAATCGATCTTTTCTGAAATGTGGTTCATTTCGATGCTCTTTCTTTCTGTGTGGGTCGATGACGGGGAGAGAGGGTGAATGTGTCGAGGCGGCGCCACTAAAGCTTCACGCCATAGGATACTGGTCCCCAAAGCGATCAATACAGACATTTTGGTTGGTATTTCACCTCGATGTCGATGGTACCGAGAAAACCACCCGATTATTCATCTATAATGTCTCTGCAAGAGAATGAGACTTTAATTCGTTTCGGTCCACTTAGGACTTAACCTTAGGGGTGTGATATTCACACATCTCATTTTACTTCTCACACACCTTTTAAAATTTCGGCCGTCGGATCGGATGAATTGAAAAATATCAACGGACATAAATTATCAAGGGGTGTGTGAGAAGTAAAATAGGGTGTGTGGATAGCACACCCTTAACCTTATCGTGGTTCTACTTAGAATGAGAGGTGCTCGTCATACCGAAATTTCCCTTCTATTCATGAGAGGACGGCTAGAAAAATAGCTTCTAGGGGTGTGCTATCCACACACCCTTTTTACTTCTCCCACACCCCTTGTTAATTTTTGTCTTTTTATCTTCTTCAATTCATCGGATTGGACAGCCGAAATTTAAAAGGGTGTGAGAGAAGTAAAAAGGGGTGTGTGGATATCACATCCCTAACTTATATTAATTTTTAGGGGTGTGCTATTCACACGCCCCTTTTTACTTCTTACACAACTTTTGTTAATTTCTGCCATTTGATATTCTTTAATTTAATCTATCTGACGGTCACAAATTAAGAGGGTGTGTATGAAGTAAAAAAGGGTGTGTGGATAGCACATCCCAATTTTTATTGACTTGTTTGATTATTTATTTTTTGTTTACTTTTCTTTCGGTGTTTGCGTTATACATGACGTCGTTTGGCAAATAAATTATAGATGGAGATGTCATATTTGTCAAAGAAGATGGTCCACACGCTAAAAACATGAAGAAAACTACTCCAAATAAAACAAATGGAATCATTTTTCGATCCATAATAACAGTCAACTGGACGTCATCATGAGTGTGCGTGTGCTCTATAAATTGCAGATATCTCTCACTGACAACCTGCACAATTCGTGAGAGAGAGAGAGAGAGAGAAGGTTGAAGATGAGCAGCAACGAAACCACAGTGCCGGAAGCCTATCCGATGAACGGTGGAGATGGCGCATACAGCTACACCAAAAACTCCAATTGCCAGGTTCCTTCAGTTCTATCAACTAATGTAGTTGTTCATGTTCATAATTTTCATGTTAAAAAACGATTGGATAATTTGCGTTAAATTTATCTATATTAGGGGGTAGGGAGATTCAAACTTGGGTGTAGGTGAGAGCACATTGCTCTAGCAAACTCGACTAATATGCATTCATGTTTCGAATTTCAATTCTTATGAATAAATGAACTTTTGCCTTGCTCTTCCAATAGAAAATTTTGTAAGAGGTTTTGTTGACACAAACTATATTTTATACTGTGCAGAGAGCTGCAGCAAATGTTTCAAAGAGTCTACTTGATGATGCAATAGCAGAGAAGCTTGACGTAGAGGACTTCTCTTGCAATCCAAGCAACGCATTTCGGATAGCAGATTTGGGATGTTCAGTTGGACCAAACACTTTCTTTAGTGTCCAAAACATTCTGGAGGCAGTGAACCACAAGTACCAATCCCAATGCATCTCCTCCCAAATGCCTGAATTCCAAGTATTCTTCAGTGATCATGTTGCCAACGATTTCAACACCCTTTTCGCATCTTTGCCTCCGGAAAGGCAGTACTTTGCAGCTGGCGTGCCGGGATCTTTCCACGGCCAGTTATTCCCCAAGTCCTCGCTTCATTTCGTGCATTCTTCGTATGCAGCTCACTGGCTCTCTAAGGTACCGGAGCAAGTGGTAGACAAGAACTCTCCGGCGTGGAACAAAGGGAAGATTTACTACACGACCTCCCCTGATGAAGTAGTTGATGCTTATGCAGCCCAATTTGGTAAAGACATGACAGCATTCTTGGAAGCTAGGGCTCAAGAGCTTGTGGTGGGTGGAATGATGGTGATAATCATGCAAGCCATCCCAAACGGGACCCCTCCATCTCGGATTCCAAATGGCATCATGTTTGATTTTCTGGGGTCTACTCTCATGGAGATTGCCAAGGAAGTAAGTCAGTTGGCAACTCTTACGTGTTCAATTAGAAAGATTCAACAGACGAGAATTATGTTAGTTGGTTATGACAATGCGTTTGTCTCTTGCAACGCACCTAACTTCCTCTATGTTTGTTTTGTAACACTTGACTCGTAGGGATTGATTAGCGAAGGAGAGGTGGACTCGTTCAACATTCCAACATACAACACAACTCCGAAGGAAATGATGGAGGTGATCGAAAGAAATGGATGCTTCAGCATAGCGAGAATTGAGTCGACAAGCCCATGGTCAAAAGCCGGTCATATGATCAACGGGCCGGGACTCACAATGCAGCTCAGAGCTGGCATGGAGGGAGTTTTCAAAACACATTTTGGAACTGAGATAACGGACCAAATGTTTGATAGGGTTTATGAAAAAAGTGGAGAACTTATTCACAAAATAGAATCCAGCTGCAAAGAAGGAACTCAGTTGTTTCTTGCTCTCAAACGCAAATGAAGCAACACAAATATTGTGCTAAACACTTTCTTATGTTTAGTTAATACTTTTCTTTTGGTATATCTCTTGAAAGCGGACTTTGTATTTGACTATTCTGCATATGTTTTATTTCTTTTGAGTAAACCTATTCATTTGAAAGAATTCCATACACTTTTTGAAAGGACTCCAAAAACTAAATGAACAAAAGTCGTGCAAATAACTTTAAAAAATGACATTTTGAGTGACATTCTTGTGCAACTCATTCATTATCTGTCGGAGCTCAACTTGGCCTTTAAAACTAGCTTCTAAGGAAGTGTTGCCCAAGGGTTCTTAAACAATTCTTTGTATCGTTCCAATTTTATCTGGGCACTCTCGAAGGGACACTTTTAGTCACTTCAAAATATGTTTTTTTTCTTCGATGTAAGATGATTCTGCAGAGAGAAAATCACCTACCCAAATAAGTTGGGTGGACATGATTTAGGCCCGACAATTGGCGCTACCCAAGTTCAAAACTAGAGCCCAAATTTCAAAATCTTACCCAAAAAGGAAAAACTGGGAGTCCAAAGCGGGTGATTGGGGGTTCGGCCGGCCGGTTTGGATGTTGGACCCGGTCAAACGCGACAAGAAAATGATGAAGTTTCCAGCGAGTGTCTTCCTTCGAAATGGCACTAAACATTCTCCAATCAATCGATCAAATATTTGTCGGTCTGTGAATTGTGAAATGGAGGAGGAGCCCTTGAGATTGCAGAATTGGGATTCGATTCCGGTTCAGCTGCAGTTACATGGCATTTTCAATCTCTGTATCCTCTGAAGCTGCTGCTCCAACGGTAATTCCAACCATGGCCGACTTGCCCAAGGTCAAACTCTTCTCCCGTCTCCCCTCGCGTTCTGTTCTTCTTCTTTTGTAATTTAGCAATTTTCTTCTTCTGTCGTGGGCAAAACTTAATCAGATTTTTTTGTAAATAAATTCGTCCTTTTTTTTTCCTTGTAGTTTCTTTTGCATTTTTCTGTCCCCGTTCTTCATATTTATTGATTTTCCTCTTTTTCCAAAAGCTAAATGGTAATCGGAAGCTGGAAGCGCTTAAGCTTATCGATCTGTTTATTTCTTTTAACTTTTGTTTTGGTTGTTTTTAGACCGAGTACAATAACAATTCTTGCCTGATTATTTGGTAAAAGTGCTTTTTCTGTGAATATTCATTTGTTAAATTTGCTTTTGCTTTTGAATGATTGGCATTCATGTTGCAAGAAATAAGTTGTGCTAGATTATTCGGTTTCCATAAAACACAGAACCTAATAATGGATTCGGTTTCCACATGGATCTTACTGGTTGTGCAAGTTTGAATTTTATTGTCTTGGTTGCTTACTTGTGGGTTTCATGTAGGAGCATTTTATAGAATCCATCAAGGATGACTATGACGTCACGTGTTGGGGTTGTGGATTACGCCTTGTTCTTCCATCAAATGCTCCAATTTTCAAGTGTGGTTGGTGTGGAGCTTTAACAAATCACAATGCGGGGAAACGTGAATGCAAATACTTTTGGTTGAGGCGCTTGCGGGATCGCTGCTTAGTCAGTATCCTGTTCATGTTTATGCTATTTGTGATGTGTATGTACTCGTTCCTCGTGTCATTCGCTTTGGAATCTCTCTCCATTTTGCTTGCACTTTTGTTGACATTCCTCGTATAATATCTTCTGTGTGGGAAATGGTCAAAATATTTCCATGAAAGAAGATCAAGAAAATTTACTTAATTGCAAAATGTGAAACTGCAATGGGGGAGTTAATAGCTTCTTTTTGGGGATTCAGGAGCGTGTTACGAAATTTGCATTGTTTTGTGTGTTCTACAGGTCGAGTAGATAGATTTTGTTTTTCTTTTATTTTTCATGTTGACATGTTTTCTAAAATTGCAGGTGGTGGAGTGTGGGCGCTGTTCCCTGTTCTTTTCGATATCAGCTATTTCCATGGAATTTTTCACTCCATCATTACCTTCATGTTATCTGTAGCCACTGTTTATACAGTCAGTTCTGCTTCATTTGCGTGTGCTGGAACACCTCCATACAGAGTGTGGGGAAGCTATCCAGCTGTGGGGAAGGGTGACCTCGATAATTATACCTTCTGTCACCAATGCTCAAAGCCAAAGTCGCCTAGCACTCATCATTGCCGGTCCTGTGGAATGTGTATATTGGACATGGATCATCATTGCCCATTTGTGAGCGTCGTCATCTTCTTCCCTGTTCGAAAATATGTTGGTCGGTTGTTTTACGGAATATCTTTCTGTCTATTGAATGCTTTATCTTTTAATCACTTGACTTCTAGGTATCAGTAAGACTTGGTTGATTGGGATATGAGATCATAACACTCATACTGATAGCATTGTCGCCGTACGATTTTGATGCAGATTGGGAATTGTGTTGGTGCGTCTAACCACCGACACTTCATTGCCTTCCTCATATCAGTTGTCACCAGTATGTTCTATATTTCTATCATGGCTATGTATGTGGGTTATCATATCTGGCCATCCATAACATACGACCACTTACATGCCGTTGACAGTGATTCAGCTACAACAGCTATCCGTGGGATTATACATGGTTTTCTAAGATCCGCTGTCCTTTTACCCCCTAGAGGGCTTATTCTAATATATCTGTTTGTTTCAAGTGTTTCGTTGGAGATAGGGCTGGGCATACTTCTGTGGCAGCAGCTCAGTTTTATTTACGAGGGAAAGACGTATTTGAGTCATTTAAGTTCACGGGGAAGTGATGAAGTTGGAGAGAAGGATTGCCAAAACCTCGTGCGTTTCTTGGCATTCCCGTATCCCTTGTCAAGATATCTTTCCCTCTGCTCTCTCTCAAGAGTTTTGCCAAGTTTCCAAAAGAAGACGCATAAACACAAGAAGTAAAAGCACTACTCTATTTTCCTTTTCCTTTTCTATTACTCATTTTTTAGGAGGGGGGCTTGATTTTACTTTCATGGTAAGCAAAACTTTGAAGGTTCACGGGGTTTATACACCGAGTAATACTATTCATACTATGTTTTTGTATCATATTTTCATACCATTTTAAGTGACATTTGATGTTGATAGCCACATCATTTGAATTAATCAGATTTTTAAATTTAATTCATTATTTAATAAACTAATAATTAAGAAAAATTAGTTAATTAAATGATGATTGTGGTATACGAGGAGTCTTTCTCCTTCATTTCCTTGGGTTTTGCAAATTTTTCAAATGATGTGGCTGCCCACATTAGATGCCACCTAAGGTGATTCGAAAATGTTGTACAAAAATATGATATGAATAACATTACTCGACTTTTTTTGTAGGGGGATGACTGTTGGAACACTTGTGGGTTTATCGAGTTGTGGATGATTTGTATTATAAATTTAAATTAATTGGAGAAGATGAAACACTTTTGTTTAATTTTATTTACTGTTAGATGTAGATTGCAGAAATGGGTTGGATAATGTTCGGAAAATATAAAATTTATATATGTATTGTTGGAAATGTAATCAGTTACCAGTGAGAAACCTACAATAGCCGTTGCCGGTCACATGTTTAAAAGTGGACTTCCCCACCTCTCGTTTAAAGGATAACATTTCAGTACCTCCTCTCCTCCTCCTCCTCCTCTCTCTCTCTCTCTCTCTCTCTCTCTCTCTCTCTCTCTCTCTCTCTCCGTTAGTCTCTCCGATGGCTACCTGTTCTTATCTTCTCAACCACGTCCAGATTAAAGGTACCAATTAAAACTGGTTTTCGTTCTTCCTGTTTCGGAGTAGCTTTCTGTAAGATTTCATTGTTTTGTGTTCTTGATTTCCAATTTGTTGTAGGATGGCCCTCCACGAGAAGGATATCCAAGCTTGGAAATCTCAATCCTATTGTGAGTACCCCAGCTCTGTTTTTCCATTGCAAATTTGAACTTGGCCAACTTTCTTGAAGCGAATAACTTCTGCACACCCGTTTTCTCTTCATGCACGCTTGTGTTTCGTTGCAAATTGAATTCAAAGGCAAGAGCAGTGTGCTGGAGAAGAAAAAGAAGGGTGTGCGGAAATCGCTTCCCCTCTAACATCGGCCATGTTCAAACTCTATTCATATGATTTCAACGAACTCTTTTCCATCTTGTCAGGAAAGCTTCAAGACAAGAAGTGAAAGGCAGCCAAGGCAAGGACTCCTAATTGCACAATGTTCCTTCTGTTTGGTCCAAGTCGGAGCTGCTTCTCCTACCGCTCTGTTGTCATTGAAGCCATCTGATGATATAGATGCAGTTTCAAACATTTTCCGCATCGGTCCGCCGAGCACGCCACAGAACGTCTCAAATCTAATGCACAACTTGGTGCTGGCAGATTTGGACCCTGCAACAGCAAAGCTAGCAATCGGGTTTCTGGGTCCATTTTTTTCGCTGTTCTCGTTTCTCTTCATAATAAGGATAGTCATGTCCTGGTACCCAAAACTTCCGGTTGGGAAGTTCCCGTATGTGGTGGCTTATGCTCCCACGGAGCCGATTCTCGTGGCAACCAGAAAGGTGATCCCGCCGTTGGGCGGTGTGGACGTTACGCCGGTGGTGTGGTTCGGATTGATTAGCTTCCTAAATGAGATATTGGTAGGTCCTCAGGGCCTTCTTGTTCTCCTCTCTCAACAGCTTAGCAGCTAAGCATACGAGATTAGTCTTGTGCAATATATGAGAACTGTAATTTTTTTGTGGAAGAGTGAATAATAAACTTCGTCGTTGCGACGTTGCCTGTGTTTGTGGTTTCTTATAGCCCGACTGTCGAGAGACGAAAATGTCTACTCATGGACTCATGGACTCTCCGAGTCGAAAATGGCGGAAATTCAAAATGTGAAAGAAAAGTTGTCGAGAAGCATGAGCAAATGCGTTGCAGCAGGTACACAATAAGTAATAAGCACTGTTGCTTTGAAAAGTCGAAACAAACATAAACCGAAGAAACAAGTCTGATATGCCAGTAAAACGATAATGACAAAATGGACCAAACTAAGGCCACAACACACTATCAAATTTTGAACCAGAATTTACGTTTTGGTTCACAGAGATGCAACCCAAAATTCATATATCCGAAGAGCAGTAGCCTAGGGAGCGAAGAAAACCATCACCACATACCATTCAGTTGTATTTGAAGAAGGCGGTTCTAGTCTAGATGTCTGCTGTAAGGAAGTTCGCGGACAATGATACCTGGAAAAGAGATGAATGTTAACCCGAGAGGCAGAGATAGCAAGAGAGAGGGAGCAAGGGATTGATTTTGAATCCAAGAAAACACCTTCTCGCCGGGTTTGAATGGAGGAAGACCTTTAAAAGGACATGTAGCGCATCGAAAAGCATCCCCTAGTCCACACTGCAGGTCGTAATTTTCAGAGCAAAGAAAACAAAACTGAACCAAACAATAAAAATACATCAAAAAGCAGATGGATGAGAAACTAGAGGACATACACTGCCACATTGCGACTTGAAATTGCTCAAATCTACAGTGGAGCCTAACTTCTCTACTTTCTGCTCTTCTTCGGCTCTCCCACATGTGCAGTTTTTACAAGCTTTCCTTGTGCTTCCAACTTCGCAATCACTTGCTGCACAAGCACATTGTTTTAAAGATATACAAAAATTACATTTGACCCCCAAAAGAATCTCATAAGGCCGACAAACAATGAAGACAATTCAAAATAACATAATTTTGAACCATGATGTCTTACATAGCAGCTGGGGTTTCTTTAAGTCCTCTTCTGTTAGTAAACTATCTTCATCAATGAGATCTGAATCATCATTGATCTGAATTTTTGGTAAAGTTTTTGTGGTCTTTTTTAAGGCAAAAGATGAACCAATCTTCCAAGAAGGCTTTTTAGCCTTGACCTACAAAGAGAGAACAAAATTAAAGCTCAAACGACTAATGTTAGCTATGCCAAAGCATATCCCGTGATAAATGAACATGGATACATATTACAAATTTTATCAAAAGCATCCCATCAGCAAGTAAAATCCAAGATATTCTTTTCCTTTTTGTTAAATCATGAAATGCTAGAGTAACCAACAAAATCAGAGATAACAAACGTCCATTGAATGGTATTCTCATGTGCTACCAAAAAAAAAAAAAACAGCAGTGCACCAGTGCAAAAGACTTGGGCAATTCATATACAGGGAGATTGATGACGTGGGTAGAAGAGATTCAATGACACGCCTACAAGAAATTAAATGGAGAACATAATGCTAGCATGATTGAATGACAGGAGAAACTTCACACATAGGATCCTAACTAGACCCTGATAATGGTCCATGTAGCAACTCCAAACAGTTGGAGTTAAGGCCGAAGTGAGTTCAACTAAGTTTTGTGTTATTTAGTTAACAGGCAAGGGGGAGGATTGGGAAACATAGTTTTAGGATGGTAGTAACACAAACTTACCCCAAAAGATAACTCAGATGGTAAACTTGATTTAACTTGAAAAGCTTTTGCTTCTAGAAAACCAGACAATAGTAACTTGCGCTCAATAACGGAGGTGGTCTGCAATAAAACCCAAGTCAGATTTCTCATTCATGCCAAAACAAAATCTATAATGTCACCATGTGAACATTAATTACCTTATCTGTTTCCCCTTTAGAAGCATCAGATATCTTGTAAATTAGAACTGTCCCACCAGGCTTCAAGACTCTTGAGATTTCCCCTAGCAACTGCTCATTTGGAAATTCAATCGATCTACAAAGAGTAAACACAATATTGACAGTGGAAGGCCCCACCGGCAGCTCATCTGTCATGTCATATACCAAAACAAAATGAGATGAACACTAAGTTTTTGGCTACTATGTAAACTACGCAGATGACAAACTAGTGAGAATTAAAAATAAATAGCTAATCCTAGACCGGTAGATCCAACATAAAAACTAAGCAATTGACCATTGGATGCTACACAATACTGCCCAATATGAAATATCAGAATACCGAATACGAATCTGGTTCATAAGTAGCGATTTAATCAAGCAATGGTTTATAAAACAGCTTTGTAATCCACGGAAACATATTGAAAGGCACTGTCGGAGAAAAAGCGTGAGGTAAATAAAATAATACAGACAATACTACATTAAATCACAAAACCGAATAAGAAACTTACTTGAAGAAGACAGAGTGACAATTTGAGGTTCACACTTTTCGGTCCCGAGCTCCCTTGATGCATCAAAAACTAGACCAACCGGTAGAACTCCATCATCCGTAAATGCCAGCACAGATCCCTGCAGAAACCAAGTCAACATATTTCAGTGGGCAAATCAACTGCTAAGATAATACGACGAACAAAATCATCTATGAATCTGAGAAAAAAAGCTTAGTTCTTGAAATTTTGAGGCTGAAGAACTAATAACAGCTGAAACAAACACAAAATCAAATCGATAAAATGACAAATAATAAAGTCAGGTTCTTCATTCTTAAATTAAAAAATCAAAATAAAAAATTGCAATAAGAGTCGGAAAGGTCGATTAATATCTAAAGCTTAAAAGTACTCAGTTCTTTTGTTTTTTAATTTCGCTTTCAGTTTTCTGAGCAGCCAAACGGTCATGAATCGCAGGGAAAAAAATCGCAGTAAATGAAAAATCGAAAACACAAACGCATTGCAATAAGATCTAAGCAAGCAATTGCAGAACAAGGAAGATAATTGAGATCTGAAAGGGTTTAGACCAGAGAAAACTGACCATGGCGTCGAAGGAGGAACAGATCTTCAAGCCCTAAAAGCAAAAACCGCAGCGTATCGATTCTTCTACAGCCCAGCCAACAATGCCTCGTGCTTGTATTTGTTCGCTGCCGACTTCCCTTTTCTCTCTTGCGTTCGGCGATTTGGCAACTTGGTACGCTGCGTGGGAAGTATTTAAAAGGAATACGTGGACGATGGAGTATGGAGTATGACGTGTAAACCAATTCGTGAGCCGGGCACACTTGGCCGCGCGTGGGCCTTCTGGATCCTTGACACGTGTTTACAATTATATGGAAAATTACGGCTTTTTCTTATTTATTTATTGTCTAGGGCTTTTTTTTCTTCTGATTTTATGTATAATTAACGTTTTCTTAGTGTAAATAATAAAAAAATAATATATATATATATATAATAAAAATGTATGATTGGTAATGTATTCGTTGCATGAATGTATAGGCATTCAAAGTCAATAATGCGCAGGCATTTCTTTTCTTTTTATGCGCAACACGTAGATTTCTGATCTTTAAAAAAAAAAAATTAAAAACGGAAATAAAAAATATGTGATAAACGAAAAAAAAGAGCGCAGAAATGATTTCTCGTGTTTATGGCCGGATTTGTTTATGGTTCGTTCATCCAAGTGCAAAGCCAGGTTTGGGCAAATAAATCTGCAAAACCAGTTGAGTTTCTTTGTGCTTAAAAATTAATTGAGTCAGCACTTCGTACCATAAAACTTGGGTCACTAAAAACATCCAAAGTCTCGTAATCCATACGACAACACTCGAAGAGAATATCAGAGCTACAACAGCATCAGATGAAAGAAAACTACTAAAATCACACTGACCACAAATCAAGGGAGGAAGGAAAGCAAGAAATCCTAACAGAATCCGCAACTAGAAAATCGAAATCAGTAGTCCACTGACTCATCAACCTCGGCAATAGGAGTCTCGAGGATGGCTTGCTCCGCTTCCTGCACCTCTTTCTCGGTCTTCCTTCCCTTCTTGGACTTGTAGTACACACTCATGAAAGTTCCCACAGCACCATACTTCCTCCTGCAGTTCTCGTAATGCCCCGCATCAAACATCCTCCAGAAGTTCTTCTCGTTCAGCTCAGACACAGCATACTGAGGCTGGAACCCGTGGTTCTCAATCAGCCAATTCTCCATCCGGCGAACTGCTTCTGAACCATCAAAAACCTCACCCCTCAATACCGGGCCCGGTGCATAGTAGACACCAACATCTGTGTACATCTGAGAGTATTGCGTGTCTCCCTGTCTACGGTGTTGCTCAAAGCCTGGTTCGGTGTATATCATTGTCTTGATGGGATTCTTGTACATTCTGTGAGGGCAGAGCCAGATGGGGTACACCTATAGAATCAACAAAACAGGATCAACAAAATGGATTATGGAACATGATTAAATTCAAAATGGACTTTCGAGTTTAAGTAAAACAAGACATGTTTACCTCCATCTCATGGTGAACCCATTCCAATGCATCCCCGACCTTGAAAAGAGGAACGAGCATGTCTTGAATGACGTGATTGTCGTGGTAATAGTTTCTAATGGCTTCACCTTGAGTAGCCTTGAGTAGGGAAATCTTGGGTGGCATCATCCAGCCCAACAAAAATCTGAACCACCACTGATCAGCAAATGGAAGGATAAGCTTTCCCTCCCAATAAATACTCCGGGTGTGCCTGTGGTAATAGTCCCTTGTCGGGATGTATTCTACAAACTCCCCTTTCTTTAGTGCTTTCTCGGCATGCTGGTAGAACCAGGGTTTAAACCACCACCCAACTTCGTTAATAACATTGCCCTTCTTCTTCGCTTCTTCTTTTGAAGCATATCTTCCCGTCATGCACACAGCTTCTGTTGGAGTATAAATCATGGTTTCAACAAAGTCTGGAACCTTTTCGGGGTTGTCCTGATCTCCATCTCTCGGGGCAAAAGAATCGCTGTATGCCTGAGCAATCTCTTTCAGATTTCCTACCACAGGTTTGTATGTCAGCCTCATGTATTCCTTGATAGGTATGAGCTTGATCTCAGCAGATACAAGAAGCCCCAATGTTCCCTGAGACCATGGAATAGCATAGAAAAGATCAGAGTACTCATTATCCCTGGTGGCTCTGACAACTCGGCCATCTGCAAGAACAATCTCATAGGCCACAACAGTATCAGAGAACAGTCCATAGATGTGAGAGCTTCCTTCAATTCCATAGCCATTAATGAGACCACCAACAGTAAGATCATCAAACTCAGCAACCACGGCAAGGGCAAGATTCAATGGAACCGTTACCCTGGTTATCTGCCCCATGTTGACTAAGGGCTCAACTTTCGCAATCATTCTCTCTCGATCAATTTCAAGGACATTTCTGAATGCAGACAAATCAACCTCAAAGTGACGAGCCCTCTTGTAGTCAACATTCCTCATTCCAACAGCTATCCACGGTTTTCGTGCTGTGCAAACAAGCCCATCCTTTGATGGGTTCCTGTCTTTGAGTCGTTTTACAACCTTCTGAACATTTTCATCATGTTCCTTTTGACGCCTCTTGTAGGATTTCATCTCAGATCTTACATCCCCGAGGTACGTGAGAAAGTACAAAGTGAAGGAGATGGGGAGAACAACAAAGATAACAACAATCCATCGGAATTGAACAAGAAAGTCCACCAAGGCCGTCTTCCTCTTTGGACGCAGTGGGGTTCCAAGATCCGACATCTTGAAAGCAGAACCCTATTCTGTTGTACGAAAAATATAATTGCTAGTTAGCACAATGGGGATAATATGGCATATACTTTTATACCATATTACATGGGATTAGGCATTCTTTATACATTGCACTATCTGTTACATACATTATAAACAGATTACCCTCACGCCGATTGCAGCAAACCCAAAATTCTAGTAACGTGACTTGGTGACGTCAATGAATGCCACAATACCATATAAACCAACAAATGAAGGAGAAAGAGAAGTATGTCATGAAAAATCAACTACAACCAATACATGGATACAACAAAGATCCTGTCCATCGCCTACCAAAAAGGAATACAATTAAGCTAGGATTAGTACCAAAATTTGATTGTTCCGCAAGTAATATGCGTTACAAATTTATAATTCTCAATTTTTTCAGAATCTTACCAGGCATGCAAACTTTCCTTTTACAGATTACTATAGCTATAGTTGGAAAATCGAGTGTGACAAGTAAACAACTGATAAGGACATACAATTAGAGTTCCAGAATAGATTTTGTTTCCACATAAAAGTTAGCGCAATTTGCATATGATGAGTTGTCAGATTTAGAAGTTACTAGAGTTGGAAAACACGAAAGCATTTTACTTCAACCTCAATGATTACACGCAAACAAGAATTACAGCCCAACAAAGCTGAAGAAAAAAAAAAGCTCTTCCTTCATATCATCTGAAGGCTTTTCTTTTTCTAAACGACTGTTACAAATTTACAACCTCAACGATTATTAGTTGCTGTAAACATACATCGAAAAATAAAAAACACAACTTCAGATACAATGTGCATCAGATCGGACAAACAGCATCGGTGTAACCACGCATTCAAGTGCAGTTTATGTTTATCACATGCTTGACAAGAAAATTGATTTGCCAAAACTAAATCTTAAATAATAACTAGAGATAGTGAAATCAGTTTCAAAACACAAATGAGAACATTATCCGATTTCTACGAGATCCATTAGTTAATGCGAGACCTCGCACCTATAAGTGGAGAGGAATGTCACTATACCGTCTCCCCAGAAAGACCTTTAATTTGAATATCAAGATCTACTTCTCTTTCCAAATAATTTCTTTATTACAAGCGATATCACTACTTTAAACTAGAGTAAGGGGAAGAGAGGGTGAGGTTTTAAACCCGAGAAGCTGTGACCTCATTACACTCAACAAAGTCCAACAACCTCCAATGGAGACTACAGAAAGACTCAAACCACATTGTCAAAGCTCCATTTTCTCTCGTTTTCTCAGGAAACAAACAGATCTCAGCACAAAAACACACCCCACAGTCAACCCCCAAACATAAAAAGAAACCACCTTTAAACAAAAAGTCGTAAAATTTCAAACTGTAACGAAGCGGCTAAAATCTAGCAGTAATCAAAACACGAGAGTGAGAGAGAGAGAGAGAGAGAGAGAGAGAGAGTACCTGAAGGTGCCGAACCACTTGCAATGTCGGAACCGTAGAGGAACCGATTTTTAAGGGCAAAATCCCGAAGCACCAGAGCGAGTGACAGAGTGACACTACGTGTGTGCGGCCCAATGCATTTATTTATTTTAAAAATTATTTGCTGAAACAATAAAAGTTTATAAAAATGTAAAGAAAGTGAAGTGGAGAGGACAAAACATTGAAGAGCCCGAGACATCTCCAGTCAAGCCCCATGTTCCCCGAGGCATTGAACGGATTAGGATACTCTCTAAATTCTCTTTTAAGAATCCCGAAAATTTTCAATTCATCTTCGTTGTTCCTCGTACATCATACGTTAAAAAATTAATTTAAATATTTTTATTTAAAATTAAATATGAATAATATTTGATGAAAACTGACTGCACAATATACAATGAACGGATACGATTTGAGAATTTTTAGAATCCTTACAAAGAGAATCCGAAGATGATTCTTATTCGCATTGAATAACTTAGTTAAAAGATTTTTTTTTATTATTTATAAAATAAATTAAGCTTAAATAAGCTAGTTAAATGACTAATTTTTTAATTAGAAAACTAATTAAAAATGATTTGAAAACTTTAAGTTTTCATCAAAAAACAAAAATGTATTGTAAATTAATAGTATCAGGAGTAACTTTTTAGAGTAAAAATATCATTTTCATTAAAAGTGAACAGTATCAGGAATATTTAGTTAAAATTTCTTTTTTTTATTTTTTATTTGTAAACGGTGATAACTCAACTTAGATAGAATGAGAGAGTTAATTTTTTGCTAAACACTAAAAACTATATGCGCTTCAACTAAAAACTATATGCGCTTCAACAGAGGAAAAAGAACTCTAGTTGTTAAGTATAGGAAATATGATATTAAAATATTTTAACTTAAAATAACTGATATTGTTAAAAAAAATACGTTAATTCTAAAAAATATTTACATTTTTATTAAGATTTAATTTTTTAAATATTTCCACAATAAATGGTTTCAATTATTTTAAAGGATAACGCTAAGGATCCCTAAACTAAATAATATGAAAGTTGATAATTGTATTTACTTAAATGTTGATTACACTCAGTGCCACGGTCTGGTGATATTCCTCTTCACTTGGAAGTGAGAGGTCTTAGGTTCGAATCTCTTGGATGGCGAATTCAATACCAAATTAGGTTGCCCATTGTGTGGCTTCGCTGAACTCATCCTCCTCTTAATGTAAAAATATCAACATACTAAAAAAAATTATATATATATATATATATATTAATTAACGTGCTTATTTATTATTAATGATACATTATTTAATTTTTAAATTTAATCTATATAGTATTACTCTATTTTAAATACACTTTTTAACGAGCTATAAATTAATATTTAAGTCAATTAAACACCTACAATAGCTAAACTTTAATTAGTATTGTTGATGATGATCTCGGATGGAAATCTCCACCAACTAAGCCATTAAAGATTGGCTGGCTGTCATGTTTTGGATTCAAGCCCACCGACCATGTGCCACTCCCCCATGCCGTGCTATGCCCCCTCTTTTTTTAAATATTATTTTTTCTTTCCAATTTTCTAACGAATTTCACGCTTCCACTTCTAACCGCATGATAAAATGAATGAACATAAATCATGTAGTTCACATTTTAAATACCCGACAAATGCTGTTACACGTGTGACCCAACATTTTTGAAATTTTATTATGCACTTAAAATTTATAAAACACAATAAATAAAAAAACAAATTGTATAACGCATTTTTATATGGCTTGGCTATTTATTTGTTCTCGGAGAGTGATAATATTAATAGTAAGCAAAGAACATTTTTTTTAGAGAAAAAAATGGACAGATTTTACCTTATCTTTGACCAAAAAAATTGTTATAAGTAAGCCATTTTTAAAAAAATGAGAACAACGGGTGGTAATCTACGGTTATCCATCATTTTCCAAGTCTCAAAGGCCGATAAGACTCACAAAAGTATTTCAGCCTTCCCCTGACCACAAGTCTGGCATCCACACTAACAGTGGGTTTCGAACGCAAAACCTCCACTTTTTAATTTGAAGGAAACCTTGTAATCCGTCATTTACCATTGAATCTTCATTTATAAGTAAGTCATTAAAAAAAAAACTGTTTTTTGAGATTTAAAAATAACGGGTACTTTTTATAAGAAAACATGGCGATCCGTGAATCGTGATATCCATGATCCCTTGGCCTTGTACAAAAGGTACGTTAAAATGTAGTAGCTGATATCCTTCTCTTTTCATATGCAATGTTTGGATCGTGCTCCTATTTATTATTCGTTTTACAGCCTTTGGATCAAATGATGCACACACGTGAGAGGTATATTCCCTTTTACATGCAACAAATATTTTTTTGTAATATATTCGGAAAATTTTTCATTATCATGTAGCAATGAATAAATAATACAAATTAATGAGATTGAAAATAAAATATTTAAATAGCTAAAACACTTGCACCGATGAAGCCACACCCAATACTTTCACAAGCAAGACTTATCGAGCAATGATAAGAGATCATATCAAATTATATTACATTTATAGCAGAACTAGAACCACCGATACAAATAAGGGCATGTTTGAAACTACTTTTAAAAAAAATGTTTTTAAGTTTCAAAAGCGTTTAAAGTGCTTCCTGCAAGATGCACATTTACTTGTTTCTTGCATGAAGCATTAAAGTGTTTTTTTTTTCTTCAGAATTTACTTGCATTTTTACTAAAGATTGTTCTAAAAGCATTTTCATCAAAAACGCTTTCAACTATTTTAAAAACACTTAGTTGTAAGTTCCACCTTTCTTAAAAATGTGCTACAATTTGATACACTAAAAAACGATTTTCGTAGTATTTTCCAAATTTATTAGATCTTCTGCCTCTTAATCATCTTTCATACAGTACAGAATTTTCCATTTCAAAATACACATTAAAGCAATGAGAAATAACGTTGCACACTCTTTTTCGCCTCTTGCACACTTAAAATGCGCAAAAATCGCTCCTCTAATGCCATTTCGAATAACGAAGATGGCCCATGTAAATAATTATTTCAACACTGAGATGTACCCAGAAACTAAAACACAAAGTATAAGCCTGAAATGTGAATCCATTTCCATTATTTCATCTTTGAGCTTTAGGCCCTTATACATTTCTAACATCAATGAGTAAATCATTAGTTGTTTTCAGTCCCCAAATCTAAATTACAGAACCTTTAAAAGCTACCTGGTTCTGAAGAGAAAGGAGAAATGCTATATGAACAGTTAGTAAAGAGAAGATACCTGGTAAATATCACAGTAGCTATGGACGCCTACTGCAAAGAAAAACCAAAAATGCCGCCGATAGAATTTCCTCTGCAATGATCACAAATATACAACGTGTAGATTGGACGTTGGAAATGAATTCAGTCTCTGAGTCCGTCCACCTTTAAGTTACCGGAGTGTTATCCACCCTGCCATGGACAAGGGTTGTTCCTTGAGAAATCCAAACTCAAGGGATGGGATACGCCGGAACAGTAAGCTGGATAATGAGCTATAATCTATCCGAGACGTAATATGGAACCAATGAAGAAGGATTTCCAGTATTACTTGATTAAAGCTAGTTTTGAGATCTAGTTCCCAAGCTCCCTTCCACCTCAAGGATTGAAAATGTTTGAGCCACCAATGTTGACTGCAATTAGCACTGATAAGCCAGCAACTAAAGAAAGCCAAAGTAAGGTGGTTTCCACGGATACTCCTGCAATTCAGAAGTTTGTTGTTAATCATTTTGGTGGCTGAGGAGATAAACACCAGTCAAAATCGACAGTAAATTGCTAAGTTACATAATGATGTAAGAGGTAGCATAAAGATTAAATACCTTGAGAGCCTTCCGAATTATTATTGGAATTTGAAGGCACAGATTCAGTATCACGTCCACGCCGCAATTTTGAAATTTTTGACCCTGCAATTGAGATATCATCCCCAAGTTTGGCGTTTCCTGTTTCAGATGCCACTATCCCTTGAAATTCTTCGCTCACAATTAAAGCTGCTAGAACGTCCATGAAGGACTCTTTGTCTGCCTCATTTCCAGGCTCAAGTTTATCCTTCACAGAATCAGACAACTCATCATCTGAATCTGAAGCATCAGTATCCATAGAAGCCACCTGAGTTTTGTCATCATCTTCATCCTCAACATATGCCTTATATGTCAATCGAAGTAGTATTTCACCCGCAGACTTCTTTTTAAACAGGCCCCAACCTCCTTGCAGTACCACAATCCTGTCCGTTGGTACAGTGTCTTGGAGAGATCCCAGATCAACCTAGAAATGAACGAGGTATTAATGGAAAACTATTTACTTTTGAAAATCCGGAAGAACTCAAAGAAGTATAGATGGGCCAATTTGCCTTTGAAGGCAGTGAATTCAACCATTAGCTGCTGTATCATGCGCAATTAGGTGGGAATAAACTTTTGGGATATTTTGTCAAATCCATCTTCATCATTTTTTATCCCTTATCTAATTTTAAATTTTTATGGAGAGGGGAAAAAGGACCATTTTTACGTTCCTTAGAACTTTAGATTAGAAGAATAAAAGAATGCAGCCTTATCTCATTCTTGATATAACCCGCTACCTCAAAATTGCTTTATGTTTTTAAACAAGTATTGGTTCTGAAAACACAAACAACATTACATGCATGCATCCCAAACATGTATGCTACGGCCATGCCAGTCATGAAAACAAGTTCAGTATTTGAAAGGATTAGATCTTTTACCTCTCCTGTACCAATAGTTAAGTCTGTGAATCCAAGAGAATCATTGACTTGGATGTATAATTTTTGTTTCTTAGGGTTCGCCACAAGTATATCAAAATCCTGCTAGCACATACAAACACATGATTACAAATTACATATACGAATTTTTACAATATAGTAGATGAAGCATCACTAGAAGAAGGTTCACCTGATTCCAGATCGGCTCACCAGGAGGTCCAATAACAGTAGTTTGACTGTTTTTTTTACTGCGTATAATTTGATCTCCCAGGCTTAGTGTAACATAGGGATCTGTTTTGCCTGAAAAATTAGATCAACAGGTTATTGAACCCCTAAATAAAAAGGAGAAGTGAATAATTATGATATTCATTTTATCACAAGTCAATGGCAGCTTAAAAAATATGTGCATCACTATAGTAACTAAAATAAGGAATCAAATCAAATGAAACCATCTCGCATTAGAAGACATTCATTACCATAGAAAACATAGGAAAGCTTCCGAGCATCTACAAGGGTCACTGATAATTCTCCAACAAAATCCTTGTTTCCTTCTTGTATGTCCCCTGACTTGAAATCAACTCCGACAGGGCCAACTGCTTTTCCTTTCTGGAAATCCAAGACAATCTTTTTTGGGCGTACAAATAATCTAGGTAAATCCTCGGTGAGAAGTTTTGTCAAAAACCTAAAAAATGCATTTAGGGATTCAAGTCAAAAGGTGAAACAAACAAACAAGCATACAAATCCAGAGTGTACACCTAGACCATTAACTTTTGCATAGACACAATATAACGGCTGAAAATGATGAGATTCACTTACATTGAGAGAACAGGAATTGCTGAATTTGCCCAATCCATGAAAAAATGAAGAGAGAAGAAGATAATTATCAGTATCTTCAACATAAAACGATTTAGCCTTAACAAATGCAATTAACATTAAATAAAACAATCAATCTTATCTGCCAAACATAGTGCTATAGCCTATAGTACCTTAGTAAATAAAAACATGGTTATGAATATATGACATACCCATCAAATTGAACAGGCGGAACGGCGACAACTCAAATTTGATCTTGGGAAGTGAAACAAAAGCCCATTGAACGGCTCCCACCCAAGGCGATGTAGGTATTAGCCGTAACTTGACCCAAAGTTCCCCATCAATATCAAAATCTCGAACACCAACTGGCACGTAAATGGGAATAATGCTAAATTTTAGTGAGAGCATTAACAGCATACGAGCACCACCTGTATAACGTAGACCTATTTGGTACCTAAATGAAATAAAGGGATATAGAATCAGTGTAATGGAATATCGAGTTATCGCGGAAAAAAATAGGCTCCCAGATCACCAAGTATTTTGACAAAAAACATGCAAATCAGTTTCATAAAGATGTAGAAAATGGTACGGATGTCAGGTCAATTATCTCGAACGTTTGCTTTGATCGAACTCATCCACTAAAACTTATTGTTTTATATCATTTCGTAGCATCCAATGTCAACTTACAAAGCAGGATATTCACATTCCATTGAGTTCGTCATTCGATTTCCACGTAAACAATCAGTCTATCATGAACATTGAAATAGAGAAAATAAGCAATCCAATCAAACAAAACACAAGCATAATTGAATTGAGAACTTTAACTCACTGCAGATCATTAACGCGGCGGGACGTCCTCCGCTCGACATTCCTAACAGACAACGGCTCGTCCCCCAAAGAAAACTGCTTGATTTCAACTCTCTCAACATAGTCAGGCTTCTTCAAATTATCAATGACCGGCTGCAGCAACCCAATGAGCCAATTCTCAAGGCCGGCTCGATAAACCTTCCACAGCTTCCCCAACACCATGTTCACCCACTCCACCGACTCCTTCCTCTGCAAATCCTTCTCCAGAAACAGCGAAAAGCTCGTGGGCACTTGCGGCCATGCCCCGAGGCGGCCATTGTCACTCCCCAGCTTGCTCTTCTTCCTTGAAGTCCACAATTTATCAAACGCAACGCCCACAAAGAAGAAGAACACAAACAACCCCGCAATGTTTCGGTTTATTCGAGGCGATGGAATGGGATGTATCACTCCCAGCTGAGTTCTGAGCTTATCCACAAAAGGGTCCTCCTGAAAGCTGGTGAAATTGTTCCCCATTTGAACCGGCGACTCTTGGGAAAATTCATCGGCTTCCAATTCACCGGACAAACGCTTTATCACCAAGTTTTTTGCACCCCGTCTCGCTGAATTCGTAAGCTCTATGTTCATGGAAGACCCCGGAGCATCTGGCGAAACCGCACAGCAACTAAAACCCCATTTTCTTCTCACGCTTTTTCGAGGAAAATTGGCGATAAGCAGCTGCTTTCTTCTTCTTTTAGACCAAGGGAGGGAGACGAAGAAGTGGGTTTTACTTAGGTGGGCGAAATTTCCACATGGGCAGTGAGGAGGACGAGGCGGTGGCTGCGAGAAATCGAAGCTAGCAGATACTGACTGCAAAATCATTAATTAGCGGCGGAGATAAACTCAGAGCACCTGACTGAGATGTGGATGTAGGGAATTGCATTGGTAAACATGGATTCCCGCTCCAGAAATTCAATCCAAATTCCCAACGAAGCAATTAGCAAAAGAAAAATTCAAAATAAAAAGAAAGTGGCGAAACGAAAGTTGTTTAGCAGCAACAACGCCGTCGTGAGAGCTTGGTAATCTGAAGTGAAATGGGAACAAGCTGAAACCTCCATGAAAGCTCGGAGACTAGAAGTAGAAGATGGAGATGGAAAGCGAGAGAGTAATTGCTTTTGTATCTTCGTTTCGTCGATAAAATATTTGCGTGTTAAAGTTGAGGCAGGGAAGGCAAGAGGGAACAAAACTGAAAATTCGTTTGTGATGCTGGAAATCAGCATCGACATTCAAGGCCTCAAAATCTGGGAAGACGTGGATAATATGGTATTCCTACTCCTATTCCTTTTCCTAATTTCCTCCCTCCTTCTCTTCTCCTTTTTTTTTTTTTTTTTTTAAATTTATTATTTTCGTGAAAAACATAGATGCACGTGGTACGGAAGCCGACGCGGTTTATGGCAGTTTTTTTCTTTGTTGGAATTATATGGCAGTCCATTTTTTGAAACTTGATTCAACATAAAATGCCGGTCTACTTAGTGCCTCATCTTCCAACTATATCCTTTTTATTTGGGTCATACGACTATTTTCGTTTTTGGAAATTTATCTGACATGAAATAAAATAAAAAATTATTCATCCAACTAATCAAAATTAAGGGATTGCCTACAAGCCTACAATTGTGAAATGACATCTTTATGGCTGGTTTTGTATTGTTGTACTTTGAAAAAAAGCTGCTGTGAGAATAAGTGGCTGTGAAATAAATCAGCAGAGTGTTTGGTAAACTTTTTTGTAAAAGTGCTTTTGGAAAGAAAAAAAAAGCAATCTGATAGTGGGTATTTTCATTAAAGGAGCACTGTAGCTCCGTGTGCTTTGAAAAAAAACCAGTTTTCCAAAGCTGCAAATAGCAGCTTTATCTTTTTCCTTTGACTTCAGCTTATTCTCACAACAGCTTCCAAAATAAGCCATTTTTTCAGTTTACCAAACACCTAAAACCCTCACAGATTTTTTTCATGGATGCTTTTTTTTTTTAAGCACCTCACTCCCAAACCACCCCTTAGTATCAGGAATGGGTGTGCATTCAGGCCTTTAAGACCATCTCTAAATGGGATGTTAAATTTTGATAGCTTATGTGACACTTTGATATCTTTTAAAGTTTTGTTCTACAACCGATATATTAAAATAAATTATTATTTTTAATAAAAGACATTTAATTTAAAATTTAATCAGTAATCTGTTCACCTTTATTGATTGAAAAGAAGAAAATAGTAGGATAATTACATCGGCCAACTCAACATTAATTATAATTAAACTATTTAAAATTTAATAAAATGCATTTAATAAAAAAAACATTTGAAACTCCTGTCAAATTTGACAACAACCTCTTTTGCAGCCAATCCATGTCATTGCCACATAGGATTTGGCACTTCGGTTGGAGAATATTAGTGTGGTATTTTTTTACTGTTATAGTTGATGTGTACATTTTGACATCTCCTTTAAAGATGCTCTAAGGTTAGAAAGAAGACAATTATGAAATGACATCATTTAGTATCAAATTTGGTTTGGTTCGATTCAGCATCTAAACTATTGAAATCGAAATTGAACCAACCACTTTTGGTTCGGTTTGGATTTTTTGGTGAATTATTCTGTGAAGGGGTTAGTTTTTTGTTTGTTTCGTATTTTTGAGCCCACTCTTAATCAAATATTGTCGACATTGTGATCACATATTAATGACATAACAATTGCATACATACGTGTGATCAACAAAAAATTACGACCTAATGAGGATTAAACACATAAACAAAATAAGCTTAGCATACAAATCTACGAGGTCCACGTGATGAATACGTTTCATCCAACACGTTAGCCACTTAACTCAACATAGTTATAGGTCGTAAATGGCTGAGAAAATCTCCTATCCGTCCTCATACATAACAAGATATGATAGAGGGATAAGTTCATCATGATGGATAAGAAAATGATCATGAATGATTAATGACAAGATAACCAATCTCGATAACTATGATCAAGTTATAGGATACAATATTCAATGCGGGTAAAAGACCTCTTTAAACATAATCCTTAAATGCGCTATTTATCATGCATTTGAAAGACTGATTGGCTAAATGACTTGATTAGCTAGATAATATGACTTAAATCAATTAAGCACGTAACGTAGTGAGCACCTTAGTGAATCATCTTCAATTGAACACTTGCCCTTATATAAGACCTCAAACTATTGAACTTGATTGCTGGATCCATATTCATCCATTAAGCCTTTCTTAGTCATCGGAAAGTCATTGGCTCACACCAGTGTTAAGGTTTAGCCTGTCTTTTTCTCTTTCTTAGTTGCAAGAACATTTCGGTAATTGAACGTTTGTATGAAATTTGTTCCTTATACTATTAAAAATTTGATTATCTCGACATTTGAGATTTAAAAATTATTATTTTTACCGATTTTTCTTTCACTTTTATTTTATTCACCAATAGAAAGAAGAAAATTTGGCTCTCAAAATATAAAAAAGAAAAAAAAAAAAATCATGTTGCAAATGGGCTGGTGGACTTGAGCCTCAATCTCAATCTGGGCCTTCATAATTTTGAAGACTATTGAGTGTGGACTTAACATTGAGTTAGGGACATGAGTTCTGGTTGTTTCGGGCCGGTTTAACGTGGTCTATCGGATTGATTTGATTCATGGCTTCATCTCCGGATCACTTTTACCAAATTCACTAAAATCAACTAATTCAGACTCTTGAAATTTCATTAAACGGTTAAAGTTATTATAACTTGTAAAATGACTTTTATTTTTAACTGTTTGATCAAATTTCAAAAGTCCGAATTAATTAGCTTGGTGGAAGGGATCCGGAGGGAATTTCCCCCTAATTCCACCGGAGAGCTGCTAGACCCAACCCGTTGTCTTATTTCTCCACCCACGTTATATGTACACACACTATAAAAACTTAAAAAATTAAAATGTTATTTTCCCACCCACTATTATTCCTAAAATAACCCTATATATAATTAGAGATAAATTTATCTTAAAAAAAAGAATATAAACAAATAATATTACTCTCTTCTAAAAGCCAGAAAAAAACAAAAAAACCGTTTCCTTTCCAAATTCCAACTTTTGGGGGGGGATGAAGAATTATGGGTTTTCATTCGTTGCTTTTCCCCTTTTGTTTTCTTTTTCATATGCATTTCCCCTTTCCAAATTCCAAGGGCTCATCCAAGGAAAAGTTCAGAAATAAAGAAATAGGAATATATATTTGTTTTCGGAGTTCATTGCGGTTTCAAAATTAAAATAATTAACTGAAACCAAATGTTCAAAAACGAACCAAGGACGAAGCAATGGAGTTCATCACCATCAAAAGGCTTTGAAACAATGTGTGCCCAGTAAGAAGCAAATGGTGTGAGATTTGTGTTTCACCTTATGGTTATTCGAAAGGCAATTAATTATATAAAATTCAACAATACTATAGAAAGGAAAAGAGGGAAACGTTGTTCAAGGAAAACTCAATAAAAAACAAATCTACCCTAACCTAGTGAAAACGAATTCCAAGAATTCTCATAGGAAAACGTGAAACAAATTGCACCATAACCTAATGCAAATTCAAATAAAAAGTCACGCGATGCTTCAATTGTACGATGTCGACAAATCAAGATGACCCACATAAAATTATCTTTTACTTATTCGACGGAAATATAATTATCTACTTCTTCTATAGAAACGTCATATTTGAAGTTCCTTCTTTTTGCTTTCTTTGAATGAAAGGAGATGTGAATGATGAGTTAGGGTTTAAGGGAGACAAATTTTCTAAACATAGCGTGAGAGTTGTCACACCCAAACTTTTCTATTTTCTTTTCTATATAAAAAAAAGTAATGCAAAAGGGGGTAACTAAGGTCTTTATTAGTCATTTTACAAATAGACAAATTTGTAATTAAAAAATTCATAAACAAGTGGGTGAAAATATAAGATATTGGGGTGGAAATAACACCTCTCTTCCACCGCCATTTACCTTTCTTTGTTTTTTTGTTTTTTTAGTTTTTTAAGTTTTTGGTTTGAAGCTGAATTTACCTCCTCCTCCGTACTCTCACCACTTGCCACCCTCGCGTTCCCTCTCACTTCGCCCCCTGTGGGCTTAAAAGTTAAAACGACGGCAAAGATATACTGAAACGCCAACTCTCACCGTCAGCTGTGGCCGGGAGACCAAACAAACCTCCGCCGTTCTCTTATCGTTGATAATCCCTATCTTCTGACGCATCGCTTCTGCCTTCGCAATCCGGTTAGTTGCACAATTCTCATTGCTCTCTGTTTGTTTCCCGAGAAATTATTTTATTGAGAGGAAATTGGTTACGCTTACTTAATTTATACTCAAAGCTTTGTGCCTCACGAACTAGATTTTTATGTACGGCGATGAATTTACTAGTTTATGAAATAGAATCGAGCAGTTTTGATGTGCATTAGGGTTTTGGCTCTGCTTCTGAAATAGTTGAAGTACCAAATCTATTAAGTTACTTCAATAGTTGCCTAGCATTGAAGCTGATACCCGAGTAATTTCGGTACGATACGAGAAGGTCCTTTGCAGTTAGGGTGGGGTTTATTCAGACACATTATGCATATACTCGTGTTAGAGCACATTTTAGACTAACAGGAACCTAGGTTAAAAATGAAAAGAAAAACCTAAATCGAGGCAAGTCCGTTGTGCAACTTACAGGATGTCCTAGAAACAATGCTTCTGCCAGTCCTCCTTTTTCATACAACATTCCGAAATCTGGTTATTCTTTCCCTAATAACCAGCAATTTCAGTCTGGCACGGTGAGGGTCATTTCTTTGAATGAACATGAATTTATCTTGATTAACTGAGTATTGCTGCAATCGCTAGCAAATGACTGGTTGTTGTTTCGATATTTATATTCTTATATCCTTTTCCTAAAAGCAAAAGGCTGTCAATGAGTTATCGCTGTATTTTTTATCTGCTGTATACCTTTCCCTTACGATCCAGAAGGAAAGGTAACTTGAAAAGTGGTTTGATTTTTTCCAAAAAATTAATTCTTCTAAATCTTTTGTTGATTGCAGAATATCACACCTGCTACTGCACAAGAAACTGGTAATGCCTCATTGTCCTCAACTAGTTTGCATTCTGGTTCCTTGCCTGCTCCTACTTCAAGTTCCACAGTGAATATATCATCAGCTCCTAATGCGGGACCAAAAGCTTCATTGGTTCCCACTGTCCCATCTTTTAACATGACTCCCGGAATGCCTGGAACTCCCAGGACACCTGGCCTCCCTGGAATAGCTCACTCAGTGCAAATATCTTTTAATCCGACTGCACCATCTGCACGTATTGATTCTTCTTCAGTAGCCCTTAGACCAAACATGCAAGCAGTACCTGTTGCGTCATCAGCAGTTCACCCACATGTAGGTCCTCCTTACCCATCTTTATCTGCTATGGGTGCTCCCTGGCTTCCATCCCCACAGATAGGAGGCTTACCTAGGCCACCGTTTTTGCCATATCCTGCTGCCTTTCCTGGTCCCTTTCCTTTGCCTGTACATGTTATGCCTCTCTCTTCTGTTCCTTTACCTGATTCTCAGCCTCCTGGTGTCACTCCTGTGGGAAATACTGTAGCAAATTCTTTGTCTTCCGTTGGTTCTCGTCATCAGTTGGCAGGGTCTTCAGGGATGCAGAAAGAATTACCTCATCCTGGCGTTGGTACGCTTTTGCTTTCATACTTGGTAAACACTATTTGACCTTATAACAATCTATTAGGGCTCTCTCTTCTCTTTCTCTCTCTCTATTGGTTTATCCTTCCCCTTCATCGATGATAACTTAATCAATGCTACATTGCGTATGGGCCATTTATAGATGACAGGAACAATTCCCTGATGCAGGTACCGATGGTAGAGCTGTTGTCAATGAACAGTTGGATGCCTGGACTGCCCACAAGACAGAGACAGGTGTTGTATACTATTATAATGCTTTGACCGGTGAATCAACTTGTGATAAGCCTCCTGGATTTAGGGAGGAGGTACGTGGAAATTTTAATAACTTTTAGATTCATATGATATGAACACTTTGTGAAATTTCAGTTTGCAAGATGCCTAATCCTAAATATAACTACCAAATGTATCTAAGATGCAGATTGAAATATTTTTGAGGTTTGTTTTATTGCTGCTGCATTTCATTCTCAGGCCTTGAAGTTATCATGTTCATTCTATCCAGTAATATCTTATTTTAACCAGCACCTTGTTGTGTCCACATTCCAATATAAGTGGTGAGAAAATGGACCATATTCTTCTTCATATCCCTGTAGGTATGGAGCTTTGGTCCCTTATCTTCTCATGTGTAATTTATGACTTATATCTAGGTTGTTTTTTTATATGTTGACATGCTAGTATATTTAGTGTGATACGTATTTGGCCTACTGCAAATGAATATTAGATCTTGCAGTGTTTCCTATTGTATACCCTGTGGTAGTTTAGCTGTCTTCCCTGCTTTCCCATAAAATTCGTACAAAAATCACATCATTAGTTTTTATTCGACTGGAGATGGCTTTTTAAATGCTCTGAATGCTATGATTATGAGGATTTCATTGTATAACTTTTTTTCCCACCCTAATCTTTTCTTATAGAACTGTATAAGGTAAGATAGGGAGTTATTTAAAAGATAAGATCTAAAGTTCCAGTCTCCCTAGATCTGGTTTGAAGTAATTGCTTATTTTCTTTTTCTAGGCATCATGCATGACTTTATTTGACCATTGCTGTTGGGGATGTGTCTGATTAATTTCAACTGCTTTTTTGTGCAGCCTGGTAAGGTTTCTATGCAGCCAACTCCAGTTTCAACGTAAGTTCTACTTTATCCTGTTGGGGTTTCCCCTTTTTTTTTTTTTTTTTCACTTATCTCTTGTATTTTGGATGTTAAAGTTGTTTCAGAATGTTTTTGCGATATAAGAATGTTCTTTTATTCTTGTTTTGGTTCTCTTCTGTTTAGGGTGAATTTGACTGGAACTGATTGGGTATTAGTCACAACCAGTGATGGGAAAAAGTTTTACCATAACAGCAAAACCAAGGTATGGGCCCTATTACTTGTTTATTGAAATGCCTGGGGTATTCAGAAACACTGTTGTATGAATACGTGTTAGTACTAGTATTACAGACCTTATTGTATCTTGTTTTTCTCTGATCAGGTAAGTAGCTGGCAGATCCCAGATGAAGTGATTGAATTGAGAAATAAACAGGATAGTGACGTGCCAAAAGAACATACAATATCAGTGCCAAATAATAATTTAATGATTGAAAAGGGATCTGCACCAGTTAGTTTGAGTGCTCCAGCCATTAACACGGGTGGTCGTGAAGCCATGCCTTTTAAACCCTCAGTTGTGCAGGGAACATCTTCTGCACTTGATCTGATTAAAAGGAAGTTGCAGGATCCTGTTACGTCTTCGCCAATTTCAGCACCATCAGAATCAAATGGTGCAAGAGGAGTTGAGAGTACACCTAAGGGCCAGCAAAGTGAGAATATCGAAGATAAGCTAAAAGACACTAATGGAGATGGAAACTTGTCTGATTCCTCATCTGATTCCTAATAAGGAGACTTCTGATCGATATCCATGGTGTTTTACATATATTATTGTGTAGTTAGTCCTCTATTCGTTTATTTTTTCAATAGGAAATAGAGAGTTTAATTAACTAAATTGTACAACATAGAGGACAAGATGTCCACTGGAAGAAAAATATCGATTTCTGAACTGATTTGAGGGGATATAGTAATGGTCTAATGGTTTCTGTTCCATGGCCATATCCTTGTCCATGTTCTTTTCAAGAATCCATCTATAGTGCAGGTATCCCTGCTGAGCTATTACATTTGAATCTCCTTTGTTCTGATTTGAATTCTTATTCAAATGTATGTTGAACCCTTAAAAGCAACATGAGTCAGCAAGTAGTAGGCTAGTGACAAGATCCCCAGATTAGTTGGGTGTGTCCTTTGGCTCATAAATCTCTTTGGATTCACACGGTAAATCTAATTTTGGTTCTATCTATGTTCAATTTATATCTTAATGGTCATACATGATTTCTATTCTGCTTGTAGGGTCCTTCCATTGAAGAGGGCTGCTGAAGAAAAGGCTCAAGCAGAGTGTGCTGCTGCAGCAGCTGGTTTTAAGTCCATGCTTAAAGAGAAAGGAGATATTACTGTTAGTTCTCGTTGGTCCAGGGTAGGTGCATTTTACATCAGCTTGTGGTTTATTTGATGTGTTGAAGAGTCTTCCAGACAATGTACTTCTGGATGCTTTTGGTATAAATTCTACCAGTGTGTCTTCTTTTTGGTCAATCATGAATGTGCATCCAGCAGTTTAAAAAAAAAAAATAATAATAAAGTAGAATTTTATCCTTAAGCAATAACTTCATTATTAATTTTGTTTGTGTTAGTTGTTTCAATTTATTCTCCCTTTCATTTTAAAATGTAAATGATACAGGTTAAGAAATTTTTTATTAAAAAAACTTTTGAATGTATGAGATACTTGGTGTGCTAGAAAATTTATATGAACTTATTTTATGTTGGGGACTTTATGTAGGTGAAAGATAGTCTGCGGAATGACCCAAGGTACAAAAATGTTAGGCATGAGGATAGGGAAGTTTTATTCAATCAGTATATATCAGGACTAAAAGCTGTGGAAGAGGAAGCAGAACGAGAGGCAAAAGCTAAACGTGACGAGCAGGTAAAAATTGTGCATCTGCATTTGTTAGGAACTCCCTCATCCTCTTCCTTCCTCTTTTCTTTCTGTCTGTATAAGTGAATGGGACCTATAAGGAAACGTTTATTAGAAGAAGGAAATAGGTAATGATAAATTTACTTGATGAGAAAGGCTCTCCGCCTTTCCCACCTACTCTTCAATTTTGTTCGAAAGAAAATATGTATGCATAACATATATCTGTCACTTCAGATGGTGTGTTGGTGGGGATTTTGAGAATTAGTTCTTCAAAACAGTTGACAAAAAACCTAAATGATCTGTAAAAAGAGAGAATAAAACTGTATTGCATCTAGGAGTGTGTACTTCAAAAAAGAAAGCTAAAGATTTTGTTTCCCTTGGCTTTCAGGAAAAACTGAGGGAAAGGGAACGAGAACTGCGGAAGCGGAAGGAAAGAGAAGAGCAAGAAACAGAGAGGGTGCGACTGAAAGTTCGCAGGAAGGAGGCAGTTGCTACTTTTCAAGCTTTACTTGTGGAAACAATTAAAGATCCTCAGGTATTATCTTTTGTTCACTTGGGTTTTAGCTTCATTAGCTTAAGCTACGCATCTGCTATGAATTTCTGCACATTTACTATGGTATGGTGTGGTGTATCGTGTGTTGATAGATTATTAAACCTTTTGGCTTATCATGTACTCAGGCATCTTGGACAGGCTCTAAGCCTAAATTGGAGAAGGATCCGCAAAGGCGTGCAGCCAACCCTGATTTAGATCCATCTGACATGGATAAGCTCTTCCGGGAACATGTAAAGATGCTAAACGAGGTAATATATAATCCAGTGCTTCAATCTATTTCAATTTTGTTTTCATTGTTAAAAAAAATCTTCTTGTTTATAACTTGTTCCAGTTAAAAAATGCTGCTTTTGTAATTTTTTACTTTATTGGTTTGGCTTTTCCAGCGATGTGCACATGAGTTCAGAACTCTGTTGGCCGAAGTCTTGACTGCAGAAGCAGCGTCCCAAGAGACAGAAGATGGAAAAACAGTTCTTAATTCGTGGTCAACAGCTAAACGTATTCTAAGGACGGATCCCAGATACGACAAGACGCCAAGAAAAGAGAGGGAAGTTTTGTGGAGACGATATTCTGAGGAGATGCTGCGGAAGCAAAAGTCAGCAGTTGGTCGTAAGGAAGATAGGAAAACAGATGCTAAAAGTAGAAGTTCTATCGATGCTGGGAGGAATCCCTATGGATCTAGGGGTACTCACGATCGGCGATGATGTTTTTGGTTAAAGCTTAGAGACTGGAACTTCAAGTTAATTTCCCCTAGTCCTCGTAATTTTGACTCGAGTAGGACGGGTGACGGCTCGAGCACCAAAACGACACTTCTGTATTATACGAATTATATCGAGGTGATTAAGCTGATGTTGCTAGGTTTCTTGGTCGAATAGTTGCTGTTGCCCATAAATTTATGTCCAATTTGCCTTCTCAGTTCTCACTAAACCGATCCTTCTCAGTTGCCTCCGAATCTTTTACGTTTCCCTCTTTTTGTAATATATATATATTTTCACTTAATACATATCCCCCTTGAATTTTGAGTCTTTCAACTTCTGAGAAGGGCAAAAAGAAATAAAACTAATGAAAATGATTTGAAAATTTTGAGTTTTAATGGTAAGGATAAAATAAAAGGTAAAGTGAATAGTATCATGATTGATTTTTTAGTATAAAAATGTGATTTTTCGTTAAAATAAACAGTATCCCAGAGCTTTTCGTTAAAGTTTCCAAAAAGAATGCTTTGGTAGGAAAAGTCACAAGTACTTATGAGTCGCAGAATCACTTGTCGAACAAGCGCATGGCAAATGCCTTGTTAGGATACGCTTGAATTTTTAGCAAAACGAGCGGAAGTTTCCTACAATCATTACCAAAGGTGTGATATTTTTGTTTTAATATTAAAGAACTATCAACTGCATATTCTGAAAAGAAGAAAGCTTGGCTTATGAAAAAATCAACAGCAACTCCTGCTGCTAATGAATCAAGGGTGGACACGTATTCAAATTGTGATTAAAAAATTAATTACTTGGACACATGTTTACCTGTTATTCGTTAAGCTGCCGTTGATTTTTCAGCAACCAAGCTCTGGTCGAAAATGAGAAAGCTTGGCTGCTGAAAAGGTATCCAACAAAGTTTTTGATTGATCACAATATCATATTAATGCTCAGCAAAAAGAAAAACATATCAACCAAGCTCTGTTCGAAAATGGGAAAGCTTGGCTGCTGAAAAGGGATCCAACAAAGTTTTTGATTGATCACAATATCATATTAATACCCAGCAAAAAGAAAAACATATCATATGATTAGTATAGTACTTTCCTTTCATTGAAAAATTATGAGATATTTTTCACTGAACTCAGAATATAGAGTGCGACACATGTTATTACATAATTGGAGAAAAATGTATATGCAGGGGTTATGATTATCTCCTCTACTCTTTCTATCTCCTCATTTCACATTCTTTATTTTGTCTTTCTCTTTCTATACAAAATTAATATAAGATGTTGACGTGTCTTAACCGTGATAATTCAAATAGGAGGGGTGGGAAAAAAAAGAAGAAGAGAGAATTCTATGCGGTATATAGATCTCGAAATTTAAATTCATTTAAAAAAAATTCTAAAAAATTATCCAGATAAAAGAAAAATTACTGTTATTAGAAAAAAAAACTATAATGATTGATTTAGGGTAATACAATACAAAATTTACAAAATCCGATGACAGGTGCTAAAGTAGTGGATGAAGCTGGAGCGCCAGTTTCAAAAATTAGGGCTTCCAGTCTCTCTCTCTTCTGATCCTTCTAATCTTCTCCCGCAGTTTGCGATTGCTGATTAGGGTTCGCTGGAGGAGATTGTGCAATCGCACAGTTGTGTTGAGTGTTTCCCCTTTCAGAGGCTCAAGGTTCGCGGCCCCTGTCGGGGACTCAGGTAAGGTAGATTTCGTTCCGACGATTTGGAATTTGAAAATTGAAATTTGGAAGTACTGATATTATAACATTTCACTTTGTATAACGCTCCGAAAATCCATGGATGCCTTTATTTTTGTGTTCTGCTTGTTTCGTGTCGATTAATTGATTGAAGAGGAGTTTCTGCAACAAGGGTTTTATCATAATTCTTTAGGGATTTGATTGAGCAGTGTTATATTCCGCAATGGATTCTATGCATTTTTCTCCTTGGTTTGCTTTGCTGCGTTCAATCTTTTGCACAAGGATATGTCTTTTGTGTTTACAATGTGTATCTTTGAAAATTTCGATACAACTAGTTAGCCTGTTTTACTGAAAAGTAATCTGTTTTGTGAAGGATTGGAGTTGGGTTTCCGCTTAATCGAATTTCATGATAGTGGAGCTATATGGCAACCTATACAGGAAAAGGAGCCCCCTCAAATGGGTCTGTTTATGTTTGCAATCTGCCTGAGGGAACTGATGAAAATATGTTGGCTGAACATTTTGGCACCATTGGGTTGTTAAAGGTAGTGATTTTTACCGTTTATTCTTTAACCGACCTTCTGTATAAATGTCTTTGTATATCTGGAAAACTCATCAGCTTCTCCTGTGTTTCTCTTTTTAATCTTGCTTTCTACCATTTAGAAAGACAAGCGAACAGGTCGACCGAAAATTTGGCTATACCGAGACAAATTGACCAACGAGCCTAAGGGAGATGCTACTGTAACGTATGAAGATCCACATGCTGCATCAGCTGCCGTTGAATGGTTTAACAACAAGGAATTCCATGGTAATACCATTGGGGTTTTTATAGCCGAGTCCAAAAGCAAAGATGATCAGACTCATAACTCTGTGGTTGATCCAAGTTTTGGCGGTGATCTTGATGGACCAGAGGAAGCTGCTCAGGATACGAATGGGGGTGGTGGTGGTCGAGGTCGAGGTGATTCTACTGGGAAAGCATGGCAACAAGAAGGAGACTGGACGTGTCCAAATACAAGGTCTGTGATGTGACATTGGTGAGCAGCTCTTTCTTGCACTTTTGTTGGCATTTTCATTCTTAAATGTAAAGTTTATTCAGTAATAGCTTCTCATACTCTTTTTCTAACAGCTGTGCCAATGTGAATTTTGCATTTCGTGGTGTGTGCAATCGCTGTGGAAGTGCTCGACCAACTGGAGCTTCTGGTGGCGCAGGGAGTGGTGGTCGTGGTAGGGGTCGTGGCGTTGATGCTGGGGGCCGTGGTGGTCCTGTTGGTGCTCCTACAGGTGGACTCTTTGGTCCAAATGACTGGCCGTGTCCAATGTAAGACTGTTTTATTCGTCCTCCCCTCCCCCGTTTTAAGCCACTTCTTTCTTTATTATTATTGTTGTTGTTGTCGTCGTTGTTTTTAAGTTTCAGTCCCAAGTTTTGTCACGTATTTTTATATTCTGTTAATGACGTGGAATTAGTAGAAACATGATTTCTTGGTTTTTTTAAAGGACCTTTTATTCCATTCTCTTGTGGTTTTGATTTTCTTCACATTCTTACAAATCTATTATCATATTGCGAGGTTGTGGAAGTTAGGTAGTATCTTGCATCAACCTTGGTTAATATGTTGCCTACTTGCTAGGACAGAGAGATTTTATGCGTTAACTATTTTATGTAGCATTATAAGTTGGCCAAGTTCGATGGGTATATTTGCACTAGCCTACTAATTGATGGTATTTGGATATAAATATTCATTCCGTAAGCAAACTCTATTTTGTTTGGGTTTAGCAGTATCATAGAAATGTCATTTAAATGCGTGTATTATTGTTCACACTGCCTTGATTCTTCTTTTGTTTCAGGTGTGCCAACATCAATTGGGCAAAGCGTACAAAATGCAATATATGCAACACAAATAAACCAGGTCACAATGAAGGGGGTGTAAGGTATTGCATTACTATTACTTTAACCTATGCTTCTGTCAGTTGCCAATCAATTGCTGGTATCCATTGTGCGGGAAGATGGTGTAATACTGATAGTACGTAAATATAAATATGTACAGTCTTGGTCTTGTCATTGATTCTTATCTATTTATGTCCATACCTAAATGTGTTGAACCATCCTGTTTCCCCTCCCCCCACAACCCAAAGGGGGGAAAAATCAATTTTGAATAAAAGCCATACGCTATTGTATTTTGTGTAAGAAAATTTGATCATACTTTCTTCTCCTTCTAAAAAAGTTAATTGGTCTGTTTCACACACTAAAGGGATCCACTTTCTTTACTCTGCCCCTTTTTTTTTCTTAAACTCTCGTATTTCTATCTAGCTGAAGAATTAGATGCACACCGGTGGTGGTTAATGAAGAAAGCAGTATGCTGGTTTTTCCTCTTTTCTTAGGTTATCTCTAGATTCTCTACTTTTATTAGAAATATTTTTCAGTCTCTATTGAAACATTCTCGTGAGTTTTATAGAGATATACTGATTTTTCTTTAAATCTATTTGACAGGGGGGGACGTGGTGGTGGTTACAAGGAACTTGATGAAGAAGAATTAGAGGAAATCAAGCGACGTCGGCGGGAGGCAGAAGAAGTAAGATTTATATGCATAAGCATTATTTGAACATACATATCTTTTGTTCTGGTTTAGAATTGATTTTGTACCATTCTCAGGATGATGGAGAGATGTATGATGAGTTTGGCAACCTCAAGAAAAAATTTCGCGCTAAAACACAGCTAGAAGAAACTGGACGAGCTCTTCCAGGTGCAGGACGTGCTGGATGGGAAGTGGAGGAAATAGGTACGGATGCATTTTGTGGCATGATTATTCTTAATTAGGAGGTTTGAGTTTTAGATTTTAAATCCTTAACTCTAGAGGTATGTACATAAGATGTTAGTTATTATCGCATTCTTCAACATGATTGTCCTTTTTCCTTTTTCCTCTTGATTCTACTTGGAATGTTTGGACATTTTTATTTACCATAGCACTTGAACGAAGCTGGTTTTAGGAGTTGTTGCTGCTTTCTTAGTCAAGCAAGATCCGCGTTTGGATTAGTGATTGACTTAGTTTGAAAAATGATATGGCAGGTGGCAGAGAGAGAAATAGAGAGAGGGGAAGGGAACACGATGATAGACCGAGCAGCAAGAACAGAGACAGAGATGATGGTTATAGGCGTCGAAGTCGAAGTAGAGAAAGGGAAAGGGATAGGGGGAGAGATAGACCTCGAGACCATGATTATGATCGAGAAAAAGAATACGGGAGGGAGAGGGAGAGGGATCGAGACCGGGACCGGCACAGGCACCGTTATTGAACGTTATGGGACAGTTTCCCAGTTTTGGTCCTCCGTGGAGGTGCATTTGTGTTGAACTTTGTTTTACTTTGCATTTGAAGCTAGTCGAGTGCGGAATACGGGTCTGCTCTCCGCGATCTGCTCTCCATTCATGTGTAATTTGGTTTCCATGAGTTTATTTGCACTATCAGAATTTTGCTTTCAACATTTCTTTTTAAGTTATGAATATTATCAATTGTCTAATGGGAATGGGTTATTTTTCGTCATTGGATGGTTGGTTTATCTGTCTTTTAATCCCAATTTTTCATGTATACTAGACCTGTAAACGGGTCGGGTATATTGGGTTTGAGTCGGGTTGAACCTGATCCGTTAAGTTAATGGGTCATCCGAACCGAACCTGTTAAGCTAATAGGTCATCCGAACCCGACCTGTTAGGCTAACGGGTCATCCGTTTCATCCGTTAACAATTATTATTATTATTTTTATTGCATAAAGTTTATTTTTTGTTATTAAGACTTTATTAAAATTACTAAAATATCCTCACCTAACGGGTGTTAACGGGTTGATCCAAAGTGACCTATTATTTAACGGGTTGGGTCGAATCGAGTTAACGGGTTGAGTCCAAAATGTCAAGCCTAATGTATACTAAGCATCGATGCCATATATCATTTGATGCTATGATATTTGACATTTTTAGTGAAAATACCTCGTTTTACTATATATCAGGAAATGATTTGAAAACCGAGACACATTGAGTTGAAGAAAATGTCTTAATCATTATGGCAATCAACCAATTTTTTCATTCTTTTTTTTCATAAATATTTTTAGATGCTTAATATTAAAGGAAAATTAATGAAAATGATTTGAAAACTTTGAGATTTAACGATAAAAACAAAATAAAGGGTAAAGTGAATAGTACCAAGATTGACTTTTTAGTGTAAAAATGTGGTTTTTTGTTAAAGTGAACAGTATCGGGAGCTTTTTATTAAAGTTTCATATTATTAAATGGTGTGTATCCAATAAAAAATAAACACATTAATTAAAACTAAAATAATAATTCAATCATCAATTTTTTCGATATCATATAATTTATAAAATTTTACGTATAAATTTAATCCCAACGACAGCATACTAAGTGACAAAGGAATATTATGATTATCAATTACTTGAGAGCAACCATCTTGACTTGCAGAATTTGTCATCTGCAAACTGACAAAAATATCCCCACGTTATCTTTTTTATTTTTTCTTCTTCTATTTGCTGAACCAACACGTGTTTTTCTACATTATTCAAAATCTTGTTGGACGGATTTCCTAATTCCTTTTGTTTTTGTTCCTTTCTGGTCAGAAACAGTCTTCTTCTTTGATAATTGGGGTTAGGGTTGGACAAGACCATACCGCCCTTTTATTTAAATCCCTAATATTTTTTTGTCTCAAAGTTTTGATTAAGATAGTTCTCACATTAGATAACATCAAAATGAGTTTGAATGAGCATTTTCCATGAGTAATTCAATTCACAAGTGACGTTAGTTTCCCCTCTTTTCAAATAAACAAGCCAAAATCATCACATTATTTAGCTATAAAAGTAGAGAGAAAGTTCAACATGACTGCTTGATGAAGGCAACTCTAAACCTAAAATTAAATGAGATCAAAATACAGAAAATCTCATATTTTCATTATAAAAAAAAAACCATACAGATATCATGATCAGTCAGTTTAACCCCAAATTTTCTCTTTGTATGGGGAATGGTTCACGGATTAAACTAAAGGATATAAAACAATGTTGATGGGCGATGATGCTACTAAAAGGAAGGGATCCTCCCCTCCTAATCCATGGAAATTCCGTTGAAATTTGATCAAACGGCTAAAGTTATTATAAATTTTAAAGTGAGTTTCTGTTTGTAGTTGTTTGATCAATTTTCAACTGCACGAATTGCTTGATTTGATGAATTAAGAAGAAAGAATTCGAAAATAATGCTTTGCTTTCCCTACTAAAAGGTCAAAACTTGTACCATTTTATTTATTAAAAGGAGTCACTGCACTCCAAATTTGTGTACAGACACTTGCCTTTTGCCCCCTCCCCTGTCTTCTGACACACAACATGCATATGTCCTTTTACCCATTTTCTGGCGGTCTCTGTTAATGCAAATTGCAGGTAGAGAGGTTTAATTTCTTGAATCCGTTAATTCCAACAGCAGCAGCCGCCGCCGCCATGCCACACGTCTCCGATTTTCAAATACACATTAATGGTCAGCAAATATTCTTCGTCAGCGAGGTAATCAAACGAAAAATTCTATGGTGTTTCGGAGTAGATCATTACTTTTTTGCTAATTACAGCGCACTTCTTTTGCAGGAGATTTTGTCAACATATTCGGCAAGGTTGACGAAGATCATCAGGCAAGAAAGGAGAGGAACCCAGATCAAGAATTCCGGTATCAGAATCGATGACTTTCCCGGAGGCCCTGACGGGTTTGAGTTGGTTTCTCGATTCTGTTACAACAATGGGAGAATCACGCTCACAGTTTCAAACGTGTGCCTCCTCCACTGCTCTGCAATCTTCCTCGGCATGACCGAGAAGCTTTCACCCCGCAATTTGTTGCAGAAAACAAATACTTTTCTCGACGGACTTTTCGAGTGGTCGTTGAAAGACGTACTAGCCTGCCTGAAGAGCTGCCACTCGTTCTTCGACTGCGCAGATTCGTCCGGTCTTTTAGACAAACTCATTACTGCACTGCTAACAAAGATCGCTCAGAGTTCTGACGTAAGCAACCTCATTGCCTCGTCGCCTTCGTCTTCTCCGGAAACTGCATCTGGGTTCAGACTCTCTTCCAGCACCCCAAAATCGATCAGGCCGAGCTCGTCCAGCAGAGCGTGGTGGTTCGACGACGTGGCCGTTCTGCCACCAAATATCATTGCAAAACTCCTCCAGAATTTAGGTGCTTACGGACCCAAAAACAACAGCCTGATCCTCACCAGATTCCTCCTCCACTACTTGAAAATCTCAGCCCAGAGAAAGCCCGGGAACTCGAAATGCGAGCTCGGGAGGCTCGCAGACACGGCGGTTCACGGCGTGATCTTGGTGGGCAAAAAGGTGTTTTCATGCAGAGCTCTGTTCTGGGTTCTGAGGATTGTGTCTGGATTTGGAATTAGCAAAGAGTACAAAGTTGGGTTGGAGAGGTTGATTGGTGGTATGATCGATGAAGCCACGCTGGATGATTTGCTGGTGTCGGGGCACGACAGGGGGGTTTATGATGTTAATCTCGTGATTAGGATGTTAAGAGTGTTTGTTAATGGCGAAGGCGTTTCAGTGCAGAGGTTGAAGAAAGCTGGGAGATTGGTTGATAAGTACTTGGGTGAAATATCACCTGACCAGAATCTCAAGGTTTCTAAGTTTCTGGGAGTTGCAGAGAGCTTGCCTGATTGTGCTAGGGACTGCTTTGATGCGGCCTACAGAGCCATTGATATCTATCTTGAGGTAACCACTCCATTGCCATGCATTACCTTAATTCTTTACCCTTTTGTTTTTATTTTTTAGTGTGATTGATTGATTGTTAATCGTCGATTTTGGATCGAATGTTTGACAGGCTCATCCAAATCTTTCGTTCGAAGAGCGGGCGAGATTATGCAGATGCCTAAATTATGAGAAGCTGAGCTTAGAAGCATGTAAAGAGCTTGCCCAGAATCCTAAGATCCCACCAAGGGTTGCCATTCAAGCACTTATTTCTCAAAACTCCAAAATAACACCAACACAGCCAAAACTGGTTGTATATCGGAGTCCGCATTCTCATTTCCTTTCATGTTCCGATATGGTTTGGTACAAGAACGGCGGTGTTGAAGAAGACGAATCGACGTCGTTAAACTTGCAGAGGATGCAATGGAGGGTGGTGGAGTTGGAGAAACTGTGCAGGCAAATGAAGAGGCAAATGTCAAGGATGGTAAAACATAATGTCTTGACGACTATCACTCCAGCCCACACTAGAGCTTTTCCCAGACTTTGTTGATCCTTCATGTTTCAAATATTACTGAGGGTAAAACAGTAAAAGTATGTTAATATTTTGTATTCTCCCTTTATATTTACTCTGGAGATCAAAGTATGTAATTGGGGTTTATTGCTTGTAATTATTCCATTACCTGATAAGAATGATTTCATTTCATATCTAGTACAATAGAGTAGGAATGTTTAACATAATTAGTTTTTCTCAAGGTTTTAAAAAACTCTAGGTGCTAGTCGGGAGGCAGGCTAGGCCGACTAGCCACCGCCTAGGACGCCTAGCCCTTACTGAATTTTCCTCTACATTTTGGCCTAACTTGCATTGGTCCTCCACCGTCTAGCACTTAGGTGCCGCCTAACACTTAAGCGCCGTCTAAACCTATTTTTAGAACAGTTTTCTATTGCCTTTTGGGGCAAATATGTACTGTGCAACGACGTAGTTTAGCTCTATAGTCTTGAAAATATCATTTGTCCGATCAAAGACGTTATCTCTATGGATTATTACAGACGTTAGAATTTGCCCTATGGCCTTCTAATTTAATCCGACACAGGACGACATAAAATTGTAGCAATTAAATGCATAAGCAAAGGTTAACTTTTTAATTTGTGTTTTTGTGTACGTGATTGCCTAGTTGAAGAAAAAGTCCAAGAAACTTGATCAATTAATTGAAACCATTGGCTTAAGCAGTATTAGAAGCCTTGTATCATGCATGTGAGCGACTAATGATGCCATTAATTTGTATTAATCCCGTGATTATACAGTAATTAAACACAACAAGCCATCTCATGTTTGATGGAATCCCCATTTGCATTCTCTCTGTTATGGCTTGCGATTCCTCATAATCTAACTATAGATACCACCTTATGAGATTTTCACCTCATACGGTTCCGTTCAGAAGTTTGAACCATGAATTCAGAAGTTTTGAAGCAAGATATTCCTGATTAAGGAATTCCTTCTTCAAAGTGAAATGGCTTATCTACTAATTAGTCTATTAGATCACATGAACATGTTAACTCTGCGTATGACAACATCTTAAACCCTTTTGACTTCCCATCTCGAACGGAATGAAACCTAGCTATCCTAAAAGGACTAGAGCCAACGCAACATTTCAAGGGGCCGTCGTTATTAAGGATTAGAGCTAACACAAGCTAAAGCAAGCGTAACTTTTCGAAAGCTAACTTAAGGAGACAAATCTGAGCCGGTGAAATTGGGCACATGACGTGTCGAAAGAATAGTCTACTTTGATACCATAATAAACTTTGTAGACCCATGTAAGTCCACCACGAACATCACCGATGTTATTCAAACTTAATCACATATTGCTAGGTATTGAATTTGATTAGAAAAGATCTCGATGATATTAGGGGTGGAAACTTCCATATATTAATTATATTATTTTGTCATATAACCAATGTGAGAGCATAATCTCCAACAATCCTCCGTAATGCAAAACATCAAAATGGGATCTTCGTTCGACGCTAATTTAAGCTCAAATTCTTTTCTTTCCTTTAATCATGGATTAATTAGCAAATTACTAATCACTTTCCCAGGGGATGATACTACACAGACCAAAATTTTAAACCAAATTTGGTAAACGAAATAATGTGGTTATTGATGATTGAATTATCACTTTAGTGTTGATTAACGTATTTATTATCTATTGGTCTCCCTAACATTATACTTATCTCTAAGTTTATAATTTAATAAATAAATTAAAGGTTAGGTGGGAGTACAACATCGACATGACAGGTTTTGCTTGTTAGGAAATCATATTGGCAGGCTCACCTTAAATTAGATTAGAGAAGGATTAATAGTTAAGCCTACAATATTAATTATATTTAGGCGTTATACGTTTTATACTTCCTTTCTCCCTTCCCGTGCGTGTAAAGTGCAAGAAGAAATTTCATTTTATTATGTCAGCATCACTTTATAATTTTCTCACCGGCTCTCACTTTATACCTAAACAATTTTGCAGGTGGCAATGTATGCGCTTTTGGCAAGAAAAAGGTAGGATTGTAATTCGAAGGTGGTTATATACGTGTTTAGGTCTGCTGGTCACGGCAAAATATCGTTTCAATTGTATTTGAGTTTAAATTTTCATCTTTATAAACTGTTGATTCAATTTTTATAATTTTTTTAGTGCATCAACATGTTATAATAAGTGGAAGAAAAAAATGAATAGGTATGAGTATACACTTTGAGTCGAATAATAGGTCTGACTTTTAACAGTAAACATTTGAAGTGTTACAAGTGGAAGAAATGACGGATGAGCAAGCGAAGGCTCACCAAAATAGCGTGTCAATTGAGTCGTCCACCACCGAAATATACGGACTATAGTCCCACCCTCCACGTTCTTCCCGAGATAACCTTTATCACTTCCATAACTTTCGGTCCAACAGAAATGCGCTTCCCTTTCCGAGCAAATTGTAGCAATGATGCATTAATTTTAACTTAATTTGAGTAATGATTCATCAACTAAAAATTTATTACCTCAACTCATTAAAACATGCATCTATACTCTCTTAATTAAAAGTATATTACCATTGGTTCTTTAACTTTAATCCAACTGGGGAAATAGTCCTTCAACTTTAACTCAATTAGAGCAATGATCCATCAACTTTAACTCAATTGTAGCAATGGTCATTCCAACATAACTCATTTTGACAAAATTCTAATGAAGTTGACGAAAATGACCATAACTACACGTTTTGATGAGTTGATGGATTCTAATTGTAGCAATAATCCTTTCAACATAACTTATTTTGACAAAATTCTAACGAAATTGACGAAAATGACTATAGCTACACATTTTAATGAGTTAAGAGACTAATGGTAATTGATTTTTAGTTGAGAAACTATTCCTCAAATTTGATTAAAATTAAGGGACAATTTCTACAATTTCCTTTTCCCTTTCAATTCTCAACCTGCAACCAGCACCAACCTCCAAGAAGACTCGGGGCAACATCGTAAATTAAAAATACAGGCAGGGGTATTTTTGTCGGAACCGCGTCTTCAAAAGCACTAACCTTTTCTCATCAGAAATCGCATGCCAAATTGCCAAATGCCAAACTTCCTCTCTCTTTCCGTACTCCCCTTGTATTAATCCTGTGTGTGTCCAATATTATATATATACACACCGCCCGCTTGTGCTTATCTTTCAGTCGGCTCGACATTTGGGAACATTTTCCCGGAAAATATATTTTTCCCCGGAAAGTTATCTTTCCCTCAAAACACTCTTATCTCTGACCATGTACCTAACGGAAATCTCCAACTTCCCGTCACTCCTTCCCTTCCGGGGTGCTAAGAAACATTCCGTTCCGTCCAATTTGGATCTCATCTCTAGCTCCTTCGATGACGCTGTGCTCCGCCACTTGAAATCTCTCGGTCCGCCGTCCATCAGCTTGTCCTGGCTCTCCAAGGCCGTTGATTTTCTCGCCTTGACTCACTCCGAAGCGAGAAACCTCATCTCCGATCTCAAGGTCGCGCCGCCTCTAGATGATTCGCTCGCTTGGTATTTGGACCATAGCGTCAAGCTCTTGGACCTCTGCAACTCCATCTCTGCCGAGATCGAACGCCTTCGCCAGCTCCGCCTTCATCTCACCTTCGTTCTTCACCTTCTCGGCGACCGAAAGGGTGAAGAGCTCCCGTCGCCGGAGAATCTCCGCCGATCTCGCATGTCTCTATCCGATTTCGATCGCGGTGCTTCTTCTGGCTTTGGAAAGCGGAGCAAGGCCGAAGTCTTGGTCAGAGATCTGAACTTGGGCCTGACTCGCCTGAGCAACGCGCCACGTGGCAAGATCTCCAGCGTAGCAAAGCTCGTGCGTCGAACAGTGCGCGCGGTGGGACTGGTGACTGTGTTCATCGCCGGAATCGCGGTGTCGACAATCCACGGATCTCCGGATATGGTTAGGGTCCGAGCCTCGGCGGAGTTTACATGGGCCGAGTCGTTCAACGAGCTTGAATCGGCAGTCTGGGCCGAGTTGAAACGGCGATTCGGGCGCGGCAATGACGAGCAACTGGAAGGGATGTTGGAAGAGTTGGATGACGTGGGAACACGTGTTAAGGAGGCGTGTGGGGTCGTGGATGACCTGGCAGGAGTTGCGGAAGTGAACAAGGAGGAGAAGGAGAGGTTGAACGAGGTCGTAAAAGAGCTGGAGAAGGCAACGGCGTCGTTTTCGGATGGGTTGGATAGGTTGAGTAACGGAGTGAACGAGATGTTTGATGGTGTTTTGCGCAACAGAAACCATATGACGGAGAATGTTAGAGTTAGCGGAGTGGGGAAAAAGCCAAGAAATTGAAATCTTAAAGCAAGAAACAACCTCCAAAAGTACAAGCACAAATTGCAAAAAGATTGGTAGAACGACATGTCGTTTGCCTTGTAAATTGTAATCGTTCTCTTGGCTTTACTTTTACCGATGAAGCAAATTATAATCGGTGTTCTAAGTTCTAACCTCTTAATACAAATGTCAATTACAATTTAAGCCATTTTAATCATGTCAAATGTGAAAAGTAAAGCTCATTTTCAAAAGTTTTATGTTTGATTATAAGAAATAATTCACGGTTCATTTGATCTGTTGTCGATACATGAAAAATTCTTATTAAAAACGTCTTGGAAAGTGGGAAGATATGATTGACTTCTCACTCATTTTGATGTGATGATTAGAAGATTTCTTACACGAGGAGGTTTGTTTTTCCTCTTTCGAAGTCAGCATTTTTTAGTTTTATGAAATGAAGGAGGTTGAGCAAATTAGGGTTTAGGATGGTGTATGTGCATGGAGTTAGGTATATTGAACAGTTTCACTTTATTTGCAACAACATAAGAAAAGTCGACATGTTTGCATTTAGCTTTCTTTCTTTGAGATTTAGGATAGTTTAGAACTTTATATTAGTTTTTTTTTGTCAACTGAAATATGCCACTGAAAGACTACTGAGACAAAGATGGGTTGTCAAGAATGTAGAGGAGGTATGATGAATAGTTGGTCAGATCTAATATGGATCGTACAGTAGTTGGAGTCGGTAGTTTTCCTAGGGTTCCCTCATCTAGGATCCCTAGAGAAGAGGATTAAGTTAGCTCTTGCAAACAGCTTGATGCATTGTCTCCATTCAACCCTTTAAACGAAATGCTAACTAATACATTATACAACGAGCGTATTGCTAATTATTTATAATAAACTAATTATTTATTTATCTTGGTGGTATTTCTCTTCTCAGTATTGAAATATATCTTAAATTCGAATTCTCCGTCCTTTGGATACAAAAAGAGCAAAAGACTGTTTACTACTCTCATGTTTCGTGGTTTTCAACATTTAGTACATCAATTTTTTTTCATCCCAGAGTCATACCTAAAGTGTAAATTTTGGGACAGTCTCATACATCCGTTAGTCAAACTGTTAAGTTTCCAGTTAAGTGATGATGTGGCGCCCATGTGGACAATGACTGGGCGCCACGTGGGTCCACGTGGATTTTTTCTTTTAGGGGTTCAAAAAAACATTTTCCCGCCCAAAATTTTTTCCCACACCCATGTACCTACATTTTTTCACGACAAAAGTTTTTGAAAAAAAAATCATCTGCTTTTTTTTTTTTTTTTTTCTTCTTCTTCCTCGGGGGGACGAATTGGGTATCAGGGAAAGGAAGGGTGTCGATGGGTAGGGGTGGAGGGGATGGAGGAGTGGAGCCGTGGAGGGGGTGGAGGGTGGGGAAGACGAAGGGGAATTGGGAGGGTGGGATTTGGGAAAAACGTTGAATAGCACTAGCCTTATCGTTGTTCTTAGCATCTAGTTTCCATATCCAAAATCCAGAATTCCAAATTAGAAGACAGAGGGTAGTAACAGTCTTTTGCCCTTAAAAAAAATTAAAAATTACAAAAAAAAAAAAAAAAACCCCTTCATCTTCCCCAAAAAGCAACATTCTCAGAAGAATTAGGCCCCCTCTTCTTCCCGAATCCAACAACTTCAAATCCAATCAAAATTACAATCATAGCCATCCAAATTATCAACCCTTTTGTTCCCAAATCCAAAGAACCCTAATTCACAAAACCCAATTCCATATTCAAATCAAACACGCAAAACTCACAAAATCCAAAAAAATGAAGCAGAAACAACCCACTAAGAACGGGATCGTGTTCACCAGCTTCTCCATCAACGACGTCTCTGTGGTCTTGTCCAGAGTCTCTACCACGGCGACCCAGACAAGCCGGTTCGCACTGAGTCGGCGGTGTGAGAGGCGAGAAGTGGATGGCGATGACGACGAAGATGTAGATTTCAGGCCGACGAAAGAGGGGAGCGTGAGGGTGGCGGAGAGGGAGACCTAGTCGAAGGTGGAGTTGGAGCCATAGGGGGAAATGGCTCGGGCTAGGAGGGCCTAGGACAGAGCCACGGAAGTAGACGAAGTCATGGATTCTGCTGCTGCTCTGTGGTAGGAGGAAGTGTTAATCCAAACCTTATAACCTCTTCTCTCTCTGTGTGGCTTCAATTCCCATAAATTCCATTCCTTAAAAATCAAAGGGAAATGAAATCGAAAGCCCAGAAAATGCAAGAAAACCAGTGGGACGTCGAGAGGTAAAATTGAATTTCTCCTTAATCAAAATTGAAAATCTTCAAATCCGAAACGATTGATAAGTTTTTGGGAAAAAATTGGGTTTTTAAATTGACTCTGACTCGGAGCCGTTGGAGAAACAAATTTGGAAGGTTGGAGAGAGAAAGAAGAAGAAGGAGGATGAACTTACACGGCGAGACGAAGATGGATCGGTTGAAAGAGGTCGGGCGGTCGAATGAGAATCGTATGGACTGGGCAAAGAGGGTCGCGGCCGTGACGTTAAAGTGCGGGGGGGGGGAAGCGAGCGGAGAAGCTGGAAGTGGGGGAGGCGAGGGCGCGTGGGATCTGGGTTGGGTGGTTCTGCTTTTATTTTAGATGTTGGGTCAACTGGGATTTAGAGAATAGAGGGAGAAGAATAAGATGTTCGAAAGAGAAGAAGAGAGTTTTTTTTTTTTTTTTTTTTTTTTTTTTTTTTTTTTTAATATCTACGTGGAACCTTTATTGACACGTGGCGCCTACTCATTATCCACGTAGGCACCACATCATCATTTAACGGAAGACTTAACAGTTTGACTAACGGATGTATGAGACTGTCCCAAAATTTACACTTTAGGTATGACTCTGGGACGAAAAAAACTTGATGTACTAAATGTTGAAAACCACGAAACATGAGGGTTGTAAACAGTTTTTTGCCCATAAAAAAAATATTCATAATGAAGTTTAAGGGTGGGTACAGTTTGATGTTAGGCATGAGGAAGATGAGAGGGAGATGAGGTTTGCCCAACTTTCCTAATTCTCAAGTTTGTGACTCGTGAGAGAGATGGGAGAAGTGGGAAAGCCAGTCTCCCACAAGCTACGCCTACTGTGCAATTCCAAACTCCGCACATTGCGCACATGGTAAACGTGCATTGAGAAGAAATATAAGATTAGATTGTCCGCTGACATTGTAAAAGTGCAAATCTCTCCCCTCATCTCAGAAGTATAAGATTGATTAGGGACAATCTTATGCCTTAAATAATTCCACTATTTTATTTAGGGGTGTGTTATCCACACACCTCATTTTACTTCTCACACACCCCTGGATAATTTATGTCCTTAATCTTCTTCAATTCATCCGATTTGACGGCTGAAAATTAAAAAGGTGTGAGAAATAAAATAGAATGTGTAGATATGACACCCTTTTTATTTAAGGTTTCACCTCCTCCACATTCGCGCTTTTTTTTTTCGAACACCAGTTTTTCCTTGTACACACGTCCATTTATTTCTAGCCTTTGAATTAATTAAGTCAAACAAAATCAAAGATCAGTAATAAACAAGAGTACATAAGAAGAAAAGTCGTTCTTCTCATTTACAAGCGCTCAACAGAAACTCTGGAATTCTAATACACGCTACTTCTCTTTCGGTTACATAAACAACATTCCAAAATAATCAGTTACAAGTTACAACAAAGCTGTATTAAATTTTCTTCAACAAGACGCGGGCGGAGGAGCAACTTCTAGTTATGCGCTTTCGAGGTTTTAGTGTTGACAACAAATTTAATGATTCCATGAGATGCTGCTTGAATGCGTTGTGAGGAACAATGCTCTCAATGGCAGGTGTGTTCTACATCTTCCGCAGGGAACGGTATTGCAAGCGAACATTCTCTCCAGTTGCAATAATCTTGAGCAAGTACCTGCAACAATACACCCACACACACACTCACTCAATCAAACAAGCATGCTCACACCACATATATATAGGTATAACTTGTAGACTCGTGGGTAATAAGGCAACGTGAAAAAAATAAGCACATTACGTGACAAAAGCACAGAGGTTAGTCATGCTAACTCACCAGCCATTCAGACACTGGGATGTGATGACCGCTTCCTTGCCAACAAATTTTTCTGGAGTCCTCCTGTTCCCCTGCATAATTAAGTATTCACTTTACAAGTCCCACCTATTTGAACCAGAAGAACCATCATTGCCAGATAAGCAATGAAACAAACTCACCTTAATTACCACTTTTTCATTCACAGAAAACGGGTACTGCACCCCACGAATCCCATCATCACCAATATCTCCATTTTCCTGCATAGCACAAAATATTATTCAGTAAAAATGCTTGAAACATGGATGTTGGTGTACAATAATCTGTTAAACCTTTCCCATAAAGTTCCCGTGAACAAGATATTAAGGTAGTGATGTTCTGATGACGGCTTGCATGACTTCAATAGTGTAAATGGGCTAGGTAGCATTTTTATTACACACCTTGTTTGGTCTTCTTGAAGCCATTTGGTCAACCAATTCTTTCCGACGCTTTCGGACAGTCGCATTATGAAATAGCCTTCGATCATCCTCATGCTTCACTGCTGCAGCTGCAGCTCTAAGCGCTGTTGAGGAAATGATTTTATGTCAATATACAAATAGAAATATATTGCTCATAAAAGTAAATGGGAATGTAGGTGTAGCTTGATGATCCACAGCTGAAAAATATAATGTGTGCATTTGTACGCTTTTAATTTTTCAGAAAGAACATGAAATAGAATGGAATAAGAATTTATTTAGGAAGCAATAAAAAGAAAAATGGAATGTACCAAGATTAGGAACCAAAGACCCGGTCTCAATTTCTGCACAGCAGAGGGTGCATCTTGACTGTGACAGGAAAAAAAGAAGTTATGATTCTAGTCCCTTCCCATCTGCAGGTTATAAATATACATGCGCAAATCCCTGAGCCCACTACAGAGCAATTATAGCAGCATTTCTAATATTTCTTCTAATACCAGGAGGATAGCCTACTTACTGTTTCAATGACTCTTCTCAACATGAGACCACCGAATGAATGCCCACAAGAAACTAACATAGCATCTTCGAGGAATGACCCACTAAAGCATTTACAGATCATACAGAAAAAGGTGAAAAAAGAAGAAACTTTAGCACATAATCGAACAGAACATTATACGAACAAAACATGTAAACATGATGAACAAGTGGAAGGACGAATTTCCAAAGAAAAGACTTCTTTCAGAAATATGAAAACAGTGAGACTCAATTTAAAAGTTTGCTACGCAGGTAAGGAATTAAGTTCAGGGACAAATAACAACTTACGATACGGGATCTGAGAGAACACTTCTTAAAGATGGTTCCTTGTTTAAACTGTTTCGAGCTACCTGAAAATTCAAATTTCAAAATACAAAAGCTGTCAGCCTGGGGCATGCATGGGTTTAAAGACTAACAATTGCCTTTTTGGTTAATCCTGTCAACAATTTTTTTGAAAGACTCCATCTATGGCCTTGCTGTGCATCAGCTACTTGAAGATAAAACTTACATAAGTGTTATCTGAACGACTGCCCAATACATCTTCCTCAGCAGAAAGATCATCCATAAACTGGCTTACAGATATTGGGACATAGCTGTGGGGAATGACATGACCAGCCGCTGCAATTGGAGAACAATCTAATATAGCATTACCTTGCGGCATGAGCCTAAATGCAAGCGATGCCCTACAAACACGAAATGCAATTATGTTAACTCCAAATGAATTTCCTATAAATTTGATTGAAATGGTGGAAAAATAAAGCACTGCATGAGAACAGCCAAGGCAACCAGATAACTTGTACCTCCCACCACTACTAATGCCAGAGGAGTAATCAGGTGCAGCTTTATATGGTGCAGCAGGGCGAAGGCCAGCAGTAGCATGGCTGAGTGCCTTGCCTGTAAGCAGTAAAAGATCCCCAGGAGCTGACCCACCATCTGCTATGTACCAACGACCATTGGGGTCACATACCTAAACAAAAAATAGTTTTCACAAGTAATTTTCAGAAATCATGAAGTGAATGATCCTCTGTCAGAAGGGTTTAGAAAACAATTGAAACAAATGATAATAAGATGTAAAGCTCATATATGCAAACGACAACCAAGTAAAAGAAGGGCACCTGTATACCAGGACTGTCTGAGGAAACCAATGTTAACAATCCCTTCTCAACTTCAGCATTCATTCCTGGCTTCCCTCCCCCAATAGCACCTTTTCCATTTTGCAAGGAAGCATTTGAGTAGGTTGCAACAAGAACTGATGAGGACACCTCATTCGCGGGCAATGGAGTATCGTCAAGTAAATGGTTGAAAACACTGCAAAGTACAGGTGTTACTTAAGAGCAGATATACAATATTGGTTAACAGGAAATCTAAAAGAAAAAGTTAAGTGTAAGAAACGATTAAAGAGACACCATCACCATCCTTACTTGCTTCGCAAACGAAGATGCCTAGCTATTGCACACAAAGCCACGTGGGCCGCCTTGCCCATGCACCTAAAAATATCCGCCATGCATGGCGGGGATGAGTCCCAATCTTCCAAAGCCCTGCAACAAGTGAAGCTCTTTAGACTCCCAAATCAATTCTCCAAGGACAACCATGTCAAGACGGTTATTGTAAAGCTCAATTCGACAAGAAACAGACAGATAAATAAGTACATAAACAAAGAATCACAGTTTTAAGCTCACAGCTGAATGCAATGTAATTAGCAATCACAATGTGAAACTCGAAAAAGGCGAATGCTTTGGCCGAAAAAACACACATTGCAACCTGCACTAATCACCAACACTGCAACACAATCCTAGCCCTAATTCTAATTTACCAACTGATTCAAAATTAAGCAAAATACCTGCCAGCTCTGTACATGTGAACTCCACGGCTTCCTTTCCCAACACCGAGCTGAGCTCTACTCCTAAAATACAACCTGGAGGCTTCCAAGCCGCACCTAAGGAGCGCCGTGTCGTCGCTGCCCAATTCGATGACGGCCGCATTGTGCCTCGTCAGAGACCCCGAGAGCGCATCCACCGCCTTCACATACGACCCGCCAGGTGCCCCGTGGTACGGGGTAATATCGGAGAGCCGGACCCTCGCAAGCTGGCATTGGATTGTCGGCGCAGGCTCGCCGGACGGGTGGGCGGCCGCAATCGGCAGGACGTGGTCGAGAGGCGGCGGAACAGGAAGAGCATGGCGGGGGAGAGGCGAGGGGTGCTGCTGGGAGTGTGTAGGGGTTGCCGTGGGTGATCTAATGGCGGTGGGGGTGGTGGCGGAGGAGGGGGGAGTAGTGATTGAGTGCGACGCGGGTGCTGCAGAGTTGTGCTGCTGCATCATGATCACGACCATCAATCATTCTGAAGCAGCTTGATGCTTGCTTGCTATCAATGAAGTGGCTTCCAATTTCCTTCCTTTTTTTTGGGGTTAATTTCTGAGAATCATTTTCTACTTTCTGGGAAAGTTAAAATATCTGAATTGTGACTGGTTTTTTTAATTTATTTTTAATCTCTAATCAACGAAAGAACCCCTTGGAAGAAAAGGGAAGTTTCCGTTTAGGTTTTAGGGTTTTTGCTGGAGAAAACGACTGTGAGAAGAAGCTGCGTGGGAGGAGGAAGTTCTCCTTCTCTCCCTCTCTCTATTTATTTATTTACTTAATATTTTTCTCTTTAGATATTTTATCTTGTATGGTTGACTGAGCGGTTTGTACTTTGACTATTTTCAGCTGTGTAGGCGCATGGTTCTAACGGAAACTTCTTAATTATCACCAAAATTAAGGAGCATATGGACGGAAATGTTGGTTCTTTGTGGTCGAAAGGTTACGGGTTTGAGTTGTGAAAATTATATCTTTTCAAAGTAAGAGCATGACGACGTTCTTTTTGACTCTCACAAAATAAGAAATCTTGTTGGCTTAAAGTCGTCATTACCATCAAATTAAAACTACAAATATTGTAATAGATGGAAATATCAATTTTGATGGGTTTTGGGCGGGACAAGTACTACAGTGGGTGCGAGTAGTCGTCTTGCTTTTTTACGGACTCCAAAAACAAAGTAATGTACATATTTACCGACTTATTTTCCAACCAAACAATTTACCGACTTATATGAAATCCAACGGTGAAAAATCATCGACATCACAATCGAAGGGCCCAAACAAGTTATGCGATTGCGCGCAAAAAGTCTTGCAATCTTAAATCGCAACTGTTGCTGTCGTCTCGTCGTGCTGACTTCTGTCCACGTTCAAGTGTCCGCGAATCGGTAATGGGAAAATGACCAAATAACCCCTACGCGGTATGGATTTTGCAAGCAGCGCCATGGCACTCGAATTCGATCTGGAGTAGAAAACTCTGAGAGCTTCAAACTCAGATTGCGAATTTGCGATTGGATCTCCAAGTTTTCAGAGGGACAAAAATGGCGGCCTTCATCAAGCTCGAGGATTCCCCAATGTTTCAGAAGCAGGTAATCAATATCTATCGAATTCCAACTCTTTTTTCTGGTCAAATATAATATATATATATATATATATATATATATATATGGATTTCGGGTTCTTGTGAAAGCTTCAAGCTTGAAAATTATACGAATTGGGAACGAGACATCGCACTAGCTCACTGTAAATTGCAACATTCTCTCGAATTTTAGGTGCAATAATTGCACTCTTTCCAAAAAAATATTTTTCTGCGGACAATTTGTTTTGCTGGATTGCAGTTTTATTAATTGTATGGAACTTGTAAGAAAGGAGATAGGCAAGGAAATCCAAATTTCACGAGAAAAATTAGACATTTTTTGGTGTAGTTCGTATTTTTCATTTTCTTTTTTTTTTTGAATTCAAAGACTAGCTGTAGTCAAATTGAACAGGATTTATAGATAGTATAGCTAATGTTGTATGTTGTTGGCATCTCTCGTGCTCTTGAGTGGTATCGGAATGATGAAATTTGGCTTCTTTGTCAGATATATTCTATGGAACAAACAGCTGATGAGTTGAAAGATCGCTGCCAAAAATTATACAAAGGGTCTAAGAAGTTTATGTAAGTGTCTGACAATATTCCCCAGCTGTTTTATTGGCTCTACTTATGAATTGATGAATCAAAGTCCGCAAGTTTTGATTTTTGGCTTTGTTTCTCTCACAGGGGAGCTCTCGAAGAAGCACGTAACGGAGACACCACTTTTTCGGAATCTTTGGAAGCATTTGGCGGTGGACTTGACGATCCTATTAGTGTATCCGTTGGAGGTTGTTAGGTTTCATATTTGTACCTTTTTTCTAGAAAATGTCTCGAAACTATAATGGTGCTTCTGAATAATGATAAGTAATGATTTTCGAAATTTCATTGTAGTGTTTTTATAATAGGAAATGATTTTAATTGTAGCTAGTGCTGTATTTAGTCTAGTAAACAAATTCTGTAAGAGAGAAAAGTAAGATTTTGTGTACTAAGCTGTAATTTTGGTACAACATTGAATGTGAAAGAGACATCATGTTATAAAAATAAAAAAGAAGTTCCATTCAAGCGGGTTATGTTTATCATCCTACTTTTTCTTTCTGCTGACTTTTTTCTGTAAATCGGATAGCATTCATTTTTGGTCTTTGATTTTGATTTCTTATTGTAACTTGCTATTAATGTGATATTTTCTTACAGGTCCTGTATTATCCAAATTCGTTACTGCATTTCAAGAGCTTGCCACTTATAAAGAGCTTCTTCGTACCCAAGTGAGTCTTAGATAGAAAACCACCGGCATAATTGTTCTAAATGTGTTAAATGGTGAAAGTGTGGCACGGTTGTCATTTGTATTAATGGTGAATCCACATGGTGCCATGGTGTGGTGGGTTGATGTATATATGAGGTTCAACAATCGATTCCAAATAAACTAAAAAAGGAATATATTTAAGTAACATTATGTAGAGTTCTTTTTTGCTGAATTGTCTCTCTTTTTTACATCCTAAGTGGGTAAAATTATGGATTACAGGTAGAGCATGTTTTAGTTGATCGGTTGATGCACTTTATGACAGTTGATCTGCAAGAAGCAAAGGTAATTTCTTTGTTCCTTTATAGCTGCTACTGTAATTATACCAATGGAAGTTAGTGCAAGCACTGTGTATTCAAGCTTTTCGTTTTCCTGAAGCTTTATAATGGAAGGAACAAACTCATTCTTTTCTTGTGAATTGTTTTTCTTAGACAGAAGTTATGGCTATTGAGATGAAGTACCTAAATCTCTGCTTTCTTTTTCCTAACATACTTTTCCCTTAATTTGGTAGGAATCACGACGTCGCTTTGACAAAGTTATACATGGTTATGATCAGGTATTGCAGATCAGCGTGAGCATTTTGTACTTGTGTGAATATATGAAGCATGGACATGATATTAATTCGATTTATAACTGCTTTTATAATAGCTATGGTCTCTAAGAAAGGGGTAGCTTCTCGTTGCTTAGTCCTACCTAGAGGGCCATTTGGGTCTGGGTTTTAGGTTAGAATCAGTGTGGAACTCGTTAATATGTTGTGTTTTCGTATGAAGGAAGAGCCAGTGTCTTATACATAATAGGCTTTGAAACTGTTGGACCATGGAAGTTTTTCTTCCCTATCTTATATTTTCTATCTGTATCCTTTTGGTTGGTTTTCCCCTTAGATCTCCTTGAATTGATATCTAATGAAGTTGCATAAAGTTTTGTATTACTCATTTCAGGCACGGGAAAAGTTTGTGTCCTTAAAGAAGAATACACGGGAAGACATTGTTGCAGAACTAGAGGAGGTGTGTCCCTGTTAATTAATTTTTTACTAACTAAAGTAATTTCTTGCCTAGACAGTAGACTGAGTTAGAAAAATTGAGGAGTTCACCATCCTTTATTCATGACAGGATCTACAAAATTCAAAATCAGCATTCGAGAAAAGCCGCTTCAACCTAGTATGTCTTCTATGTTTGCAGATCTCTTTGCATGTGTCGCGAGTTTTTCCTTAAATGTTTCTGCTTGTAATGATCTTTTTCTGTGATCTTAAGGACTGCAGGTAAACTCACTAATGAATATTGAAGCAAAAAAGAAGTATGCGTTTTTGGAATCTATCAGTGCAATCATGGATGCTCATCTGAGATACTTTAAGCTGGTCTGTTTGTGCAATTATTAGATGTTATCTTCTTTACATGTGAATGTATGTCATTTCGACAACTGAGGAGAATAAATATTTATTTTCTATACTTTCTATTTGTGGTTTAGGGATACGATTTATTCAGCCAAATGGAACCATATATTCACCAGGTATGAATGTAATTCACTTTTTTTATGGTTAAGAATAGATAAAGATGTGAGTTCTTAAGAATAAGAAGTGATTTGTGAAGTTTATCCTATTCTCATTTGATGGTTTCGTGTCATCAAGCCCTGGGCAGAACCTTTTTATGGTTGTCATCTCTGACAAGTACTTTTATTTGTCAGTGTCATCAACTCTGTAATATTCAACTTTTGTTGCTTCAGGAAATATATCATTTTGATTAATAATGAACTTGTTTTCCTGAAAACAGGTGTTAACATACGCACAACAATCTAAAGAACAGGCCACTGTTGAACAAGATAAACTTCACAGAAGGATTCAGGAGTATAGAACACAAGCTGAGCTGGACAGTATACGAGCTTCCAATAATATTGAGCCTCCTGCAGCGGCTGATGGAAATCGCCCCTTTGGTTTAGCTTCATACAAAAACATAGAAGCAATAATGCAGTCCAGTGCAAATGGGAAGGTACTATAATTGTAGTCTTTTTTTCACAGTTAAACTAGTAAGTTTTTTATTTTTTTATTTTTTATTTTTATATGGCCTGATTGCACTTTTTCATAACATGATATGTAGAGAATGTTAAAATGTGTTTTTCCATTTTTGACTTATAAGAGTCGTATGTTTTATATTCTTGGAACTCAACTTTTAATAAGACTGACACATTATTGGTAATATTATTTTATTGCAAAGAAGGTTAATCACGAAAATCTTTATTTTGTTTCATATCTTAGGTCCAGACGATCAAGCAAGGATATCTATTGAAACGATCTTCAAGTTTGAGGGGAGATTGGAAGAGGAGGTTTTTCGTACTGAACAGTCATGGGGCTTTATTTTATTACAGAATTAAGGGTACCAAACCCATGGTGTGTTAACATTTTCCCTTTTATGTTAACATTTTTTCTGCTAATTCTTATCTCTAACTTTTGGATTCAGTATCTTTGAATTATTTTAGGTAAACTATACCAGGCATGTTATGTTACAAGGTGTTAGTTTTGTTGCATAGACTCCTGAATTTTCTTTTCTCTTGCCTCTGTCACCATCATAGGGCGGCTCTCAATCACATCATTTCACGCGCTCACCGGAACATCACAGTGGTGTGTTTGGTAGATTTCGTTCAAGAAATAGGGCTGTAGCATCACTTAATGAAAATGTTCTGGGTTGCCGTACTGTTGATTTGCGTACTTCAACAATAAAGATGGATGCAGAGGATACAGATCTTCGACTTTGCTTCAGAATAATATCCCCATTGAAAACTTACACATTGCAGGTAATTAGCTAATGGGCTATTGGTTATTGCGTTGTGCTGCCGTACTGTAGAACTTTAATTGCATGCATGGCTTAACTCATCTGAATTCTCAAGATAACCTTTATACCAACTACTTCAGGTCAACTGTTAAACCAATGATTTGAAGGCATAAGATTTGAAATCGGGAACCAAATTTTTAAGCCAAGAGGAATAGCACTCGTATTTTATTTTTGCTAGAAAGGCATTTGGATGAAAGGGGCTGTGTTTTTGTCAATTCGTGCTGTACATATAAGCAAACAGGAGAACCTCTTATAAAAAAAGAAATCTCAGGAGGAGGATTTAGGCTAAATAAAATTGGAAACTAGTGAAATCTGAAAAACATGTTAGTCCTTTTTACCTTGTGCATTCTTTATTTTGCTGAACGAATAGCTATATAATTGAAGTATTTGGAACAACACTCTGATGGGCCACATTTTCCATTCTGTTTGGTCAGGCTGAAAATGAAGCAGATAGGATTGATTGGACAAACAAAATAACAGGAGCTATTGCATCGCTTTTGAATTTTCAGCTTCTTGATCAGGTCCTTACCTCGAAAGTTTGTGATTTTTCCATATATCTAAATATAAAGATATGTATGCAAGCTAATACTAACGAATTTCATTGCATCTGCAGCCATATCCTGGAAGTGTGGATATTGAGAGTTGTAACTCTTCTCTTGGCACTGATGATATGCGTCGAGTAAAAAGCACTGAAAGTTTAGGAAATACCATAAAACTCGACAGAGTAGATTCTGTGTCTAGTATTCTCAGGAGAATTCCTGGAAATGATCTTTGTGTGGAGTGCAGTGCTCCTGAGCCTGACTGGGCATCTCTTAACCTTGGCATACTGTTATGCATCGAATGTTCTGGTGTTCATCGGAATCTTGGTGTACACATTTCAAAGGTGCGCAAAGAAATGAAAAGTTGAGACTGATTGTATTTTTTCTCTAGTATGGATGTTAGCGTAGCTTCCATTTTATTTGGTATTATTTTCCTTTTGGCCTACCCTTCTATGTGATGAATAATGTGGGTCGTGTTTGTTATTGTGGAAAGTTCTGCATGCCAAAAACTGTTGATCAAATCGTATTATTTGTAATTATTTTTAGCAAGTATTATGCATTGAAACACTAGAAACTAAAGTGGCTAAGGAATGAGATATGATTATCATTGTTTCTCGTCTGACAATGAAAGAGTACTTTGTACTAATAACTGCAGGTGAGATCTCTAACATTAGATGTCAAGGTTTGGGAACCTACACTTGTGGACTATTTTCGCAACTTGGGTAATGCATATTGTAATTCTATATGGGAGGGAACGCTTCTACTTGAGAATGAAAAGTAAGAACTCCAACATTATTTACAATGTAATAATCTGAGTAATATGCTTTGGGGTATTTGAAGTTGTGTGTACTGCTGTGATTCTAGTTGGATTTGAATATGTTTTACAGACTGGATGGTTCGAAGGGCATGAGAGCTTCAATTTTAAAACCAGGCCCCAAGGATACAATTCAGCATAAGGAAATATACATTCAAGCAAAGGTAATTCATTAACTTCCATTACTCAGTTCTAATATAAGAAAATTCGTATAGCTTGAAGTTGTACTAAGTTTTCGTGAAATTATTGCATTTGAAACAACCAAAAAGAAAAGAATGGTGAATCTTAACTTTATGCAGAAGTGTAATATGATAGAAAACAGGGACTGGATGCCAACTTAATAGACAATGGACATGACATAGAACTTTGCCTTTGCATTTATTGTATGAACACGTCTTCCCATTATCTTCCAGTTTCCGTTGCCTTCTGAATGTTTATCCTATTAGGCTATTACTTTTCTGTTTCCAGTGTGATGTACTGTAATAATCTTGACTTTTTTTTTCCATAGAACTTAGAAAAAGGCTGTTATTGTTAATGCGAAGAATAATAATTGTATTCCCACAAGCAGTATGTAGAGAAAGTGATGGTTATTAGAGATGTAGCTGTATCGGGCATGCCTGTTCATGCAGCAGATATATGGGAAGCAGTCAAGACTGGTAATTTACAAGAAGTCTACCGTATTATCATGATGTCAGATGTGAATATTGTCGACACCACCTTTGAGAATGTGGTTACTCATGATTTATATCACCATGCTGATGCAAAACACTCGGAGTCGGATTTGAACACAATGGAGATGAAACAGTACGATCCAGTAGCATGTGAGAGAATCAAGGAGTCCAATGAGCCAGGGAACTGTCTTCAAGGTTGTTCATTGTTGCATCTGGCTTGTCACTCTGGCAATCCTATGATGGTTGAATTGTTGCTGCAATTTGGTGCCAGCATGAATTTGCGTGATTTCCATGGAAGGACTCCTTTGCACCACTGTATCGCCAGCGGGAACAACTCATTGGCAAAGTCTCTACTTAGGAGGTAATGTATTTACTTGGATTTAAAACTGTGCTTCACAGAAAGGAATTCATCTTGTTGTCTAATTGGTAGACGAAAACTTGTGACGCAGGGGTGCACGCCCGTCAATTCAAGACGGAGGAGGGCATAGTGCATTAGAAAGAGCGATGGGGATGGGAGCAATTACAGATGAGGAGTTGTTCATACTACTTTCTGAACACGAGTGAAACAGCAATTTCGTCTGTTATGCAGGTTTCCTTCTCACTGTCTGCTAATGCCGGAAACCTGTTTTACTTTTCTGACTTACATCATGAACAATAGTCTCTGTCAGAACAGGAGTTCCGTCGAGTTCTTGTCCGTTAATCCTTGTAGGTGTCACGAGTATTTTCTTCATCAAAGTTCATTTCATAATGTAATGTAATTTGTCTATAGGGGAATTGTGAAGCTGAAATTCAGATTTACTGCGGTTTTTAAATTAAAATGTTCTTACTCTTGGTCAGATTGATTTATCTATGCGTATTTTGTTACGAGTTTTATTGAGATCCATTTAACATTGACATTACGTACACCACACACACACACACACACCCCCTCGTACATCCGTTGCCGATACTTGGTGGAGGAGGAAGGGTGGGAGAGGCGATTAAGCCTCGCAATGAGTTAACCATGATAGTTTAGTTCTTATTCGTCTTTGTCAAAACTGAAACCTAAAATATTTTATTTACAAGTGAAAATGACGATAGTACTAAGTGGCTATTTGTTTTAATTTTTTGGTAAAGGAATCTTTTTATTGGTGAACTCCTCGCTGATCAGTCCTCTCTTATTTAGGAAAGGAAGTGCGGGTACTTCCTTCCCACGAAAAATTCTTTCTTTAGGAAATAATAATTTATCATGATGTATCGAGCTCACCTCCCAGGGAAAATTTTGAAAGTGCCGGCCACACGATTTGGTATACTAATTATTATAATACAAATGGTTAATAATTTTTCTTTTTAAATCTCCAACCAAATTGTATTATAATACTTTGTGTGATGAACCGTGTTCCCGTCACACTGGCCAAAGCCTCCTTGCAAATCAGTCAAAGATTGTGTTGGCAAAACCTGTGAATGCTATGAATATTATTGTTATTGTAAAGGAGGAGCAACGAAAACCATTTTCAAGCAAGTGCAAAAAGAAATCCTAAATTAAAAAGTCGTTAATTCTCGCACTAATGTTTTCGAAATATTGATGCTGCTATTAAATTCTGTAGATGCGAGAATCATACCACTACTCGCCTCTTATTTAAATAGTAGAGGAGGTTTAAAAAGAAAAATTATCAATCATTTATATTATAATACTTAGTACCGAATTGTACTCGTTTAAAGCCAAATAGGAGGAAAATAGTTGTGCTGCTACAAAGTATTATAGTGCAGTTTGATTGGCTAAATAGGAGAGAAGAGAGAATAGTTGATAATTTTTCGTTTCAAATACTCTTTCAAAGATTTACTCGAAGACGCCATAGCTCATTCGACAGTCGTCACCTTCCTAAACCCTACAAAATTCTTGTACCGCAATTTGGTCGACGAAAAATTATCCACCTTCTCTCCTATTTAAATTCGGAGTAGGATTCTTCCCTCCTCATCCCCCTCCCCTCCTATTTAAAGCCACGTACTCGTTTCGGCGGTTCGCACGACTACTCGCCGGCCACAACCCCAGACGACTGATCGCCAACCTTCACCGTGTCTATTTCTCTCTTCTCGCTGTCTTTGTCGACCAAATTGCGGTACAATAATTTTGTAGGGTTTAGGAAGGTGATGACTGTCGAATGAGCTATGGCGTCTTCGAGTAAATCTTTGAAAGAGTATTTGAAACGAAAAATTATCAACTATTCTCTCTTCTCTCCTATTTAGCCAATCAAACTGCATTATAATACTTTGTAGCAGCACAACTATTTCCCTCCTATTTGGCTTTAAACGAGTACGATTCGTAATATTACGGTCTGGTCATAATCTTCTTTACTTGTAAGTGAGAGGTCTTAGTTTTGATTCTCGCCAAAAGTAAATTTGAACCATATTATTGCTATATTCAGAAAAAAAAAAAAAAAAAAAGGAGGGGGTGTGGATTTTAGGTAGGTGAGTAACTTTGTTGAGATATAGACTTTTTGGACTATTTCCTTGAATTGGGCCTGGGCCTTTTCTGGGTCGAATTAATATTTACTTTTCTTGTGTACTAACGGACCAATGCCTTGGGCCTTGATGGACTAAGCAATACTCGAAGACGAATTTGGACCACATATTACTAATTCATTGAGAGGCTAAGTCCACTTCCTTTCCCCTGAGTGTAAATAATAACTTTTGTTCAAAAAAAAAAATCTCGTTTTATTTTTTTCAATTTACATTCTTTCTTTTTCAAGGCAACCAAACGGAATTTAGGACTTGATAATTTCGTTAATTTTTTTTTTCTGCGCAATTTGGAGCGCCTATAAAAGAAAGTTAAAATCCACATAAGCATCCATGTCATTTAATGAATAAATAAGAACCATTGGATGTCATGTAATCAAAAGGGTTAAAAAAAGTGTAAAAGTATTTGTCCCTCTATCCTATCTCATATATATATATATATATATATATATATATATATATATATTTGCATGGCCGCATGTCCTATTCCATGGGACCAATAGGTTGCATCAATTTCTAGTTAACAACAGAAAATTATTTATTTATTAAATTTAATCAATAAATTGGTTGTCAAATACGCATCAAATTTAAATTTTAAAAGACTAATTTTAGCTAACGAGTGAGAATTGATTTAAAAAATCGAATCAAAATTCTAAAATTAATATTTGATATAACTAGAACTGTTCCCAACAATAAAATAATTAAAATAAAAATATATTAAAATAAAAGACATCAATATAAAAAAGTTCTCCCAACCGAGCCTGCAGTGATCGGCACGCCCACAGCAGCATTCAAGCATAGAAGGACATAGGGGGCTCGATAAGTCCTAGGATGCGTTTAAACATCCTCGTCCTCTCCTTTGTTTGTTTAAACACCCTCGTCTACACCTCCGTTTGTAGAACCTTGACGCCGCTTCCGGCATACAACTGCCTCCAATTTGCTCATGCACCACTGTCTGTGCATTACTTCCTGAAGGCTCTTCCACACCCTTTGCTTCCTGCTGCGCTCTCCGTATCTCCCTTGCTATTTTCAGTGTTTCCGACTCCATTCTTGCCGATTCATCTTGTTTTTCGCACATCTTCCTAATCAAACGATTGTTCTCCCTAATCAAACGATTGTTCTCCCTATTCAAACGATTGTTCTCCCTATTCAAAAGGAAGTTCTTCCTATTCAAAAGAAAGTTCTTCCTATTCAAACGAAAGTTCTTCCTATTGTTCTTCCTATTCAAAAGAAAGTTCTTCATAATCAAAAGAAAGTTCTTCTTACTCAAAACCAAGTTCTCCATACCCAAATGCATGTTCGTCTTCGTATCCATGGCTTCCTGCAACTTCACTGCTTCTAACAGTGCTTTAAGAGACGTATTCAATTCAGTAAGTTGATGGGCGTAGCTGGCTCGTCTGCAGCAAATGCACAAGATGTTCCAGTTCCACTTTCTACGCTTCGACAAACGCTTAAGGAGCTTTTTGCACTGCTTCATTTTTTGTTGGAGACATTCTATGTCATCGTTTGGGAGATCCAGTTCCACGTTTTGATCTTTTATCCCTTGGATGATCCACGGTCGTAAACCGTCTAGTGTAGTTTGAAGATCTGTAAGGACGCCTTCGTACTTAGCAACAGTCCCTATCGATGCCTTCACGGCATCATACAGTCCGTCAAACAATTTTCCTATGAGAGCCCCTGTAATCATAGTCACCACCATGATTTACGAGCTTCCAAAAACTCCCTGCACGCAAAAAACAGAAAAAAAACTTGTGTTCGATTCGATCTAAAACGACCACCCTTATTACTGCTCAGTCGGATTCAGACCAGTTTTACTCTAGCGGACAATGAATCGGATATGAATGGAAAGAGTTACGTTGAATACTTCGTTAGTTTATTCATCCTTTAAGGGTTACAATATATAGACACACGTGCCTTGTTTTACAAGGAAACTAACTACAAGATAAGGAAACTAACTTGTAAAGAAAAAGAAAGTAAATACAAAAGGCTAAGTAGGTTAAAGTTTCCAATTGCCGTTGGGAAAGAAGAAAAGGAATGTGGACGTGTTATTTCCCATACAAATTGGGAAATAGGTTTTTCTTTCGGACGTTAGATTAGGAAATAAACCATGCACATTTAATATCATGATAAAAACATATGGGCCTTACCGTTCATCATTTGGGTCGGGCCCAAAAGAGATCCAGAAATTTGTTTTATTTTATTTTTCAAATAAAGGTCACGTGACGTGCACAAACAGAGAGTGAGATAGAGAAAGCCGGCGAGAAATCCACAAGTTGGTGGCCGCGCGGTGGCGGCGGCGTCTTCTCGTGATCCAAACGGAGATCCAACGGTTGAAAGCTTGTCTGGATCCATCCCTGGCCTGTTTCTTCTTGCAGGCGTCGTCGACTTGGTAACGTACCTTTCACGCTCTCAAAATTGTGGTTTTATTTTTTTTCAATTTACTTTCTTTGTTTGTTTCTTGTTGCCTGCTATTTTCTCGGCAACCAAACGGAATTTCGGACTGCACAATTTCGTTAATTTTATTCTCTGCTAAGTTAGGATTTTTCAGTAGAGTAGAATTGTCGTAAAAACAGATGAAAGTTCGAGAAGAAAAATTCCACGATTGGAACGCCTGGTAAAAGTTGGATAATTTCGTCTGGAACTTTGCTTTTACTCAATCGAAGATACTAAAAATCCCTAAATTCTGCAGAATCTTACATATGTGTGTTTAAAGTCTGAAACTTTTCTAAATTTGTCATCTGTCTGAAACAATGGCTGAGTTGTTGTTGTATCGATCAGGTGCCGCCTAACCGATACAACAACAACAACAACAATGATAAAGCCCTATATCACTAAGTGGGGTTGACTGTATGAATCCTAGAACGCTACGTAAGTTATGTAGTGGTGTTTATCCCACTTGGTTCATCCCGAATTGCTGATTTATCCATGAATGTTTGACCATGGCTCCGTGTTCTCTATAAGTACAAGGATTGTGAGGGAAAGGTGAAAAGAACACTATTTAGGGAGTGCAATAGAGGACCTGAGATCCCTTGCGAATAATCAATTGGAGGAGTGGTGGTTGCTAAGACCAGTGTCCATAAGAGACCTTGATGATGTTTCGCTACAAGTTGTGAAGGAACTAGAGATGTTGATTTTTGAAATTTTCAATCTTTGATAGTTAATGAATTTCCACTCAGTTTTAGGTATCCGCCCTAACTTTTTTAGTTATAAGATAAGTAAGCTTAATTTGGTTCCATCTTATGTTAAACCATGTGTGTTGTAGGTTAGGTGGAAAGACAGAAAATGGTAGGAGTTACTCCAGACGATGGAACTAGGAGACGTTTACCGCAATGGATGCTGGGCATATCTTCTGGTGTCCAAGTAAGCAAGCCTAGTAATGTTAAGGAAAATGGAAAGGAGCTTCTGGAAGGGACCCAATCTCACGAAAATCCGCATGTTCTCGTAAAATGTGCGACAAAGAGAAGAAAAAGAAAATCAACCGAACAGGATGCAGACTTTGAAGATGATGTCCCAGAAACTGTTCCAGAAAAGAAGCGTAATGGACGCGGGAGAAGAAAAGTTCAGGAGCCTGCAGCTCCAAAGAGACAAAAAGCAAAGGATCCTGGAGAAGAGATACAGCTTCATGAAAAGGAAACTCTGGAGGAGAACTCACACTTTCTTACAAAATGTGAGACAAAAAGAAGAAAAAGAAAATCAGATGAACAAGATGCAGAATTTGATGGTATCTTCCCCGAAACCTTTGCAGAGAAGAAGTGTAAGGGACTTGGGAGAAGAAAAGTTCGGGAATCTGATGCTCCAAAGAGACAAAAATTAAAGGGTTCTAGCTGTGGAAGTTATGAGGAACAAGAAGTACGGACTTCAACTGTTGATGATGTTGAACTGACGGTGGAAGATTTAGTGATCATTGCTGAAGAGGTAATTTTCTCTTTAATATTGAAAAGAACTGATTCTCATATTTTCTGCTCTTAAATCTGTACGATATATGGCTGTAGTTTCTATTTATAAACAAGATCTTATGATATATTCTATGATATTTTACTGGAACACCAACTGGAGAAATTACATTTCTATCAATAGCTGTTGATTGTTTATCTTGGTCTCCAAGATTAGATAGAGATTGACTTAAGAAATATCATGATGATAGTACACAAGATAGAAACCTAACGTCACTATCATTTTTCTGCAGTATATTGAAGCTGATAGAAATATGGAGCGAGAAGAATTACCAAACCAAGAACGTGAATCAGACAGGAGACTTGTAGAAAGAGTCTGTTCCGGTAATGTGTTCAAAGATTCTGTTGATGCCCAAAAGGGTAATCAAGGATCACTTATCCCAGATACAACTACTTCCAAGCCAAATGGGAGTTTGACAAGTACAGAAACAAAGAATTCCAGCGGGAGAGAAGATCCTGCTCAGGACATGCTGGATCTGTTTTTAGGGCCGTTGCTGAAGAAAACCGTCGAGAAGGAGACAAAGGAGAAGGACAGAAAGGCTCAAATGTTGACAGAGAATATGACATTTTCCCAAGAATTCAAAAGACAAAGTGAGAGTAATGTCATTAGAGAAGAAATTCCCCCCACCCCTGTAGTGAAGAAGAAGAGCAGTCTTAGAGACAAGGTGGCAATGTTTCTTGACTGAACCAGATACTGAAAACTGTTAACAGGGCGGATCTGTATGGTACAATGAAGGGTAAAGTTCAGACGATACATGATCCTGGAGACTGATCAGATGCATCAATCAGTCTTTGCGGATTTATCATCTCGCCGCAGATGCTACTCCGGATAGAGATCTGCCACTCTTGGCCTTGGTTTGTGACCAAAACTCTACGATTTGGTTAAGTGTATTGCATAGATAGATACTACAATTCTATCATCTGTTTAGCAATTGGCATGTAAGGTGATATTTTTCTGTAAATTCTTTCAGTTAATAACATATCTCACTCGAAGAGTATAGAGCTGCCTACTTTTGATTTTTAAGATAACTACCCCATTCGTAATTGTACTTTCACCATCTCTGTTTCACTTGCCATACCTTGGTATCAATATCTCTCCTGCTTGTGTACAGATTTTTTTCCTTAATCTTCTTCAATGGAGTGGTATGTGTTTTTCGGGTTGAGCTTGGAGGTTAAAGGTTAGTGCAACTGCCGCATGGGATATTCGATAGCGATAATGTTAGGAATATTAAATTTGTAGGTCAAATTTTTGTAAACTAAATGACATGAAAGTTGATGATTGGTTTATTATTTGAGTGTTGATTAACGTGATTTTTTCTTACTAGTGACATATCACTCAGTTTGCAAATTTAGTCTATTTAGCATTACTCATCAGGACATTACGTCAGGTGGGATATAGGTAATGCTAGAGCGACAAATTTATGTAAACTAAATGACATAGAAGTTGATAATTGAATTATTACTTAAATGTTGATGAACATGCTTATTTTTTTTGTGACACATTATTAGTTTGCAAATTTAGTCTATCTAGCATTACTTGGTGTGACATGTCGGGTTGAATTTATGAAACATAAATTAAATAATTTAATTTTTGTGAAAGGTATTTAAAGATGATATGATTAGACATTCGTAATTTATTTTTGTAAAGTGAGGCAACGGTTAAAGATGACGTGATTGGACACCCGTAATTTTTCTTGTCAAAAGAGGCTATAATTAGAGATAAGCTGATTAGACACCCGTAATTTATACTTGTCAAGTGAGGCAGCGGTTAAAGATGACGTGATTGGCCACCGGTAAGTCATTCTTGTCGAGTGAGGCAGCTACCGCCGTAGGGTGAATATTCTTTTCCTAACCGCCCAACTCAGTGCAGCTTTCTTGTCTTCCAAGTTTTGATTAGCTTCTTTTGCTTTTACTTTGTTACCCTGTCAATCGTTATTCTCCGTTGTTTGTGCCTTGTGCTTTCTTTTCTGTCCGGTTGACAGTTCGACAGTTTGACTGTGAGAGTGAGAGAGATAGAGAGAGAGAGAGATCCAACAAGTTAACGGCCGTCGTTTCTTCGGCGGGGTGATTTGAATATCATGGCTGACACTATACTTAACGGCCGTCAATTGGTTGGCGTCTTATTTCACACTTTCACTTTTGTCTGTATGTGTGTGTGAGTGAAATTCTTCTCCAGAAGCTGCGCTGGTCTTTTTCTGAGTTTGTGTGATTGAACGGACAAGCCTTATGTGGCCTTCCAAATCAACATCTTTTTACATCACCTTTAACTTTATCTCACTGTCACGTGTTACCATAAAAAAATTGACTAGATTCAAAGCATATTACCATACTTGGAGAGAAATTTCGGTAGGCATATCATATGGTCCGTCGATTATCTAATGTCGGCATCTCTACATATTTTATAATGTCGTAACAAAAATTATGCTTAAAATATAAAGTAACAGATAATTTCACTTATGAGACAACCTCTTAGAGAGAAGTCTCCTTGATATTTTTCATATAATTATTAATAATACCATATCTCTCTCCCTCCTCCCACCTCTGCTTGTTTGTTTTAGTGAAGATTACAAATGGTGAGAATATAATTTATCATTTAAAATATATTTGAGGAGGAGGACTGCTAAATGACTAATTAAGGAGGGATGTTTTCCTTCAAGACAAGATAGTAGGCGTTGACTTTTGACTATTGAATGGAATCAACTTCTTATAATCTTTTAATAAAAATCTAATATTTAAAACATGATCATTTCGGTTCCGGTCCCTAATCAACCTAATTCTTAGATCGAAATCTTGTTTATTTAAATATTTTGATCGAGGTCCTTAGCCACATTTAAGAGATTTAACTCATGTATTTATGTATTTAATGTCCTACAAATTATGAAATTTAAACAAATTCAAATATAATTTTTAAAATATAATAAATACTTAAAAATCAATTTTGGAGTAATATTGTTCTTCACAAAAATTATAGCAAAAAAAATAATGTACCCACATAATTATTAACATATTTTTAAAAAATAACTATTGATATATTTTTAAAACATAAAATTAGCATGGGTACATTTAGCAAAATTAAATATGGGTACAAATACAATAAAAGTTTTAAAAAAACATAGGCACAAAAAGGAATTAATATATGGGTACAAAATTGGTACAAATTAAAAAAAAGGGTTGCAAATTAAAAATGGGTACAAACTAAAAATAAAAATATATGATAAAAAATTTAGCCATAAATATAAATATACAAAATGTAACGTTTCTAACATTGTGTATTCAATTGAGAATTTGAGAGATTTTAATGGATTTATAAATCTATGGATTTTTATGGAGTTTAACTGATTTGTAGAGATTTCATGTAGAATTTTGAATCAATTCCCTCGAAATCTCAAGGAAAAATGTGAGATTTGTGAATGCTTAAAATACACTACAAAATCTCTTCAATTCCCTCTAATTCCTCAACTTTTCCAAATTCTTTAAATTCAAATTCTAATTGAATACACCTTGAATGTTATAAACTTCTTTAAAATTCTAATTGAATACACCCGGATTTCTAAGGATTTTAATAAACTATCTTAAAATCATGATTGAATACACATTGAATTTCAGAGAATCACTTAAAATTCTGATTGAATACCCCTGGATTCATTAAAAGAATTAAAATCCTTCAAAATCCCAATTGAATAAGCCCCCCCCTAAATGAATATATTTAGAAATAACAAATATTTTATTATTGAAATAATTAATGACGTATATTAAAATCTAAGGACCTTGATCAAAACCTGAAAATGAAGTAGGAAAAATAGGGATGAGAGCCTAATTTTTCCTTTAAAATAATATACTTGTACTAAACTGATCATGTTGCATGATTTTCTATGCATATTTTTTAAATGCTGCAGGCTGCACCGGTTTTATAGTATGAATCGAATATAGTACGCATCGGAATCTTTGGGGGTTGGATGTTTAAGCGTACATTTCATTCATTTTTCACTTGATACATACTATATGCCGGTCCATTCAAGAGCTTTCGTGGTTGCTATCGAAGAAGGAATCTCGAAAGGCCGACTTTGTGTCCAAGTTTCTGAACATCTTGCTGGACTTGGTTTCTGTAATCTTGAAAAGTGAAGTTTCTATAGATGGAAGATTGTGATCTGCAACTACCGATTAAAGAATCGTAGGAAGGGCACATGAAGTATGCTATTGAGTAGCGTTCCCTCTTCTCATTTGCCATCACCTTGTGCTCCACACTTTTGTACTCGTCATTGCTCCACGCCTGTATTAACACAATTAGGGTTTATTAACTAATTAATCCAAAGTAATTAACCACAATTATTAATCAAATTAATGGGAGTTGAGTGTTGACGTTTTTGAAGAGCTAATAACAATTCCTCACCTGAAAAAGATCTCCGATGTTTACGATAAGTGCATCTTGGTTGGGTTTTACAGCAACCCATTTGGAGTCTTTCAAGAGCTGAAGTCCTCCCACTTCGTCTTGGCTTAGAATTGTCAGGAAATCGCTGTCAGTGTGAGGCACTAAGCCGAACATCTCCGGTGATATCGGACAAGCCGGGTAGCGGTTCAATCGGAGAAAGCAAGTGCTCGAGTCACAAATGTCTTGCAGTGCTTCCTTCCGGTGTCCCAGGTTGTTCACTAGGATCCCGGCTAGCAACTCCGCTAGGTTTGCCATTGCTCCTGCGAATTCCTCCATCACTTCCCTGTACAAAATTTCCAAAAAAGAAGGGTTGGTGAGTCATTAGTGACAAAAGGTACTGCCAATGCAGCATTGGCCACTGTGATGGCTTACAGAAGCAAATTGAAAGTTCCAAGTTGCATTTAGAAGGACCACTCAGTCACAGGCCACAGTTTCTTCCAGAATATTACAGCACACATGTTTATTTTTGTTTCTTAATTCTCATTTATTTTATTCGATGTAGAAGTTACAAATGAACAGGTACATGTGTATAAAAGGAAAAAAGAGCTTGCCAAACCACTTTTCTAAGTTTATTAGATAATTACACTACCTGAGAGAGCTAAAATCGTCCCCATAGCAACCTTGGTCCGAGATTTTTGTGACAGGAATGTGAAAAGCTTCGGACCAAGAGTACTGAGTCGGACCAGTCGCAGTCGGTGTCCCCCACCTGTACGAATTATTGAGCAGCCCGCAAGTAGCTTTCCGTTCGAAGGGCGCTCCAAAGAGTTTGAGCTGCTCCGTCGTCATATTCTGTAGTAGCTCGGAACTTATCCCGTGGTTCACCACTTGAAAAAAACCCCACTCCGACGACGCTCTGCAGATGGCTGCAGCACATTCTAGCCTCTCCCTCTCGTTGAGGCTATTCAGCCCGTTGAGGTCTATCAACGGGAGCTGGCATTCTTCCGTGACCGCTCCTTGTCCGCGGTCGATGCCTTGGCAATGATGGTTGCGCACGAGGGATATGTAATGGTGTTGGAGAGGAGGGGTTGAGTCTATCATATTTGTGTGTTTTGGTGATGAGGGTTTTGAAGTTTGAGTGAGTTGATGAGGAGGAGGTTATGAAGTGCGGTACAAGGTAAAAAATGAGAAGCACCGAATATATGTATGGAAATATATACACGGTTAGAGAGAGAAAGAGGAGAGAGAGGAGGAGGAGGAGGGCACAAGAGAACAAGAAGAAAAGAACAAACGTGCGAAAGGAGAAAATTTTAATCGTGATAGGAACACGAGTGGTACATCACGTGTTTTTATATAAGTGATGGAAAATTTTACTTTTTAAGTTATTAACCTTTTAACACATAAATCTCACTATTTATATAATAACACGTAGTGTACTATTTCGTGTAACGATCAAACTGAAAAATCTTTTGTGAAAGGAGAGAGGGGTCAAGAGGGGAGCTCTCAAAGGGTGACAAGTGTCAGAAGGAGACCATTTCTTTTCTGTTATTGTTCTTGAGAGAGGCCTGAGAGCAGACCAAGTCAATCAGTCGACACAGACACAGATACTAATTAAATGTTGAAAATAATTGAAAAAAAAAAGATGGGAAAATGATAAAGGGGATGAATCCAACCTAATTCCTCCTTTTCGATTTTGTGGACAATATGAAAAGCTTAAATCAATGGAATAGGACCCATTAATTTCCTCCTGATTGGCAATGGCAAGCTAGTTAAAGGATATTGCTTGGTTTCTTTTGAAAAATGTTATTTTTTATTTTTGCAAATTACAGTTCAAACACATAAGTTCATAAAACACAAGTGTTTTCTGCTTTGTCTACCACTACCAGTAATCGAGTTTTAACCTTCAATTAATCTGTTTAATATGTATTTGCAAAGAAACTTAGGAACCAACTAATTAACATCAGGAGGAATCATTATCATTTTACTATAAACTAAGCTATTTAAATATCACAGAACATGCCATGGGATTGACTTCTCCTTTTTTTGCTGACTTCACAAACATGTATATTATATGTAAACATTAATAAAATACACTGTTTTTCTTTTAACATTGTTATCTTATATGTAATCCTTTGTATTCCCAGCCCTAATTTTAATAATTTATGATTAATTAATTGGTGAGGCAGCAGGCAGGGACAGGCAGAATTGAGAAATGAAATTCCATATGGGCAAAAGACAAGTGCCATGTGATGTGATTTTACAACACCAACACTCTGTTTTATGTTTTTCATCCCTAATTATATATGTGATTATATAATCCTTATAATTAAGCTTTAATCACAATCATTAGATGCCTTAAAGTGGCATTATCACCTTTAAACGCTCCTTAAATTTAGCCAAAAATAAGCATCTAATCTTCTAGTACATCCATGATATCCATGAGAGACTTTTAACTTTCACATTTACTTTCGAGGTCGTAGGAGACTCAGATTTATTTTTACTGCTGCAATGCTGCATATGCATGTGCCGCTTTCGAAGTTTGAAACTTTGAATAATCATTTTATAAAAATAAAGATTAAGAAAAAAGAAAACCACATGTTAAGGTGGGGCCCCAAAATCATGAGCAAATTAAGCAATTAGGTCAAGGGAAGGGAGGGAGACACGGTGCCGCCCAGATGACTCGATCCCTCCCTGAAGGCTCGACAATATGATGTAACAATCTATCGATGTGTAATGTGTTGCTGGTGCTTGTGCTGGTGCTGGTGCTGGTGCTGGTGCCGCCCAAAAGGCAGAGAGGCATACACAAAACAGCAACATGTCTTATTCAGTCAACAACTCTCTGGTCACAACAAACACAATGACTCGATTAAAAAACGAATCAAAGCTTGAGCATTGGTATATTTGGTTCACAAAAGGTCGTGGGAAGAGCTTGTATTGTTTTACAAAGAAGCCTCAAGATAGGTTTGAGTTCTGCTTAAATAGTTGGATTTAGTTCGTGAAAGTAACAAGTTAAGACTAATTAAGCTTGATTTAGAACGAACGTACCAAACTAGAGTATTGATATGTTTGGTTTATAAAATTCGTGATAGGCTTATATTTATCACGACATAGCTCGAATTAGGTTTGAACTTGGAGTTTTAATTAGTACGGGAAATGGGTTCTTCATATTGTCATACAACTGACTCATAAACTAAATTATAATAACGCCGGGGACCAATTAGGAGGCCAAGTTTCTAGGGTCTACTCTTATACATCAGATGCTCAAACAAAGAGATTTATGGATTTTTAAACAGTTAAATAAATAAATTCTTTGACTAAAACCCAAAAGACCTTGAAGCAAATATGAATATACAATCCACGTGCAGGCTTTGGTCGCATTCGTATGTTGTTTACGATAACCTCACAAAACGTCTTGGTTTTTGGAAGAATATGTTTTTGGCATTTTTTCCAAGAGATTTGGTTGTTACTTGTTAGTCAAGGCAAAAGAGACATAACAATTTATAAACATTCATCTCATATATTATTCTCCTTAAATATACACGGAAAAAATAAGCCATTCAAATTTAAAAGTTGATCTTCTATCTATTTGGACAAAAAAAACATTACTTTCTTGGTACGGAAAGTGCTTTGTCCGAGATTTGAGCACTTGATTCCAAAAGCAACAATACATATAGAAATTACCAAAATTACATTTGTGGAATTTGGTTGGATGCGTATAATTTTCTTTGTCACTTTGATTCGGAACTTAATGCTCAACAAATTGTGATTAGACGATTTCATTTTCTTATCAAAGAGCGGTTTGAAAGTGTTTTTATAACGCTCCATTAGTACAAATTATAAAACTGTTTTCAAATACTTTATAATGTTTTGGACCTCGCTGTTATATTTTTTACTTATTTTTTCAGTTTTTTGCTTAAATATTCTACTAAATATACATTTGTTGCTTAATAAATCGTAAATCCGGCTACCAAATGCCATATAAAGTTTTATTTGTACATAAATCATCATTTAATCTGTTTATTTTATAAATCAACTGGGACCCTTTATTAATTTATATTTTTTTTCAACTTTAAAAATAAATAAATAAATAAGTTTCGAAACCTAATTAATGTTAGGATCACATCTACAAGTCTTGCAACATTTTCCTTTAATCCCAAGCAAAATATTCCCAAAAACTATTGTTTTTTTCCACAAAAACCGTGACTTATAACCCACGTTTTCTAATTGATTTTGAGAATTTTTACATGATTCATTGTAAGCCAAATTTTGAGTCCTTCTCATTGCACCACATGTTACCTAAAATTAATTTTAGGACATTGTAAATATTTTCGACACCTCCAATCTCTTTGGGCGCTCCGCTATTAGTTTATATTATTTTTTCTATTCTTCAACTTTGAAAATCAATAAAACATAGTTTCAGAATTTAATAAATGGTTGGATCACATCCAAAGGTCTTGCAACATTTTCCTTAACTCCAACACAAAAGATTTCCTAAACTAAAAATTTCAATTTTTCCACAAAAACTGTGACCAACTCACGTTTTCAAATCGATTTTTGAGAATTACTTTATGTTTTTCAACTTAAAAAATTACTAAAAATAGAACCGGAACCTAAGAAATCGTAGGATCTCATTCAAAGGTTTTGCAAATTTTTCTCAACCCCAGCGCAAAATAGCAAATTATTTCCTAAAACAAAATTTTTTTGATTTAAAGTAAAAATTAAAAAAAAAAAATTATTAATACTTCAGAAAACTAATTATACACTCCTCATAAAAATTAATTTTCTTCTAAATTTAAATGAGCCAATAACAATTCCAAAATTTTTATGAGCATACTCTTGGTTGAGAATAATTCTCAAATAGGGCCCAAACAAAATTTTGATGGAGTAGTTCGGGCTTCAAGTTTAGGCCTAATAACACCGGACCTGTTGTGCTTCGATTTTTGCAAGCCCCAACTTCTTTTACCATTTTACCTCGGATGCTCGTTTGGCTTGGTTTTAGGATGTTCGTGGTCACTGGTAGGGTACAATTCTTGACTAGCTTTATTCGGGCATCGAAGGGTAGGTTAGTCACCAGTTGGCCACTTAAAAAAAAAAAAAAAAATTAACGGCCGTCTCTTTCTATTCTAAATCTATATTTGTATTCTTACTACCCTAAAATTTATTTGATTATGTTGATCGTACGCTATCACATGTTGAAAGTGGCTTTAAATTTTTGGGCAACAACGACATTACCGAAGAACCATTAAATTGTAGTGCTAGTACAACATTGAAGATGGATGTTGACGAATGCCTTCATATCAACATTGTACAACTTCATACATGTCCTTTCAAACAAAAGAAGGGCAGCTTACTGTTAACCCAAAAAACAAGTTCAATTGGACCTCAGTTCTTAATTTTATTTAAGCCGCTAATCCAGCTCTTAAACCAAATTTACAAAAAATAAAATAAAAAAATTTGTGTCTAAAATTTGATCAGAAATAAAGGAGAAATTTTTAATTGTGACGAGAACATGGATGGTACACCATGTATTTTTATGCAAGTGGTGGAAAATTTAATTTTTAAATTATTAATCTTTTAACACATATAACCCACCATTTATATAGGAACACGTGGTGTATCACCTTGTGTAACGATCACATTGAAAAATCTCTCGAAATAAAGAGCGATGCACCACTTTCAGAGCAACGGAACTTGACGGGTTACCATTGATTTTAATTTTCCACTATTTTTTTGTTAATTTTTATTTTAATTTCTAATCCCAAACTCTAATTTAAAAAAATATATATATTTAATACAAAACCCACCACCATCGCAGTCCCCACCTTAATTTCTCTTACTTAAAATATTTTTAGATGAATAATTTTGCACGATTAAAACAAACTTTTTAGTTGAAATTTCTTGCCTCAAAAAGTAGTTATTTAATTAATTTTATTTATGCTTCTCTCTCTGTTGAAGCAGTAGTGACTACAGGAGGCAACGGATGACATATCCTCGTTTTCCAGAACACCGTTCAGGTAACTCCGTCTAACTCCTCTCTCTCCTCTCCTTCTTCTTGCTTTCTTTTTTTTCCCCTAATTTAATTTGTTCCATTTTTTATTTTAATTTTCCTTTATTATTAATTCTCTTTTGCTTTGAATTTTGTACGTTTAATTCGTTATTTTTTTCTGGGTTTTGTGGTTCTAATTATGTGATGATATATGCTCCTCTGGGATGAGGGGTTGATTTTTATTTTACATATCCATATTATTGTTTCCCAACATTTTTTTTTCCTTTGAAATTTTCCAAATTGCATGACGGAATTGTATGAGGGCTTCCGAGTTCAAACTTAACGAATTTCCAGCAGCTGGTTTAGCTCAAAAGTGCTTTTAATAAAAGGAATTAGAACGTTTATTATTCGATTAATAATAGTACTTCTAGTATCTGATGGTGCTGAATATGGTTTTAGAATGGTAGTAAAAGAATCACATTCTGTATCAGAAAACTTTATGCCTTGACAAAAGTGCTTTTAGTACAAATGATCTTTTTTGTCACAGTCGCTCCATTTGGTTTGGGGAGTAATTTTCACAACCTCGTTTTCTCCTTATGCACTCCCACTCCCGCCTATTGTTTTTGTCCTTCGATTCTCTTCTGGTTTATTCAATCTAAAGTTGGGCGAACAAAATGTGGGATCACTCCCCCTTTTGCTTTTCTTAAGCACAAAGGCTTCAACTTCCAGTTGAGGCTTATGCTTTTCTCATGAGGAAAACTTGCTCTTATTTATTCTACTTGGTTTTTTTGTTTCATGTCAAAATTTGTATGCTGTAGGGCATGGTAAAATGGTGGACATGCAATTAAAGGGAAGTGCTTGCAGGATTAAGAAGTGTGCTTTCGATTTACTGTCAATCGGGAACGATCTGACGAACGACGATCACTCGTGGGAGTTGATGGGAAGGGATCTCCGCCTCAAATCCACGTTCTTGTACTGTGATCTTAATCAGATGATCTCTCGTTCACCAAGGGACCAGAAGAGAGCTCTCACTGAACTTGCCAACAAACTGTTTTGCTCCATTGAAGAGGTAATTAACTTAACCACCCGTTTGCAACTGCGTTTAGACCTCCCTAAGCGCATGCGAGGATTTTACTTTGCGATTTAACTTTCTCACACGACAATATGCTATTTGTTTTCCAGTTGGACCATGCAGTGAAAATTCAAAGCCTGCCGTTGACCCAGGATCGATACAATGAGGCTGCTGTCATTTTACAGGAGGTGATGGCTCTCGCGCCTTAAAAATAATCCGGTCGATGGTTATAAACACTGATCTGTACATTATTGTGCACACAAATTTCATGTCATCTGTAAATAAATAGCTCTATCCTCGAGTCAGATCTAGTTTTTTTCGGTTTTAAATCCGTTGCTCGCCATAAAATTCCAGCATAGAAATTCAGCAGGGTTCCTCATGAGCAAACCAACAAACCAAAGCAGGGCACCAAACAAAAGTAATGTGGTACAATTAGCAATTATAAATCGAAATTTACAAGAGTGAAAAATAAGTGTTGGAAGCTCGAACTGTATCTACCTCGCTTATTTCCTGCACAAATGGAAGTAAGGGTACATAATTTTAGACACAACAAATGAAGCTAGCCATGGATGGAGCACTAAGATCAAATGCCAAATTGGGGCGGCTCTGAGTAGGCCTCGTCGGATATGTGCTACTCTGCTTCCCAACTTGTACGCTTTGCGCTCGAACAATGAGGCAGTCCATCATGATTCAGGACCTTGATTTGTCTGCTTGAATTGGTCATTACAAATAGAAGTCAACTACATATGTCAAAAAAATTCGGGCTATTTATTCGTATTCAGTTCATAAGGCATGCAGCGATTAGACTAAAGAACGCCGCACAGAAAATCAAACTCTTGAAAAAAAGAGAGGACAATTCTTAGTAAAGAAATGCAGAACTGACAGCTAGTACTTTCATCAAATGCACATTAGATTACAGGCTGAAATAGTCAAGAATTAATAGTTACGAAAGGCATAAACAAAGAGTACACAATCATCCAGCTATACAACAATTTGGAAAACACTTTCCACCCTCTCCCGCCTTCACAAGTGCCCGGGTCATGCACACCAACTCACCAAGAATATGAGTCATTTCACATGAACATACCTAAGTTGCGTTACGCAAGAGACTATTAGCAAGATCCTCGTCAATGGGTGGCAGGGGAGGCATTCGGCTCATTATGCCAGGCATACCTCTCATGCTGCAAAAATGAAATAGCATTGTCAAAGTTGACCAAATCTCATTATTTGTAATATACATTGAAACTATGCACGTACTCGTTAAGGATGGCAGTTAAATTGTTCCTCGTGCGGTAGAAGAGGTCAATGTTTTCCTGCAACTGTTTATGAAAGAAACAAACTTTTAAGCAAGCGATAAAAAGAACATGCTTCTAATGTTAAATGATATTATATGTTCATCCGAAATGCACATAAAACTTATGCCAGTAAATTCAAACTCAGAAAAGAGAGATGCTTGGGGTAGGCAGTGCTGTCGTTTAGCGATAATATATAGTGGATTTGGATTATACCATGTCTACAACAAACAAGGTCAAGCTTATCATAAATGAGTAAATCATAAGGATTCGACGTGATCATGGAGTGCCGGCTGTCGACTACCTGACGCCCTCCCCCTCCTCCTTTATCCGGGCTTGGGACCGGCAATGTAAGATACATAGGCGGAGTTATCATAAATGAGTAAATAAATGTAGAAAATTATTTCATTCATCAATATATGCTGATCAATTGGAAAAATAAAATTCCAGAAGAAGAACATCAAGCAGTAATGCTGCTGCCACAACGCATCAGTTGCATAAAGTAACATAACAAGAACAGGCATCCCTTTTTTAATTTTGACAGATGACTTCAACTGTTAGCGTGTGGAACAATATGGCATGCAAATTAGCTGTGTAATAATCAACATAACTATGATGGCAGGAGGCACTGACCTTGTATGATGAAAGATTAGATGTAATTTGACTGAAAGCTTGAGCATTTTGCTCCAATAGATGCTTGAATGTGCCACTTAATCCTGATAGTAACCAAAGAACAAATACGTCAATGAAACTACCAAATGAAATATATTAAGTAGTATATATTTAGATGAAAAACAATAATGAGAGAAGACACAAGGTAGTATCTCGAACCTTCATACTGCAAACGCTCACTCTGGTCCATATGGTACACCGAATGAGAACATGCAGCCATGTCCAGTGGTGCAGCTGTATGTATGTTTGTCGTTGTAGACGACTCCACCAGTTTATCCTGAAGAAGCATGATCTTTAGAATACTGGTTCTTCAATCAACATTAGATCCTAAAGACATTCATTGGTTCAATTAATTAAAACAAAAATTCCATTAATTGTGTTACATCTTAGGACACCAAAAGTCACCGATACATCATGGGATCTCAAATTTTCATGTCCAACAATGATTACAGTGGGAATACATAGTAATGTTTAAACTCAGGGGAAGGAGTCAACCCATTATTATTATTTCCAATAAGTCTTGAAATGAAAAAATCTTCATGATAAAAAATGAGAAGTTCGAACAAAAACCAATGTCAGACAGTTCACACAAATTTCACAAACAACCTTCCTAATGTTCCCCTTCTTTCCCATACTATGTTCTTCAGGTTTCCTACGCTTTCTCTGCAAAACATTTCAAAATTAGTTCTAACTCAACCGAAAAATCTAAGGAACAAATCTAAAGTAATGAACAAAACTAAAAATACATCATTAGGAAAAGTAAAGAGCTTACAGTCATCCACCTACACCTCAAAGCAACATCACGCACAGTTTTATCATGTAACATTGCCGCGATCTTTATGTATTTCATAATACTTGGTTCATCAGCATATCTACAACCGGAAAATAAATGGCACAAATATGATAAACTTCCAAACACAAAGTAAATGAAATTCACCATAGTAGGACAGCAACTAGGCAACATAAAGTAAATTGAAAGAAAATCAATTCACATCATAGCGAGAATATATGTGAAACAAGAAGGCTATTTAGAACATAACCATACCAATTCAAGTTTTCTACTGCAGGGATGCGAAAAGCTGATAACAATGGCAATGCGTGATGGACCCCAAAATATTTAAAGCACGACAGGAGGCCATAGACATAAAGTAATGGCTTAAGAAGCTAATGGTTTAAGAAGTTGATGGCTTAAGTCCAAGGAAACATATGTTATGCTTATATTAGAAGGACCAAAAGATTTGCAGTTTGTTACAGTTAGACAGAGTGCAAACATCCGAAGCTTCGTCAACAACAAAACTTAATCACATCAGAAGCTTCATCACAACATTCGGTGAATCGTAACTAGAGGTAGTTTAGCAACATGAATATCAAATTAATAGGCAAGCAAAGTATACATAACTGTGGCACTTAAACGCAGACATACACGAACGAAAACGAATTTATCAAGAGATAAGGTTCCGAATGACCTACTTGACAAGGCCCTCCGTCAATTTGTACTGTTCCTCCACAGACCACTCAACAGCCAAGCCTGTGTCATGCTTGAGCCCGGGGACCGAATCGAGAAGCAGAGAACCTGATGAATTCCCAGCCTGACTAATTACAGGATTGTTGTTAACTATGCCCGAATTCGACGAAAACATCATGCCCCCGTCCGTAGCAAAATAATTCCCCATCGGAATCATCTCCGAGCTGCTGTGTATGGCCCCGGACTGAAACGATATAGCGTGTCGGTTCAAACCGTAGCCAAAAGCTTCGTCGCGGAGATATCCTGTGTTCGACTCCATCGCCATTTCCTCACAACTTCAGTCCTAGTCGGGGAGCACACAAATCAGCTACGCAATCCAAATCAACGCACTATATTTCTGAAGGAATTGAAATTCCATATCGCGTAAAGCCAACGCTTTCCTTCTTGTTACCACAAACACTGATTTGGGGCTGCTCAATTATCAAAACCCTAGATTCCACGGCTCAACGACGATTGCAGCAAGCCCAATCAAGCAGCAACAAGCCGCCATAACTGGTGACAAAAAACCTCAAATTTCAGCAAAAAATAGCAACTTTAACCTGCAAACGCAAATACCCAAATCCCCAAAAATACGAACAAAATCCCCAAAAAAGCAAAACCCCTCAAATTTTGACAACCTCGAAAGCTCGAGAAGCAAGAGAAATACCCACAAGAAGAAGAAGAAGCTGAGCAGTCAAGCGTAACAGAAACCCAGAAAAATTTGTTGAAAGCACTTGCATCCGTCGTGTAGCTCACAAATGGCAGATAATGGAAAGCAGTGAGAGAGAGAGCACCAAGTGGGTACGTGTGGTGCTTAGAGAGAGAAAAGCTTGACAGGGGCGTTACCTTTTTGGGGTTCAACTTTCCGACGGAGCCCTAATTGGCCCTCCCTTCCTTTCCATCCATTTTTTATTTATTTTCCTTTTTTTTAGATTTCTTTTCTGGGCAGTAGTAGCACCATTAGCAGTGATCTCTCTCTCTCTCTGCTGCTCTGCTACTTTCCCTTTTTTATTTTCTTTTTTCGAAAAGCTTTTTTGGGATTATTTAATTTAATTTTCTGGTTCGTTCGTTTGTTTTCTCTTTATCTAAGGCAGACGCACAAAGAGATAGCTCAGCGGCCTGGCGCTCGGCCAATTTGGAAGCTAAGAACGGGGGCAACAAAAAGTTGAAGGCTTTAATTTTAGTGTTTTTTTTTTATATATTTTTTTTATTGTAATGTTGAATAAATTAATTTCTAGTTGCAGATCTTGGAATTCAGCAACAGTGCGAATCCCCATAAGCATTTGATGCCAATTATTGTGGACTCTCCACCTTTCCTTTCCACTTTTTTCTCATCAACTTTTTTCTTTTAATTGGTTTTTAATTCTCTTGCCACAATACGGTTCGAACTCGAGATTAATCTAACTCACAACTATGCAGAGTTTGAGTTCGTATCTCTCTCATGTGGTTTAGTTTAGTTTAGTTTAGATAAGAATACCATTCTCAAAAACATAATCAAACTATTTTCTCTTCTCGAGAGACCAAGAAAACTCAACAAGTTGTTTATTTAATTGATGGAATGAAAACTTCGGAAATCCAACACGCTTAATCCTCACAACTTTATGCACGATCTCAATTTAATTAATTGTAGTTGTGTGTTTTTTTTTTTTGTGAAAAATAGAATTTAATTCATTGTAGTTGTTAATTCATCAATCTATTTTTTAATTCCCTAATAATTCAACCATTGAATGCAAATAATAAACAGTATGTTTTCACTTACTATCCCTAAAGCAACTTGCATAGAACTAGTTTATTGTCAACATAACATCCCGTCCAATAATATTATATATTAAAACTTATATATTGCAATACCGAAAATCACATAACAATAAACTCGTTCTATAAAGTCATTCTCCACAAATCCAACCAAAACACCCATAATGTTTATAAAACGGGCCTAAGACCATTTTCATAATAATTTTTTTTTAAAAAAACCAAGATCCAAAGCTCTTATTAAGGAATCTGGACCGGTCCACTAAATGTAAAAGGCCAATGGACTGTCAACTAATAATTTTGCCGGAACACGTGGTGAAAAGTGAACAAAAAATTTGAGCTTCACGCTCAATGAAAATTGAACACAAAACGTAACGTGCATAAGCAAATATTTAGTAGTTACGTTCCGAATTCAAATTCCTCATCCCCTCAAATTTGTGCAGCCCATTCCAATAACTATGATGCACGTCAACATGCAACGATAACGATCTATATTTCTCAAGACATAACTAAGCATTCGATACAAAACTGAATGTCGATAGTACAACGATTATATCAGAGAGGTGCCTAAAAGCCTAGTGTTTGATGCTTAATTCGAAGTGGTTTAAAAACACCCTAATCAACAACATGCACGTTAACCTTGAGTAAAAAAATAAATAAATAAATAAACCACGGGGGTAAGTCCCTGGTAGATTTTTGATGCATAAAACAGGGTTGCTTTGGAAGCAAGAAGCAGCACAAAAATTAACCGGATGAGATGGTAACTCAATCAAGTAGCTGCGCTGACACAAACTGACAGAGTTGGTGCAGCTGAAAAAGCTGGATCATTTAACAAGTATATGTATTTGATCTCAACTTGCAGAGTGAGAAGAGAAGAGAGATCAACCGTTAGACAAAGACTGAGACTGCAGCATGGAGGATTCATGAATGGAGTAGTTATCCCCAGCAGCACAGCTACCAAAAAAATTAAAATCGGAGAGAGTGAATACGCTTTGATTCGATCATGTGCCCGTCTACGCTATGCTAGCTCCATTCCATCCATGGTCTGTCAAACTGTTCTATTGATAGCCAGTGTGAAATATATGAGGATTAATGTACCCATACTGGACCTGATCAAGAAGAAGAAGCCAACAATCACTTCACGTAAATCTCATCTCTCGTATTTGTTACCAGAGTAGTACATATAAAAAGACATGGTAGAGGATTCATATTTATTGAGGAAAGAAATAGAGGGCTTACACTGTTGCAAATATAAAAAGTATCTTCCGAGGGTTGATGGCCATAAACCGATTAGTGCCTGTAAGCGCAGTTGAGCTTGACCCAATAGATTTTGCAGTGATCAATGACTGCTTCAAAGGCTCCGACTGAGAATTCACTATCAAGGGTAACATAGATAAAGTTCAAATTGCAATCTATGCCAAGGTGATCGATGATTTTGAATGTTGACACCAACCCATTAGAGTAAAGGATGACATTAACTTTTCAATAAGATTGCAAATTATCTTTTGAAACTTCATAGAAAGCTAGCTAGATGGCTATATTATACCTTTCACTAGAAGTTTCTTTGGTGGCTCATCCGTGTCCTCCTCGTCATTACTAATCAATCTCTCTGCTCGATAAGACCATTTTCTTGAGAGTGCTCTCTACAGAAAAAAAAAAATAGTGTAAAAGAAGAGCATGAGAAAGTTTGCTGATCAATTAGTGTGCATGCCATGTGAGGAGTACTTTCAAGATTGACAACAACGACACTGCTACTTACTGTCATTTTGGGGCTTCCGGAGCTTCTATCTGAGAGTTGTGTAAGGCTCTCAATATCCAACACGACGGTATGAGTTCTATCTGAAGCAGTTGTATCAGTCTGTCGTTGAATTAAATAAATAATATCAGTACATTAATGGATGCATAAATAATCTGCCGATGAGATATAATCAGTGACCTACGTACAATGCATCAATCCAAATTTTATAGACAACCGTGTTTAACAACAGACATTCACAATCCCATACAAGGTCCAATAGTCTACGGACACTGCTCGAATTTGGGCAGGAATAACCGGATGCAGATCAATAACATGGAGCTCGAAAATTTATTTACTTCGAGCATGATTGATAATGCAGTTGCAGATAAGTTACTAATTGCTTAAAAGATTTTTATCATTTATATATCTAGACGGTAATTTCATATTTTCTTTTGTTGTTGACTGACAGTTGCTAGAAAGATGTAGCATTTGGCCTCCAAGGAAGGACTACAAGTACCTGAGAAACAACAGACAGCTCTAAAGCAGTGAGCTAGCTAATGTCAGAAGAGTAACATTATTGGGGTACTATTTATATTTTCTTTATTAAATATGACACCTATGTAGAACGTAGCCAATTCCAAATAAACTTGCCCTAATTTTTATTTTATTTTTTGAACAAAAGATATTATCTACACTAAAGATGAGAGGGTGGAGCTTAGCCTCATTATGAGCTATCAATAATGTGGTTCAAACTCATATTTGACGATAATCGAACCTAAGACCTTTCACTTACAAATGAAGAGGAATACCACTAGACCATAATACTAAGTGACAAACTTAAACAAATTGATAAAAAGAAAACTAATTATTAGGACTAAATACAAAGCCAAATGAAATTGGATGAATACAAATTTCATACTCCTAATTTTTATCTAATTCTTGGACCACTCCCATGGTCTCCCATGTGATGTGAAGAACACGAGGCAAGAAAAACTACACAAAAATTACTCATGCTAATTAAGCTTAATTAATAATCTTTTGAATTAATAAAACTAATACGCAATCATGGAACCACATGCACCTAAAATATCCCAAAAATTACTTATAATAATGGGATATATTTTTACGATGGCAGACAATCTACTGCGTTTCTGATATGCTTGTTTAGTTGTTTGCTCGAATTAAGCGAAAATGTATATGATACTCCAAGGCAAAAGCATAATTAAATAGCTTATAGATTAATGGCTCGTTTAGAAGTGTATTTAAAATGATTGAAAGTATTTTTAAAGAAAATATTTTTAGGTTTCCAAAGCACTTGAAGTGCTTTTTCATGATTAACTTGTATTTTTATTAAAAATTGGTTCCCAAAACATTTTCACTAAAAATAATTTCAGTTATTTTAAAGTCACTTTCACATGAGTCCTAATTAAAAAGCATAGATGTTCATGCATATATACCAAGAACTATTGAGTCCGTGAGTTGAATGATGCTTGGCAGTTAGCATGGTGGAAGTGGATGACTTATGGCTTCAATAATTGCTATCAACCTCTATATATATGTGTGTGTGTGTGTGTGGGTGTGTGTATATTTACAATTTGTTTTTATATTTGGACTTTGGCCTTAACCAGGCATTTGTTATATAGCTGTACTTACCGGTATTCTGCAGAGTCCTTCATTGCATGAATAGGAAGGTGATTAATTACAGATTAGATGCTAATAACAAATTTTAATTACAAACATTTGAGATACTCTTTGCTAGTCAGCGCAGTTTGGTCTTTTAAGTTTTAATCCAAATTCAAATTTCCAAATAACGTAGACATCCAAAAGCTACAGAGTTGATGTACAGCAGCAAATGCACAAAAAGACAACATATAACGTGTCACTTCAGTACCACTAATGTCATGATGCAATATGGTTTTTTTTTTTTCTGATATATCATGCTAATACTGTTGCTTGATTTCGATGTCAAGTATTCATTTATAAGTTAAAAGAAATACGACTTGATCGCATCTGAAAATGCATTCAGAAGTGAAATTGAAACTGAAATTTATGGATGGTTAAACCGTTTTTAAATCGAATTAGTAATTAGTAATTAGAATGAACAAGTTCGATTACGACAAATATTGGAGTCCAACAAGAAGAGAGAACATAAAAACTAGAAAATTACAAAAAGAATTAAAACATGGAGATTATCAGTTCATCTTAATTGTATCTGTAATTTGAATAAAATCGATATATAAATGAAAACAATTTGGAAATTAAGGCAGAGGAAAAATTCAACGATATATCTGTAAACCGAGATTTAAGTCGTAGAACAATAAGCTCCACGTACTAACGTAAACACCGAGTCATTACAAATTTCCAGTTTTATATGAATTTTTTTAAAGGAAAGTGTATCATTGCAAAGAGTAGAAGAATCGAGAAGAAAAGTACCTGTGCGGTCTGCTCCTCCATCTCAAAATCTCTCTCGATTGAATTCTCAGAGAAATTAATCAGAGCGGCCCAGAGAGATCGTCCTCCTCCTCCTCCTTGATCAATATTCCTCAATGTATCAATGTTTGTCTCTAACTTAGAACAACTTATCAACAGAGCAGCTCATCGCCGATCGCCGTCGGAAAGCGCTCTCTCTCTCCTCCTCCCGTTTCTCTGTGTTTCTCTTCTGAGACTGAAATTTGAAGACGGTAGCGTCAGAAGAGAAGAGAAGACTGCTCTCTCTCTCTCTCTCTCTCTCTCTCTCTCTTCAAACATCAACTCATATATATTGGCATTTTTAATGATGCGATGATATATATGCTATTGGACTTTGTTTAATCTTTTTCTCTCATAATTTTGATACGTCCATACTTTTATGCCTACCGTTCCGGTGGAAATTTAGGTTAAGCCGCTCAATAAATACAAAAATATTGTATAGAATACATTAATTAAGGAAAATTAATAAAAAGGGTTTGAAAACTTTGAGTTTTAATGATAAGGATAAAATAAATGATAGAGTGAATAGTACCAAGATTGACTTTTTAGTGTAAAAATGTGGTTTTTCGTTAAAGTGAACAGTACCGGGTGCTTTTCGTTAAAGTTCCCTACATTTAAATCGTAATATTAATGTCTCCTCTCTTTGATTTATTTATTGTCCGAGTCATATTTGTTTTATATTTTGCCGCTCTAAAACATAAGAAGCCTATCGATCCAAGTGCTGGTTCAGTCAATTAATCTAAGGAAAATGTTAAGAGGAGCCTCTTTAATGTCAATTCTCGTACTAATATTATAAAAATGTATGTTGAGAATGACTCTCACATTAATGAGAGGAAAGACCATTCATGTGCTTATAAATAGTTGGATTACTCCCTATATTGCTAATTGATTTTATAATGAAATCTTAACTTTTTTCAGTGTCAAAGAGTTCATAAATAGTCATATTTTAAAAGAGTCTTCTTCGTATTTCTCTTAATCAAATGTATAATGTATTTTCGATTATTGTATATAATTATGATTTGGTAGTACTTCCCAATTCATCGCGCACATATTATATTCATTATTTTATGTGAAATTGGGAATCACCTCATACATTGTTGAATTTTTTAATATTAAATGGGACCGGTTTGTAGTTTTGTTATGATAGGCATTTCAGTCTCTTTTTAATCACCATCGTGTGACTCACTAGTGCCAGAAAAACATTGCTTATATTTTATGTCTATTTCTAGCAAGTGGACTACTGCATAACATAATTTAGTTACATAATGTAGCATATATGTAGTGGAACATGAATGTACGTGCGCCATTCCTATTAAGTTTGAATGCTTTCACCGATTTCTGCTCAGTTTGGTAAACAATCGTTATTTGAAGAAATGACCTAAGAGCAAGTCCACCCCTGTGGACTTTGCGCCAGCACCCAGCGCATTTATCCACTCAAGTGAACAGTAACAGACTCCAATAAACAGTAATAGGCCAAGGCATCTCCACCCCTAAAACTAAATAGCCTAGTCAATTTTATTAAAATTTTATTAATTTTTATTATAAAATAATAATTTTTATGAAAGTACTCTCTGGACTCCATTCTTCTTTTTCTTCCCTGATTTTCCAACTGTGCTGTCAAGCACAGTTTCACCACTTTTTCTTCCCTTCTTCTTTTTCTTCTCTTCAAACCACCAAAACCCATGTGAGATTAACCAAGTTCGGCCTTACCCCACGAGCCGCAACCACCAAACGAACCCGACGACCCGCAATCCCACCCAACCCTCCTCCTCGATCCCCTCACCCACTGGTGCGCCAACCAAAACTGCAAACCCTTCGCCGTCGATCCTCTCGATCCCCGGAGCTCCTCCGATTGCGACTGGTTCTCCGACGCCGCCTCCGATTCAGACCATGACGTCAGCTACTTTGTCACCGATCTATTCAATCGCTGCAGCTCCGAGCAACAACCCAAGACCGAGAGGGAGGGTTTTGGATATGGAAGCTCGAGTTGGGGTGGTGGTGGAAGGAAAGCAGAGAGCTTCGAATTCAGCTCAAGGAGACGTGGCGGTATCGCCTGGCATCATGTAGGCCGGGCAAGGGCTCAGCACATTCTGAGTCGGCCTAGAGACCAGCTTGGGCTGGGTGCCAGCCTATTTGCTCGGCTGGAATGGATTGGCTGGGTGCTGGGCCAATAATTTGGTTGGGTGCTGGCCTAAAGGTTCCCCGGTGGAACTGCTCTAATCGAAACCGATGGGATTTTTGGCACGAATTATAATTGATAACTCAGTATGATAAATCTGAAGTCTTATGTTTCTCCAATTAAATTATCAAAATATAATTTTTTTTATTAACTTAGAACTTTGAATAGTTGTATTATTAAATAATTTCTTGAAACAAAATTTTTATTTACTAAAATACTAGTAAAATAAGGGAGTTACTATTAAACTAATCAAAAGTAAATTTGACTTCTAACCACAAAGACTTCAAGTTCAGTCAACACATAACACTTTGATTGAAAAGGTATTTATTATGTCAAATATGACAGTAACATCCTCATCTAAAATTTAACATATGCTTTAGAGATGCACTGAACATTTTGATTAAAACTTTCAATTAAAATAGATAAATTCAGTTGTTTATAGTGACTATTTTGGAAAAGAAACCTGAAAAGTTTGTAATTTTTCTTCAACCATTTGTGGCTGTTAAATAGTTTGGAAAAATAGACTGGTTACAAAAATAATGTGAACTCCTCGGAACAAAATTTGGGGAAGAATGCATTGGTAAGCAAACCGAGGGGCGATTGGTTTAACTGTCAACAGCAGTCAATGTAATGGCTTTTGCCATGCACACGCGGCACACATGCAAACCAAAACATCCTCCCCCACTAATTTATACGCCTTTTTTTTTTTCTCATCATCCTATTTATATCGTTAGATGAATTTGAATTTCAAGATTCGTGTTATAAATAAGCATAAATTTCAAAATTCAAATTTATTTAACGATGATTAATAGAAGAATAAGCATACAACATATTAAATAATGGTGAGTAAAAATGCAATTTTTTTCCCCCTCTTTTTCCCCTTTTGCTTTTTTGTTGTTGCTTCAATTAATTTGTCTCCTCTTTAATTTTGTGCTACGCTTAGTGGTGCACCAATTAATGTGGGGACCTAGGGGGCCGAGCCCATGGCCCAAACAGAGGGCCCATTTTCACAGCCTATCTCATTTGGCCCACCTACTTTATAGGCCCACATGGGAAAACAATAAAGATTCCAGATGTATATGTCAGTTGGAGGTAATTTGGTAGGGACTGTCAATATTACCATGCATTAAATAACGCAATTTCACAAACAGGTCAATCTTAATTTTTCAATAAATAAATGTTTCAACTCTCAATCTCATCAACCAATAACAAAACTCTGCTGACCTCACTGTGGCGATAAACGCGTTTCATGTAAATCTTTCTTCAATATGCTAAAACAAGAAACAAGAATTAAATCACAGAACCTTTACACCAAGAGCTGCACTCTACAATGCGTAGTACAAGAATCACGGTTCAACCCCGAAAGAATCAGAATACATGATTAAGTTTAATCCGCCACGTTAATTACTTTACCAATCACTCGTGATCAAATGCTCAAGTGTTCTTCCCTTGGCAGGCTCTGAACGGTACCCGACCATCTCCCCGGCGAGTGATCACTGCTGTTGGAAGACACGTGACCCTCCGCCCTAGCATCCCTTATCATCCTTAGAACATCTCTCATCGCTGGTCGGTTCTCCGGTGAAAGCGCAACACAAGCCATTGCTATGTTAAGAAGTGCCTGCAGCTTCTCCTCTGATGCGTCATTCCCCGAGGCAGGGTCATCCCCTGACTCTATCTCTTCTTCGCGCACTGAGCGGACCCATCTAGGGATGTCCGAACCATGTTCCTGAACAAGGTCTTGGAAGGGAGTCTTTCCGGTTAGGAGCTCCAGGAGGAGGACGCCAAAGCTGTACACATCGGCTGGTTGGGTGGACGGTCTTCTGATGTCGCGGCATTCTGGTGCTCTATAAAAGAGAGTGGTTGCGCTAGGTTCTTCGAGTGAATTCGGATCTCGGAATAACGTGAGACCATAATCCGTCAAGCAGGATTCAAAATCGGAACCTAACAAGACGTTTGAGGATTTCAAGTTTCCATGAGTTAAGCCGGGGTTCTGGTGGATATAAACAACACCACTCGCCAAGTCCTCAGCTATTTTAAGACATGACGTCCAGTGAAGCGGCTTCCCGCCTCCTGAAGTTCTTGAACCTGTAAAACAGTTGGAGTATTTCACCACTACAACTAGTCTAAAGAAACATTCAAGAAAACTTGTTGAACAAGCGACAAAAGCCAACTAAAAGCCAAGTATTTAATGAAATGAACTAGATTAGCGAAGGTACAATGCACACAGTTATGTGACGACGCGACGAGAGAGATAGACAGAAAGCGATATATCTCCAGCTACACGGTTGAATCTCTCCAAATAATATGATCAAATGTGCAACGTGCAGACACGATAACCAGAGAATTTGAGCCAGTGAGACGTCACTAACATGCTGAGGTCACTCATACTCAAAATTGAAAGGTTGATTAGCAGGCCATCTCCTTTCCAAAGATTGAAATTTATTATTGTATAATTGAGTTCAATTATTAATTACCCTCTGAAATCTTGTCTTTATTTACCTAAATCTCTTGGAGAATGATGAACTGTGCAGAAAGACTGACAATGACTCATGCCACACTAAATCAACATTTTTTTCCTCAGAATATTGGCCTCATGAAAAAGAGATAAATTCAAACTTAAATGCAGGAAAGTAGTCGACGAGCAATAACATGCATTAAGAAAATATATATAGAGCTTACATGAAATTTAGTCATTGATGATCGCATAAAAAGGCGACCTCAAACCAACAAGGCTTTCTGCTTTGTAAGGGCTAAATGGAACGTATATCGTATGCAACCTTATTAGTTTACAAAGAAGTTTTTTTTCACAACTCTCAAACCCATAATTTTTTTGTCACAAAAGAGTAATCTTTCTGTTAATCATTCAGTGATGATCACAGGAATGATGAAATCCTAGCTATGAGATCTAAGAGGACATTCCCAAATCAGGCTGTAGACTTGTGTGTGGGGTCCAACCCCAATTCAAGGAGTTGAATTTGTTTTAAAAACCCAGCCAGCCTCCTCACGTTTCATAGAAATGGAAAGGGATGAAATTTCCTCCATCAGAAAGAACACACAAGCACCAAATTTATTAGGTTCATGAATACGTCATGTTTATAGGATGGCCAACATGGCTTCCAGCCCAGAAACCTGCATGGGGTGGACCCTACAGGCGCCTACAGATGTAGGTGACCCCACACCACTAATTCATCATGCTTTCACTGGATCAACATGGCAAATCCAACATGACCCACCGTTAAATCAATAATCAATGACCTCTAAAAATCATTAGTTAGAAAGTTTACATCACTAAATATGTCTAGTTAGAAAGCTTGTATGATAATGATAAAGATGCTTACGTAGGGTTTTCCGACTAAGGCAACTTTACATGGAATAAGTCTTATATTTTATGAAAAATGTTGTACAAATAAAGTGGTTAGACAATTCTAATTTTTCTTGTAATTTAGTCACACCCGACCCCACATGAAACACAAGCTACTTGGAAAATTTATGATGTTAACCAGAAGTTAATCTCAAACTTTGGTACGGAAAACTTTACAAGCTAAACACAACCATAGTGATTATTAAACGAAAAAAATAAATAAAAAAGCAGGTGAATAAGGGGAGTAGATGAGATGAGAGGACCGACAAGACATACCATGAATAAGTGAAAAGAGGCTGCCATTGGGGAAATAATCGTATACGAGCAGGCGTTCCTCCTTGGCCTGGAAGTAGGCCCTCAGTGGGACCAAGTGTGGGTGCCTCAGCTTCCCTAGCAAGTCCACGTGTCTCCTAAACTCGTCCATCCTCGGGTACCTCGAGTCCTTCAGCCGCTTCACCGTCACGATAAACCCGGACTCCATCACCGCCTTGTACGTACTTCCCATTGTGCCCCTCCCCAGCGTCTCCGCCGACGCCTTGAGCAAATCCTCCAGACGGTAACCCATCTGCTGATCCCCTGCTCCGCAGAACACCAAACTCCCCAACCCCTCACCTTCCCACGAAAACCCACCATTATTACCTCCCTTGCCACTGGGCCCCTCCCCTGATCCTCCTCTCTCTGTTGCCAGCTCAGCACCCCCAACAACCCCGCCTTTGCTCCTCCTCGCCTCCCCGCCACCGCCGCGACTCCTCCGGCACACCATCCACAGCAGAACCGAGCAGATTACGACCACCACGAACCCGCCCACGCTCCCTGCGATTATCTTAATCAGTTTCCCGCGCTTTGACTTTGACTTTGGACCCGGTTGACTGGTGGGACTGATCGACGGCGGAAACCCGATAATGCCCGCGCACGGTTTGTCAATTTGTTCCCCGCAGACATCGACGTTCCCCGAAAAAGACGAGGCATTGAACAGAATCAGAGTTGGGGTCACCGGAATTTCTCCGGATAGCTGGTTATTCGACACGTTGAAGAACCGGAGGGAGGTCTGGTTGAGCGGTGGAATGGGACCGGTGAACCTGTTGTCCTGCAAGTACAGGACGTAGAGGCGGCGGAGCCTGAGCAGCGACATTGGGATTTCGCCGGAGATTTTGTTTCCAGCGAGGACGACGACTTTGAGGCGGTGGAGGTCAGAAATGGAAGAGGGGAAAACGCCGGAGAAGTTGTTGTCGTTTAGGAAGAGGGATTTGAGGTTGAGGAGGCCGGAGAGGTCGGGGATTTGGCCGGAGAGGGAGTTGCCTTTGAAGCTGAGGACTCGGAGCTGGTCGAGCCGGTTCAAGATCTTGTGATCCAGAACCCCCGTCAGGTTCGAATATTCCAGCACAAGCTTCGTGACTCTGCCTCTCAGGCAGTCCTTCACGCCTTCCCACTCGCACACATTGCTTCCCTGCCGCCATGGCAGCACGTTTTGAGGGTCGATTGTAGATTTCAGAGATAACAGAGTCTCCGCGTCTCCTGCTTCTGCCGAACCCAGAAAACCCCAGAACAGCAATGGCAGCAATAAGAAAAAGATTCGACCTTTTTGAGAAACCATTTTTAAAAATCTGCGGATTGGATCGATTTTTCAGACCGCCAACATCTCAAAAATGCAATCTTTGAACTTGGATTTTGCTGATTGAGAAAACCCAACTGGGAAATCAGAATCTGAAATGTGTGTATATATATGGAACCTTTTGAGTTTTGAATCTCGAAAGCGAAAAGGTTTTGAACTTTTTTTGGTTCACTTTCCTTTCTCAGTCTCTGCCCAATCGCTTTCCATATCTTCAAGATCTAGCACCACCTCCCCAAATTTGAGTGAGCCATTTTTACTATGCATGCAGCGATAGCATTAGAAGCAGAAGCTTCGTTCTTTGACTCGATCGATCACTGTGCTGATGCTGCAACTGTACCATTGATTGATTCGACAGCTTGAAACAAAAAACAACGGCTTTTGCTTTTCTGCTTCTAAAAAAAAAGCACTTCTAATTTACTCTACTCCCAGCTGCGGAGGAGGGGAGCATTTAAGGTGCAAAAAGCCCATTGGCGAGCTCTATGTACTGAGCAATGGGGAGACACCAAAACAGTGGGGCTTGGCAACACGACATCGTTTCCCGGACATTTACTTGTAATTGTAATTTTATTACAGCGTAAGCTTCACGTGAAGGAAGCTCAGAACTCCGCTTCTCTCTATGATTTGTATATTCTTAATCTGCAGGCACTATTAAACCCAATAATTATAACTAAATAAATAATATTTTCTAAATTTATGTTTGTTTTTTACTTTCTCTTGGGCGGCTCAAAGGCTCAGACTTTTTTTACCGGAGAGTGGTGAAACCTCAAAAGGGAAAGGGATCCAAAATTTACTCACCCCCGAGTTTTCGATTTCATCAATTTTCAACAGCTAGCTACCCTCTCTGAAATTAACAAGCGTCCGAAAAACTTAGATAAAAAAAGAGAAAATGGAGTTTTAACGAAAAGTTCGTGATACTGTTCATTTTAATGAAAAATTATATTTTTATACGAAAAAATCAATCATAGTACTATTCATTTTAACCTTTATTTTGTCTTTATCGTTAAAACTCAAAGTTTTAAAACCATTTTTATCAGTTTTTAAAAAAAAAAAGAATATTGAAGTTGTGAAGGGTTTGAGTGAGTCGACCCAGATAAATGCTAAAACTTGAAAAGGAAAATTATACATAAAAAAAATCTGGAAAAAAAAGAAAAATAATGAAAAATGTTTGAAAACTTTGAGTTTTAACACAAAATAAATGGTAAAGTAAATAATACTAAGATTAACTTTTTAAAATAAAAATATGATTTTTTGTTAAAATCAACAATCCTAAAAGTTTTCATTAAAGTTCTCATAAAAAAAAAATTGCACATTAAATTAGCGCTTGAAAACTCGATACTTGAAAAAGAAAACTCTTGAGAACAATATTTTAACTGGGCAACCAGGTGAAATAATTGAAACCTCGAGACATTCTTTTGTCGCCGATTAATCACATAGTAAGTATTAATGGGCGAATGATTTATTTTTTAAACGCCTAATAAGTATTTATTAAGCTAGGGATGCTATTAAAACAAGGTCTTAATTGCCTCCTCGTAGTCCATGCTAGGCCACAAGGGGTTGAACTTATTGGACTACCAGACACCTTACTCCATCATTGCGAACTTATCCATAAAAAGAGAAATTTTTCCTTGTAACCGAAACATAAAAGATACACTACGTGCTTTTATATGAATAGTGAGAAATTGTATTTTTTAAGTTATTAATTTTTTAACACACATATCTTACAATTTGTATAGTAACACATGATGTACTATCTCGTATTCCGATCACACTGAAAAATCTCTTCCCTAAAAAAGCTTACAAGGTGTTTCAAACCAATAGATACATAAATTTTCTAAATTATTTGTCTAATATGTCACGGTAACAGAGAGGTAAGTCTCTTTCCTCATTACTCGTGTACAATCATTGGTATATTACACGTGACAAAAAGCTGGAACAAGTAATTGAGCTCACGTTATATATCCGGCCCAACAAGAAATGAGGAGAGAGGGTTGAGCTGATCACGTTATTTCACCGCCACTTGGTATTCGGCTCCAACAACTCATGCCAACTGGCTTTGAATCGATCAATACGGTGGTTGACGGTGGTCGTGGCCTGACGACACACCCGCGTACGTTGCCGGAGATCTAGGAGGGCCCAAAAGATATCAAATCTCATGCACACAAGCAATCAGCAACTAGTATCCAGCTTTTATTTGGGACAAGTATAATAATACATTGGTTTGAAAATACTTATATAAACAAATGGTTAGAAAATCAAAATCAAAGTCATATCAGGAGAAAGATTTATAAGAAACGAGCTCCCCATCATTGTGACGTCTTGATTCAATATCATGTGGCTGGCAATGAATTCGTTTCAGATATGTCTCAGATACGTCGCTATTATAAGAAAAAAGATAAAACCTGAAATGGATTTTGAATGGATGCACATTGGGACCAAGGTACCAAACAAGCCTTTATATCCCCTTACTACGATGTTACAAACAAAATGCACATAACCATGCGTAAATATATGAAGAAAACTTCGCCATACAAAGAATTATGAAGACAGAAAGTTCTGCCTTGATGCCTTAAACCATGCGTGCCTGCAATTCCCATCTGTGTCATAACCCCATGAAACAGAATTTAGAGCAAGAGAGAAGAGAAACGGAAGCTCAAGCAGCCTGCAATTGGCGGCGCCGAGCTGCAGCTTTATCAAGTGCCTTCAATCTATTAGCTTCCATTCGCGTTTTCTGTTCATCTGTCATCTGATTTTCACTGGATTCCCTAGCTTCATTATTTTGAACTTGATTGGTTATTTCTTTCTGGAAACTATCTGCTGCAGATATACTAGCACTAGCAGCAACCATCTCACCATGGAACGTCTCAGACGGTTCCTACAATTAGCAAAGCAAAGGACATCAAGCTCTACTAATTAACAAACGGAGCTTTAATCCGAACACCAAGAAATAAACTAGATTGAACAAAATTGCACATACTTGAGTAGCTTTCTCATAGATTTCATGAAGCATCTCTTCCTGCATATCATCCACATCATGGTTCCCTGAAGACGAACCCCCCTGGTGATCACTTGGTCCCTCAGGGTTCAAAGTTTCTGCAGGAATATAACAAGATCAGAATTCAAAATGGAAACATAAAAGACGATGGTTTTTCCAAATCAACTATTTCAAATGCCACGATGAATAAGATTATATTGTCTTATCCTACATTTTATAGACACTTCAAGCACAAGCATGGTACAATGCGAAAAACCACAACAAATCATTCATCAAATGAGAATGTTGGAATGTTGTCAAAGATTGTCCCACAAACTTATGTCAACTGGTCCAGACGTTGTCATGCACGGCATCCCTCTACACAGTTCGTCAGAAGCAGACCCGGCCGAATAGGAAGGCAACACATTTGAAGAGCAGGAAGGGACGCCTGAAGCAGTACCGGAGCCGACTCATTGGTCCCTAAGGCCTCAAGGTAAAAAGGTGGTAAAGAAAAAAGGAAGTTCTTCCAAGAATGACTATACAAAATATATGGACGAACTTGCTCGCCAAGGTGAACTGAGCATGGCACGGGAAGCAGCTAGAGATGAGGCAAAAGCTATGACTATACAAGCAATCTTAGCAGCTACTAAGAGACGTGATGTGGCTAATGAGAGACAAAGAGAAATACTTAATTGAGAATGGAGATGCTTAGAGAAGAAAGGAAGAACTCCCTACTTGATTATTAAAACTAAGTAACATAAAATCAATGCAAGTAGATTTCCACTTATCAATATTATTCTCACCCACTAATCTCTGGTAGTCCGGTGCAGTGATGTTTCTCTCCTCAACATTGCTCATATTCCACTCAGCAGCCAATCCTTTATCCTAACATCATATCCCTAATCGAGTTATTACCTAAACGTCTGAGGATCCCATTTTCAATCTTCTTACAGGTCTTCTGTTAATTACTTACAGTAATTGCAGCACTCAGTCCTTCCAATTAATACCAAACAACTCTGGCAATAGGCACTCAAGATATTGTACAAATGATAATATGCCAGCAACTCTAAAAATGTATCTCATCACATGATAAATTAGAACAATTATACAAAAATGACGGAGCATAATACCCTGTTGATCATTTGGAATGCCTTCCTCGACTGGTGGTTCGCGCAACTTTGTTGGGTCTCCTCCACTTGCAACTCTTTCTCTCAATTCCCTCAGCGTCATCTGCTCAAAAGTGCAGATTAAGAATTAAGCTTTGAGGGAGACTCCAAAGACATTCAAAATAAAAAAGTGAGATATCATCAGTACCTTTACTCGTCTGGTAGCGGCAACTTGTTCGACCTTATGAACAAACTGATCAAATGAGTAATACGGGAGCAAACGCGAATGCCATTGTGTGTACAACCCAATTAGATTTCCCAAATCTCTAACCTGCAAAAATCGCCCAAAGAAAAATGGCACTTTCACATTTTTCCTCAGTAGTATCACACTTTCGAGAAAATCGCTTCAAACCCAATAATTTAGAAAAGAACCGATACAGACTTTGTAAGGGAAGAAGTACACCATAGAAATTTCACAATTAAGAATCAATTAAAGCAACACGTCTGGATAACTGAAGGGTTTTCTTCTCTAATCGAGCTCTAATTTATAATTATCGAGTTACTTTTTACTAATTTACTGAAAAAATTAACAACTATTATGAATGTTCTTGCACAAAGGAAAAGAAACAAGAGCAGAAGTGAGATATCGGACCTCGTGTCCGCGGCCGCGGTACTTGAAGGCGCGAGGGAAGTGGCGGAGGACGTAGCCGAGGCCGTCATCTGAGAGAAGCAGCTCCGGAGTCAGCTTCGGCCGAGTCTTCGGAACCGACACCTTCTTAACCTTCCCTCCGATCCCAGTACCAGCACCGCTTTTGAAAGGATATGAAGAGGAATTGGGATTGGTAGGATTAGGGTTAGGATTGGGATTGGGATCGGGATCGGCGTTAGAATTGGGTGTAGGGGTGGAGGAGGAGGGGCAGTCACGTGACCAGTGGCCTGGTCGGCCGCACTTGTAGCAGCCGGTTGCTGCTGGTGCCTTGTCCATTTTCTTGTTCGGATTTTGCTTTCTGAATCCGACGAGTGGATCGTGATCTTTTGGTATTTTATTTCATTTTCTGGATTTATTTTTTATTTTTAGATTTCTTGGCGGGAAGAATTGGAGGGAATTAAAAAAGGCCATTTAATATATTTTAAATGGGCTCTGACTGTGGAAGCTAAGGCCCAAAATTCCCAAGGGGGTATGTCACACATCTCAAATTACTTATGTTATACTCTTTTAATGTTTTAATATTTTTTTTTATCAAGTGTTACTTCTCTTCTCCAATGCCATCAAACGAACCCAGAACATCCTTGTAAAATGCAGGCCTGAAATTCGTCTCCAATCATTGAGTCACCATATCGTGGTTGTTGTGTGACATGTTTGAAGGCATTATTTCATAATCATTCACCATTTGGCATTGCTAATTATATAAAAAAAAAAACTAGATTTTCATTGCATCCCAAAAAACTCAACTCATAACACAGGAAGAAATTTACAAGGGAAATCTCGTCACATACTTCAATTCCTTTCTCCCTCTCCTCCCTCTCTCTCTCTCTTTCAATTTCTTCACAACGAATTCAAATCAACAAATCCTCTAATTCTTTTCTCAAAAATGAGGTATTATATACAATAATACTTCCCTTGCCAATGCAAGTATCTATATGTGTATGCGTCACCTGTGATAAGTTTCAGTTTTCAAACAACGGCACCTAACGGGTTTTCGAGGTTCAAGAGTTCATGGACCAATCGTAGTTCTGGTAAACGATACTTACATGCCCTCCGTCACCCAAAAGATGTGTCAAAAGACCGGCTCTGGTTGCATCCAAGTATATCAGGATCCACTTTAGAATTTCCTTTTCTTGTCCAAAGTCACCATTGAACCTGCACAAACGCGCGCGCACACACAATATTTGTTTCTCTTCAGCATTGTCTAACCATGACGGTTGCTTTTAGAACAGCTAATGAAGGTTTAATAGTGACTTAATCACTCACCATTTAATAATTTGGGTGAGGTGCACGGTCCTCTTCTCCAAGTTCACTTCCATTCCACCGCTCTTAAAGAACTCTCTAGCTGCAAATCTCAATTCAGCTTCAACTCCTTGGGGTGAGAAAAATCTTACCGTTGGGCTTGACCTTGTCCCGTTGCAGAGTCCGAAGTGAATTAATGGATTCACACTAGCACAGGCAAGCTGTATTATATTGGACGAAATGAAACTCAGTAATCTTTTCAGACAATGAGAAAGTTACTCAAACAAAATAACAAGTATGTATGACTAAAATGCAAGTGGAGGAAACTTTTATCCAGAACTGTTCTATCGTCCAATGATTAGGGAAGGGAGAAGGCAGAAGAATCAGAGATTAATAAAAATGTTCACCTCTGTACGCTTGTCTCCAGCTCCAAGGGGCTTGACCAAGGAATAAGGAGGTCTGCGGTTGTTTCTGAGGATCCCATTTTCGATGGTGCTGAGGGAATAAGGATGGCCACCGACCAAATATTGGAAGTCGGAAAAGAAGGATCTCCTTTCGATTACTCCTTGTGGACGTCCTATCCTGATAACCGCATGGATGACCATGGCATTGTAGAGGTTCAAAAAGAAGGCTAGCCTCTCATCCTTTGAGAGTTCAAAAAGGTTTACTCGGTGTAGTTCTTGAACCAAATTTATGTACCTGCATTGAAGAGAAGAAGGGATTTACTTAAAACAAAGTTCCATAACTTGCAATGCAGATTAAGATCGGCATCAATGTATCACTAATTTGATACAATTTTCTGTAAAGTAAACTAGTAAATTGGTGAAATTGATGCCAATCAAAGTATTTCGTTCAAAGAGGAAGCCACTTCATCATATTTCAATTCTCAGGAATATGCAATGTAAAGCAAGAAACAGCAAATTGGTGAAACTTTCGGCATATAAATGCTTATCTAATTGAGTGAAAGTGCTAACTGCAATGTTGACTGATCCTACCTTCTGAACTCCTCACTGTTGCTAATGCCGATGTAATCAAGATGGCGCCGGTCATCTGAGGCATAGGACTCGAGTATGGCAGACATGATCTTGGTGAGCCTTTGGCCAACTTTCGCTGCAGGCTTTGGTTCACAATCATTTATGGATCCCCGGAAATTAAAGCATTTGGGAATTAATGGTTCGTGCTCAAGGAAACGATAAAAATGGTTTCCATCCTCGAAATCATTTTCCCTACACAAACACAAAAGGGTTATTATGGATGAAACTATGCCAGTTTCTTTAGTTTTCAGTTGGTTCGACAGGTATTTTCTTACCCAAAGACATGATGAATGAAGTGCTTCCTGGCAAGCTGCCTTCCAATCTCAACTGCCTGTGTATGTTGTTATATACAAATAATTAACATCCACACTCGACAGACAAACTTTTGTTTTGTTGTTTTAAAACATCTGTGTAATGCTCACGTGTAATCTAAAATTTGGACCGAAAGGGCTCTGGTTCATTAGTTAAATTTGACCAACCAAAATGCAAAATTAACAGAATTTCAACAAAATACAGTTAGAAAATGGGACTAATTAATAATTATTATACGTCATAATTGAAACAAGAGTGCTGAGAACTCGGTCCAATTCCTATCAATTTATGAAACAAGGTCGGCAGACGCAACGTTTGAAATTCCTCCATACCCAAAATGTGGAAAAAGGACTTGGGGGCCATGTCAAAAACGTTACGCGTTTACTCTTTTCATAAATCATGGCATGAGTTATGCATTCCCTGGGGGTGGGAAGGAGCCAAATATCTGACTGAAGTTTGTAATGCGTGATTTGACATCTAATGGGACCCCTTCAAAGTTCAAACATATCTTGATGGCTAAACCAGGTCCAACACAACCTTTCTTGTTTTCTAAGGAATCATTTCAAGGAGGACTTGTACGGGTCGTTACACATTATGTGCTAATAATACAAAAATGTGTATTGATTTTTCTTCATGTATTCTTGTATTATAGACGCATAATGCTATCGTAACTGTGTACCCTTATACAAGTAGCTCTCTAGCCGTTGGTTACAAAACCAGTCACACAAAAAGGCATATAGAACTTCATCAAAAACATGGTCCACCAGCACTCAACTACTTGTCCTTCCACAATTTATGACCTAATTTTCCACTACTATCTCACTCAAAAAAATTCTAAGCTGCAACTGAAATTTATTCTCACATTAATATATTTTTTATCACGTGAATTTGAAACACAAAAATTGCTCTTACATAGGTAAAATTGAATGCAAAGGAAAGAGCGTCAGAAAAATAAACTCAAAGAGAGTGGACCTAGTGAAAAGCTCCTTATAATAATGATATTGTGGATGCCATAATTGTCTTCAATGAATCTAACATGTGATGCAAGCTTTTCATTCAAATTAGTCTAAAAATTACTAAATTCAATGATAAATGTAGCTACAAACTAAGCATTAAAATGTACGAAGTAGGTTTGTATCGGTAACCCATATTATTCTTGTGCAAATAGAATAATAATTGGTTTTAAATTTAATTAATTAATGATTTTTATAGTAATTTTGTATTTATTAAGTTTAATGTAATCATACTCCACCGCCATGGTCGTCATTATTAATGTTAGCTATGGAAGTGAGAAAGACGCCAAAGCAAAGTAGGAGAAGATGACAAAATTATTACTAGTTAAACTATTACATTAATTAATGTGTTTATTTTTTATTAGCAACACATTGCAAAATTTAAAGATCTAAACTAAAAAATTCAAGATAATGTTAAGCAGATTAAATTTATAAGCTAAATTTTGTAAACTAATGACATGAAAGTTGATAATTAAATAATTACTTAAATATTAATTAATACTCTTATTTTTTATTGATGACATATCATTTAGAGTTTACAAATTTAATCTACTTGTATTACTAAAAAATGTATCCACTTAATACTAATATTTTATTAATATTTCGTACTTAACAACGGCCAAAACCTCACTTAATATTGAAACCGGATCCTCTCTTGAGCTTAAGAGGTTGAGCCTCCTGAGCAAATCACATTGGCCGTTGAAATTTGATCAAACGACTGCAATTATTATAACTTTTAGAGAGAACCCATGTTTATAGTCATTGGATCAAATTTCAACAGCCCATATAATTTGTTTAGGAGGCTCAACATCCTAAGCTCAGGAGGGGATCCAGTTCCCTTAAGGTACCGTTTGGTACGTGGGACGGGACGGAACGGAGTGGGACGAGATGTTCCGTCCCACGTTTGGTGCGCCTAAAACGGGTGGAACGCGTTGTTCCACGAGACACGTTTTGAGTGAATTTTTGTTCCACCTCACCCCCTGGAACGACTCGTTCCACATTCGTGGAACACAAAATTATAACATCTCCGTCTCTTTCTTCTTCCTTCTTGTTTCCATCCGAGGACATCTTTGCTCCCTCTCCATCCCGTCCTATCTCGTCCTGTCCCGTCTCATTCAATTCCGTTCTGTCTCATCTGCATACCAAACGATACCTTAATACCTAGCGGTTACTCATATCTTATTAGCGCTTGAGCCTCCTAAGCTCTGGAGGGGATCTGGTTCCCTTAGGGTGCGTTTGGTACGCAGACGGGACGGAACGGGACGGGACAGGACGGGACGGAACAGGACGGGACGGAACGAAGGTGTAATTTTTGAAAAAGACATGGGGTATATTTGTCTTAAAATGGTAAAACATTGTGTTCCACAGACGTGGAACAAACCCGTTCCAGAGGGGGTAGGTGGGACGCAAAAACACCCAAAATCTGTCCCGTGGAACAGCCCGTTCCACCCATTTTTGGCGCACCAAACGCGGGACGGAACGCCTCGTCCCGTTCCGTCCCGTCCCGTCCCACGTACCAAACGCACCCTTAATACCTAGCGGTTACTCATATCTTATTAGCGCGTAATCAGTAAACTGCGGCTAAGTTAGCGGTTCGATCCGCAGCAGCCGAGCAACTAAATTTAAATGCTGCGCGGCACACTGTAACCAAATGATCCCGCGGAGTTTAATTCAAACAAGAGGACAAGAATCCGCGAGTCAAGCGGTTACGGTGGTCCGAGACACAGAGAATAACAGTAAAAAAAACAGGTGTGGAAATTTGGGAGGGGGGAAGAGGGGTCCGTACCTTTCGACGCCCACAGTCCAAGTGCTGAATGATGACCTCCACCATCTCGCTCCCGGCGAAGCAGTTCTTGACGATCTTCATCTTCATCAGACGGTCCTGAATCGGCAACTTCTGCCGCAACACCCTAACTATCCCGATCATCTGGTCCGTGCACTCCTCCTCATCCAAATCGTCGAATCCGTAAACCGGCGGCGCAGGCGCGTCGTCGGGACATTTCGAACTGAGCATCTCTTCCAACCGCTGGTCAAATCCGCCGCTGTTCCTCAGCGAGTTGAGCGCCACTAGTCCTCCGAACAGCTTCTCGTTGAAGAAAATCTGAGGTACAGACGAGCTACCCGTCCTCTCCACCAGCTCCTTCTGGCGATTGGGATACACGTCAATGTTGATCTCCACGAATTTCAGCCCCTTCTCTCTCAGAAACCTCCGCACCGCCGTGCAGTCCCTGCAATTCGACCGGGAGAAGAAGCAGATTCGACCTTTCAGCGCCTCTTGTCCCTGTGGCTGCTGGTAATCGTCAGACTCGCTCTTGAGCTTGACGGTCACTTTGAGGCCGGAGAGATTGAACTCCGTCACGTCTTTCGATTTCAGATATTCTTCTCCGTTGCTATTGAGGCGCTGGTCCTTCAGCGACGACAGCCGCCTCACGAACGCCGCCGAGAAATTGCTGCTTCGCTCCCGGATGAGCTTCCCGATCGCCGGCACGTCGACGCCGAATTTCTGGTTATTCGAAGGGTCGTCGTTTGGAGAATCCGGAGGCGATGAGTAAATCCCAGGCGGCGCCTTCGGCTTCGGGAGGTGCGCGTGAGGACGGAAGATCCCTTCCCCTGCTGTATCGGGCATCTCAACGGCTAATTGCACGTGCTCGGATTTTTTCGGAGAAACCGTTTGAAACTCGTCCGACTTTTCGGTTATCGAGGTGGGCGAAACGTCGTCGTCCCGTTCTTCCAGGTCACCATTTCCATTTGCATTTGGAATCTCAATTTCCGAAAAGCCATCTGCCTCTTCCTCCTCGTAATCTTTTTGCTTCGGTATACCGTTGGGGGCAGAATTTGAACGATTTAATATTTTCTCGGGCTTTCTGGGACTTTCCGGGAAAACCCCATTCGCCGGCACGCTGTTTAATTTTCCGGCGGCTTTACAAACTCTGACCTCAACGACATTGTTCCTGATTCCATCGGTGGAAAAATCCATTGATTTCCTTCTTCTCGAGGAAATGCAAGATTTTTCTGTTTTAGGAAAAGGAAAACTGGGAACCCTAAGACTAAGAGGAGGAGGGGAGAGAGAGAGAGAGACAGAAACGAGGAGGAGGGAGAAGGAGAGTGGACAAAAAGGGAAGCGAAGAAAGCAAAGGGAAAATGGGTTAGAGAGAGTTTTGTTTGTTGGAGAGGTAACGATGAATTCGGAGAGGTTTTATGGAGGAAATGGGCAGAGGTTTATGGAATCCCATTTATTTCATTTATTTATTTTCTAAATACAAGTAGAGGTCAAATACGTTGAGACATTTGGACTCTTCTGAGCCATATCCAATGGGTCGCCGGCCCAACCTAAAAAATATCAGCGGCCCTACTTAAACCGTAATCTATGGGTTTCAATTACTATAATACCCCTAGAACCTAGGAATTGCAGAAATTTTCAGAGACGGATAACCGTAGGAATCAGGGCGGTTGTTGTGTTAGCGGTGATTAAAATATCTACGAATTTATCAATACTCTTGTCGAAATATCCAAAAAATCAAGGATTGATATGAAAAGAGAGTCTAAATGCATACTTCAGGCTGATTTGGTATTGTTGTGCTTTGAAAAAAAACTTATTCTGCTGTGCTATGAGAGAGAATAAGCTCATTTTTGTTGTTTCACGTTTTCAGCTTTTTTCACCCAAAATTGTGAAAATAAGCTGTTTTTAAGTGTTTACCAAATACATTTTTGAGCTTAACTTTTTTTTATACCCACTTTTTATAAAAGCACCTCAGTACCAAGTCAGTCTTTCACCTTATATTAGCTAGATGCAGAAAAATAATGAATACTTATGATATTTACTGATTCACTACAAAAAGTTTGCCGAACCCCTTGCATATTTCGAACTTCTGAACTTTTTTTAGAATTCTTTCACTAATTTCAACTAAATTTGAATGAGTTGATATACCTAATTACCCATCCCATTGTAAATTTTTATAATTTCTATCGAAGACAACTGATATCAATATATCTATTAATATTTTTATTAATTTTGTACATCGATATTTTCACCTGTATCGATATTTTAAACACTAATATTAGCAACATCTAATCTAAAACTGTATCGTACCGTACGGAGGGATCCCTATACATGAAGCGGGGTTAGTTATTGGCACCCCCGACCCAAAACTGAACCGTGGACATTCCCTACCTGAGCCGTGATCCAGTAGGGGCTTTTTAGGTAAATGAAAGGATTCGTTAGGAGGAATGCCGTTAGTTTACATTTGGGTGACTAGTCTAGAAAGAAAGCAATTAGAATTTAGGAAGGTTGTTCCATTGACAGAAGTGAGGATCCTCGCCGGATCCTTTTTGTAAGGATCCGAAGATCCTCAAATTACATGTATTTGTCGTATATTGTGCGGTCAGTTTCGTCAGGTACTGTTTATATTCAATTTTAACTAAAAAACTTTGCAATGATTTTTGACCACATAATGTACGATGAACGAATATGATTTGAGGATTTCAGGAATCCTGACAAAGAGGATCCGGTGAGAATTCTCTCACCATTGACAGGGCAAGAGCAAGAGTCCAAGTGGCAGTATTAGGCCAGGCCAAATTCAGTCCTTAGATAGGACTTTGAATTTCTTCAAAACATAGTCTACATAATAACAGAAAATTCTTGTTTTGTTAGGAGGGTAAACACATTTCTTCTTTTGTTACAACACAATTATTACTTTCATTTTTTTACAGCATCCAACAGAAAAAGCAAACTGTGGAAACCCTATCAAATCTTGTATATGTATAGAAATCATTGACCAACAAACAAAATTTACTGCAGCTATGTCACATAATTCACTTACCAAAGGAGTTGAAAAAATTAAAAGAACAACCTATTTAGCTTAAACATACCTTGTTTGAGGAATCATAATTGTCGTAGATACGGTGTCCTTACCTTTTGCTTTGCTAATTTTTCTTTATTTATCGTCCTTTCTCGAAAATATATTATGTCTGTATCCACCATTGCCCTTCCCCCTTTATTTTGTAGCATTCATACCGGTCCTCAATTTTGTTTTCATGATAGAAATAACGACGTAGTATAATGTAAAGAAGTGACATTGATAAATTAGGGCCAAGTCTTCTCTAATTTCCGTGGAGCAAGGTTTGTACACGGCGATGAACAACAATGGAGTTGACCTTTAGTGTCTGTTTGAAAGTGATTATGAGAGGACCAGCTAAGTTTTCTCCGATTTCCAAGCAAGGTTTGTACACGGCAAATAGATAGACAATAACTATTAAGGTTATTTTTAGTGTTCATTTTGAAGTGCTTCTGAGAGGGACATAATCACTTATAGATTGAAGCATATAAGAGGTGTTTCTCTTTAAAATTAGTTCAAAAATCATTTTAAGTGATTTTTCGAAAGACATAGAAGGAGTTTCTCCATCAATCACCTTTGGTGTGTTTTTTCCTATAAGTGATTATGATCCTTCGAATCACTTCCAAACAAAGTCCTTTGGTTTGGTGAAGAATCCGTAAATTTCTCTAATTTGTGATTTTATAGTCCATGATTCATGATATCCACGATTCATGATCTATTAAAGTCCACAAAGTATGAATTATAGTCCACTCAAAGTAATTCCAAATCTATGAAGTTAGTGATAGAAAGCCTATCTGGCTTTTCTCTCTCTGTCTCTCCCTCCCTTCCTGCGTGTTTGGCATGCCGGATAACACACCAGATAGTACTATCCTATGTTTTGTGTCATTCCGTTTTAAATTAGCACCAGATTATTTATGTGGTCCGTCCTATTTTATACGACGTACGCCGGATAACTTATACACTCCAAATCGTTGGTATTAATTAGTCGGGTCGCTGAAAACAAAATCAAGCTGACTCTTTTTCCATCTCTCTTGCTAGTTTTAAATTGTGAAACTCAGTGCCATAAATGTTCTTCAATCTTCTTTTGAGGAAGTAAATGAACATGATAATCTTTGATGAATTGAGTTTTTAATCCGATACTGCACCAAACGCCCAATTAAATAGTCAGTACGCTCGACTAAATAGTCAGTACTATCCGATGACAAATTATCTTACCCGACTGAAATAGTCAGTACAGTCCAAGCTGCCAAACGAGGCCTTATGGGTGTGTTGAGAAGTTGCCTCTGTGTTCCTATGATATGGGTGCTAAGGATTTCTGGGTGGTGATTGTTCTTGCCCTTGCTTCCAAGCTCAAATCTTGGGCTCTCAGAACTTGACATGCAATCCAAATGATATGAAAGCATTAGAGGATTTCATGTCAAGTTTAACAACTGTGATCGACGAGTGGGAAACAATTTCTCATCTGATTGTTGTAAATGGGAAGGCATCACTTGCAACTCTTCATCCTTTTCAGTGGTTAAGTTAGAGCTTCCAAGTAAAAGACTAGCAGGCAATCTCTCTGCATCTTTAAACACTTTGGACCAACTTAGAACCCTCAATCTCTCTCAAAATTTCCTCAAAGGTTCCCTTCCAATTGCACTCTTTCGTTTGCGAAATTTAGATTTAGAGCTCTTAGACTTAAACTTTAATGGCTTTTCCGGCCCCATTCCTTTCGGCATTGATTTACCTTCAATCCAGTTCCTTGACATTTCCCATAACCTTTTGAATGGTTCCCTTCCTGGCAGCATGTGTGACAGCAATTATACTCAACTTCGAGTACTCAACGTGACTGCTAACTACTTCTCTGGCAATCTTCCACCAAGTTTTGGCAATTGTACTTCCTTGGAGGACCTTGACCTGAGCACGAATTATCTTATAAGCACAGGTGATGGTATATTCAAATGTACTTCCTTGCCGCAAAACACGGAGGTCGACACACATAGGTATAAGTAAAGGTTGGACGTTCTTGCCAACCTGTCTTGCCGCAAAACACGGAGGTCGACACACATAAGGACTTTCCAGTTGTCAAGCAGTGGTGCTGTTCCTTTACCCTTATGGGTAATAGTAGGGTAGCTGGAACTTCGAAATTCTCGTGCCTAAACTTTGTCAGAGATCTTTGACAAAGTTATATGTGGTACCCGAGGAGTTGATGGTGCATATGGAGAGCGGTGATTGAACAGTAAGATTCACGTGTTTTCTACTTCACCAGAAATCTTCGACAGATTGCCCGTGATTTCCGCAAAGCTGATTGTGCATGTGACAGGTGCTGACGAGGCTGAAAAAGCAGGTGCTTCTTCGATTTCTGAGATCGGCCCTCGTGGTCTCTGAGCAGCCCAGCTTTTGAGAAAGCAAACGCCTCTTCGATTTCTGAGATCGGCCCTCGTGGTCTCTGAGCAGCCCAGCTTTTGAGAAAGCAAACGCCTCTTCGATTTCTGAAGCTCCGTCGAGTGCAGATTTTTATAGAGGCTGGCATTAAGTTCCACAGCACATCTGAATCTCTACCAGTAGAAGCTCATTTCTTGGACTTCTAAGATCTTGATTTGTCTGACCTCTTCCCTCTTCAACACATTTGAAAATGTCTAGACCCTCCGACCGTCGTTTTGACCTGAACCTTGGAGAAGAGACAGCCACGCCTTCTCCAGACAACATATGGCGCCCATCCTTCATATCCCCTACTGGTCCTCTTACCGTTGGGGATTCTGTGATGAAGAATGATATGACCGCTGCAGTGGTGGCCAGGAACCTTCTCACTCCCAAAGATAATAGACTACTTTCCAAACGGTCTGATGAGTTGGCTGTTAAGGACTCTCTGGCTCTTAGTGTTCAGTGTGCAGGTTCTGTGTCTAATATGGCCCAACGCTTATTTGCTAGAACCCGCCAAGTTGAATCATTGGCTGCTGAAGTGATGAGTCTCAAACAGGAGATTAGAGGGCTCAAGCATGAGAATAAGCAGTTGCACCGGCTCGCCCATGACTATGCTACAAACATGAAGAGGAAGCTTGACCAGATGAAGGAATCTGATGGTAAGGTTTTACTTGATCATCAGCGGTTTGTGGGTTTGTTCCAAAGGCATTTATTGCCTTCGTCCTCTGGGGCTGTACCTGGTAATGAAGCTTCAAATGATGAACCTCCAATGCCTCCTCCTTCTGGGGTTTTGTCAAGTACTGAGGCTCCGGATAACCACCCTCCGGTGCTTTCTCTTTCTGGGGCTCTACCGACTGCTGAGACTTCCCCTAAGCAACCTTTGTGAAGGCTCCCTTTTGTTTGTTTATTTTGACTCATGTATATGTACATATTTGTGGCTTATCGAAAATATTAATAAATAAGATTTGCTTCATTTCAATATATTGTGTTAAATACACCAAAGCCTTCTTCATAAAGTTCTTTGAATTTTTGCTTTTGTTGAAACCTATATTGTTGAAGCTTTGTGAGTGAAGCATGTAGTTTGAGGTAGTGTTCCCTTAATTTCCCGAGTGAGGAAAACTTCTCGGTTGGAGACTTGAAAAATCCAAGTCACTGAGTGGTTGTGAGACTGCCGAGTATTAAGGTGCAGTAGTATATGGTGGGAGTCCCCCAAGTCTTCAGGCGAAGAGAGTTGCCGAATGAGGTGTCTCGCTTGTTACTAATTTGTCAAAGTAACGAATCCTTGTTTCGATGTCACACATTCGCATATGCCTTATCTAAAAATATTTCCAACTTTTGTGTGTTTGATGCTGCATGCTATTGACTAGACAAGATCAAGTGCAATTAGTAGCTTTTCTCTCTTTTTCATCTTTTCTTTGGTGGAATTGCTTTTCGTTTCCACTAATCAGCCTGAGTGGATGCAAGATAACACCTTTCTCTATAGCTCAGATTGCAAAGTCGTCTTCATGAAAGTTTTTCCTTATCTTGTGAACTACAACATATCCAAATTTGAGATCCATCGGAGTAGTACAACTTCAGAAATCCAGGTATGATGAGTGACTGTTTATCATTTGTCTGTCAACCCGTCAGATTTGTTGTGAGCTTTGAAACTCTATTTTCTCTTGCTCAGATCAGCATGCTTTCTTCATTGAAGTTGTTCCTCAGCTTGTGAACTACAACATATCCAAATTTGAGATCCCTCGGAGCAGTATAACTCCAGAAATCCAGGTATGATGAATGACTGGTTATTATTTTTCTGTCAACCCGTCAGATTTGTTGTGAGCTTCGAAACTCCATTTTCTCTTGTTCAGATCGGTATGCTTTCTTCATTGAAGTTGTTCCTCAGCTTGTGAACTACAACATATCCAAATTTGAGATCCCTCGGAGCAATATAACTCCAGAAATCCAGGTATGATGAATGACTGGTTATTATTTTTCTGTCAACCCGTCAGATTTGTTGTGAGCTTCGAAACTCCATTTTCTATTGTTCAGATCGGCATGCTTTCTTCATTGAAGTTGTTCCTCATCAACTCTTTCATAACATATCAAAAATTCAGGATGAACTAACGGTTAAATATTTCCAGATCTTCGAAACATCACAACAGCTTCGAAATCTGCAAGAAGCCGACTATCATGTTTGGAGCTTCAACACTTTAATTTCCGTCGCTCAAACAGAAACGATTCCTTCTTGAAAGTTGTTCATCTGCTCAAGAACTAGAGGGTGTCCAAAATTCAGCTCCATTGGAGAAAAGCAGCACCTGCAAAAATTTGATAGAGGAAAGGAGGCGAAGCTTTGTTGGATTTCTAGGCTGGGGAAGATTCCAGTTTTTGTAGCAACTTCAGTACTGGTGAATTGCTTGTATTTTTGTCCATAACTAAATTTTGGACTTTGAATTATTATTTGATCTATTATAATATGTTTGGGAACATATATAAGTGAATAAATAAGAGGGAAGATTTTGGGCCCTTGTGGGTGTAAAACAAAAAATGTTTATGTTTACCCAAGTGTTTTTGTACAAGTTCAAGGGCATCTTGGGTTTTGTGAACAAAATTTGTTTATTTGGAGCAAGGTTTTGTGTTGAAGCTTTGTAGGTGAAGCTTTGGTGTTGAAGCTTTCTAGGTGAAGCTTTGGTGTTGAAGCTTTCTAGGTGAAGCTTTGTAGATGAAGCTTTCTAGGTGAAGCTTTGATGGTGAAGCTTTGATGGTGAAAGTATGTAGAGGGAGCTTTCTAGGTGAAGCTTTTTTAGGTGAAGCTTTGTAGATGAAGCTTTTTTTTTTTTTTTTAAGTGAAGCTTTTCGGGTGAAGTTTTTTTTTTTTTTTTTTTTGGGTGAAGCTTTGTGGGTGAAGCTTTTTAGGTGAAGCTTTGTGGGTGAAGCTTTGGAGGTGAAGCTTTTAGGGTGAAGCTTTTTGGGTGAAGCTTTGGAGGTGAAGCTTTTCGGGTGAAGCTTTTTGGATGAAGCTGTTTTTTTTTTTTTTTTTTTTTTTTGGGCGCTTGACACGGTCTTCATTTGCTTGTTTTGTAGTGACTGTGGAAGACGGATTGCTTTCTGATTGAGAAGGGTTCCGGCATCGCTTTGCACCATCTTCATGTGGGTAATATAGGAACTTCCTTATGTTTTGATCATGCATGTAGTGATAGAATTTGTTTCTTCTTATTGTAGATGTCAGAGCCTGGAAGTTCTAGTGATGAGGGCTCTTCTAGCTTTAGCTCTAAGTCTGAGTCTGCAATGTCGGAGTCTTCAGGGTCTTTGTTAGAGTCCGGTACTAGAGAAACATTGGATGATCTTCCCAACCGTCAAACTTTAGCTATTGCTAGTTCTTCCTCCATGGCGTTGGGTGAGGGGGTTGTTTTTGATGCCATACCCATAGTTCGCTCTGAGTTCACAGCAGACCATCTAAAGAATAACTTGTTAGATAATGAGAAGCAGGTTGAGGCGCTAAGGCAGTCATGTAATATCCCTCGTAGTGTAGGGATACGTTTGGTACATGATGAAGAATGGCCTTCTGAGCCTCCCCAGGGTCATGTTATGTTCTACACCCAGATATTACTGACTTTAGGGGTGAGACTACCTTTACATCCGTGGTTGCAAAAGATGTTATCTTTGATCGGATATGCACCTGGGCAACTCAATCCTGGTTTCTGGGATACTTTGATTGGATTTTATATCATTTGGATGGAGTGTGGGTTGTGTGAGCCTTCCTTCCATCAGTGGCGTTACTGTTACAAGATGCGCCCAGCAAAATCATGCACTGGTTATGCCGAGTGTGCATGTCGGAGTGAGAGAGAGCGTATTGTGTATGGTAAGAAAAAGGCATACTACACATGGAAAAACCGTTGGTGCTTTCTGTATAATGATTGGGAGTATGATAAGGGTGTCACGCCTGAGCGACGTGTGCTTACTCACTTCCAGACTGTAGGTTGTAACGTATCAACCGTTCGTACTATTTGCTATTTGTTGTGGTCTTTTCTTGCTTCTAACACTTTGCTTCATGTAGTGACGCGGGGCACCATCCAACTGTTTGGGCAGGAACTATCTGACATAGAGAAGGTGTTGAGGGTGCCCAAAGAGGATAGACACTTAAGCAAGCTACGACCCTTATTTCGTCGGTACGGTTTCCAACCCTTAGTTTCCGAGAGCCAGGGACGATCGAGTAAGTTGCATCCTTCATGTAAACTTAGCTCAATTCCTTACTTTATTTGGAAAGTTGTATTTCTTATTTTGATTTTCCTTATGCAGTGGAGAAGGTAAGCAAGAAAACAGGGACTAGCACCAATAAAAGGAAAGCACCAGTGTTAGTTCCTTCGGAAGACATCCTACCGCATAAGAAAATTCATAAGTTCCGAGGGGAACCATCCGTTAGACCTAAGTCCCAAGATGGGGTCCTTAAGGGGCCTGCCTTTAAGAAGACTGGAGTCGAGGCCGTTGAAAATACTGCTGCCGTAGTTGTAGGAGAAGGGAGCCGACTGTTGCCTCCTCCTCTTACTATGGAGCACACTGTCCAGGAAAGTGATCCTGGTTCCCGCCATGAGGGGAAAGGCAAGGAAAGAGCTGGCAGTGTCCCGTGGAAGGACTTGAGGGTTGCCACGCGGCCAAAGGATTTTGGGGATATCAACAATTGCTTGGCAGGGCGTCGATTCGCCTTCGATGAGCTCGGAGAGCCCTTAGCTAAGGATGAATCGGATTGCGACCGGATGTTGAAGCTGTCTTCATATGTGAGTGTTACTTTGTCATTTCCTTACTTTTTCCTCTTTATTATCATTATTTAGGTAGTGATGATCGTCTTGCCATGCAGGTCATGGCCGAGTATCACGACAGACTGCAAGAGGTTGAGCGGTACAAGGCAAAACTGAAGGAGAATAAGCAGCTTGTGGACGAGGCCCGAAGGAATAAGGGACTTTTGACTCAGGCTCTCCAACTGAAGGACGAAACCATGGAGAGCTTGAAAAGGCGAAATGGTGAGAACCTAAGGCTTAAGAAATTGTTTGAGGCAACTAAAAAACAGTTTGAGGTGGCTACCTTGGAGGTATCCAAGGTTAGGGGAGAATTGGATGGTGCCTTAGTTGAGATTTCTGAACTGGAGAAGAGCATTCCAACTGAAAGGGAGGCTGCTGTGCAAGAATACTTAAGTTCTTCGACCTTTCATCTTGCTATTAAACCCCACTGTGCTCAAGAAGCTCGCTTTGAAAAAAGGAAATGGATGGCCGTCCTTGATCGTTATGATGATGGGAGCATTCTTCGAAAATACCACGAAGATATAGATGAGCATCATCGAAAGGGCGAGACATTTGTCCTTGCTGTTGATCCTAGCAGCGAAGATGAGTCTGATAATGAAGGTAGTGCTGATGCACAGACTCAGCATGGTGAAGAGGATCTTGGGGATGCAGAGGATGATGGTAGGACGCGGAATGATACTGCTAGGGGTTCGGCTTCAGATGAGAATGAATAGCAGTGTCTTTACTATCTGCATGTATTCTGGATGTAGTAGTCTGATGTGTGTATAACATGTGCCCATGTTATAAGCTTGAGAGTTTTGGATTTTAGGTGTTTATGAGTGTTTGCACTATTATTAATGCATGTTTGGCTATGTATGAATAGATCTATTGTTTGGATATAAGCCCTTGTTTGGTTGTTCCTTTCTTTGTATAGTCTTGTCGACACATACTTAGATTTTGTTTCGTGTTGGATATATCTGCTTTGAGGTTTCAACACTTGAGTGTTCCATTGCTAGGAATGTAAAAGAGTGAGGGCTGAGTTGGCTAAATTACCTCTTTATTGAATTCATTGCCAAATGGCCTTCATTACATAGGATGCCGAACGGCTATAGCTCAACACTTGTACATTGTGAGTCTATTTGTAGTAGTACTTCAAGTGATCAGCGTTCCATGGATGGCCAAGGGTCTTGCCATCGGAGCTTCTAAGTGTGTAAGAGCCAGGGCGACTGATGCCAATGACTTCATACGGTCCATCCCAGTTTGGACTAAGTGTGCCTTCACTCGGGACTCTGTCGCAGAGTAATCTTTTCTTTAAGACCCAGTCTCCTATTTTGAAAGAACGAGGCTTGACCCTAGAGTCATAATAGTTGGAGATGCGCTGCTTGTAGGCGACATTCCTCAAGTGAGCTTGGTTTCTGTGTTCCTCGACTAAATCCAAGTTGAGGGTGAGTTGTTTGTCATTTTCACTTTGAATGTAGTTCTGGACTCGGAATGTTGCTTGCTCGAGCTCAACAGGGACAACCGCCTCTGTGCCAAAGGCAAGTGAGAATGGAGTTTCTCCTGTTGAAGTCCGATATGAAGTGCGATATGACCAAAGAACTTGGGGTACAAATTCTGGCCAACAGCCTTTAGCTTTGTCCAAGCTGGTTTTCAAAGTGCGCTTGATTATTTTGTTGATGGCCTCAACTTGTCCATTAGACTGGGGATGAGCTGGAGAGGCAAAGCATAAGTTGATGTTGAACTTAGAGCAGAACAACCTGAACTTCTTGTTGTCAAACTGTCGCCCATTGTCAGTGACTATCGCATTGGGAATGCCGAATCTACAAAGGATGTTCTTCCACACGAAGTCTTCTATCTTTGCCTCAGTAATGGTTGCCAAGGGTTCTACTTCGGCCCACTTTGTGAAGTAGTCCACTGCAATGACTGCGTAACAGACTTTTCCCTTCCCTGCCGGCATTGGGCCGATCAAATCAAGTCCCCACTGGGCGAAGGGCCAAGGGCTGATCATAGGAGTAAGAGGCTCTGGAGGGGAATGAGGAATAGTCGCATATCGTTGACATTTGTCACATGAGCGGGATACTTTGATGGCATCCTGGTGGAGTGTTGGCCAGTAATATCCTTGGCGAAAAGTCTTGTGTGCTAGGGACAGAGATCCAGCATGATCTCCACAGACTCCCTCATGTATTTCCCGAAGGACGATTTCCGCCTCGGCAGGCGTAAGACACCTTAAGTATGGCAGGCTAAAACCTCGCTTATAGAGTTGATCATTGATGATCAGGTAGCGGGTAGACTTGTATCGAATTTGCTTAGCCTGGACTTTATCATTTGGGAGGGTGCCATGAGCAAGGAAATTATAGATCGGGGTGATCCAACTATCCCCCTGTTGTAAGTTGCATACTTCTGCGGCCATGGTGCTTGGTGTTGCCAACAGTTCGACATGAATTTTTCTTCCAATCTTGTCTTCCACAGCTGAGGCAAGGCGAGCCAGGGCGTCTGCATGACTGTTTGCCGCTCGAGGAACTTGGGTGATCTGGTAGTGGAAGTGCTTGAGCAAAAGTTGTGTTTGCGCAAGATATGCTGCCATGGAGCTGTCCTTAGCATCAAAGTTGTTGGTAACCTGGTTGACCACTAATTGGGAGTCACTGAAAATATCAATTTGTTTAACCCCGAGGTGTTTGGCCAAACGTAATCCTGCTAGAAGGGCTTCATACTCGGCCTCATTGTTTGATGCCTTGAATTTGAAACGAAGAGCATACTCCATTGCTACTTTGTCGGGCGTAGTCAAGACTAGTCCCGCTCCACAGCCCTGTTGGTTGGATGAGCCATCAACATACAGACTCCATGCTGGGGTTGTTGGTTTTATCTTCTGAGCTTCCGATGGTAATGAAGCTACTGCTTCAGGTGTAGAAGCAATGTCAACAGGATATGTGAAGTCGGCGATGAAATCTGCTACTGCTTGACCTTTTTCGGCTGGTTTTGGTTGGTAGGAGATGTCAAACTCACCCAATGCTATCGCCCATTTGATCATTCGTCCAGACGTGTCAGGACTCTGGAGTATCTGTCGAAGAGGGTGATTGGTAAGCACGATGATGGCGTGTGCTTGGAAATAAGGGCGAAGTTTCCGAGCAGACATGACCAATGCTAGAGCTAATTTCTCAATGTTGGAGTATCGTGTCTCCGCATCTTGTAGGGCCTTGCTATCGTAGTAGACGGGCCGTTCGACACCACTGTCCATTCGAATAAGAACAGAACTGACTGCTGAAGCCGAAACCGATAGATAGATGATAAGAGTGTCACCAACTTCTGGTTTGGAGAGCAGAGGGGCTTTACTCATGTACTCTTTGAGGTTCCTGAATGCCTTGGCACATTCCTCCGTCCATGTAATGTACTTCTTATTTCCCTTGAGTGCTTTGAAGAAAGGAGCACATCTGTCTGTGGCCTTAGAGATGAATCTGGTTAAGGCTGCCACCTTGCCAGTAAGGCTTTGGATGTCTTTTGAAGTTATTGGCTCTTTCATGTCGAAGATTGCTTTGATCTTTTCAGGGTTAGCTTCAATGCCTCGTTGGCTAATCATGAAGCCTAAGAATTTGCCAGAGCCCACGCCGAAGGCACATTTGTTGGGGTTCAACCTCATTCGATACCTCTTTAGAATGGTGAAAGTTTCAGATAGGTTGGTGATGTGTTGGTCAGCATGTTTGCTTTTGACTAGCATATCATCAACGTAAACTTCCATGTTCTTCCCAATTTGTTCGGCGAACATTGAATTGACCAGTCTCTGATAAGTTGCTCCTGCATTCTTTAGGCCGAAAGGCATGACTTTATAGCAATATAGTCCCCTGTCAGTAGTGAAGGCCGTGTGTTCTTGGTCTGAGGGGTTCATGAGGATTTGGTTGTATCATGAATAAGCGTCCATAAAGCTCAAGAGCTCACACCCTGCCGTAGAGTCTATAAGCCTGTCAATAAGAGGAAGAGGGAAACTATCTTTCGGACACCCTTTGTTTAGGTCGGTGTAGTCAACACACATCCTCTACAAGACCTTTTGAAGCGAAAGACTTTCTTTGGTCGGATTTTTCCTAACAAGGACCACATTTGCTACCCATGTCGGGTAATTGACTTCGCGGACAAAGCCTATGCCTTTGAGTTTTTCAACTTCTGCTTTCATTGCCTCGTATCGTTCAGCGTCATAAGATCTTCGCTTCTGTCTCACCGGCTTGATCTTGGGGTCAATACTCAAACGATGACATATGACATCGGGAGAGATGCCTTGCATGTCCTCGTATGACCAGGCGAAGACTTCAGTGTTCTCTTTCAAAAAAGATATCAATGCTAACCGAATGGATGGTGACAATGTGGTGCCAATCTTCACCATGCGATCTGGATAATCTCTTGAGATAGGTACCTTCTCCAACTTTTCAGCAGGTTGGGCTTGCTGGGTGAAAGAGTCATCTCGAGGATCATCGGGTTGATTGTTGCTATCAGGAAGATCCAAGTTCGCTTCATCTAGGCTGGTCTTTATGACTTGGTCATGTACAGACAGGGTTTCCTTGGGTCCGGGCAAGTGTTGTTGCTTAACTGAAGTGTTGTAACATGATCGTGCAGTAAGCTGATCTCCTCTGATGTCACCGTTGCCATGGGGGGTTGGAAATTTCATCAACAGCATATGCGTGGATACCATAGCCTTGAGATCATTGATGCCTGTGCGCCCAAAGATGACATTGTATGCCGTTGGGCAGTCAACCACGAGGAAGTTAGTGGTAATGGTAGCCGTGTAAGGGCCTGTACCAATAGTAAAGGGTAAATGTATGCTCCCTAAGGGTTGCACGATATCACCGGAGAAGCTTATCAGAGGAGAAATCGAGCGATCGAGCAAGTGTTCAGCGACACTGAGTGCCCTGAAAGCTTCGGCAAACATGATATTGACCGAAGCCCCTGTGTCTACGAGGATTCGTCGAACATCAAAGTTGGCTATGTGAGCCTCCACGATCAATGGGTCGTTATGAGGGTAGATGATGCCTCTTTCTTCCTCAGGGTAGAAACATATCGGATCCCAGTTAGGCTTTTGATACTTCCCTCCCCTGATGTCTTCCACGTGAAACACTTGGTGACCAGGCCTCAGAATTCGTTCACTGTTTTTCATGGCCCTATTGGAAGATTCAGATATGGGTGTGCCGCCGCTTATGGAATATATGACATTCACCTGGCGTTGGTTACGGTTATCCCTTTGAGGGTGAAGAAGGAATTGATCAATTTTTCCTTCTCGTGCCAAAGCTTCAATACGATCACGGAGGATGATACATTTCTCGCTATCATGGCCGTTATGCTCATGGTAGCAACAAAACATGCCCGCGTTATTCGGGGGCGTGTAATCTGGGTGCCTCAGCTTTGGCTTTGGTATCAGGTGAGCTATGCTGGGGTAAATGGCCGCGCATGTGGCATTCAAGGGCGTGTATGTCTCATACCTTGGGGTAGGGGGTATCTTGACGCGGGTTTGACCCACTGCATTGACTGCCTGGGGGCGAGCGTTATTGTGGCGATACCCTTGGTTATCGGGATAGTGTCCCTTATTCTTTTTACTGGAAGGAGAGTGGTGAGGATGGAAATCCTTCCTCTTGCCTTGAAATTGATATGTCTGTTGATTCGGTGAAGCATTATGCAAGGCATGGGGAGGTGCCACTGCTGTTTGGAAAGTCAAGGTCTTCTCATTTAGGTGAGTCTGGCTTTCACCTCCCACTTGTTGATAAAGGATGGTTGTAGGGGGTTTCTCCTGATATGTCTTTGCCTCGGCGGAGGCATGGTTATAAGCCTGCGCCATCACCTCAGAGTAAGTCTTCCAAGTATTGGCATTGATCATGTATTTAAAGAAACAATCACGTAGGCCTGCCGTGAAGGCTTTGAGGGCAGTCTTGTCGTCTGCCTCGGCACACCGGGAGTATTCATGGCTGAAGCGGCCAGCATACATACGTAATGACTCGTCTGGCTTCTGGCGGATAGTGTACAGGTCTTCTGCAGAGTGCAAGCGATCGGTTTGGAAAATGTGTTGGGAAACAAATAGTTTCCTCAATTCCTCAAATGAGTCTACCGTCTCAGGTGTAAGACGACAATACCAATTTAGAGCTCCGCCAGAGAGGGTGGAGGGGAAGAGAAGACATCGCTCTTCGTCGGTGTGCATCCGGTATGCCATGGTGGACTCAAAGAGGTTAAGGTGCTCAATCGGGTCCTCTTTTCCAGTATAAAGTTGCAAGCCAAGCTTCTGCTTTGTCTTTGCTTGAAGGGGGGTGTTGAGGATCCTCCTTGTAAGAGGGCCAGGCCTGGGTTGGTTCCAGTCAGGTATTTCAGCCTGACGTTCAGCCTTCAACTTGTTTACTTCCTCAAGAAGTTGTAGGACAAGGGGGTCCTGAGCGGAGTTATGTGCCACTGGAGCTTTCTTTCGTAAATCTCCATCTCCTCTTGGAATTAGGAAGGTTTGATCAAGGGCATGTGATTTTTCCCTGGACTCGCTGTACTGGCTTCCAGGGTATGTCTGTCGGAACACCTCTGAGTCCCCTGTACCCTCATGTCTCTCTAGGACTTGTTGCCCCTTCCCCAAATTGGTGGCCGGCTCGGGCCATGGCAGGGGACCGAGTCTCTCAGAAATCCTTGGGTTATTGATCTTTGAGCTTATATGGATGGAATTCTCTCGACGTTGCTTCAGGAAATCCCGACAATCGCGAAAGACGGCTTTCGATCCTTCTGCCCCTTCAGCAAAGAGGTGTCTCCCTCCGCTTCTCATGGTTCGGGTCGAAGCAACTGGGTTAAGAGAAGCCTCATGTTGATTATCAAATCGAGGGGTAATTTGTTCCCTATCAGGGATATCTATGTCGAATGCATGTGACCCTCCATGTTGGAGGGCACCCAGTTGATGGTTGACTTCCACGGGGGCAACAAGCTCGCGTGTCTGAGCTTGCCTAGCTTCGTGAAGTGTCTCGAAGAGCTTCTCATATTGCTCCTGGAGGACCTCATTCCTCATTGCTATCTTGTTGTTCTGAGCTTCCAACTCATCGACTTTAGCTTGAAGAAGAACTCGTTTTCCTTCCTTCTTTCGTTGTTTCGCACTATGTGCAAGGGGGGTGTCATTCTGTGTGCTGTGGCTTCCTTCGCTTCCCATGCTGGAGAGGGATGCCTGATCAAAAGAAAGTGTACGAATGATAGAAACCAGCTTGACACAGCTGAAGAGAGTATGAATAAGTGTCGTTTCCCACAGACGGCGCCAAATGTTGATGCACAAAATCAACGAAGACTTTGGTACAACAGAAAGTGTCGGGTTTTGTGACCTTCGCTTGGTTGCTTCGGTCACTAGTGAGGATAAGTACGTAAATGAATAGAGACAGAGAAGCAAACACAGGATGTACGTGGTTCACCCAGATTGGCTACGTCCACAGAGTAGAGGAGTTCTTATTAGTAGTGAAGGGCTTACACAAGTACAAAGGATCAAGCTCTCAATTTAATGAGTTCTTGTGAATGATTTAACACAAATGGCATTAGGCAATATTGTGGGGGAATGACCCCTATTTATAGAAAAACTTGTAGCTTTGTCACATTGACACGTGTCATGTTATGATTGGTTCTTGATGTCGACACGTGCTGCGCTCTGATTGGCTTCTAATCTTGACACGTGTCGAGTAGTGATTGGCCTCCTGGTCGGAGGGGAACTCTTCTGGGTCCTTGACAGTATAGCGTTGGCCGGTGCTCGGTAGTTTCGGGATTGGTCAAGTATGGTACAAACACAAAGGTTTATTGCAACTGTGAAAGCTAACCTGATTGAGTATTCAAGACAACAAGTTTGCTGAGCCACTTAGCGAAAAATTCGGTAACCTCATTAACTTAGTTCGTTTGGATATCTTAAGTAATTAGTTTTTAAGAACTATCCCAGATATTTTCTACAGCCTTGGAAGATTACAGAATCTTGTACTTCATTCAAATCGGTTTGGTGGTCAGATACCCCCTTCCTTGTCGAGTTCCTCGACCATCTCTTTGTTTAATTTGAGAAACAATTCATTGCAGGGCACAATTGATCTTAATTGTTCAGCAATGACTAGTTTGACCTCTCTTGATCTCGGTTCCAATCAGTTTGATGGGCATATTCCCTCCAATCTTCCCTCTTGTTGACATTTGAATAATGTCATTCTTGCCTGTAACAACTTCACGGGCGAAATACCAGAAAGCTTCAAGAGTTTCCATAGCCTCTCTTACCTCTCGCTGTCAAACTCCAGCCTTTCCAATATCTCTTTTGCCTTATAAATTTTACAGCAGTGCCATAACCTGACTACTTTGGTTCTCGCCTTGAACTTCCGTGGCGAAGTACTGCCTGCTGATCCAATCCTTCATTTGGAAAAGTTGAAGGTTCTGATCATTGCAAATTGCAGGCTCACAGGTTCAACACCCTTATGGTTGAGTACTAGCAGCATATTGTAGTTGTTAGATATATCGTGGAACCAATTGCAAGGAACAATTCCAATCTGGTTTGGCAATTTTAGCAGTTTTTTCTACTTGGACATGTCGAATAATTCGCTTACGGGTGAAATCCCTTGAAGCTTAACTGAACTACCGAGCCTCATTAATGGGAGGATCTCCATTGAGGAACCTTCTCCTGATTTCCCTTTAATCATGAAAAGGAATGTAAGTGCACGAGGGTTGCAGTACAATCAAGTGTGTAGCTTTCCACCGACGCTGGAACCAAGTAACAATAATCTTTGCGGACCAATTTGGCCAGAGTTTGGGAAACTGAAATTGCTTCATGTTTAAGATCTTAAGTTCAACGGTCTATCAGGACCGATTCTGAGTAGTTTATCTGCCAAGTCCAACTTAGAGATTCTGAATTTGTCTCATAACAAGCTCTCCAGGACACTCCCGCATTCACTGGTCAATCTTAACTTCTTGTCCAAGTTTAGTGTTACAGTCAATCAGTTATACGGGATGATCCTTACATGAGGTTAGTTTTCGACCTTCTCAAGTTCAAACTTTGAAAGGAACAATCTTAGCGGATACGATGCTTTCCCTTGTCCAGCATGATTGGATGCTCATCTAGGAACATGGTTCGGGAAATCGAGCAAGGATTATACAGGAGTTATTGCCGGAGTCGGTGTCGGATTTGTATTTGTAATAGCATGTTTCATTGGAATAGATAGGTACGTTCAATGGCGGATCCAGGAAATAATATTAGGGGGTTTAGTAAGAATAGTGCGCACAAGCTATTGTCATTTCATCAAGTCTTGGTAGGCCTGAAGTCATTTGGAAATGCATACTGCACACCTGTTAATGTATGCAGGGGCAACACCAAGGTATACATGGACATTTATCGAGTCTTGGTAGACCTGAGGTCAGTTGGAAGGCATGTATGAAACCAAATCTAATCTTCAAAATGGCAGCACTCAAGGTATCCATAGATATTCACCGAAATTCGGAAGGTGAGCACCCAAAGTATCCACAGAAGTTCACCGAAGTTTGGGGGGGGTCAGCTGACCCCTCTGCCTCTCAATGCATCCGCCCCTGGGTACGTTTAGACTTTTTAAGGAGAGTACATCATACATCCTTTTTATTTTATTTGTATTTGGAATAACATGTACATTTACGTTCGTGGCCTAATGTATAGAGTATTAGCTTGTGGTTGTGTAAGTGAGAGAGATTCCAGCACTGGTATATTCATATCCAGCGACACTCGCACACGAATGGTGGGAGGTGCCACATACGAACATTTGTGTGCAAGAACTTCTCCCAAGTGATGAAGGTGGATTCCTTTGAATGTAACAAAAGAAAAACATATGAAATGTAAGGGTTGCAAATTAGATAATACTTGGCTCAAACCATGCCTGAAGAGCTCCGCAGTTTACCCACTTACACATGCCTAAAGACCATTCCTGGAGAGCTCCAAATTATGGATGGAGATCCTCTCCGGTTCTCACTATCTAGAGTCCAAAAAGTAGGAAATTTGGATCACACAAGTTGAATTTGATAGTCCTTATCAACTCAATCCCCATACCCACTTCACACAAATCAAAGGCCCTAGTCACTCTTTCTCTCTCTTGAAATGTTCGAATTTTTTAGTCCTAACTCCTAAGGCTCCAAACAATGAGATTCAACGAGAATCCAAATTCGCCACCACAAGGGAATTATGAGGTCCGATCGTCGAACCAACTAACCAATATGACCTACGCACAAAAAAAGCCACCCCTAATCGACAAGTTTGGGCTGATTTAAATCTCCCTCCATTGCCCAAGCCTAATGCAGGTCCTCACTTGTGCTTTCTTAGTTTCAAAAGGCCTTGGGCTAATTACGCCCTAGGAACTATACAGCGAGGCCCATATTATATCCAAAAGGCAAAAGCCGAAGACACTGCTTGAAAGTGAGTAGTGACCACATGATGTTTTGCTTGTTAATTAATAGGATGATGAGATAATCTTATAAATTATATTGCTCGCGTTGAAAATCTAATTAGACATTTACTTTTGGCACAAAAAGTATTAAAGCATAACATGATTTGTAGTGTCTGCTACTTTTTTTTTTGTTTGAGTAGGTTGCTTTATTCATCCTCAAGAGATAATACAAAGAATAGTACAGAATTATACATACCATCGGGATGCGTAATGCGACTCCTAATTTCACAACAGGGATGAAAAATGTTGCCTAATCACACAAAAAGCATTGAAGAACCTGGAAATAAGAGACAAATACCACCAAATACTACGTAGGCATACCACAAAATTTGAGGGGAGAAGAGGAAACACCTAGTGGCGGAGCCAGGATTTTAGGTGAGGAGGGGCCTCACATAAATGTGAAAAATTTTAAATAATGCATGCTTGGAGTTGTGAGCTAATTATTTTTTAGGCTCTAAATGTTTTTCTATGTCGAAGTTAACCTTCCATTCTCAAGTCAATGAAAAATACTAGGGATACTATGTTTTTAGACCATATTTTAGAAACCACATAATGTGACCCCGTTGATGATTGAATTCCTTCTTTGGTGATTTAAAGTAGTCCAACCATTAAGTACTATACAATCATGTGGTCATAAAATATGGCTCAAGTAGAAGCTATCTATAGCATCACTCCAAGTCAATATAGAATAGATTGGGAATTTCCGAACAAAAAATGAGAATTATGGATTGGGAATTTGATTAACAAAATATATGAAATTTTAAAAATTTAGTAAAAAGTTAAAGAGAGCAAAGATAAAATATATAAAATTTCAAGAAGCGGAGAAGGAGAAACTCAAAGTTTATTATTCTTCAGTTGGCAATGTAAAAGAATATTTTTTTTGATAAAACTAAACTAGACTTTAGATTTTAATTTTAAGAGCTATTGATTTGTTTATAAAATAAGATTGTAAATTTATTTTTAGGACGAGTGTTGTTGGGATTGAAAAGAAAAAGAGACTTCTTATTTTAACTATTAGTGAATAGCAATTAAGAGTTTTGTGTAAACTAAAAGAAGTATAATATTAAGTTTATCCAAATATAATACATAATTATTTAGAAAGGTTAGTTGGGGGATCCTTAATGAGGGTAGGCCTTGGCCTATGGTGGCCTTAGAGTGCCTCCGCCCCTGGAAACACCTTCCCGCTCAAAAGTTACAAAACTGGAGAACATGGTAGTCTGTCACTACTCACGAGAGAGTACCATAACCGGCGCTGGAGGAGGCATATATAGTTGGGACCAACTCATAAAACGGACCCTCGAATTGGTTATAGATGCAGCGGCATGGGTTGCTCATTATTTATTATTGAAGCATGTAATGTAATCCACTTAACCCACTCATTATTTCTCTAAATGCGATTAATTAACATCATTCGATCAATCTTAAGACTTGGATTTCACGAAACATATGATTAATTTTCTCTTTTATTATTTGTGTAGTGCGTGCTTATGTAGATGATGACGCAGGGTTGGCATTCTCTTCCTAAGTCAATTATATATGTACGTACCACTATTACTGATCGTGATCTCTCACGACAATAGCAAGCAATAGCTTTCATCTTAAAACAAAATAATGAATTAAAATTTTTGCAGACGATCTGTTGGCAGTGGGCACACAATTTAACGAAACGCCACGTGTCATTTTGCTATATGTGCCACGTGTAATGGATCGGGTCGGGGCAAGTCTGCAAGACTAGTGGAAGGCAACTGTTAGATGAAGTAGAATTCACTTCCCTTCAAATATGAGCGGAAGAAAGAAAGAGAAGATTTGGAGGAGAGAAATCTTACTCCTTGTACAGGCTCAACTTTCTCACAAAAAGTATATGAGTTTGTTGGTTGAAACTTGTAGGTACTTAAATTAGTGGTAGCACCACCACGAGAAGGACTGGAGGATGATCCCACAGAAAAAGGGCAGACATGCCACGAATTATCAATATACATTGTCCAATCTAGGGTTGGGATATAATTAATTATTTGGGAGGTGGATGTTGGTATTAGGGTTGAAGAGAGAAGGTCTAATTCATTATCGACACTCTCTTTCACCTGTGGGAAATTTTCAAGCTTAATACGTGAACAACACAACTTAGGTGACGTGCAGTGTTTGCGCCCGTTGGACTTCACTTGTGAGACAACCTACTCTGATACCATAAAAAAAAATTGAGTTCCACTATAAAACTAATTGGCAATTAAGTGGCGACATTATCTTTCACTCTGCCTTGTGTTAGAGCAATTTTGTTAACCGAAAGTACTTACTCTACATGCATGCATCCTCAATCGATATACGCTACTTGGATCATGAAATATCAGTTTTGGGCAGTGACTAACAGCTTTTTCCACTTTTGTGTGTGAATTGAAATTACGATAAGATGATATTGCATATGAGACAGACACATGTAACCAGTTGTGAATTGGACATATAATACATGTGACATCTTTTATCATTCACAAGATCGACCATGCATGCGTCTTCCTAAGGATAAAAAGGTTTGAATTTCCTTTTTCAAGGAGCTATAATTTATTTGTATTTTATGTGCTTATTTATTTGAGCTATAATTTCACAAGATCGATCATGCATTTGTCTACTTAATTGTTACGATTGAAATTTCGATGTTTATTAAAACATAATGTCTTCAATTTATTTGAACTTAATTAAATGCATGCACAACAGTGACAAAGTCAAGATTTCATGTGTGAGGATCTCTCACATGCATAGTTAATTTGAACGCAGAACATGAGAAATTTGCATAAAAATTGAAAAACCCTAAATTCAATAGAAAGACTGAAAAAAAACATTGCACAAACCTAGAAACCCGATTATGAGCTAAAAAGTAAAGTTTAAAATACAAGTTAAAGCAAAAAAAAAATTTATAAAATAAGAAGGGAAAATGAAGACTAGACTACAATAAGAGAGATGAAAATAAAAATAAGGCTGGCCTGAAACGAAAAAGAGTTTAAGTTGAGTACATACTTAAATTTTAGGGAACTCTAATGAAAAACTCCAGGTAATATACACTTTAATGAAAAATCATATTTTTACACTAAAAAGTCAATCCTGATATTATTTAATTTACCCTTTATTTAATCAATATCGTTAAAATTCAAAGTTTTCAAATCTTTTTCATTAATTTTCCTTAAATTTTAAGGGTAAACTAATATGTAATAACAACATCCGCTAGAGTAGTATGATAAAATGGCAAAATGGGTCACAGATCATTTTGATCCCTTGTTGGCTCCGCCCTGCCCCACAAGATCTACACAAATTGTTCCCCCAACCCTCCCTCTCTATGGTCCAACCCTGCTGTTCATATTTGACCCTTGTGAGTTGTGAGCGACGTTGTTTGTTTCTTTGTATAAAGATAAGTGTTTGAGATTTCAGACATGCATGCATGCATGCATATTTGACTATTCTGATTCCCACAGACTTATAAATAAATTGTGTGTAAATATTAATATTACTGAATAATAAAGACAACAAATTCATTAAAAATAAAAATAAAAAATCTAAAATATATTGGAAATCCAGAAGAAGCAAAGTCTTGAACTGCGGTCGGTCCACGGCGATTCGATTTCTTCAAACTTCGGATCGAGCATGCATGGTTTGACAATCCAAGGAGTTCAAATCTCTAGTTTATACAAATAAAAAAAATTCAATCGTTCGCCTAACCTTAAGAAGAATATTAATAAAAATATATGCGATGGCGGATCTAGAACCCTATCATTGAGGGATTTCGTTAAGGGTAAATTTTTTTAGATAAAAACAGGTGCTGCCGACACATGTTAGCAAACATTACATCAAATACTTGGTGGACACAAACGAAACATATACCAAACATTCGAAGAGTGCTCATAAGCCTTTCACATGTATTGTCACATCCCGACGCAGGTCCCCACCACATCCCGGGCTCAACTCTGCCATAACACGATATTATCCGTTTTGGGTCCCGACCACGCCCTTACGGTTTTGTTTTTGGGAACTCACACGAGAATTTCTCAGTGAGTCACCCATCCTAAGATTGCTATCGTCCAAGCTCGCTTAACTTTGGAGTTCCAATGGAACCTGAAACCATTGAGTTCCCAAAATACCTCGTACTACCTTGATTTAGGTCAGGGTGTGTAATGTATATTTCTCAAACTCTGAATGATCTTGGAACCACCTTATCCCAATATACATAATTGTTTGAAAATTGAACCCTTAATCCTACTAATTCAACTATCATGTTACTTTCAGCCTCTCCGTATCTCTTAATTTTTATTAGAAGTCATACCACATTCTTTGGTGTAAGTCAAGGATGGTTTCACTTTCAATCTTGTTCCTAAAATTTGCCGACTTGTTTTCGAATGTCAAATTGTATAAGCTGAACGTTTGACCATTGTTGAACATCCATTTATTAATTTTGTGGAGAAAATCATTTTCCCGAATCTCCATCTTTGACTTTGGTTTCGATTACTGTTTTGAAGATGACATTTTTGTTCACAGTTTTTGATACACTAATATATATTTATACTAATAAAATAAAGGAATAAATTAATTACAAACGTATTATTCTTAAGATTTCAACCTGAGATCACTACTAAAAAAATTCCCCTTTAAGAACACGGTTTTAGTGTCATTAAATCAATAGGATAGAATTTTAAAAACACGGTTGTATTGAAAACACGATTTAAAACAACAAATATCATAATAAATCAGTTAAATTTTATTTTTTCAAATTTCTAAATGATCATATCATAATATACTAAAAAATCTCTCATCGCTGTCCGTAGCCAAACCTATTGCAATTGACCGGCTTTTACCGGTCACCACTTTGTTCCTTCACATAAGATTATAAATACTGTCTGAAAAATAGAAGACTGCTCGCTCGCAGCAGAAAATTGAAGAGAGAAAAATCGGCGAGGAGAAGAAGAACCGCAACTGAAAAAAAAAAAAAAAAATCCAAAAACAAAAGATGAAAACTTTCATTTATTCATTCAATTGTATCATACCAGAAACCTTGTTTCTTTGAAGTCAAAAGGCTCAAAAGCAAATCCATTGCTCTCTCTTTATCTGTCAGGTTCGTCTTTTTACTCTCTCTTTTTTATTACGTTTCTGCTTTATTTCTTTGAATTTTGATTAATTTTCGTTTTGTTTTCCTGTATTTTTGCTTCATTTCTCAGACATTATGTTTGATACAAGAAAACCCACCTCTGAAAGTTTGGTTCTTGGCAAGGGTTTTGCTGCTGCTGCTGCTACTTGATTGTACACTCTCTCTCCTCTCTCTCTCTTCCGGAGGGTGTGTTTCTGTGAAATGGGTGTTCAAGATTTCTGGGTTTTCATTTTTGTTATTGGGTTTTGCTTACAAGCTCGGGTTTCGAGCTCTCAAAACCTGACATGCAATCCAAACGATTTGAAGGCATTGGAGGATTTCATGAACGGTATAGATTCTGTGATTGATGGGTGGGGTAGCAATTTCTCACCTGATTGCTGCAAATGGGCAGGCATCACTTGCAATTCTTCTTCCTCTCTCGGATTGAACGATTCCATTGATACTTATAGAGTGGTTAAGTTGGAGCTTCCAAAGAGAAGGCTAGTGGGAAATCTCTCTGCATCTTTAGGCACTTTGGACCAGCTTAGAACCCTCAATCTCTCTCAAAATTTCCTCAAACACTCGCTTCCAATTTCGCTCTTCCATTTGCCGAATTTAGAGTTCTTGGACTTGAGCTCTAATGATTTTTCCGGCCCCATTCCTTTCGATATCGAATTGCCTTCAATCCAGTTCCTTGAAATTTCTCAAAACTTTTTGAATGGTACCCTTCCGGCTAGCATCTGTGACAAGTCTACTCAGCTTCGAGCACTGAAATTGGCTGTGAACTACTTCTCTGGTAACCTCCCACCAGGTCTTGGCAATTGTACTTCCTTGGAGGACCTCTGTCTAGGCATGAATAATTTCAATGGCGGTGTGCCCGAAGGTCTATTTCGTCTGCGAAACCTAACCCGGTTGAACATTCAAGATAACAAGCTTTCCGGGGTGCTGAGCGAAGAATTCGGCAACCTCACTAATCTTGTTTATTTGGATATCTCAACTAATGAATTTTCAGGAACCATCCCAGATGTTTTCCACAGCCTTGGAAGATTACAGAATCTTGTACTTCATTCAAATCGGTTCGGTGGTCGGATACCCCCTTCCTTGTCGAGTTCCTCGACCATCTCTTTGCTTAATTTGAGAAACAATTCATTGCGGGGCACAATTGATCTTAATTGTTCAGCAATGACTAGTTTGACCTCTCTTGATCTCGGTTCCAATCAGTTTGATGGGCCTATTCCCTCCAATCTTCCCTCTTGTCGACATTTGAATAATGTCAATCTTGCCCGTAACAACTTCACGGGCGAAATACCAGAAAGCTTCAAGAGTTTCCATAGCCTCTCTTACCTCTCGCTGTCAAACTCCAGCCTTTCCAATATCTCTTCTGCCTTACAAATTTTACAGCAGTGCCAGAACCTGACTACTTTGGTTCTCACCTTGAACTTCCGCGGCGAAGAATTTCCTGCTGATCCGACCCTTCGTTTTGAAAAGTTGAAGGTTCTTATTATTCCAAACTGTAGGCTCACAGGTGTAATACCTCAGTGGTTGAGTACTAGCAGCAGATTGCAATTGTTGGATATATCGTGGAACCAATTGCAAGGAACAATTCCAGTCTGGTTTGGCAATTTTAGCAGTCTTTTCTACTTGGACCTGTCGAATAATTCGTTTACGGGGGAAATCCCTAGAAGCTTAACTGGACTACCGAGCCTCATTAGTGGGAGGATCTCCATTGAGGAACCTTCCCCTGATTTCCCTCTGTTCATGAAGAGGAATGTAAGTGCACGAGGGTTGCAGTACAATCAAGTGTGGAGCTTTCCACCGACGCTGGAACTTAGTAACAATAATCTTAGCGGACCAATCTGGCCAGAGTTTGGGAAACTGAAATTGCTTCATGTTTTGGATCTGAAGTGCAACAATCTCTCAGGACCAATACCGAGTAATTTATCTGGTATGGCCTGCTTAGAGACTCTGGATTTGTCTCATAACAAGCTTTCAGGTACAATCCCGCCTTCGTTGGTTAAGCTTAGCTTCTTGTCCAAGTTTAGTGTTGCGGACAATCAGTTATACGGGGTGATCCCTACAGGAGGTCAGTTTGGGACCTTCCCAAATTCAAGCTTTGAAGGGAATAATCTTTGGGGCGACCATGCGCCCCGTTCATCAAAGGAGCATTATCCTCTTGGGAATCCCAGCAAATCAAGAAAAAATAGAGGTGTTATTGTTGGTATAGCTGTCGGAATTGTAAGTGGAACAGCACTTGTTCTTGCTCTCATGTTCACAATTTTGGTGCGGGCACATAGCCGGAGAGGGGTTGATCCTGAAAGAGAGGACCACGATACCAACGAGAAGGATTTGGAAGAATCCGGGTCAAAACTAGTGGTTCTGTTCCAAAACAAGGATGCCAATAAAGAGCTCTCTATTGATGACCTTCTACAATCTACCAACAATTTCGACCAAGCAAATATCATCGGTTGCGGGGGTTTTGGTTTGGTTTACAAGGCCAGCCTTCCTGATGGTAAGAAGGTTGCTATCAAGCGGCTTTCTGGTGACTGTGGCCAGATGGACAGAGAATTCCATGCTGAAGTTGAAACCTTGTCTAGAGCTCAGCATCCAAATCTTGTACATCTTCAGGGGTATTGTACGTATAAAAGTGACAGGCTCTTGATATATTCTTACATGGAGAATGGTAGTCTAGATTACTGGTTACATGAGAAAAGTGATGGTCCGACCTCTCTAGATTGGAATGTGAGGCTTCAGATTGCTCAAGGGGCGGCGAGAGGGCTTGCTTATTTGCACCAGTCATGCGAGCCCCACATCCTTCATCGGGATATAAAGTCAAGCAACATCCTTTTGGATGGGAATTTTAAAGCGCACTTAGCGGATTTTGGTCTTGCAAGGCTGATAGATCCGTATGATACTCATGTAACAACTGATCTTGTTGGGACATTAGGCTACATCCCTCCTGAGTACGGCCAAGCCTCTGTTGCTACTTACAAGGGCGATGTGTACAGTTTCGGGGTTGTTCTTTTGGAGCTGCTCACCGGAAGGAGGCCGATGGATATGTGCAAGCCAAAAGGAAGCCGGGATTTGATCTCGTGGGCCTTTCAGATGAAGAGGGAAAAGAGGGAAAGCGAGGTGTTTGATCCTTTCATTTGTGACAAGCAGCACGATGAGGAGCTGTTGTGTGTTTTTGAGATTGCATGCCTCTGTTTAAGCGGATGCCCGAAGGTGAGGCCTTCAACGCAGCAGCTAGTTTCGTGGCTCGAGAACATCAACACCAAGAAAGTCTAGCATTGTTTTCAGATAAGGAAGCCAGGGAAACCCTGGTTGTACAGCAAATATATCTTACTTGTATAAGAAGTTATATCTCCTGATCTATAAATTGTTGTTTTTGCGTTCTCAAAGTTGGTTTTTGTTGTGAATATGTATCCTCGACATAAATGGTTTCGTATTGTATAAAATAAAGGTTCCAAGTCTTTTGTGTTGTGGTTTGTTCATATTTTTAAGAGATTGATGTTCATTATTGTCGAGAGTATGAATCACACATCGAGGAAAGAATGGACCTTACATGTACTTATAAATAATTGAGCCACTCTCCGTATTGTCAGTTGGTTTTATTATGGATTTTCAACTTTCTTTACGGTATCAGAGCAGGTTGTCCCATGTGTGAAGTCCAATATACCTCAACTTTATTAAAATACCTTCCTTTCGAGTTCAATGTATTGACTTTACTGTGTACATAGGCTGTTCAGAATTGCTTCTATACGAAACACTAGTGCTCATAGGTGCCTTTACCCAATAGTGCTTTTATATCAACGTGTAAAAAAGAACATAGCATGCGCTTCTCTAGATAAGCGATTTTGTAACCACAAACCGACCCCAAAATTTTCTATCAAACGTAGTAGAAAATGATTTTGGTTTTCAAAAGGCACTTTTAGTGCTTGCAGAAGCAATTCCATTTAGAGTTGAAACACCTTAGAAACATGAGAACTTTAACGAAAAGCTCCTAGTACTATTCACTTTAACGAAAAACCATATTTTTACCCTAAAAAGTCAATCATGGTACTATTCATTTTACCCTTTATTTTGTCTTTATCGTTAAAACTAAAAGTTTTCAAGTCATTTTCATTAGTTTTCTTAAAAGCATTCGTCCACGGTTGAAATTGTTGGACGTGGCCGATTGACAATTGCATATCGTGCATTTTCCCAAATCCATTCACATCGACATCAATTTGTGCAAGAAAAGTCTACAACACCACCAATTTTAGTCTATTAAATTTGGTATTAGTCAGAAAGGAGGAAGGTAGCGGAGATGGACCAAATCTTGTTCCATCTCGTTTGCATTTGAGTTTATAGTTTTGACTAGAAACCTAAAAGTAAGCAGCATCTTTCACGTTCACACACATGATGTTCAATTCATTTTCGCCATGAGCATGATGGCTGCAGTATTCCATCGGCGATGATTCAGAACACCATTTTCTTCCTCAAGAAAATAACGGACGGAGTTGAAATTGGTGAGCAGGACGAACAAGTGTCAGTTATGAATTATGATCGAGTGTGATTTGAGAAATTTGTCTACATGAATATTCTCATGGCTGTAGATAAAGCTTACATTCACGAGAGAAAGAACGTCATAGAATGACCAAAAGACCACGACACACCGAAATCTGATTTCGTAGATACATGTCAAAGAACAACAAAATAAAAGACGAAGAGATTGAATCACTCATGTTTGTCGAAAACAGAAGTTATATTTGGCACTTGAATTGATAATGTCTGTTCTGACTTTCTACTAAGCATCCACAAACAAGAAGTCTTGCTAACAATGGGCACACATATAAGATGATCACTTCTTTGAACAAAAATGGCACATTGTATGAGGAGGAGGAGGAGGAGGAGGAGGAGGAGGATACTATTATCTATCGGCGTATCAGGCATTGGATTCCATGTCATCTTCCATCTCATGCACAGCTTGAAGTGGACCACTTCCAGACATAAACCCACTCTCTGAAAGATTATTCAAAGGACCATTTCCAAACAAGCATACCTGGGGCTCGATCTGGTTCAAGCGGTTCCACTCATCATCTGATAGAGACCAACTGAAGATGTCTATGTTTTTTCTAATCCTATCAGGCTTCAGACTACAAGGCAGCATGCTGGTTCCTCTTTGCAGCCCCCAACGCAAAATAACCTGAAACAGATACCAATGTGTTACTAAAATCACAAGCACAAATGAATAAGACAGTGGTTTCCATCCCCAACATAACCATGCTTGCAGAATCTAAAGATGGAAAGTAAAAAATGTTGAAAAACACCAATCACAAAATACTGGCTCATGTGTAGTGCAAATCACTAGCGAAACTATAACTTCCAAACACGAACAGACCCCACCTCATTTCTAAACATAAATGTGCCACGACTAGCTTAAGATAGCATAGTCACTGGAGGACCAAGCATACCAAGTTACCAACACCAGGTATAATCTCTCTCTTTAAATAAGTATTATTGTGTAGTTTCTGTTTAACGTATAACATTCCTTAGTACATTAACAATAGCAAATATAGCATAAAGTTACTGGTGGGGTGAAGAACACCGAAGAGAAACTAATGTTGATTCAGTATATGATTGTGGTCTTAATTCAATGAGGGAACCACTCCAGACCTTTCGGTTTATAGTCTTAGTTTATATCTTCCCAAAGTCAATCTTGCAAGTTCAACCTACCTATAGCAAAGGGATAATAGTGCAAACTTCAGACTTTGGGAAAATTTATAGAAGCCTACTCTGATATGGGTCTTGAAATCACTAGGATATGCAAATTATGTAATGGTACCTCCATTTCTGGTACATAGCTTGGATGACATGAATGGTATGGAGAGAGAAAAGGACTGTGGAATGTAAAGTACCTGCTCAGGTGTTTTTCTGTGTCGGTCTGCTATCTCTGCAACTGTTGATATTTTCAGCATAGGCCCATGCACAGACCTTGACCTCCTGAATGATATGCGAGGAGTTCCAGGTTCATCTTCCCCACCTGAACTGCTATCAGATGGTCCAGGAGTAGAAGTTGGGACTCCTAAGGGTGTGTGAGCAGACACATGGATACCTTTCAATCGACAGAACTTTACGAGTTCATCTTGCCTCCAAAAGGGGTGCAACTCCACCTAAAAATTCAATCATAAATCAATTAAGCAACCTGAATTATGTGATAATATCATAGATTGAGCAGCTTCAAAACCATAACAACCTAGATTGAAATAATGATGATGGGAGAATAATTAAAATCTAGCTAAGATGAACATCGAAATCCAGCCACTATACCAGAAAAGAGTTGGGAAATGTGATAATAGCATAGAGCAATCTGCACCAAGTTTGATATATAATTGGTTTCCAATGACAACATTGAATCAGAAAGGTCATGAGAGGAGCTAGTCCTACAAATCAGTCTCTTTTCAATAAAATTAGATTCAAGTTCAGCTAGTTTTGGAGCACAAATGCAGTGCAGTGAAAATATTTATTAACATATTAAAGAAAGTTCAATGATCGGAGAAGGGGAAAAATTAAGTCTTTAAGTTTATTTTTTTGAGCCAGACTGTGCTAGTAGGCCAATTCTCAACACAACTCAAATGATGATTTTCTGCACTTCACATTACAATGTATACCAAAGTAGGACCTAAATGGGCTGCTTCAATACAGGTTATGTTATGCAATTTTGTTATATTACTGCATGTTCCTTCACATTGCATTGAATTCCACCGTTCAACACTTACAAATTACTATGTGAACCAAAAAAATGGAGAAATTGCATGAGACGATTCATTCATGCTAGTAGATTGTAGCAAAATAGTTGCTGAAAAGCCAACTTATCCAATGAATTTCCTCATCAAAATGATACTAGATTAAATCACTTGTCTACTCTAACATATTAGGCCCATGGATCAACATTGTAATCAAAGAAGCAGCAGAAAAGGAAAAAACAGATGGAAATCCATTGCATCATTCAAACAATATGAACTACTTATAAAGGACAAATTCTGATGCTGAGCTGTTAAAAATAGCAAGAATGATCTACGAAATCCAACCTGATTGACAGCGGGTACAATCTTTGCAAATTTAAGCAATTGTTTGATTTGTGAAACACTGAAATTGCTGACCCCAATAGCTCTCACCAGACCCATCTCAACCAGACCTTCCATAGCTTTCCATGCTTTCTTCAACCGATTCAAGAATTGCCTATACTCGCTCCCAGACTTTGAAGGCGGATCAGTAGCATCACCAAACGCTGAGCTATCAGGCCAATGCATCAAATATAGATCCAAATACGAAACTCCAAGATTCTTAAGAGAATCTCGAACATAGTTCTCAATTTTATTGAGAGAATTCATTGTGCAGTAGAGCTTAGAAGTCAAGAAAACGTCTTCCCTCTTCAGTGAACCCCTAAATGCTTCAGCTAATGCTTCCCCAACTTCGATCTCATTACCATAAAGATGTGCACAATCTATATGGCGGTAACCCACTGATAACGCCGTTTTCACGGCTTGAACACAAAGGTCTCCGCCACTCTGCCATGTCCCAAGTCCAATGGCAGGAATTCTATCCCCTGTGTTTAACACAAAGTAACTTCCTGGTGTTCCAAACTTTCCCTTCATCCCTCAAGTTTCAAAAGGTAGATTCTAAACAGCCCAGCAATCCAAATTCCCCAGAGTGCAGCAATCAAATCGAAATTCCAACAATTCAACTATATTAACAGGTGAAATATGAGCTCCAAGCAAACTACTACGAACCCAAAATCTCAGAAACGGGAACAAAGTATGCAAATCAAACAGAAACCCAATTAACAAACATCAAAATCTGATAAACCCAACTCGCAGAAACTCAAAAGAACAATTCCAGTCCAAAAAGATAGCAACTTTGACTACAAAAATTCCCCACAATCTATTTGTCAAAAGGTCTGAAAGAGAGCTCACCACGACAAGAAGAGAAGGAAAAAGCCAATGCTGAAGCTAACAACCAAATCCTTTTGCTTTGGAAACAAATAGAAGCGTGCCACAACTATGTCGGCTGAAGTATATACGAACATATTCAATCAAAGGGTCATGGTCAACAACGGCAGCACAGAGAGAGAGAGAGAGAGAAAGAAAGAGGAAAGGGAAGCCCCCAAAACACAAAACAAAAGGCTTAGCTGTAATATCAATCTCATTCCATGAGAAAAATGCAAAAGACAAACATTGCTCTCTGTCTCTAATTATATAATTAATACTAAATTAATTGTCTTTTTCTAATAAAACTACTATCGGAGGAACGTGGATCATCCCCAAATCATTTGTGTGAGGATCTCAAAAAATTTTAAATTGTGTCAGTTTATCTACATTGTACGGTCAGTTTTCGTCAATTACTGTTTATGTTTAATTTTTAATAAAAATTTTAAAATAATTACTGACCATACCATATATGATTAACAGACACAATTTAAAATTTTCTAGATCCCCACAAAAGGGATCCGGAGAAGATCCCCATTCCTATTAGAAAAAAGGTTTAGAGAGATGGGGTTTAGGGATATAAAATTCAATGTTTTACCCACCTACCTTAGAATCCCTCCTCCAAATCCACCCACAACCCACCCAACCTACACCCACGTTCATCAGATTTGAAATAATTATAATCTCTCTTTGTTTCGACGTGAAAATATTTTTCTAATCTTGTCTGCGAAAGTTGTAGCAATTAAGGAAAAAAAAACAGGAAAGCTGTGTCATAATATAACGGTAAAAGCAAACTGCATCTTGTTTCACTTTTGGGTTCGGAGTCTTGTACTCCAACTTTGACTCTACGCCTTCGGTCGGTTTTATTCATCATTCATTAACGTAATGATGGATAGACGAGTGATGTAGCAGGATTAGGAGTAAGTTTAACTACAAGGAAAACTCACTGATTAAGCACTCGTAGGGTGAAAATTTTCAGCTTTAGGAATCAAACTCGAAATTTCCGACCAAAATTGAAACTTAAAAGCATGGGAAGAACATAGAAGGTAAACAAAACGTATGAGCCAGCATGACTTAACCCTCCCAAGTTCCAAAGCTATGGGACAGCACAGTCGCTCTAACTAATGTGGTTAAACCCACGGGTAACCTGAGTTTAGGGCCACAAGTTTCAGTAATCTTATTAAGTGCCTTTAAACAGGACCCTAAATTGGAAACTCTCATCTTTTTTACCTCACGATGGTCATTAACTACCATTCAAAACCTACTTGCAAATTGAGAGGGAAAACCTACCATTCAATTTATATTCAGGCCAGTGGACTAGTAGAGGGCGAAACCAATGCCCCCCATCGTTTAGTCAACCATCCACCTTCACCACCCTAAACACTCCAATCCACTTTCCCAAACGCCTTCGTTTCCATTCGGTTCGACCAGATGACAAAACCCCATCGCGTCTCTCGCCTTAGAGCTTGCGGTGCAACCCCCAAAAGCCAGAATCCATAAACCTTTGAAGACGACCGGCAAGTTTACGCCATGAAAGGAAGCTTGCAGTCCCAGAACAGGTACGACGCTTCTGATCCTTTGCAACAATCATTATGTTCAAAGTATGTAAAACTATCACACAATGCACATTTCTGCATCTCACCAAAAAAACAAATGTCCAGAAAACACCGACCCGGAGTTCATGAAACATGAAATTCTACGACTTTAAGTTTCTGAGATTGTTAAAAACAACAGAGCAACACCGGTCAGTCCGATTCAAGACAATCAAAATAAAAGGTCATGATTCTTACATATTTGACAATCCCTTAAAGGTCGTTTCTCTTCAACAAATCTACCACCCCCTGCTAAGAACCAACACTCGGAATCCAATAAAGCTGCTCCTCAAAGCCCATAGTCGTCACCTTTTCCGCCTCTTTCCAATATTTCGTCTCCCCATTGGGTAGATAAGCGTTTCAAAGTTGCGTATTTGTAAGTCCGTTCTTCAGTTTCTGTCAGCGGGATGTTTCTAAATCCTCTCAGCGAATGGGATGATATTGTGTGATCCCACGCTTTGGAGGCAACTTCCTCAAAATGAAAAGGACCAAAGAAGAAGGCAATATCTCCACCAACTGCAAAGAAAGGGCAAGGCCGCAAGGAAAATTTTAAGGCGAGAATTGAAGATCCAATGAATGGACCAAAAGACTTACTCCAAAAACATAAACCAGATGCTTACCAGGTAATATATGAAGTTTAGAACCGGGTGATTCAAAACATCAAGGTTTGCAGCTTTATCGAATGCATTGAAGCACATCTGTAGCACAAGAGAAGAATAATGGAAGCTTAAGTGAGGAAACAATAAATCAGATGCATACAATTCAACCATGGCTTTAACATCCAATCGGAATTTTTGGTCGTATACTTGTGCACGCACATGATATGTACCATCTATGTGATTTTGATTGTTAAAACTATGACCAACTTAAAGACATCAAACGTTCTCAATTCAAGGAGTAGTAGGTAGAATCCATAAAAAAAAATCAAGCACTCACCATTACACATCTGACAAGGAAACATGTAAAACATATGGTTGTCACATAACCAACCTGTAAAAGTCACAAAACAGAAGGAAAGTGAGTACATCTGCGGATGAGAATTTAGAGGTCCTCAAAACAATCTTTTTCAAGTCTTTACCTCCTGCAGCTTCTTACGTCGTCCCTTTGATTCTACAGGAAATCTCTGCAACATCAAGAAGAGTCTGCCAGAAACAAAAGCATTAGAAGATTGCCCATAATCAGAGGATTGGTGTTATATTACCAAATTCTCTCCCAGATGAACATATGCAACGGCTAAGGTAACTGCTACCGAATTAATACTTTATGCGTAACTTTGACATAGTAAGATTAACTATAGCATGTACAAGATACTAATCTTCTGAAAGTAATGACATTCCATCACATAAAGGGGATGGTACAACACAGAAATTTTATCCCTCACCCATCTTACAGGTGCCCATAAAAAATCATTCAAACTTCATGAGAGCCAAACTATCTTAACACTATTTGAGAAGAAATCTCCTCCCTAAAGGACAAAAAATTTAGAAACAATCAAAGTATAGAGGGTGTGAGAAGGAGTGAGGGAGAAGTAGAACTGTTTTTTCTAGTACAACTGTACAACCTAAATTCAGTGGCAGCTACACATAAGAAACACAAGGCAATATGACTAACTTTCAACGAATCCATTAAATATGATGCATTTATGAAAATATAGTTGTTCGTGAAGGCTCAGTATAGTGCTTATTTGTTTGAATTATTTGCTTTTCTGGGCTACGCAACGCTGGCAAGAACATCGTACCTACTTAACTTAGGCCACATCTCCTGTGTGTCTTAAAGGTCCTGACGTGTGATGTTGGTCATGTAGAGCCAAACACAGTATGAATTTGATTCCAACAAGTAAACTTATGTGAAGGTAAGTGAATTTCAATTTTGCTTTTTGTTACACTTTATTTCCTTTTTATTTCAGACGTACACAGGACAATGTGATTTTGCAAATGTAGCGTTTCATGTCAGAAAAACCGGCAAACAACCAAATGCAGATCAATTACCTTCCACCATATAGAAGAAACCCAAGCGCTGCAAATAAGGACACACCTGCAAGAATATGTCTTAGAATAACAGATTATCGAGATAAACTACAAATCTTCAAATACTATATGTACCTACTGAAAAAAAATACCTGCAAAGAACATCTTAGATAAGATGAAGAGAACTGGGATAGGCTTCCACCACAATATCAGCCACATAGCAATCTGTAACAAGTAAACCGAAACAAAAATACTATTAGATGTAGCATTCCCAACTCCCCAGATACTTCACATTATTAACTAGCAATATACATAGAACTGCGCAGACAGAGGTGCACCACAATAAGCGTAATCAGTACCATATCAACTACAATGAATATCCAAAAAGTAGCCAATTGTCCTACTTTAAATAGGTACCCGTACACATTCTCTCCACTATCCAGTAAAACAATCCCCAAACTTCTACTATAATATCTGAATTATTGAATTCATCAAGACCAATATTTTTGATATATTTTCAAAGAGTTTCAATCCAATTCATACATAGGCGGAAATGAGCAGAAAACTCTTTTAAACTGTATTTGACATAATGAGTGGCAAAGATGAAGCTGAACTTAGCAAGACAAACAGGTGAGTAGGAGATTAAATGATATATGTATATATGTGCGTGCGTGTCCACAAAGATGTGAGGAAGATGATCATCGTTTGCACTATGTCAGAGAGAGATAGAGAGAGGAATGATTTCGTTATAGAATATGCAAGTATAGGAAAATAGAAGGAATGGAAAGTGTTTCAACTTTAGTTTTATTTCCCATTATGGAAAATATAGATACAGCATGGTCTCGATCTCCTTTCCATCTTGGAATAATATTAGTATAATGTGAAGATAATTAGTTAATGAGTTCATTAGCAAGGACCTTGAGGAAAGGTAAATTCCAAATAATACGCACGTGCACAGAGGAGCAGTTTTTCCTTATCCGGCACAAATGAGTTACATCTCGATATTCCTAGCCAGCATGACATTTAACAAAACCATACACCCCTTGGGTGCTTCCAGTCAATTGTAGGCCAAAGCATAAACTGTGCACACACCTAACAAAATCATCACCCTGCTACCTTTATCTACTTTCTTGCATTTTAAAATATCTAATAAAAAAACTCGCTAAACCCCTTTGGGTGCTTCCAGTCAGCCGTAAGTTAAAGCATAAAGAAAATCTAAAACCCTCACATGCCACTCCTGTTAAACATCTCTTATCCTTCCAAACTTTGTAACTTTGTCCAAATTACTTTATCTTTCTCTGAGCCCTTTGACCCCATTGCACATATCTATCAGTCTTGATTGCTCGAATGACATCTGGTTGCAACTATTTTTCATCAATACACACCAAAAAAAAGGTTCTTAGGAACCATATTCATGAAAGAGATTTTGTGTAAATATGCGGAAGGTTTATTCAGAAACCTTTCAACTGCATTGTTTACAGGGCCCTATGTATAATAAACAATAAAAAAAAATGGCAAAAAGAAAAATGAGATGAACGTTGTGCTCTATTCAGAAACCATGACTTGCTTCCATGCAGAAGAATCCAACTCCAAAAGCTCCCTTTTGTCGGGACTTAAAGTGACACAGTGGAGTAGAAATTTCACCTGAATCACATAAACCACAGCATTGATAGTCAAGAAGCTTGGCCTCAGTCCATCTGTAGAAACAGCACGTGCCTGTTCAATTTACACATAAGGGTCATAATCAAACCGCCTTAGTCCAACACCACTCCCACAAAAGAAATCATTTACATAAGAGTATTTGAAATGAAATATAACCTGATAGTAAATTTCGGCCCAGAACAGAACCAAGAGTGCATAGGTTGTGAAGAAAGCAAGACTCGGCATATCAAGCAAGATATGTTTGACAATCTGACAAGAAAACACAAAAAATAACTTAAAATCTACTAAAAACAACTAAACTTAAGAAAATGGCACTGACGAGAATTCAACCTCCGGATGCAGATTCTGCACTTGCCGGCGGAAAACAAACACAGCTGATCGAACTACATGAACAGAAAAAGGAGAAAAATATGTAAACACTTGCACACAAAACAAATCATGAACGCAATTAAAATCCCGAAAATGCACCAGCCGCGACAAATAAGATACAAACCTCCATTGACAACGAAATTAAGAAAGTGGAAGACTTTCTGTGTGGTCCAACCGTACTCCGGCACTCTCAATTGTATCCGAATCAATTGAACCTAGTATTTAATATAAATACCAAATTAACATATAAATCTTCACCAAATCTCTGCATTAATCTTGAAATTAATAACAGTGCATGATAGAATTGAAACATAAACACACACACACAACTCCAAAGTACTAGCTGAATATTTTCCCTTCAAATTCGAAGCAACCAAACGAAAACTACAAATCTTAGCAAACAAGAATCAGAATTCAGCTAAACAAATAAAATTGTCACATACAGATAACAGATATATACATACATATATATATATACACACACACAAATATATATAGTATATAGAAATAGATAAAGATATACATAGAGATTGAGATGCATACCAGGGCAACGACGGCGACGAGACCGTAGAGAATAGCGAGGGCATGAAATATGCGGTCTTGCCAAATAGAGGAGGCATTGATGTTGTGCCACCAACTCGATGCCTCTCCCAGGTTGTAAGCTATCACCGCCGACTCCACCACCCCGACGCCGCCGCCGCCGCCGCCTCCGCCACGCGCCATCCGAACGCCACCAATTCCTACTTTATTTTTCTTTAACTTTTTTTTTACCTATTTATTGCTTATATTAATACGTAATTACACAATTATTACTCGCTTTTCTGAATCCTAAAACCGAAGAGGTTGGAGAATTGAGAAACGATTTTGGAATCGCCCCGCAAGAAAGCGAAGAAGAAATAAATAAATAACCAATCAAATCCAAACCAATTTAAATTCAATCGCCAATGTGTTTTCTTTTCTTTTTTTTTTTCCTTGGAGAAATTGGAAATAACAAAACGGCCGGCGAAAATAGGAGAATTCGAGCCCGAAGCGGAGGTGTGGCCCGTGGGGATTGAAGTTGTTGGGCTTTTTACACTTATGGGCTTGCAGGGCTTTTTTCTCGAACGCTTCCGGTTATATTCACAGCGGAAAATTGTAAACGCTTGCGGGATTGCCGCCTCCATATTGTGACTCTTATCCAAGGTATTAAATATCGGTAATATCGGAAATATCGGTAGTCCGAAAACACGGAAATATCGACGGAAATATTGATAAAATATCGATATCGATAAAAATTACATGGAAACCACGGAAATTGTAAGAAAAACTTGGAAATTTTTATTGAAACTTTGCAGGATGTTTATTTAGTCAATTATCTATTAGTTTATCACAAAAAATTGGAAGGAAATGCATTGCATGATGGATTTAACATTATCAAGTTGATTATATAGCGAGCTGACAAACATTGTGAGTGTAGAAAATATGTAGTAATTAATCATTTATATATGTAGTAATTAATGAAAGAAGTTTAAACACACCATAATCATTTATATATAATGAATTAGTACAATATTTTACACTTTATATATTGCATGGTAAGATACATGAGTGACTTATTCTTATAACGGGTACATATCATTTTTTTTTTATAAAAATTAATGGGTACAAACTTATTCTTATTTTATTTTTTATATATTTGAAATGTTTGAATTGAAAATTAATTAGGAGTTTAATAAGGATGTGAGTATTAAAACTCTAAATAAATTACTAATTATTGTTCATATGTGCTAGTTTGGTTTCCCTCGTTAGCCCACAAATAAATCGAATGATAAAATGTAAAAAGAATATCCAACCAATCTAAAATTTAAAAATACATTAAGTCATATAACTTAAGATATTTTGAATGGTTATATTTAACTTTTTAAAATTAAAAGTAAAAATCATGGTTGGGTGGGTGGTTGAAATTGAAACTTTGAAAAGGTGCAGCATGCTTCCCCATTTCAGCACCACGTGTGTGGTGTGACCTCCCCTCCATCCCGATTCCCCATCCTTCACATCTATCTTCTCTCTCAGTCCTCTCTTTCTCTCCACTTTCCCAGGCTCTCCCTTTCTCTGCTTCTCTCCCTCAGTCTCTTCTTCTCTGCAAAACATGCACAGACCACACATGCACACACCACACACGCAGACCACACACGCACACACCACACACGCAGTCTCTCCTTCTCTCCCTCAGTCTCTCCGTCGTCCGTCCATCCTTCTCCCTCAGCCTCGATCTCGATCCTTCTCTCCCTCAGTCTCTCCGTCCGTCTATCCTTCTCCCTCAGCCTCGATCTCGATCCTTCTCCCTCAGTCTCTCCGTCCATCCTTCTCCCTCAGTCTCTCCGTCCATCCTTCTTCTTCTCCCTCAGTTGTCTCTGGTGGTGCGCCGCTGAGCAAGGAGTTGGCCCAGTCATCGATATTTCAGGTGAGATTCCATTGAAACCCTAAGCCCTAAACCGATATCACATATGTTGAATCGTTGATGCATGCGTGAAATTTGGAGTATATATGTGAAATTTAAGTTAAAATTCGTGTTTTTGCAAGGTTTTTGGGACGAAATGGGCTCGGGAACAGGCACACCATCTCCGGCGTCCGATATCGGAATCCGATTGCACCGTTCAACGAAATTTCTCGATATTTCCAAAATATCGCGATATTATCGATAATATCGATAATATCGCGATATTTGGACGAAAACTACACGGAAACCAGTTTAAATATCCATTACCCGAAAAATCGATATTATCGGCGATATTTCGCCGATAATATCGATATTTAAATCCATGCTCTTATCCATTTACATGTAAGGCGGATTCGTTACACCGCTTTTTTTACACATATTTTTTTGGAGCTTGTTTTTTAATGTATACTAATAGTCTAAACTGTTTATTTTTTAGAACATTATTCATGAATTATTCTTGTAAAAAAATAAACAAATATGAAATCATTAAAATATTCAATTGTGGTGGAAAAAACATGAACGGCTACGATTCTACTAAAAGAAACTAAAGCTTTAATCAAACGGTCATAAGAGATTGTGTGATTTTTGGTAGACATGACTTTAAAAGAAAGACCTAAATATATGTGTGATTTTTTGTAGACATGACTTTAAAAGAAAGACCTAAATAATATATAGAGGAAATAAAATTTGTGTAAAAAATTATGTAAAATTAATGTGATGGATCCACCTCTCTAAAATATGGGTATGGAGTGAAATTTAAAAAAAAAATTAAAAAGAGACCTGTTTTGTAATGATAATATGTGAATAAACACGTGTGAAATAAACTAATTGTTTAAGGTATGTGATGAGTCCAAAAAGTCGGTGAATCTCATTAATTTTGAGTATCACATGCCCAAAAACAAAAGTATAAAATAACCAGACAAGGATTGTCTGCCCTTCTAATTTCGGTGCCCTTCCGTGCCCTCCTGTTTTGTATGGATACGGTTAAACCATGTCAACATAAGATAAAAATGAATAGTAATATAAAATGTTGACGTGGCTTAACCATGATCACACAAACAAGAGGCACAGAAGGGCATCAGAAGTGGGAGGGCAGACCATCCTTGTCCAAAATAACCAAAGAGGGTCGTCCCCATACATACTATGTACTAGTGTGATTGTCATCTGAAGAATGTTTTGCACATTAATTCAATGCATAAACCATCTCACCAAATCATAAACTTTGTGTTGGTGTCTCGTATTCTTTCTTTTCCATTTTTTTTCTTCAAACGAATGTACTTAATTAGTACAAGATAGAAAGACCAAAGAAGTGAGGGAGGGAAATGGATTTGAAATCCAAATTCAGATCGTAACCCGCAGATCCGAGCACATGATAGGGCGGTGATCGAATATCACGTCTAAAGAGGAGACAGGAAGGAAAAGTAACAAACAGATAACAGTAAAAACAAGCGAAAAACGCAACTCACTGCGAAAAGGTGTACTTTCAGGCTTTCAGCGGGTCCAAACCCTTACGTTGTCTGCAAACATAATTAGTCCCTGCGAAAGTGAGACCGACCGACTGCGACGTGACTTTCCTTCTTTCCCTCACTCACTGCAATCTGTGTACGACCCTCTCTCTCTCTCTCTCTCTGCAACTCTCAAGCTCCTCAAAACAAGCAAAAAGCAAACTCACTCGCCCACGCATTCATTCATTCGTTTCCTCCTTCCTCCTAGAGAGAGGGGGAGAGAGAGAGAGAGAGAATGGTTGAGTGAAATTCTACATCAACGCGTTGAATTGCATGATATTGTCACCCTCACATTTCCATGGATTACGAAAGGATCCAAAAGCCTCAGGTGCCTCTCACATTCCATCGTTTTCAAACTTAATGTGCAAAACTCGAAACATTTTCTGTCTTTATCTCCAAAACCCCTCATTCTTTATCCGTCAATTTCACGAATTTGCTTCAAAGTTTTTAGCTTTCTCATTTTTTGGGTACAAAAACACAGACCCCTTTTTGAGTTTATCGGATAGCTTATTGGGGATTTGAAAGTGCAGGTGGGCGGTGGGGGATTTTCCCCAGGGAAGCTGAGGAGTATGCTACTGGGAGTAGAGAAGAAGAGGAAGGAGAATGAAGATACTGAATGTGCATTCACTCTGAGATCTCAGCCTCCTGACTTTGATGATCAAGCTGGTTAGCTCTTTGTTTTCCCTTTTTAAATTAATCAGTCATTATTTGAATCTTATATTTCTTAGTCTTTGAATTAAGCTAGCTACTGGGTCTGTGGCGATTCCGGTTTAGCAGAAAGCAGTCAAATTTCGTATTTTCTTTTCAATTTTCCTCAGTTTTCTCGAGAAACAAACAAAGGTAGTTAACCATTGCTTGTAGCCGAGCCTAATTAAACTTTAAAAAAAATGATACTTTGTGGTCAACAGATCAGAATTAGTGAAATTTATTCTTGATGTTCTTACCCTTTCGATGTTTGACTGGATTCTTGCAGGGGGTGGTGCATCTGATAACTGCAAAGATGTGGATGTTGTGAGTGTTCATCCCAAATGCTCGACTTTGAATGCTGCTGACTCATTAGGCCCGGAGATGGGTAGCGACCAGCGATTGAAGGATAGCAGATTAGTCAATTCAAGAATTAGGAGCCAAGAAGACCCTTCTTTAGATTATGGTAGTGGGTGCGATGCTATGAGTGTGTCCGCCTCCATGTTTGAGTTTCAGAAGGCAGAGCGTGCCCCACAAAGGGTGCCTCTTGCCCCATTCTCCAAACCAGCGCCGTCCAAATGGGATGATGCGCAGAAGTGGATAGCGAGCCCAACTTGGAACCGGCCAAAGATGGGACAGGTTCAAATGCAGGGTGGGCAAGGGGTTGGGTTGCAAAAGGTGGGTAGCTTTGGTTATGGGAGTGGACAATCGAGCTGTAGCACAAAGGTGGTTGTTGAAGTTCCAGATCAAAAAGTAGATATTTTTGAAGAACCTGATACGAAAAGAATTGACACAAGCCAACCTAAGACGGCAAATGGGGGGCAGAAGTGTGTAAGTTGGGAGCCTGATCCATACCCTATTGCCGATTCATATGGCAAATCGGTGCTCATGGTTGAGAGCTCTGTCGGAGAGTCGGCAAGTAAGAATGTGGTTTTCTTCTTGTTTCATGACTGCATCCTTATTTATCGAATAAGACTTTCAGCACTGTAAATCAAGTTGGTGCGTAGCAGGAATTTCACTCAATTCGGTGTTCTAGAATGTTTTTTTACACTTTCAGTAGGAAATTTCTTTCAACGCTTGAACATTTTAACAGTCAATCTCTTCAGTACAACATTTTGATACATACCATTTTATTATAGAAATCCATTCCTAATAGGAACCGAGTCGGTGTCCATCTTGTCCTTTAGGGAGTCTGGTGTGGGAAATGATTTGAAGAACGATGTGTTTGTTCTCGTGTTATTTCATATTGTTAAGTGAGGCCTATCAGAAAGAAACTGCTTTTATAATTGTTTATAACACTCACAGATCTTCCTGCCTTCTCGTAAATTAACTTTCATGTGCAATACTTTACAAGGTGAGCTTTAGGCGACAACTTGGAACTAACTAGCTGCACAATTTGCATATGATTTCGCAGTCAATCTTAGCCAGCATGATTCTTCTACAGCCTTTCATGGAACAACAATATTTATTCCTCCTCCTTCAACAGCAAGGTCGGTGTCAATGAGAGACATGGGGACAGAGATGACACCTATAGCTAGTCAGGAACCCTCCAGGACTGGAACTCCCGTGGGGGCAACAACACCAATTCGCAGTCCTAATAATTCAAGTCCATCAACTCCTAGCAGAGCTGCACCCACTTCATCTCCGATTGACCAAAATACTAACAAGGAGTTGTCTGAAAAGGAGTTACAATTGAAAACTAGGAGAGAGATAATGGTTCTTGGGACGCAGCTGGGTAAGATGAACATCGCTGCTTGGGCTAGCAAAGAGGAGGATAAGGATGCATCCGCGTCACAGAAAACTGTACTGGAAGAACAGCCGGGTACAAGTGTTATTGAGACACGTGCAGCAGCATGGGAGGAATCTGAGAAAGCCAAGTATATGGCTAGGTTAGTTCATGCCGCCTTCTTTTGTTTTTTTGTTTTTAATACAGTATCCATCTCGTACTACTGTAACTGGACTGTTAGATAATGATGCTCGATTTTTAGGGACACATTGATATTTATGCTGCATTTTCAAATTGTGGAGTGATCATGTGGCCATGCAATTATCCAGGTTCAAGCGTGAAGAGATGAAAATTCAAGCTTGGGAAAACCATCAGAAAGCGAAAACAGAAGCTGAGATGAGGAAAATCGAGGTACTTTAAGTTGCTTTCTGTTAGAAAGCTTGTTGTGCCAGCCATTCCGTGTTCCAAATATCATATTTTCTCTCTTTTTATTATTTTTGAGAAAAAATCTATAGAGTAATTTACAAACTCTCGTTAGACATCAAAACAATATCCAATTTACGCCAGCCGGGCTGGACTGATTATCTAAAATTTAAGATTGGCCAATGTTACCTGGAACATAAACACTGACCATTCTAAACTGCAAGAGGGTGGGTCCTAATGAAGAATGCACTCGCTAGGACTTCTTCGGGTTTTCCCGAAAAACCCTATAGTACCTGCTCATTATGACACAATGCGATGTGGACATGTGGTCATTGTGTTGCGCGAGAGCTTTAGGTCTTTGTTGTCACAACCAAAAAAATGAACAGCAGGCCAGCCTTGTATCAGGTTGAGTTCTTTCGGGCCACTTAGTTCTTTATCACATATATCTTGTTAATTGGTTACTTGTTTGCTCGGATACTTGAAAATAGTGTACACGTCTTGTAAACATAGAAAACCGTCAAGACATTGAACTTGTAAATCTATGCATTCTCTTGGAACCTTTACAGTTTATTGAAACAGACAGTCGTTGCTTCCAGGTCGAGGTTGAAAGGATAAGAGGACGCGCTCATGGTAAGCTTATGAATAAGTTAGCAGCTGCAAGACATAAAGCTCAAGAAAAGCGAACTGCGGCAGAGGCCAAGAGAAACCGGCAAGCAGCAAAAGCAGAGCATCAAGCAGAGTACATTCGCAAAACCGGTCGCATCCCGTCCTCGTTTTGGTGTTGGGGTTGGTGCTGTTGATATTGGAATCACTTTCTGCAAATTTACGTCCATGCTAATGTAAAAACCTAAACACTTGATTTGACTCAAGTCAATAAAAGTCAGCAAGTACTCAAATGTAAGTATCATCAGCAAGAGAAGGGTAATGTTGTCACATTGCTTAATTTATTTGTTCTTTGGGTAAATTACAATTTGCACCGTCAAGTTTGGACTGCACCAAAAAAGGGTAATATTGGCCTTTCACATTTTGCTTTTTGACGAATTTGGATTCGATTAAGAAAAAAGTGATTTCATTGCAGTTGTGAGAATGAAAGTGTTATTCACACACTCTTCAATTCATTCGATCTTATTATAAAAAATTGAGACAAATGTGAGAACTAAAAATGATTGTGTGTGAGTGGCACTGCCCTTGCGGGAACCATGAAGGGGTAAACAGCCAGTTTAAGACTTACCGCTTCCAAAAGGCACCGATGTCCGGTCTTCCAAAATGCGACAGAAAAACCACTTTGCGAAACAAAAACTAGGGATGTTGAAGTTGATAGTATCTTATGTATCCATGTCACGAAATAGCAAACACGTAAGTCGCTATGTCGCCTAAAGCACTTACCAACATGATTACAAATGACATGAATGTTTACTTGGCTTGGCTCGAATGCATTTATTATAGCACTTCTCGGACCCGAGACTCTTGAAGAATCTTTTCCATTCTTCGGTTATGTATGGAAAGATAGAAATAAAATGACTACAATTTTGGGTATTCACTTAATCTTGTTAGGTATAGGTGCTTTTCTTCTAGTATTCAAGGCTCTTTATTTTGGGGGTGTATATGATACTTGGGCTCCGGGCGGGGGAGATGTAAGAAAAATTACCAACTTGACCCTTAGCCCAAGTATTGTATTTGGTTATTTACTAAAATCCCCCTTTGGCGGAAATTATTTTGACTTTTCATTTTTCATGTGTGCGCAAAATATGAGTATTGGGTTTGTTTTTATTTTTAGCTTACATTGTGTTTTCTAAAATATACGGAATAAAAAAAAAATATCGATAAGTAAAACAATTATAAACTGCATTTTTAATGAGAAGGTGATTCTATAATCATAGATATATTTAGTTGGCATACACATAACGCATTTAAATGCACTCATTAATATGAGTACTTAAATTATCTCATTCAGTATTTCTAACTTCCTATAAGTATATGAGTATGGTATTCATCATATTCTACACATTTACATATACATACAAAATAAAACAAATTTGTCTCTAACATTAGCGTTTGAAATCCAAAACTTATTCGGTTCTCATTCTTTCTAACCTCATCGATTCATAATTAATAACTTTTTTCCTTCTAAATAAGCAAACATGTGTTCTGTTCGTGTACAAGAATTTTATTCATAACTTCACATATTTCAAGTAAGTAAACATATCTAAACGAAATTGGAAAATGAGATCTTTACCAGGTTTTTCTCTCAGGCCATTCATAGTAGTTCAGGTAAATGTGATAACTACATATGGAAATCAAATATTTTAAATTTAATTTTTATATGGTACCACACTCTAACATTTGATATATTAAACTCATGAGTCTAATAGTATCACGCTCAAATTTTCTTGCTCTTGTAGAAGCGGCTTACCCTGCAAGCCTTTAGGCATGGGAAAAATGAGAGCTTCTTGCTCTTGTAGAAGCGGCTTACTCTGTAAGCCTTTATTATTTTAAATAAATTGATTATCATTATTATCAATTTTTATTATTTTAAATAAATTAAAAATAAAAAATAAAAAAAAAAACGCTTACGTTAAATCCTCATCATCATCACACACTTCCTCGTTCTCTCAATCTCTCTCTCTCTGTAAGCTTGCCCATCCTGGTGGCGGCTCTTCTTCAAGATTGGATCGGCCTCTCTCTCTCTCTCCCCCTCCCCCTTCTTTCTCCCTCGCTTGGAATCGATCTGATTCCGTTACGATCCGCCGGAGTTTCAACCGAACAATCGCCATGGTAGTCGGCGCACATCCACAGCCGCAACCACAGCAGCAGCTACAACAGAAACCGCCGCAGCAACCGGAGACTTCAGCTGAAGAGGAGGCCTTGAAGAGGAACACGGATTGCGTCTACTTTCTCGCGTCGCCTCTCACATGCAAAAAGGTATGCCCTCTGTTTTGATTTGAATTTTGTTCTGGGTATTCTCGCTTTCAAATTCAGGGTTTTAGGGTTTCGTTTCTGGTAATATCTTTTTGGGATGGGCCGAAAGTGTGATGCAATTCCGGCTATAAGTTTCAGATTTAAAATTTTCATGGAATTTGGATATCAATTGAAGTGGATTGGAATTAGGTTTTCTGGATATGTTCGATGCCAAGAATTCTTTAGATTAAAGTATGTTCCTTTAGTTAATTCTGATTTTCCTGTACTTAAAGAAAATAATAAAAACCCTTGTCTCAGATTTATTTGTACATCCCAAGGGCTAATTATGTTAAATTGCTGCTAGATTATGTATGTGATAAGTTTCAATGGCAGAATCATGGTTTCGAGGCCTTGGAATCTCGATGAGCTTGCTTTTAGGGCTGATTTAATTGATCTATGAGAAGCTTTATTTCGAGCGAAGTTATGTTTGAAAATGGTGCTTGAAGCTCAAAATTAAACCCCTTTTCACAATTTGGGGCTTGTTAAGTTTTTTTTGGTAGCCTGCTTGATTGCATTGTCTCTGTTACATTTGATTCTGAGCTGGGAAAAGTTAGTTTGTTACATAATATGGAATATACTTCTGGCCCTTTATCTCATAGGGTATGCTGTGTCTTTTTTCACTTTAGTTTTTGGTGTTTATCCTTCGTTACGTGGCCTAGTGAATTCCTGAGTTTGTTACTTGAAGCGTCCTTATGTAAAGCCAAAAAGCATGTTTCTGTACTAATATACCACCAGTATTGGTTTGATTTCCTCCATGCTAACCTCATTGATGCTCCTGTTGACAGGGAAGTGAATGTGAATATAGACACAGTGAATATGCTCGTGTCAACCCCAGGGATTGCTGGTACTGGTTGAATGGCAGTTGCTTGAATTTGAAATGCGCGTTTCGGCACCCAGTAAGTCTTTTCTCTCTTTTATTTTTCCAAATTTATTTGTTTCACGTTTAAACCTGTATAAGGGCTGGTTTGGTATTGCTGTGCTTTGAAAAAAAGCTGCTGTGAGAATAAGCGGTTGTGAAAAAAATCAGCAGAGTGTTTGGTAAACTTTTTTGTAAAAGTGCTTTTGAAAAAAAAAACAGTTTGATAGTGAGTCTTTTCATTAAAGGAGCACTGTAGCTCCGTGTGCTTTGAAAAAAAGCCAGTTTTCCAAAGCTGCAAATAGCAGCTTCAGCTTTTTCCTTTGATTTCAGCTTATGCTCACAGCAGCTTCCAAAATAAGCCTTTTTTTTTTCAGTTTACCAAACACCCAAAACCCTCACAGCTTTTTTTCATGGGTGCTTTTTTTTTAAGCACCTCACTCCCAAACCACCCCTAAGAATGTTCCTTCTTGCCTGTAAACCTTTACTACGTTTATCTGACATTGTTTCTGACCATCTATTGTTCCTCTACAGCCTCTTGATGGATTGTTAGGAAGCCCAGCTGCAAATTCTGCTGGACCTTCTTTGCCTCTATCACATCCTGGGGTTACGCCTACAACACCTGCAACTCATGCTGCTTATAACCCGAGTAAACAAGCAGTCCCCTGTATTTTCTTCCAAAAGGGGCAATGTTTAAAGGGTGAAAAATGTGCCTTTTCGCACGGACCAAATCCTATGGCTAGTAGTAAATTTCTGCAGACACCAGCTGCTCCCCATGGTACGGAGCCTTCAGGTCTTAAGAAGGCTTTTGGTGGCCTTCAAAAGTGCATTCAAGAGTTGAAGGTTCCCAAGGCAAGTGTTGCAAAGTCTGTTGGAGTGCCTCCTGAAGCTAAACCTGCTCCAAAAATTCTGACTGCACCAATTAGAAATGGAGTTAGCATTGAGAGGAATGTGCAGTCAACAAAAGCATTGGATGATGAGGCTCTCAGATACAAGGCAACAAGTGTTCCCCCTGTTATCAATGGAGGCTCAACAAGTCGGGCCAATCATTTACCTCAGGTTCATGTTTCAGACTATCATGGTTTTCAAAATGTGAAGGATGTTGATGAGCATTTGAGGGAGTCTTCCCCTGGATTTGATGTTCTTGTAGATGATGAGCTCGGAGATTCTGATTACTACCACGGTGAAGATCGGTTCGGAAGAACAAGAGGTCATGAGGGAAGGAACTTGAATTCTGTGAACGAATATGATTTGGACCGTCCTGTTGATTACACTTCAATGGCTGATGTCGATCGAGAAAGGTTTTGTGACCCACAAGGCTATGACCCTTATGATCGCATGCAAGGGCAATACGCATGGGACCAGCACAGGGCTTCATCTGAGAGACAGTTAGTGGGTCCTGCTCGTCTTGAGAGGAGGGGTTATCGCAAATCTGAGAGTCCGGAGAACATTGATGAGTTAGATCTGCGACATCGTTTATCTAAGCATAGGAGGGTAAACGGTCTGAGATCCATCGTCAGCCATGACTATGCAGTAGATGGTCATGTTGAGGAGCGGAACAACCGTCCTCTTAGGGATTCACAGCAGTTGCCCCCACATGAGGGCTCCCGTAGTAGTCGTCTTCATGGTAGAATAAAGCTTCCAGGCGGGTCTTCTCCAGTCAATGGTAGTGACTTGCATCAAGAAAGGGAAGTTGACAGAGCTAGGAGTCAAGGTAGATTGTCACCCAGGAGGCCTCAGATATCCTCCCACCAAGGAAGGCTTCGAGACAGAATTAAAGGAAGGGTGGAAGAGGACTACGATAATGAGAGGAGAAATTTTGGTGCTCCTCTTGTTAGGAGAGAGATAATGGATGACCGAGGTGATGACTTTTCTCGTCCAAAGCGTCTTCCAGATCTGAAAGTTGTGAAAGATGCAGAAAATAAGGAGCAATCTTACCTTGGAAAACGGAAAAGTGTGATGGATAATAATAATCAAGCAGTAGGAGATCTTTCATTTGAAGGGCCAAAGCCTCTCAGTGAAATTCTGAAGAGGAAGAGAGAAGCTGAAGCAGCAGCAGCTTCTGGGAGCAGGAAATCTTCTGCCCACGATAAACGAGGCAATAATCAGAGAGAAAGCAGGGAGAGCAATCAAGGCAACTCCCAGACTGCAGTTACAGAGACGAATAACAGTCTGCCCCCTGCAGCGAAGGAAGAGCCCAAGTTTGCAATGGCTGATGCAGTTGGAACTGAAGATGAAAAAGTTGATGTGGCTCCTGGTCAGTCTTCAGAAGGACATGAAGTTGGAGAGGTCGAGGCTGAAGAGGGGATGATTTATGAGGAAAATGAAATCGAAGGTGATGATCAGAGGGAAGGAGAGTATGATTACGAGCAGGGGGATGAGGGTGACTATAATTATGAAGAAGGTGAAAATGCAGAGGGCGAAGAGGAATACCTGGAAGAAGATGAAGACGGGGATGACTTTGCTAAGAAGATCGGTGTCATGTTTTCGTGATTGGGCAAAGGGGAAGGGGGAGGGCAACAGAAAGAGGATGGACGGCTCTTCCACAAATAGCGTGGAGGGACTTTTAAACGCACTGATTAAGTAAACATGGCTGCTCTGGTTTCTTAACAGAAGTAGGGATTAGCAGGCCTTTTTGTCTCTGTTATGTTAATCGAAACAGTTTCGTTGTATTTAAATCTGATTTAGTGGGATTTTTTTTTTTTCCATTTGTGCTTGAGGCATTTTTTGCTGTGCTTGTTTGAGTGCATGGCTGCAGCCTGTGTAACAATAGATGGTCTCAATAAGATTTCTCTCTTATTCTCTCATTTTCTTTTCCTCCCCCTTTTCGGTTATCTTTCTATTGTTTGTTCCCTTGCATGGGTTGATACGATGCTTACAAATTCATTTTTAATAAGGATACTTTTAGGTTATAGCGTACATGAGTTGGGTCAGTTAGTTAGGAATGATACTTGGATGCCGATTTGGACGGTGGTCGTTCTGACTCTGTCATAATGTTACGGGGTTTTAGTGATTATTACAAGGTTTTAGTGTATTTGAGTATCATCCGACTATTGACAGTACAACTCATGTTGCATACAGTTTTCATATCTTGTGAATCGTCTAACTAACCGGCTAGCCAAGTTGCCATGTCTTGTGTATCCCCTTTGTACTGAATTTTGAAAATGATATTTCCGGGATTGTGAGGACTTGGGCTGAGCTGGAGAAATTTTTCATTGTGACGAGAATATGGATGGTACATCACGTGTTTTTATGGGAGTGGTGAGAAATTTTATTTTTTAAGTTATTAATCATTTAACATATATATCCCACAATTTGTATAATGACATATGGTGTACCACTCCGTATGCTGATCACATTGAAAAATCTCTCCTTAAGCTGATGTTTTTCTTTGTTAAGTGGTTTTGCTTGGGCTTGGGCCCAATGTAATAAAAAAAAAACTAATAAAAATGACTTAAAAATTTTGAATTTTAACGATAAGAACAACATAAGTAAATAGTACTAGGATTGACTTTTTAATTTAAAAATATGATTTTTTATTAAAATAAACAGTATCAGGAATTTTTCGTTAAACTTTCAAAAAAAAAAAAAAAAGGTGTATAAGTGGTTCTATTGAAAGAGGCTGAAAACGGGTCGGGCCTGTCGGGTCAGCCTCTGTACTCGGTAAATTCTCTTGCAGCCAGGCTCATTTCATCAGTTGAGACTTGAGATTGAGAGTCCATCCTTCCCCAAAGCTTCCAACTTCCTCAAAACCCTTAAACCCTAAACAACCATTTTCCAATTGCCTCTTCGTTTTCTTCACCGCGAGAGCTATGAGCGCCCATTATTCGTATTCATCTGCAAATCCATGGAGGTCCACTCTCTTCTGTAAAAATGGAGCTCACTGAAGCCGCCGCTCTCGTTTTCTTCTCCTCTTTATTTTTCTTCATCTCCTTCTTCTCAGAGATGCTGCTGTTTCTTCGCAATCTCTTCCGAACGGGTTGCAGAGCCTCCTCCTCCGCATCGTCTCGAGTAAGCCTTCTCTCTTCGATTCCTCAGTACCCATCTAATTGCCGTTTTATCAATTTATCTTCTTTAACTTCATCATCATCGCATGCTACTTCTCTTATAGCTTGCCCATTTGTTTGGTTCACCGGTTTCTTATGCATTTTTCGCTTCCCGTTTGTCACCAAATCCCAACCCAGTTCGTTCCCCGAAAGTTTAAATACCGATTCTTTGAGTAGAATTGTTCAACACGATTACTGGGATGATCCCAGAATTGTAAACTTGTTTGATTCGGCATTGGCGCCGATTTGGGTGTCCAGGTTTTTGGTGGAACTGAAGGGTGATCCCAAGTTGGCGTTGAAATTGTTCAAGTGGGCAAAAACCCAAATTGGGTTTCGCCACACTACTGAGTCTTATTGTATTTTGGTTCACATACTGTTTTTTGCTAGAATGTATGTCGATGCCCATGAAGTTCTTAGAGAGTTGGTCTTGTTGAGCCGGGCATTGCCAGGTTGTGATGTGTTTGATGTGTTGTGGTGGACGAGGAATGTTTGTCGTGTGGGATTTGGAGTGTTTGATGCATTGTTTGGTGTTTTGGTTGAGGTTGGAATGCTTGAGGAAGCAAGTGAATGCTTCTTGAGGATGAAGAAGTTTAGAGTTTTGCCAAAAGTGCGGTCTTGTAATGCGCTTTTGCATAGGTTATCAAAGCCGGGGAAGGGCAATTTGTCAAGGAAGTTTTTTAAGGATATGCTTGGGGCTGGGATTAATCCATCAGTTTTCACATACAATATAATGATTGGTTATATGTGCAAAGAAGGCGATTTGGATACTGCTAGTTGCTTATTTGCACAAATGAAACGGATGGGCCTTACACCTGATGTTGTGACATATAATTCTCTCATTGATGGATATGGGAAGGTTGGACTATTAGATGATTCGGTTTGCATATTTGAAGAAATGAAGGATGCAGATTGTGAACCTGACACAATAACCTTCAATTCTTTGATTAATTGTTGTTGTAAATTTGATAGAATGCCCCAAGCTTTGAATTTTCTCTGTGAGATGAATAATAATGGGTTGAAGCCAAATGTGATAACTTATAGCACTTTAATTGATGCCTTCTGCAAGGAAGGGATGATGCAAGAGGCAGTCAAGATTTTTATGGACATGAAACGAGTTGGTCTTTTACCTAATGAGTTCACCTATACTTCATTGATTGATGCGAATTGTAAATCTGGGAATTTGAGTGAAGCACTGAAGCTGAAAAGTGAGATGTTACAGGCAGGGATTAGCTGGAACATTGTAACCTATACAGCTCTACTTGACGGGCTATGTGAAGACGGGAGGATGGACGAAGCAGAAGAAGTCTTTAGGGAAGTGCAGAAATCTGGAATAATTCCTAACCAGCAAATATGTACTGCCCTTCTTCATGGATATATTAAAGCTAAGAAGATAGAAAATGCTATGGAAATTTGGAATGAAATTAAGGGGAAAGGCTTTAAACCAGATTTGTTACTCTACGGAACCATCATTTGGGGTCTTTGCTCCCAAAATAAGCTTGAAGAGTCTGAGCTTGTGCTCAAGGAAATGACGGGTTATGGATTAACTGCAAATCATTTCATTTACACAACACTTATGGATGCTTATTACAAAGCCGGAAAAACTGAGGCGGCGCTTAATCTTGTACAAGAAATGCGAGACAATGGTATTGAGCTCACTGTTGTAACATATTGTGCATTAATTGATGGTTTGTGCAAAAAGGGATTGTTCCAAGAGGCAACCAGTCATTTTAGGACAATGCCCGACCTTGGTTTGCAACCCAATGTAGCAGTTTTTACAGCCTTAATTGATGGTCTTTGTAAAAATAATTGCATTGAAGCAGCTAAGGAGCTCTTTAAGGAAATGGTAGATAAGGGTTTGATTCCGGATAAAGCTGCTTACACCACTCTAATGGATGGAAACTTAAAGCATGGAAATCTTGAAGAAGCCTTGAGCATTCAAAATAGGATGAGAGAAATCGGTATGGAACTTGATCTGTATGCATATACTTCCTTGATTTGGGGGCTTTCTGAGTTTGGCCAGGTGAAACAAGCAAAAATGTTGCTTGATGAGATGATTGGGAAAGGTATCCTTCCTGACGAGATTCTCTGCATTAGTCTGCTAAGAAAGTACTATAAGCTAGGGAATCTGGATGAAGCCATCGAGTTGCAGATTGAAATGGTAAACAGGGGTCTAATATCTGGAACTTGTGATCACGTGATTCCTAATGCAGGAACTTGAGACGACAAGGTAATTGGTTATCCACCCTTGGTTGGCTGGTATGTGTTGAGTATCTTAATTAGAATCAATGAATGGTTTGCCTTCTTCTAATTGGAAGTACTTGAACACAAGGACTCTGAACTGGTGTCTGGACGGATGGGTGAAATATGACAGCTATCTGTTGAGTGTTGAGGCATAATATAAGATTCTCTGTGGTCCGAGGAGGAAAAATCTTCGACGCTCAAAATCTTTAATCTTTTCCCAGGGTGAGATTTATTATTATTTTTTCTTCCCGCTGTAGCCTTTATGAAATAAGCTAGCAAATACTTATGAATGTTGAGGTAGTTTTATAAACTACTTCTGGAATTCATAATTTCTTCTTACATTTCCTTCTCAACTTGTCCAGCTGCGGTATTCTGAAACTGTGACAGTTGGATAACATGTTGGAGCTGGAATAGCTTAATTGGAAGGCGTTGTTAGGTTATCCAGCTTCACTCGAAAAATATGCAGAACAAGGAGAGATGATTGACCAGACTCAGTTAAATTCGATGAAGCTAACGCTTGACTAGCAAGGTGCAAATTTCACTCGACATCTTATAGCCTAGATGGCCATGTCCTCAAGTAGCTCTATCTCTTTGCAATCCTTTGCCTTTACTTTAGTCCATTATTTATGTTGTGCTTTGGAAGATGGCTTTGGCTGGCTATATCGGGCTATTATCATATTGTATTTTGTTATTATTTTTATTAATCTAGGTTAAAAATGGCAGGACGAGAGGCAGCAGCAGCGGCAAAAATGGCAGTGGTCATGGGGGCAAATATACCGGTAGAATCAGCTATCACAATGTGGGGGAATGTGGCTGGCTGTGGCGACTACCATGGTAGTGGGAGAAGTTTGATGATGGAGACAACAGTGGTGGCGATGGCAACACCAGAGGTGTTGGAAGTAAGGTAATGTTCAGTGTTCACGGAGGTTGTGGTGGCATATCATCTTGTAGGAATTTGCTACTTTTCCAATATAAATCAAACAGATGATCTTTCACTACTAATAAATCATTACTTTCAAGTCTTAAATACCTTGAAAGTGCTTGTTTAGAAAACGCTTTTATTACCGAAAATTATTTTGAGCTTTCCGCTAAACGTAGACGGAAGCCCTTTTGTGGCTAGAAACGCATTTTTAGGCATTCTAAAAGCAGGCCCACACAACTCCTGCCCTGCGTGCCTGTTGAAGAATGAGCGGGCGACTCATAGGCATTGGCTTGGTTAAGGGAACCCACCAGAATCGTAGTGAAAACGAGTCTTCATAAGAAAATTGTCGTGCTTATGGACTCAAACCAGGTGATCTATCCACAATCAGGATGAAGCTTGGGTGAAACCAAATGGAGGTCCAAACCAACTGATGTTGAAGAATCAACAAATGAGTTGTGGTTAGGGGTGAAACGACACTCGAACTCAAAGCAAACTGGTTATCCCTGAAATGCATTGAGGCATAGTAGTTAACTGGACATCTAGGGGTAAGCACTGTTTCAGATGGGCCACGAGAGCGGTCCCAAATCAAGGCAAACTTTAAATATTAGATATGACCTCAAAATAACATAGGTTAAGGTCGGACATGAATCTCACCTGAATCTCCCTATCTATCCCTTTGAGTAGAAGTTTAGTTTCAAACTCCGGTTTGAATAGGAGAAGTATGCCAATGCACTGATGATCAAATTGAACTATCCATGTGGTTGAGAGCCGTCAACCCAGAGGCACAATGATGCAATTATCAAGGCGTGCTCTAATAGTCCTCTGTGCGGTCCTCCCACTAGGAGCCTGCCATGCCAAAAGTGAGGGAAACCCCATCCCTCTCTTTCATTTTTTACTCTCCCATGTCACCACATGGAGGGACATATGACATAAAAAAGGGGATCTCATAAACTTGTTCCGGCCTAGGATTATAAGCTCATGAGCTTAATCTTACTTCACAGTTGAGAAACGAAAGAAAGACTTCCATCTCCAAGTTTAACTAAGATGTATCTCGCTTCCTTTTTGGTATGAAAATGAGGTGATCTAGTCACACCTTCCATTACGACTTCACTCTAGTAACTAGCCGTACCTTCGAACATGGATATCTCCCATAATGTGACAGGCTGTGTTCACAAGGCTTGGGAACGAATTCACTATTGTGTGATTGATTGGTAGTTACTAGCGATTCTGGCTTCATGTAGGCGTGTTGCAGCCTACAATTCAAAATGAAGACAGGTTTTTAGAGTTAGCACACCCCAGCGGGATTGCGACCCTTTGTCCCGGCTATTGTAGCACGTGTGCCGCTCAACGATAAGGGGCATGGTTACTTGACGTGCTTATTTTGCATTTAATAACACATCACATGATTTGTATAGAAATACGAGGAGGGAAAGGTTCACGGCAGAAAGCGTGAGGGCGCGCCCATGCTATCCCTCCACCTCCTCCACAACAAATCATATAAGAAGACCGAAAGCCAAGAGCCGTGTACCTGGCTTGGAAGCTGGTGCGGAGGTCGGAGTGAGGTTCGGAAACTGCTTTTGGAGAGGTGCGGTCTCAGCCTTGGATGTCTCGTCTCTCAGTCGTCTGTATAGCCGTTAAATTTAATTAGCCTTCGAACAGCACACCACTAATCCGCTAATGAACTTCACTAAGCACTAATTAAACACCACCACCACCTTCTTCCCTTATTAGCACAGTGTCTTCCTCCTCCTCCTCCTCCTCCTCCTCCCACTCTCTGCTTTGCAGTTCGCAATTCGATATTTACAGTCCAGAATCGACGGCGGCGATGAATTTGGACGGCTGGCATCGGCTTTGGTTGTTGAACTGAAATTTGAAGAAATGGGGAGTAGGGTTCAGCAGCACTACGCCATGAGATCGCCGCCCGCCAATTCCTATATTGGCAACGCGCTTCACGACCTCAACACCGCCGACGCTGCTCGCCCCGCCGCAGAGATCGACTCCATCGATGGTGATTCCGTCGCTGAAGATACCCACCTCCGCGAGGACGACGGCTCCGGCGCCGTTGTCGACGGCTGTATGCACGAAGCGTATACCAATTCTTTGCCTCTTCACTCGGTTCGCCTTGGAGTTGAAGACGATCGCTCCGCCAGCAGTGGCGGAGGCTCTTCCACTTCCAGGGCTCCCTACTGTCTCTTGTCACTTCAAGGTAACAACTTTTACACAATTTCTTCCCCTTTTTTTGTAGTTGTGATCCTAAGTTTGGATTTTTAATCAAACCCGTTTGGATTTGGATTGGATTCAGATGTTTCGCCTATCGAATCGGCTAGGGCACGGTTTCTGCAACTGATTGTGGATCATTTTATTAGTGAACATGTGGTTGAAGTGCCTAATTCTGAGGCTGCTTCTTCTGCTGAGTACAATGGTGCTCTGTCTCACTCTGGGCAAGAAAAACTAAACAAGAGGAAGCCTGGAGAGGTGCGGTATGAAGGTGACCCCAGGCTGGCTTTGCCATTGATGTATGTGGCAAATATGTACCAAACTTTGGTTAACGATGCGAATATTAGGCTTTCGAGCTTGAGTGGATTTCGAGAGAAGACAATTGGGGTTGCCCTTGAAGCATCTGGTGGGTTGTACAGATGCTTGGCGAAGAAGTTTCCCAAAACAGGTATTCAGTTTCTCTACACTTACTAACATTTATGCTGATTGCTGAATCCAATTTACCTGTATGAACCTTGTCGTTTTTTCGTGATATTATCTGATTTGCCTGTATCTTTCTGAAGGACCGCGTACATTTAGAAGAAGAGAGTTGGCCACATCCGTTGAAACGAGGACGAGATTTCCAGAGTTGGTCATACAAGAAGAGAAGCGAGTTCGTTTTGTGGTAGTCAATGGTTTGGATATTGTTGAAAAGCCTACTAGGATGCCTACTGATGATGCTGAGTGGTAAGTTAGTGTGATATGTTTTATGATCTTTCCATTTCTGAAGACTTGATCAATGCTTTTCATTGGGCAATACATGCTCTTTGGGCAGTGTTAGCTTACCACACTCCATATTAAGAGTGCCTAAATCTTTTCCCTTCATCATTTTCGTGCTCTTTGCTACAGGTTCAAACGGTTGACTGGTCGGGATGAAGTAGCAGTCTATGCTCGAGACTTTAAGTTCTACTCTCCAAGACACAAGTATAGACGTGTTGCGTCAAACTCCTCGCCTAATAGTATCACCAGTTTACCTGTAAGCTTAATGTGGTTTATTTTACAATACTTGGTTCATTTCATTAACTTTTACAATGAATTTAAGGTCAGATCAACCGTGAAGAATACAACTCAGTAAAGAACGTTCTGAAAATGTGGTTGGCTGTTAACTTGAAATGACATAGGTCTTTCTCCACGTGGTCATGTTTGAGTTCATCCAAAAATTACGATTGCATGATGAAAAAATTTAAATTTTGTGCTACTTATAGAAGGAAATTTACTGTGGAGTTATCGATTCATCCTCTTAATTATCCTTTTCAGACATTTCCTGGCACTGATAATTCTTCCATGTTGGCTGCTGCTCAGGGATTCCGCTCCGTAAGTGAAGTAAGAGTTATTTTTAGGCTTAATGATTAGTGCAAGAATGTTTTGTGTTTGATTGGATTGTCAATATATTGAGAAGAGCATCATCGGCCTATGTCAAGATTGTTTTTGGCCCTCCGTGTGTTTCTGTACACATACAAAACATTTGTCCATCCGAGAATGGAGATTTATCTTTTTCCTTTTGGCAGCCACAGAATCAGCAAACAACTCCTCCGTGTAAGCATCATATGCAACCCTTGTCGCACCAGCCTCAGTTTCAGCCTGTTCACCAGACTCATCACCAATCCATCAACCAAAGTCCGCATGCTGTTCATTATTCTCAAAACCATCAATGCGGTGCTACCTCGCACCTGCCTGAAATCACTCATGCTCACCATTCCCCAACCATGTCGCAACACATGGTTTGCTTACAACCCCTCACTGGAGGCCATGTAGGGGGACGTTTGCATGTCTTGGTGAGTTCTATTTCGCACTCTATGTTTCTAATTCACCTTCATCTCTTGATGTTTTCGCTATGTTTAGAATGAAGATTGTCTGATCTGATGAAGCATATATTGACGAACCACATCAGAAATGTTCCTTACTGATCATATTTTATTTCAGCCATCCAGTCCTGCCAAGTTTTGCGATGAATGTGGGGCGCCGTACTTGAGAGAAACCTCCAAGTTCTGCTCTGAATGCGGCGTTAAGAGGTTGGGAGTATAATACGGTGTCTAGACGCTCTACAAACCAGCCATGTAACATTTGTTCTCCATTTTGCTGTAAATATATTTAGCATTACAATTATGTAGTACTCAAAGAAGATCGATTTCATGCCTACATTGCTCAAAGAACACCATGATAACGTAATTTACTTCCTTAACTTTGGCAACGACATGTTCTTCTCGGTCTCCTTCTTCTTTACCTTGGCCGTCCGCCATCTCAAAATCTTCTTGCGTTACGTGAACCCTTGTGTCCCTCAAAGCAAGCATGCCAGCCTCCGTGCAAACGGCCTGCGCCATGGAAAAATAAAATGACCATAAAGATGGGACTTATTCATATGTATCGAGTTTTATTAATTTCGAGTTCGATCCATTCAAAACAAATATGTCTCTTCCCTCGTTTCAAGGAGAGAACGTTTGATTCTAACTGAAAAGGGATGGTCGATTAATTTGATTTTGTGGTTGTACTTTGAGAAAAATCTCAAATTGCCTACGGATTTATATAATAGAATTAAATTACTTGTAGTTCTTAATAAATTTGACTCAGAATAAACCAGAAGTTTATTTAATGATCTGAATTCTGTAGTTGCATCTAGAAATGCGTACTAGATTGCTTACGTATTCATTTCGAGATCAAACCGAACGTAGTTCGAAATTGGGCTTATTTATTTGGACTTTGATGATTAATGGGAGTGGCCCTTGCGTAGATGACCAAACCGTCAGTCGGAGTAAAAGTCACACTTTGACACTCCCCCACCTACCACCGTAAACCCCGAACAAAACCTCCCAATACTTGTCATCTCCGCAACTCCTCAGCCGCCGGCTCAACCATGAACTCCTCCTCCACTCTCGCCTCCTCCTCTTCATCCTCCTCTTTCTTCCAATACAAACGCCTTCCCACTAAACCAACCCAACCTTCTCATCTCCGTTTTGCCCCTCCCAATTCCCACAATGTCCCTGCCCTCAAAGTCACAGCCTCCTCCTCCGCCCACCACCACCGCACCCTCCTCACAGGTAACTCCCACAGCAACCCAAACCCGATTCTCCAAACTCTCAAACGCTACGCCAAAGCGGCCGTTCTCATCGGAGTCACCGCCGCCGTGTTCACCACCAAGGCCTCGACTTTGCTCGCCAGAGCCGAACCTCCGCCTGCATTGACCGAAGAAGCGCCGACCCCGGTCACAGATGACGAGAACAACCAATCTTCATCGCCATTATCCGACTTCCTGGGTTCGAATTCGGAAGCCATCGATGCCCTGAAATCGCTTCTGCAGCAGAAGCTCGAAAATGGCGAGGACGACGAGGCGCTCAAGATCCTGCAGCGCTTGGTCGCGGCGCAACCCTCCGCCACCGAGTGGAAATTCATGATGGCTAGAGTTCTCAGCGAAATGGGCGAAAACGAAAGTGCCCGCCGAGTGTTCGAGGAAATACTCGCCTCGAACCCCTTGTCATTCGAGGCGTTGTTCGAGAACGCCCTGTTGATGGACCGCTGCGGCGAAGGCGAGGCCGTGATAAAGCGATTGGAGGACGCATTGCAGGTTGCGGAGGAGGAGAACAAGGCGAAGGAGGCTCGAGACGTTAAATTGATAATGGCGCAGGTTCAGTTCCTGCAGAAGAATGTGGAGGACGCATTGAATAGCTACAATGAATTGGTAAAGGAGGACCCGAAAGACTTGCGGCCGTACTTTTGCCGTGGGATGATTTACAGTTTGCTTGATCGGAATGCGGAGGCGACGGAGCAGTTTGAGAAGTACCGGCAGCTTTCCCCGAAGAAGTTCGAGGTGGATGGCTACTTGAGGAAGCCATTGTCGAGAGTCAAGGTATTCGGGAGTGACGAGAATTGAGTTTTTAAGGGTCTGCCTCTGTTGAAAGACTCATTTTGTTCATCTGTTGTTTTGAATTTGAGAGGTGTTTGAAAGTAGAAAATAACTTGTTGTACAAGTTAACACATTGTTGTTACATTTCTATCCAGTTAATAAAATTTTTGCACCTTAATAATTCTACTTCATAATATATGGTTTTACATCCATACAGGCATCAAGTTCGATTAGTTGTGGAACATTCCAGATTGAACTTCAACGACTCGAACTATCTATGTTGTAAGTCTCGATATCAATTCAATTTAAAACCATTTGCCTATTCAATTGAAACGATGAAATTTCAATTATTCTTAAAACATAGTGTTCATTAATTTTTTTGAACTCAATTGCATGCCTCAAATATTACACATTCAAACATTCTCTTTTAATTCCTAAAACTTCAATCATTTAATACAACATTCGAGAGATGTACTCAAATTAAAAGGTCAATATCATACCAACAGAAACATCAAATTCTTATACAGCAAAACAAAATACATACATATATGTATGTATATAATCAGAGATCAGATGGCTACTTTCTGCCTCCTTTCTTCTTGGGTCTCTTGTTCTTGCCCTTTTTCTTCCCCTGGTTTCCAGTTTCATTGCTGCCACGTTGGGATCCAGACGCGGCACCGACTTCCTTGTTCTGGCCATTGTTCTTCCCCTGGTTTCCAGTTTCCTTACTGCTGCCATGCTGGGATCCAGAAGCAGCGTCCGCGGGCGAAGACTTTGGATTTGACTCGTTCGATACAGAATGTTCCTCACCTGCATTTTGACTGTCCCCAACACTAGTCTCTAATGGTTCCACCACACCAGAGTTTGAAGGCAAAATCTTACAATTCTTCCCCTCCTCAGAAATGGCACGACTGCTAGATTGAGTAGCTGCTGCTTCAACAGATTTAGCGTGTGAAGCTTGCAGGACGGGAAGCTTAGGAAACAATTTTCTATAGATGTCATCCCTGGACTGGGACTGGCTGGCCTTCATGTCCACAAAGATGGCATCTGAACATAAGAACCTTGAACAATTGACCCCAAAACTTGCAATTACCATAGTATTTCCGATCTTCTGAAGAGCAGCAGCTACTAGCACATGCACATTTATGATTGGGGATTTGCGGCTCCTCCTGCTTTTAAGGACAGCATAAAACTCCCACGGAAGCAGTTGATTGATATCGTTCCTCCCCAGCAAATCATCCAGTATATGTAGACCCTTCCCAAAGTTCACACAAACCATGCAAAGCAGCACAACCAATCTCAGCAAGAGTGGTGAATAATCGTTCTTCCAATTTGTGCTGGACTTTTTGATCCATTCAATCATATCTTCCTTATTGAAAATGCAGCCACAAACCACATCAATCACAAAACCAACAATCTCATTCAAAGATGGTCGCACATCGGCCGTCATGAGACTCAAGTTGGTGTCTTCATCTTGGTATAGAAGCCATTCCACAAAACAGGAGCGTGTAGTGATAACAAAACCTTGAAAGCAAGTTGCCAAAGTCACAAGGCGCTCTACAAGGTACATAAAGCAACCAGGCGATATGTAATCATTAACCCTCCAGTTTGACCTATAAGTTTCAACTAAAGCTTCATGTAACCTCCATATAACTGACACCTCTCTCGGTACTTGACTGGCATTTCCCGGTTTAATATCCCTACAGAGAATCCTGATAAACGCCATCCATGGTGAGTTGCCCTCCAGATCTTTCACAAGCTCATACAGTTCACTATTCAGCTTACCAGACCCCAGAATGACCATTAGAAGCCTTCCAATTTTCCCAAGAGACAGCGTGTTCTTCGGGCTGGTATACTCAACTATTACTTGTTTCAGGACATTCTTTGAAGCATCATTTCTTCTAAAGGAAATCATATTCTCTGTCACGGAATTCCTTGAATCCAAGGGAAATATTCGAGCAACAACACTCTCAGTCGAAGAAGTAACAAACCTCCGCAGCGTCTTAGTATCTTGATCCCTTAGCTTCAAATATTTTGATTGCAAAAGACATACTGCGACCTCACGGATATGGATAAGACACCAGCTTTGGGAGAACGATGGATCATGATTCTTCATTGGAAACTTGTAAAGCACTTCAAGTTTGTCCAGAACCTTCATGCCAACTGAGAGCAATTCTGAACTCCAATACTTCCTAGCGGCTGAAGCAAGCTGGCGAGCATCAATGGAGACCAACTTCCCATGATGTCTTTTGTCCAGGCCTCGAGCCCAATCAGCATCAGAAATCAGTAGCACATAGACTGGATTAAAATTCTGATACAACCCCCATACTCCAAAGTAATTAAAACAAAATTCTCCATTCTTTTGGGATTCATTAAAATCTTGGGTATCAAGGCATCCAAGACATTCAATCATGTAAGCAATTTTATCCTTCCAAAAGTTCCAGATGTACATCAACGAATGTATAGAAACCTGGTTCTCAGATATCCTGTCTTCTGAACGCTTTACTGGATCATCAACCAATTCTTTTTCCCACAAGTACTTATTGGCACTTGAAGAAAGATGAGCATCCAGTATTTTTCGAGCCGACAAAATTTCACCTCCAATACTCCTATGTCTCTCGCAGGCATTCATTTGGTTTTTCATCAGAGCCAAGCTACTCTGCTCATTTAATAAAATGTCTACCTCAGTGCAAACAAACTCATAAAAGCTTTCAGACTCATTGTTAGCACACGACTTGGCTTTTGATAAAAGCTCCTTCTTCTGTGAAAACTGCTTAATAGGCCACCCCTTGCTGCCATATGACCAAAGAGAGTTGGCAAGCACATAGAATAGAATACGCAACGATGCCTCTCTGAACTTGCCAGCCTTTTCAAGGAAATCAGCTTCGAGTAGAATATCGCCTTTCAGTTTTGCTACTTCTACGGCCTCAAGATAGTTTCCAAATCCTTCTTCCAACAGAAGCAGCTCATCAAGACTAGCGTACTTCTTCAAAAAGTTTCGCATTGAAATTATAGAATGAAAAGCTCTAACAAACTTCATCATGGATCTGTTATCTTTCAACTCGCAATAGTGAAGTGCGCAGCTCTCCAGAAATTCCTGCTCAATTTTATCTATTCCTTCTCTTCTTGTGGCCACAGCAGTGTCCTCTACTGGATGCTCCTTCCAATATTCGATGTATTTCAAACCCATTTCAAATAGCTTTCCTTTGGCACAAACAGTGAGACACTCGGAGAAAAAATTGCCTTTAGCGTACACATCCGCAGCATCTTGATAGCATCCTGCCAGAGAAAAACATTCTCCAGCTCTTTCCAAGTCACCACATTTACCCAAATAAATCCTAGCTGCATCATTAAAAGTTATAAGATGAGAAAACTTGCTTTATCAAACTCGAGTTTTCTAGATTAAGCGATGGTACAAATAATTACAGGCTGGGATGCAAGATTTTCGGAGGATTAAAGTCCAACAAATGATAAACCAAATTTTATCAGAATGCTATTTCAACTTTTTTTTTATAGAAGAAAATGCTATTGCAATTCACTTTAAACTTTAAAGAAAATATTTAACCAGAAAGAGGACAAATAGCAGGTGTTAAAAGAGTCATACCTGCTCTTTCATACTCTCCCAAATCAGAAAAACATCTAGCTGCGGAATCTGCCTTGCCTATAGCATCAAATATCTCAGCAGCTTCTTTAAGAATGGTATTGGCCTCTTCAGGATTTGAAGTCCGCATACGATCAGCGATAGCTTTAAGGCCAGCAGCTTTGGACCTTCTTTCCCAATAAGCATCACCAGCTCTTTCAAAGCACATTGTGGCCATTTCATAGTTATGTTCCTGGTATAGCTGCAACAAACAAAGAGAGGAATTTGTCAATATGACTAGAAAATAATGGCGTTACAACATAAGTAATTATGCAAACCTTAATGCCTCGTGATTTCCACTCCTCGGGGCTGCTTGCAACTTGCATTGCTTGTGCAAGGGAATCATCCAGTTGCCTAACTTGTACAAGACATTTCTTCTTCCAATAGTCAAACATTGGTTTGGAAATCTCTTCTGCATTCTCGCAAACCCACAACCTCTGTCTTGTCCGAGTAACGGCAACATATAATTGTTTGAGTTCAGAGCATAAGATGTTGTGTTTGGCTTCACTGAACGGTTGAAAGCGTTGGGGCAATGTGGAATCAAGTAAATCTTGGTCCTTCATATAATCATATATCACGCTCCATTTCCTTTTCATTGGTGATGAGCCAAAAAAGTTGTATAAGAGTACATCCTGCAAACAAGTCATAAATGTCATAAGTGAAACCAAATATAAACTCAAAAAACATATCAAGATCCAACGAACTGAAAATATCATAAGAAGTAAAGAGGGCAGCAGCAAAAAGTTTCGCAAGGGAAAAAGAAGACATAGATGAAAAGAAGAAATCACGCTTCTCGTGATTAGAGCTTTCTTAAAACTAAAAAGTAAGTAAACAAATAGAGTAATCACCTGGAATTCAAGCCCCTTGCATTCCACTATGGTCAGAACAAGAGCATGCTTCCCAACAAATTTGGAAACTTCTTTCCTAGCATCATCATCACGGACCAAAATAACTTGCTCTGCGCCGAAGCCAACTATATTTGCACTATCATTTCCACTATTCCCAAAAATTTTTATGATTGCATTTTCATCTTCTCCGGATTCAAGCACTACCGGAGCTTCCCCATATATCAGACTGGTTTCAGGTACCAAAATATCAATAGATTGGGGGAAAAAACGATAAAGTAGTTCAACAATGCTCTGTGATAACTTCAATACACCAGCATGGGTACGGAAGTTTTGAGTCAATTGTTTAACTTCTGATATTTGTCCCTTTTCTTTTCTTTCGTGAGGCTCATTCCCTCTAGATTCCAACACAAACTTCTTGTAAAAGATATGCCGTATATCTTGGAACCGGAAATCAATACCCCTGGCAATTGTTTGTGCTGTATCACCAGAAAAGACAAAGCCTTCTTCAACATTGTTGCTCACATGCTTAAACAGAGCAATTTGACTCATTGTCAGATCCTGAACCTCATCAATATAAACAAAATCCATTTGGTCACCCACAAATTTTCCATGCCTGAGACGATGGTGAAGATCAATTACAAAATCAGCCAGATCAAATTCACCATTTTCCATCTTCATTTTTTCGTAAGCTTGAAAAATATCGTATATTTCTCCTCTCTTTTTCTTGCTTAAAATGGAACCCCGGCCCTCTGACAGGTGAACATAATCCTCCCGGCTGAGTTTACCATCACCTGCTTCTATGGCTCCAATACCACCTTTAATATGAGATATTATCTCTGTGAAGACTCTGGAAGCATCAAGCTTCTTCGTTAACTGCATATTGAAATGGGGCCAGTAAGACAAACTGAATCTATCATAATTAACCTCCTTTGTCCTTATAAACGTCTGCAATGCAACGGATCTTGAGCTTCTCAATTGACCGTGAGTAAGTGTCCGAGCCTCGAGGAATCTATCAAAGTATGAATTACTCAGCGTTCCATCAAGCATCATCAAGAACTTATGAAATGTTATAACAAGAGGGTAAGATTTGGGAGAAATATCCTGAAATGAATCCTTGATATCCTTGAATTGAGACTCCTCTTCATCAAAATCAGCCATATCAATCGAACTTTTCTCAGCCGAATCACTTCCACCACATGCAAAACTGTAGACATACAAAAGTTTAGTAACTTAAGGTGGCTGATGTGACGTTTGAAATTTACAGAACAATAATGTAAAATAAGTCAGGGATAAGAACAAAACTTTTGTTGAATAATCCACATACCTTTTCAAGTGCAGAACATGTTGCTTGATGGCAAAACATAGCTTAGGACTCACGGTCACAAAAAGCTGGTGTAGAGTTCTTTCCTGTGTAGCTGAAGAACTCTGCCCAACACTGCTATTTTGACTACTAAGGCATCCTTGCTCTGCCAACCGAAAACATTGTTCTTTTTGAAATAATTTCATGGTTAAAACAGTGGTTTTCCCTGTTCCCGACCTTCCAAGTATAAAGGTACTTCTCTGATAAAGGATAATCTCCATTTCCTGGTCAGTAACTTCAAATGGAAGATCTAACTCTCTACCCTCGCGGTCAGACAGCAAGTGATTCACAACACCAGATGACAATGAGTAAAATTTCATGAGCAATAAACTCTCGTTGACCTGTGAATTCTCAACATAACTTCTACCATCAGCAGTGTCACCAACTAAGTCACTCTCAGCCTCATTGTTGCTCAGGTCCTTAAACCGGGGAATATCCAAAGTGGGTGGCCAGCTATTCGGAACTTCTAAATTACTGTTCAAATGATAAAGAAGCACAAGAATTACTTGAAAATTTCAAAAAAATTAGGAAAACTTTGTATCTTCATATGACTACAGAAAGAGAGCATTTGCTACTACAAATTCATGCTTGTCCAGAAAAAGAAAAAGAAAAGGCCTAGAATGCCAAACAACATACCCGTCAAGACACGTCTCATTGCAACGATTGATGAAATCATCTGTATATCTATGGAAAATACTCTCCAAGCGATTTTTCAATTTGGGGATATCCTCTAGAGGCAATATGTCCCAAATCTTTAATACTTGAATGTATTTCTTCTCCTTCACAATGTCAATTGAGCAGACAACATATAGACCTTCAACTTTATACTGCCTCAACATTGCTGACGAGTTTCCACTGATAGTCTGTACATTAACATTTCGCTTTCTTGGTCTCCAGCCACCAGAAAGCTTAAGTAGAAGATTAAGCACTGACTTCTTCAAACGGATCGACTTCAGTTTTTTGAACGACTTCAGGAAAATATCACTGAAAAGTACCTAAAGATAACAGATTGGGGGAACAAGAAATTATAAAAATGGTTATAGAAAAGCTTCAAGACACCAGCAATTCCAATTTCAGAACAGAGATTGATAACCTCAAACTATAGGGAGTACTCGAAAATTAAGGCTCAGAAAAACAAACATAATAAAACCTAGAGCATTACCTTCCATATTTTATTGCTGAAAAGTAAGCTGTCAGGATTAAGCAAATCATCAAATTGCTCAAACTCTTTCTTCACCTCTAATATGGATTTTGCCAAATCCTTGTCTTCATCAGCATTAAAAAAGCATTGACGAATTTTGGCATCAAAGACCAAGGCCTCCCAAACAGATTCACTATTAGATAGCGTTCTTTCATTCCCCAAAATCCAGAGACAGTGCCTGAAGTCAATAGCGGAGCTGAAGTTATTAATAACAAGCAACAAGGATACAATAAATAACACAAATTTGAATCGGACCATACCTAGCTCTTGTAAGAGAGACATTAATTCTTTGAGGTTTCGATATGAATTCGAGAGATTGGTCTTTACTGGATCGTACAGTGGACATAATAATTATGTCTTCTTCCCCGCCCTGAAACCCATCAACTGTCTTCACCTTCACTGTAAAGCCATCAAGCTTATCATACTTCTTTCCAAGTTTTTCCTGAACTTCAACTACCTGTGCAGCATAAGGAGATACCACACCAATACTGAGCTTCTCTTTTGAGCCAACCCATTCTGCACACAAAGAGAAAGCCAAAAGAGAAATGTTCAGTTTTATCGAAACCAAGAAGTAATTAGCCATTAAAAAAAGAATGAGGACCGATAACTGTTCTGAAAAGAAAACATCTGGAAATTGAAATCATTGAAATACTGAAAAAGAAAAAGAAAATAAGCATGACTCCCGAGCTTGACATACTTTTGTACAGATTCCGTAGTATTTTCAATACAATGGCAACCTCAACCATATTCTTCCGACTACGTCCATCCTCATCTTTCTCCTCTCTTCCACCAATAACATTAATAAAGGAATATGGACCGAACATTGATCCAGGAAGATAGTGTTTCTCATAGCTTCTACTTTGAACATTTGGAGCGTCCCAGAGCAGCTTATAATAGAAATTAGAATTTGGGAAGAAACTTATTGATGGATGCATTCTGTATTGCATATTTAGAAGGTGTTTGGAGTGACCCATTAAGCTCAACCTCTCAAACAAGCTTCTTGCAAACCCAGCTTCATCAGACACCTATGCAACAAAAGAAATTTATCCATAAACGCAAAATCATATGAGTGAAACAAAAAATTGCAATAAGATAAACAGAGGCTGTAGATATGTGTGTGTGTGTATAACCAAGTAGCATCAACGTACATTGCTTTGCACCGTAGCTGGTAACTGACATTCATCACCAACAAGAACAGCGTGCTTCACACCTCGAAGTTGCAGCGGTATAGTTGATTCGCACTCTTTCAATTGTGCAGCTTCATCAATAACAACAAGGGTCAGTGGATCCATTGCCACTCTATGCAGCTTATATGAACTGGATGCAGTGCAAAATATTAAGGAAGCTCTTTGAAAACAGAACTCCATCAGAGATTCTTGGTTCTGAAAATTTGGAAGACTAAGCCCTCTAAGAGAATCCTGTAGAACATGTAATACTGAAAGGCATTCCCTTCTCTTCGTGTACAAAAGAAACGAGTCATCCATAAATGGCTCAGGCACATCTTCAACTTCTGAACGAGAGAAAATCTCTTCCAGTCTCTGAGAAACAACATTCCCTTGAAACAATAATGATTTAAAGGAATCAAGCAGGCCCACGAGTGAAGTCATATTTTGGAAATTACGTTCCAATATGTAATTTTTGCCTATATGAGTACAGAAGGTAGAAATGCAATATATTAGGGGTGATGCAGTAGAGACAAATCTCTCTCTGAAAAATTCAAGAAACGATTTGCACATCCCCTTGCTAACTTCACTATCACTTCTGTATTCTTTCTCAGTCGGTTCACTGCCACTAGTTTGTCCTTTCTCTTTGGCCCACTCATTTTCCAGGAAAATATGGTAATGAGAAACGCAATCTTCAAGAAAACCGATCATGGAAGCAAAGCAACTACTCCAACCAGTCAGCGGCCCCAAGCACTCGCCAAGCCTTTTGACACGGTTATCCATATATATATCTTCAATGTCTGAACCAACTTTGAGTCGCTCCTTATTCCCAAACAGAAGAATTTGTCCCAGAGGACAAAACATGGCATTAGACTCTGCTTGAGTCACCATCTTTACAACACGAGAAGCCACTTCAGTTATTGCGACATTTGTTGGGGCACAAATGAGCGTCCTACAGTTCATCCGTAACAGAGTAAAAAGCAGAGTAGCGGTGGCTCTAGTTTTTCCTGTCCCAGGAGGACCCCATATAAGTTGCACACCAGACTTGGAATCACTTTGCAGCATTTCAAGACAGGCCACAACTGCCCCTGTTTGTGACTCGTTCAATCCAGCAGATAAACTCTCAGCTAACCACTTATCCCGGATGTCATCATTCGTTTCAGAACGAAGGTGATAGTTTTCCTGAGCCTGTTACCAACACAAGAGTTTCACTCAATTCCAACAATATCAGTGTTGAAACATATTATCCCATTTAAAATATCAAACGAAGTTGATGGGGGCATGGATTAAGATTTAGAGAGAATTAGAGAGAGTTTTAAAAAATTGAAAATAAATCATTATACAACCGAAGACTTCGATCAAAAGATAAAAGGAAAAGAAAACTTCTTGGATACTTGTTTAAACATGATGATTTTATGTCATACTTATTAGAGACAGTGTAGGTTTGGTCTATGCAATGCTAACTAAACTGCATAAAACCTACAGTATTATTCCTTAAGGTCTTACCACAAAATCGGTGCGCAGAACTTCCCTGATAATCTTCAGATTTCCGAACATGTTCAATGATTTCCATATTCTGCCATTAGGGATTAAATTCACAAGGAATACCAAAACCAATGATTTCCAAGCGCTACTTTCGTCTTCAAACTCCTTTGATGCCTTGACTTTAAAAGAAAGTGAAGTACTATCATCCTCGTTATCGTTTTCTGAGACTCTAGTGACTGATACAAAAGCCCATGATCTCCCAACCCTTTGTAAATCAGAAACAGTTTCAGGTTTAGCATCCGCTAAGATAAAAAGGTCCCCGGGCAATGTTTTGTATGGCTCCTTTCCGCGATCACTGAACCTGTTTCTCCAGTAATCAACCTTGACATCATATAGATTTTTCCCATGCGGTTTTGCTTCTTCAAAAGCAACTACTTCAGCAAATGGTGCTCTGTAAATAGTTTCCATACTAGAATGCACTTGAGCTCTAGTTTCCTCCAACAAGGGGAATAAATAAGACCCAAAATAATGCTGAACCGATTGAAATGATTTCGGAATCTCTTCCACCTAAAACCGTTAAAAAGTTCAAAATCATTACAATGCAATACAAATTAGAGAATTAAATTAAGAAAATATGTTCTACAATAAAAAAAACAATCCTGCTCTTGCAGTAGGCTTTAAGATTCAAGACCAAAGCTATCAACTTTACGAATCGTTTGTTAAGGTGGTGCAAAGTTTTCAACCTTCTGTGGTCTTTGCAACTAAGCATTCCAAAAAAAAAAGAAAAGAAAAAACAACGCAAGACAAAGGAATCGTCTTTTGCTACACCAAAACTCAAGAATCGTTACAATGCAATAGCTTCAAGATTCAAGTCCAAAGCTTTTAGCCGTCAAGAGTGAATCCCACGTCAACATATAAGTAATTAGCTACTCCTCGTACTACAGATCGGTTTTACGATGGAAACTCAACTTAGTCATTAGCATTACAAATTGCTCACTGTGGTGGTCGAAAAGTTCTCAATTTTTGTGGGTTTTTGCAATAAAAAAAATAAAATAAATAAATAAATGCAGTGACAATCTCACCAAAATATTAAGAAAAACGAGTAAAGTAACGCCTTTTTGCAAACTAAAACTCAAAAAATGAGAACTTATGAGTAGATGTGGAAGAACATACCTGGTTCTTGTACAGATTCTCATCGAGAATGTCTTCAAGTGACCAAGAAAACACGGTATCAGTGAAACGGTCCGTTTCAGTCTTCTTCTTGCCTGAAGCCTCCATCATCTCACTCACTCTCACAGTCTCACTCCACAGCATATGCCTACAAACCCAGTTCACAAAACACCACTATTTTACAGAAACATGATCAGTTTTTCAAAAGGGCAAAAGTACGAACAAAGAAACGAGACGTCTGAGGAATTGTACAAAAATAATGACCACCATGCATTTGAAGAAAAGGAGATAAATCAGTAGCAACTTTTTCACCGAAAGAGAAGGTATCTCCACCCCATTAAGCAATCAAATGGTAAAAGAAGAGAAGGGCATTCGCTATTCACTTCACCGCTCAGGGTTTTCTCCTTGACTTAGAGGGGAAGTTCCCTTGATCGACTGGCTAGTCCGTACTATTTCCTCTTTACCAATTGACCATAAAGCTTAAAGGTTCGACCTTTACAAATACACATTAATAAAATTACCATAAAACTCGATGGATTATTGATAGAAGTGACCTTGACGGAGTTCTTACGTCAACGAGGATTCGGCAAACTCTTAAGTTTGAATGTGAGCTTAAAACAATATGTGCATCATTATAAGGGTAGGAGGCAGATGATGCCTCATTCTTCTTCTTCGAGGAAGAAGCATACTGGTTCTCAGTCACGCTTCTTTTTTAATATTGGTGTTCTACTTAAAGAAAATTGAGATTCCAACCAATGTGTCGCTACATTATGTTATTGAGCTTAATACGTAAATAACATAACTTTGATACTAAAAGAAATTTAAGCTTTCAGTCCAAACCAATTGTTAAAATAAAAAATAATAATCCAACTGCCTATGTATGTAATTATGTTTGATTCCAGAACTTAGGAATCAAACTCTCAACAATAAAAAATATCAAACGAAAAAAGTAACAATTTTCAAAAGCACAATAAGAATCTTAGAAAGTTAAATCACCTCATGCTCGCACAATCTTCTGTTCCAAAACACACGTCAAAGCTAGTTCCTTTCCTTCTTAGAAAATAAAGCTCAAATTTTTTAATGTGCCAAAAACCGTACGGTTCAATAATTTAAGAAAAAGAGTACAAGCAATAATTTATATTGATATGCACAAGGGAAAAATGAGAATTTTAAGTGAGTATAAGAGAGAGTCTCTAACCACAAGCGAGAGAGTTTTTTGCTCACCATCATAATTATAATGTATGATTATCATACACCTAATTGTTTGTCATGTGTCTTTTAACCTAACTCTAATTAACTCTCACATTAAATGTTATTTTTTCAATTTTGAAAAAAATTAACCAAAGTTAAGTGAAAGAATACGTATTAGATGAGTAATACTATTTATATCATGTTTTTGTACCACATTTTCATGCCATCTTAGGTGGCATTTGATGTGGACAGCCACATCATTTGAATTAATCAGATTTTTAAAATTTAATTCATTATTTAATAAACTAATAATTAAGAAAAACTAGTTAATTAAATGTTGATTGTGATATATGAAGAGTCTTTCTCCTTCATTTCCTTAGGTTTTGCAAATTTTTCAAATGATGTGGCAGTCCATATCAGATGTCATCTAAAATGATATAGAAATGTGATATAAAAATATAGTATGAATAACATTATACGTATCAGATAATTAAATATATGACGAGCATATAGTCAAGTTTAGGATGATGAGCCAAAATACGAGCATTAAAAAGGGACAAGGATTGTCTGCCCTTCACTTCCGATGCTCTCCCCGTGCCCTCCTGTTTTGTGTGGTCACGGTTAAGCCACGTCAATATTTTATATTATTTTTTTATAGATATAATAAGACAAAAATGAATAGTAATATAAAATGTTGACGTGGCTTAACCGTGACCACACAAACAGAAGGGCACGAGAGGACATTGGAAGTGGATGGCAGACAATCATTGTCCATTAAAAAGCTTTCACGTACTAATAAACGCGTGTACGTTTGCTTGGGTTTGGTTGGTATTTAATTACTTTTGACTTCTTGTTTACACCGAGTCTCCCACACTTTTAACGCGGAGGCTGCCAAGTTCCAGCATTTACATGGAGAAGCTCGACGGACGATTGGCTTACGGGAATGCGGAATGCAAGCAACAGTTTTATTCCGACTTTTTATCTTCCATTTCTCACATGCAATGTTACTCGAAGATGTGAACGGCTTATCTAAAGACTAAAGTCATTCGTCAAAATCACTTATGCAAAATAAAATAATTAAATTTAAAATTGTTTAGTTATTTAACTATTATTTAATAAGGAGATGCACTATAATTTTTGTTTCAACACTAAAATTGTAACAACGTTGATCAGTTAAATGACTTTTGTTTTGGTTGATTATTTTCGTTGTTATTCATTGAAGAAAACTATGAGAATGTTTTAAAGAAAATGTCCCAGCGAGAAAATTACTCCATGTCCCAATGAGAATGTTTCTTTTCATTAGCTCGTCTAAATGTGCTTTTAAAATGATTGAAAATGTTTTTAGAAAAAATGTTTTTAGATTCTAAAAGCACTTGAATTGCTGCAAGAAGCATATAACATACTTCAAGTGTCTTTTAGAATTTACTTATATTTTTACTAAGGAATGAGGATTTTCTCCAGATCCTCTTTGTGAGGATCTTAAGGATCCTTTAATCGTGTTCATTCATCGTACATTATGCGGTCAAAAATCATTTTAAATTTTTTATTTAAAATTACACACAAATAGTACATAACGAAAATTAACCGCACGATTTACGATGAACGGATACGATTAAAGATTTCCTTAGATCCTCACAAATAGGATTTGGTGAGGATCCTCATTCTTTATTAAGGACGGGTTTCACAAGCAATTTCACCAAAAACACTCTTAATAATTTTAAAAGTAATTTCAAACGAGTCCTTAATTATCAAGACCTCAATAAGATTTTCCGTTCGGTACATGAAAACGGGCAAAAAAACCCGGCCCAACCGATCGGGTCTCGGCCCTTTTCACGGAAGGCAGACTTTTTCTCCGGTCAAAGCCAAGCTAGAAGGTAAAACTTAGAAGGATGATATTGAAAAGAAAAAAAAAGGTATAATACTTCTAAATTCACCTTAAAATTTCAAGATCATTACATTTTAGTACTTTACTCAAGACACAGAAGAAAAAGAAAAACTAGAAAATATCATTAAGCTCAACAAAGGTCAAAATTTATGAGTGCATGGAATTTAATAATTTGAGAGCCAAAGCTTCTTGTTCCTCTAAAGACATTGAGTCAGCAGTGAAACCCAGTTTCTTCTTACTTTCTTCTCTCTCACCTTCATCATCACTACCAAAGTATATCTTCGACTTTTTGCGGGGTCGATCCTCAGCTGGTTCTCCTTCTGAATCAGAAAGATTATCCTCCGAATCTTCTTCTGTGTTTCCTCTCTTCAACTTCATCTTATGCTTCAAACGTTTCTCACGCCGACGCTGGCGGTCTAGAACCTTGTCTTCCTTGTCCACCACCTTCATATCTTCCCTAAGCTTCTTGTAATAGTCATTTTTCATGTCTGCAGCAAAAAATAAGTTACGTCAGGACAACATGTTCTTCAGAATAGGAGTAAAAAATTCATAAATCTATTTGTTTACCTCAATTGTTCATTTCGAAATTAGGGCGTCACCCCAAGTTTATGCTATGCTTGTAATATTTTCAGTTATTCTGGTTTATATTTGATGTAAATTCTAGAATCACAACACATACCATGAATTTCATCAGGCAGACCACTGGTATTGATATCAGCCAGCCTTGCTAATGGAGGTAGCGTGTTGCCTTCCTCATCAAAGACGACTCTAGTCCCCACTGGCCTATGGATATTGATCTTTAACTTCTTTTTCTTCGAAACCCGAGTAGCCGGTCTACAAGGAAAAAAAAAGTGATTGAACTCAAATTTCGCCAACAGATTGGGAAACAAATGGCACATGATAAAAGAGTGCATTAAGGTAGTCAGCATGGCATTGGTAATACATCCAAAACGACCACAGCTGGATGATATCATTTTAAGTTGGCAAGCACAGAAAACGGATTTATTACGAAATTGTCCATCCATTTGTGTATAATTTGCTTCTAATGTCAATCAGAACCTTGCAAACTAATCTTTAAGGTTAAATATGTATAAAACAATATAGACAAGCAACTTACATAATATCTTCGATTTTTCGTCCTTCCCCCTCTGCCTCATTTGCAGTAGCATTTCTTACAAGAGCATCTTCCTCCCCGTCCTCTTCCATAAAATCACCAATATCGAGCTCCTCTTTTGGAAGCTCCAACCTATCCTCCTTGTCCCAACTTTCTGGTTCAACAAGGGGAAATAATTCAGGCACTTTCTTCGACTTGATTTTCTGGTTTGCAAAACGAATTTTAGGAGTCATTGGTAGACCCAGTGATGCTGAAAATTCTTCAACTGGTAAATTCGTAACATCAAAAATCTCTTTGTCCTTCTGCTTTTGAATAGATTTCACGTACGTGATAAATGCCCTTTTAGCTAGACCCTGAAGTGGATCTGGGTACTTGACTAGCAAAGATGCTAACAACCCAGACACTGGTTGCAGTTTATCCGGGTTAGCCTGACACATCAGTATAGCAGCTAATTTAGCATGGCCCACAAATCAAAATGGAAACAACAAAAATAAGTGGACAGTGGATTCTCCTACTCCCAACCCCGTCCTCCTAAGACGAAAGAAAGAAAATTAAACCTGGGTGGACTTAATAGGTATTTTTGCCTCCTTCAATTTCTCAAGCATTTTTACTTCTGAAGGCATCAGAAATAAAAGTGATTGCCCTTTAGATTGATAACGAGCAGTTCGTCCAACTCTGTGTATGTAAGATGCAACATCGTCTGGGCAGTCCACCTACACATGGGGAAAAATAACTTTAAAACTGTGACCACAGAAAACAAATTTCTTTTCCTTATATTTGTTAGAACATAATAAGAATATTTTTGGAGATGACAACCCACCTGAACAACCCAGTCAACTGCCTTGTTGAAATCAAGGCCTCTTGAAGCCACATCAGTTGAGAAGAGAACACAACGTTTTTCAGAAAACTGTGAGTACGTTCCCATTCGTCCCTCTTGCTTCATCTTACCATGAAGACACTTCAAGGGTATTCCAGGACGGAGCTTTTTAAATGCTTCATAGACAAACTTTACCTATTAAAAAATGCAATTCAACATCATCAACAGTCGTAAAAATGGAGGTGAAACATGCACCCCACCCCCAAATATGATCCTGTGCCAAATTGGTTTGGGATCAAAACAGTACCACCTGAGTAAGTGAAGAAATTTCTTTCTAGTAAATGACTCGAGCAACTTAGGAGAAAGCTATATTCTTTATATATGTATGTGTAAGTATGTCTATAACTATAATTACTGATATGATCAACATTTCCATGCTGGCTTGTGAAGGGAAAACGGGGTGAGTTAACAAGAGACATCAACATAGACCTAAATGCAGAACCATTAATTCAAACTCCAAGGGCATATAAAAAGTCTGCATCTTTCATTCACGATCGAAGTTCATTGAACTATTTAATTGATTCTGTTGGGCGCACTCTCTCATTTCAAGGGCTTAAGCTGGCCTCTATCAACCAGATGAACTCGATGTTGAATATATTATGCTGAAATTATTAGGCATGACAAACTGGCATCTGAGCTACGTAGACATAATTCAGAGACAAAATTGCACCTGTTTGCGGGTTGATAGAAACACTAGAATTCTATAATTTAGATGTGTCTTTATGAAGCTCCACAACACGTCTAATTTTTTGTCAAGTGAAACGATGACTGCCGCCTGCTGCAAAAGAGTAGGAGTCGCTGTCACAGCCTTCTCATGCACACTGAGATATTCTGGATCCTTCAAACTGAGTCTTGCAAGATCTTTAACCGACTTTGTTTGAGTTGCTGAGAAGAGAAACGTTTGTCTTTTTTTAGGTAGCTGTGAAATGATTGCATTCAGTGTGTCCTTAAATCCGACATCAAGAATACGATCTGCCTCATCAAGGACCAAAACCTGAAGTTGTGAGCAATCAAAATTTGGGGTTTCATCCATGTGCTGAAGAAGCCGTCCTGGAGTGCAAACCAGTATGTTCAGGTCATTTACGTGCTCCTTCTCTTCTTCAACTTTGCGACCACCAATTAGAAGACCAGCACTAAAGTTATGGTGCCTCCCAACCAATTTTAACACATCAAAAGTTTGGTCAGCTATCTCCCTTGTTGGAGATATTATGATGCTGCCTACCCCATCCTGAGGTCCCCATCTTTCTCTATACAATTTTTCCACAAGCTGAAATAATAAAAAATGATACAGCATCAGAAAAGGGTTCTTTTTGTTACCAAAGAAGAATGCCTATCACTGACAAAGGAAAGGAAAGTTTGCACAAATATATGTATGCATATATAAATGTCTCGATCATTAGCATGCTTAAGTGTGTAAACAGATGCATATAAACTTAACATAAACATATAACAATTCAGTTTCTTGTGGCGCATTTGGTTTCAAATTTAACAAACTTAGTAGAAAAGAGGGAAAACCGAGGAAATTAACAATCATAATTGCGATAAGCATAACCGAAACTCATGAAAAGTTCGCAGATCCAAATATGCAACATACCACGACCAAAAATTTTGTACCAACCAAAAATCAAAATTGCGAACAAATTTGAAGAAAATCCATTCACTTTCTCACAATTTCCAGCATCAATCATCTTCCTAAAGCACTCATTTTTCACACGGATCAAAAGCACTCATTTTTCACACGGATCATCAAAAATAGTAAAACTACACGCACCCAATTAAATTCTTTACACACCACTATCTCCGCAACCAAACCAACCCCAAAACAAAGCATGCCCAACTTACCGGAATAACAAAAGCCAAAGTCTTTCCCGACCCGGTCTTGGCGGCGCCGAGAATATCTCTGCCACACAGCGCATGGGGCAAAGAAGCCCTCTGAATATCTGTCATTTCAACGTACTTGCACTGGCGCAGGGCGTCCTTTGTCTTCTTAGAGACGGGCAGCTGCTCGAATCTGGTGCCGCCGGCGTAGGGAGAAAATAAGGTGTCACCGGGACGGCCGACGGGGGCGTCGGAGGGCAAGGCGGGGAGAGACATGGGGTTGGAGCCACAATCGGGTTTCTGGGATTCAATCCATGAATTCAGAAGCTCGATTTCCTGGAGCTCCGAGAGGTCCTTTTGCTTGCGGGAGCACTTCGATTTGGGTTTTCTCATTGCGGCTGGATCCGGCTGCGTTGAAACTTTGGATTTCGGAGAGGGACGAATTCTAGGTTTAGGGTTTTAGAGAAGGGTGACGTCCGTGAAGGGCGCTTTGGCAGTGACAAGGGTTTAAGGTGTTCTCTAACCGCGATAAGGAAATTTGTAGTTTTTTTATTTACCACCTATTTAGCCCTAGTTTGGGAGTGAGGTGCTTAAAAAAAAAGCACCCATGAAAAAAAGCTGTGAGGGTTTTAGGTGTTTGGTAAACTGAAAAAAAAGGGCTTATTTTGGAAGCTGCTGTGAGAATAAGCTGAAATCAAAGGAAAAAGCTGAAGCTGCTATTTGCAGCTTTGGAAAACTGGCTTTTTTTCAAAGCACATCGAGCTACAATGCTCCTTTAATGAAAAGACCCACTATCAGACTGCCTTTTTTTTCCAAAAGCACTTTTAGAAAAAAGTTTACCAAACACTCTGCTGCTTTATTTCACAGCCGCTTATTCTCACAGCACAGCCGCTTATTCTCGCAGCAGCTTTTTTTCAAATCACAGCAATACCAAACCAGCCCTTACTTTGGTTGGTCGTCGCGACACGGCAATCCATCTTTTTAAGGATTGTAGAGATCTAAAGAGTGTAGTCAAATAAGAATTTAGATGGAATTTAAAAGATTTTAAAGATTTTAAAAGATTTTAAAATTTAGATGTTGTTAATTATGATTTTAAAAGAATTTAAGAGAGTACATTCAAATACAGAGGCAATCAACTAATTAGAGATATTTAACCTTTTCGTGACATTTATTTTGTAATTCAACAACGTTAAAAATTGAATTTTATATGTACTATGTGAAATACAAGTCTAAACTTCATCATCAATCATTACTACTAGGTGTTTAGCCAACCATGATAATTAGATAAGTGCATTTTGCTCTTCAATCCACTCTCCGGACCACGTGGTCATATGGCCCACAAACACAAAAACATCCCTACCATACAAGGAACTGGATCCTCTCCGGATCCAAAATGATCTAAGCCCACTGTGCAATGCATCTGGGCTATTAAAATTTGATCCAACGGTTACAATTATTATAACTTTAGAGGGGCCCCCTATTTGTAGCCGTTGGATCAAATTTCAATGGTCCAGATGCCTTGCTCAATTGGCTCAGATCCCTTGGATCCGGAGAGGATCCAATTCCGCCATACAAAACCTTGGGGGTCCACCACCAATAGGAGAGATTTTTCAGTGTGACCGGAACACTAAGTGGTACATCTCATGTCATTATGCAAATGGTGAGATATGTGTGTTAAAAAGTTAATATCTTTAGAAATTTCATCACGCGTATCACTTGTATTTCGATCACAATGAAAATTTTCTCCACCAATGATGGCCGCACCCAAGATTTTCCCCTTAAAGTGCCTGATGTTCACCCATATTCATTGTCGTTAGATTAATTTGGTTTAATTGGTTTAAGATACAAATTTTAAAATGTAAATTAATCTAACGGCAATCAATAAATAAATGAACTTTAGGGGTGCGCTAAAATACCCTCTAATATTTGGACATATCACTCCTCATATAAGTAAATTGAACTTGAGACTTTTACCTAGTACGTACTTACAACTAGTATATGAAAAGTTTCACCATATCACCCTCTCGCACAATATCGCAATATCACTTGTATCATAGTGGTTTATGTGTTCAAATCTCCCTCACACAATATCACAATACCGCTTGTATATAAGAAAAAGTATTTATTAAACATTTCCTACTGAAAACACAGTATTGACTAAGTGAACGTCTTGGATTAGAGTAAAACCGCATTTAAACTATGAGGTTAGTGATTTTCACACTCTCATTAGTGTTATGTTTAAGAATCGATTGGAAGTCTCGTGGCCTTCGCTTTGGCAGACATATCTCTATGTCATTGAACTTTCCAAGTGGGGCATTGCGAGTGGCTTATACGATTTAAACGCATGGCAAAAATCCAGTTGGGGATAAGGTATATCTATACACACACACACACACACACACACACACACAGGCAGAGTCTCCGTCCCACTTATTTCACTCAAGTCTTCAACGGCCTTATCATCTCCTCCAATGTCCATCGCCAGTTCTGCTGCAACTTCAGCAGACTGGTCTTCTGCTTGCGTGATCTCATCCAAAAATCCTCACAAATTTCACTTCCTCGCATCATTCAAAACCCATTTATTCTATTCCATTAATCCCACTTGCTATAGCAATAATCTCCGAGTTTTCAATGCAAATTTAACCAATTTTCCCGTCATTGAATTGGACTTGAAGTTACAAAACTCCCCAGAAGAATGTCCAGCTCCAACGCCGGGTGCCGAGGACTCGAACGATTTCATATGTGGCTTGTTTCAGAATCCTCAGACGGAAGAATGCGCCTACGATCACTACGAGAAAGCCCGAAAGAAGCCTGAATTCAGACCAAACAAATCGACATTGGAGCAGCTGATAAGGTACTTGATCCGTTCCAATAAATGGGGTTTGTTTATTTCGGTTTTTGAGGATTTTAAGAATTATGAAGTAGTGCCTGATGGCTATACTTGCTCTAGATTGGTCACTAGCTGCATTAGAGCTAGGAAGTTCAAAATTGTTAGGATTTTGCTTGATGTGTTTAGTGATCACGGAGATGAAGTTGCTGTCCCGGCTTTTGATTCGACGATGAGAGGATATAATGAGCTTCATATGTTTAAAAGCACGATTTCCGTGTTTGAACGGATGGAATCCGATGGAATTACTGCGAATTCCGGATGCTATTGCCGGATCATGGAAGCTTATATGAAAAAGGGTGATTGCAGAAAAGTTAATGAATTGTTTGAAGAAATGAAAAGTAGGGAATTAGATTTGGTGCCTTTTTCTACTCAAATATACGGAATTTTATGTGAATCACTGTGCAAATTGGGACAGCCCTTTGAAGCTCTTGAGATTTTCCGAAGTGTGACGGAGAGAGGAGTTTATTTAGAATCTTCAAAGATTTACTCTCTGCTGATTTGTTCATTCGCAAGCATTCGAGAAGTAGGGGTGGCTGAAGAGCTTTTTGAAGAAGGAGAGAGCAAGAAATTGTTGAAGGATCCGAGTTTGTTTTTAAAAATGATATCAATGTATGTGGAAGAAGGGTTGACAGAGAAGACTCTCGGAGTAGTTAAGGTGATGAAGGGTGCGAATATCAGGGTTTCCGACAATATATGCTGTGCGGTTGTTAGTGGCTTCTCTAGGAAAAATCGACTCCTGACCGCTGTTAAATTTTTCGAAGATTTGGTGTCGATGGGCTGCCAGCCAGGGCAAGTGACATACGCGTCCATCATCAATGTCTATTGCCGCCTAGGGCTTAACTCGAAGGCGGAAATGGTTTTTGAGGAGATGGAGGAAAAGGGGTTTGGAAAATGTGCTGTGGCATATTCTAGCATGGTTGTGATGTACGGGAAAACAGGGAGGCCAAGAGATGCAATGAGGCTTGTGGCGAAGATGAAAGAAAGAGGGTGTAAGCCGAACGTATGGATATACAATTCTTTGATGGATATGCATGGAAGGGACAAGAATTTGAGGCAGGTTTCGAAGATTTGGACGGAAATGAAGCGAAGGAAGGTAGTGCCGGATAAAGTAAGCTACACGACGGTTATAAGTGCTTACAACAAGGCAGGGGAGTTTGAAATGTGTATGAAATATTACCATGAGTTTAGGGTTCATGGGGGTGTTTTGGACAAGGCTTTGGCTGGAATGATGGTTGGGATTTTTTCGAAGACGGGCCGGATTGATGAGCTGGTGAAGCTTTTGAGAGATATGAAATCGGAAGGGATGGCGTTGGATGGGAGGCTTTACCGGTCAGCCTTGAATGCTTTGACAGATTCGGGGCTGGAAATGCAGGTAAAATGGCTGCAAGGTAGCTTTAAGGTTACATAGATTATATCGATAGGCCTCTTAAATCTTGATTCGATTTCGAAATTTTTCATTTTATCTGTACAGATCGAAATCGAATTCTAGCGTTAGATAGAGAGGAGACTCACATGTGTTTGTGAGCCCTACTTCTATTACAGAACAAATGTGGCATGTAAAATGTAGTAAGAGTGTCATTTTTTGCCAAATATATGCACCAAATGAGTAGTGCTATATTTACCATTTATTTGCATCATCTATTTAATAGAGGTAGGGTCTTCCAACGTATATGAGTCTCATCTCTATTAGATAGATGATACAAATGATGATACAACTAGATGGTAAAAATAACATTTTTGTCACCAAATAATGTGGCACATTCTACACCATATAAATTATCACAACAAAATGTTATTCTTATCATCTCTCTAATAGAGATAGGATTCACATGTGATGATGGGCCCTATCTCTATTAGACATTTGACACAAATAATGATATAAATAAATGGTAAGTGTAGTACTGCTCTTATCATAATTATTAATCAAATTTCATGTATAGTTATATCATTTTAAGTTAAAATATATAGCGCCATCATTCATAATTCATGAAATAAATATATTTCAAAATAACCGTTAGTAATTGACAATATAAACATCTGACTTCGTTCTATTATTGGAAAACAAATTTATTGAAAAATAATAACACTGTATAATTAAGGTTACATATGAATGAATCAATACAACAGACACTCGTAAAAACAAAAAAACAAAACTGAAAGAAATATTCGATATAGAGATTAAGTTACATTTTCATGTGTGGATACTCAATCTTGTGGCTCAAGTAAGTAAGAATTTAGTTGAGAGCACTGCAAATCCTTCTGACCTCTCCAGCTGAACCGGTGAGAGGATTAATGTCTCCCATTTTAATCATAGCGGTGATAAAATCAGCCTTAAAAGTTGCGGGCTTGGAACTGTACTCGGAGACGATGCTGTCTGTGGAACCTCCACTAAAAAGAACTTGATCCGATTCAAGAAGACCCTTCTTCTGAATCAAATTCTTGTAGTAATTGTTGTCAAATGAGTTCGGTGTCACCAACTCGAGCGGTGCCAAATTTGCATCGCCGTTGTTTGCATCAGCTGGACAACGACGTTTGCGAGTAGTGGCAAAGTTAGAATCGATGTCACTTGCATTGTAAATCCTGCCACGGAATGTAACGCAACGAGCCTGTCCAATTGTATGTGCACCTGACAGTGCAACCAAATCTCTCGCGTTGAGGCCTAAGTCGCCAAATCGCTCTCTCAGGCTGTCAAGGCTGTCTGTGAAAAGTGGAAGTGAACTTTCAGCTAGGTTTTGGCTTGCTGTGGTGGAATCTCTTCTTCCAAGTTTCACCGTCCAAGATGGACCGCTCACGGCAACGGATGCATCCCGAGCGGCTACAGCGAGAATATCTGCGCAAGATACGACACCAGGGCAGACCTTCTCTACTTCAGCTTTTGCTTTATCTATGACTTCAAAGCCTCTCACAGAACCGTTGTTTTGAAATGCGCCCTTTTCACTTGTGATAGAAGGAGCGTCATCAAGTAAGATTGATGCGTCACAACCCTACAAATACAATTCATATATTCATCAAAAACTAAGACACTCAATATTGCGCTACAATTTATAATTATATTTTACGAATAAAGTTAAAGTTTTATTAAAAACAATATGACATGAGAACACCTACCCTAAAAATACATTGTGTGTGTATATATATAGGAGAAATTAGGTTCATATCATTCTTTTTGCTACTTCATTGATTAAAATCATATTCATTTTCAATTTTTGATCAAGTTCCTTGGTATTAATAACATCATTAATTATTTGAATAATAAAATATTTTTATTTTTAAATATATTCCTTTAGTGTTAAAAATGTTATATTTTGTATATTTATATTTATGGCTAAAATTTCCATCATATATTTTTATTTTTAGTTTGTACCTATTTTTAATTTGTACCATTTTTTTTCATTTTTAATTTGTACCCATATATTAGTTTCTTTTTGTGCCCATATTTTTTAAAAGTTTTATTTGTGTTTGTACCCATATGTATGCCGTCACGTGACATTATATGTTTAATCAATGATAGAAAAATTACATATGATATATTTATGTTTTATGCCTAAACTTTGTATCATATATTTATATTTTTAGTTTGTACCCACTTTTAATTTGCAACATTTTTTTTTTTAAGTTTGTAGTATTTTCTTTTTAGTTTTATTTTGTACCCATGTATTAATTTCTTTTAGTGCCAATATTTAAAAAAAATCATTTGTACTCATAATTTTTTAATCTTTTATTTGTACCCTAATTTATTTATAATGTTCCCATTCTTCTTTATTAATGTACCACTTTGTTATATGTGAAATGTACCAATTTTTTTAACACTATGGATACATTCTTTTGCCATTTATTATTTCTTATTTTTACATAGTTTTTATCCATTTATTCAATCAAAATGTTTGAATTTTTTTATTGTAACCGTTTCTAATGGTATTATATAATGAGGGATTTTAAATTTATAAGATTATAAATCTCATAAAATATCAAACAATTAATGTCAAAACTATAAAAATATAAATATTAATTGTAATATAATGAGGTGTACAAAGTCAAGGGACTTTGATCAAACTTTGAATACTATTAAGGTTTTAGTAAAAAAATGTTAAAGATTAAAGACCGCATCCAAAGTATCTCATATATATATATATATGTATGTATGTATATATGTCAAGTAATTAGTACCTGGACAAAGCAATCATGGAAGTGGAGGCGGATTAGGGACGCGGCCATCCGCCTTTCACTGGAAACAGCTGTTCTTATGGCATTTTTTATAGTGGTAAGAGCGGTTGGACAGGTTTTGTCATAAAATGTAGAAGATAATTGGGCTTCGCTTGTTGTGCTCATGAAAACCAACATCACGAGTGCAACAGCTGCGACATTTCCATGGCCGGAAAAGAAGGGGAAAGACATCCTCATCGAGCTTAATTGAACTTAATCAATACAAGTAAGAAGCCACTAAATGAAAATATTTGAAGTGATGAACTGAATAAAGAATGAGAATGAATATTGAAGAAGTTGATGAAGATGAAGCTTGTATGTCTTGTCTATATATAGGGCAGTTTCGTACGTACTCAAGCTGCTTTGGTTTGTCCAGGTCGCTATTTCCTGCAAACGCGTACGTCGCCTTTGTAGCTGTAGTAGTACCAATTCGGATTTGGTTGGCAAAATATATAAGAAAGGTATTCGTCTTTAATGGATTGTGGTTTGAAGTTTCTCTTGTTACTCTTAATATTACTAGTCAAAGGATGAAAATTCGTCGTGTAAATAATCTTATTTTACAGCTAGGTAATCTCTGTCCTGTTGCAAAATTGCATGGGTAATTAGAAATGTTAATATAAAACGGTTGACGTGCGACTTTTTTGACCTCCATGCATGCATGCAATTGGGCATTATATATGTAAAAGGTAGGTGCACTTTGTAGTTTCTCGGATTTGTTCTCTCTCTAGATGGATTCATAATTCTTACTTCATGCTCATAGGATCATAGCCGCCCACATTTTTCGTTGTCCCAAAACATGAAATTTTGATTAAGACAAGACAAACTTAATTAATTAAGGGCAAGTTTATGAGTAATCTTTTGTAGTGTATACAAGAGGTGGCCTTGGCTTAACACGTCTAAGAGATATAACCCACCAATTCTTATTTCTTTTCATATTACATTATCACTAAACTATTGCGAGTTACAAACCCAAAACTTAAATGATTAGTTTGAGCTGTAATGTATGGAAAATCTTTTAGAATTAAGCATGTTGATGCACAAAACCGGAGGGGGGTATCCCCTGATCTGTGAGCTTGTATGTTTTGAGGGTATCCCCTGATCTGAGATCTTAGTCCCTTTTGTGAGGGGGGAGGAGTCCCCTTTTATAGAATAAGGGGCTCCTCCTTTTACATAATAATGGGATGGGTAATGAGGCTCAAATGTTGAGGCCCAATGTGTCAAAGTCTGAGGCCCAATATATGTGGTACCAAGAAAGCACATCGGTGATTTTAACAATTTCTAACAAATCATGCATAACTGGCAACTAATTAAGTATTAATTGTGGAGGGAGTGAGCCTTCAAATAAAAGTAATCATATGTTCACTTAAGAGCAATGCTGAGTAGGTCAACTTTTTTTACCAAAGTTACAAACTATGTTGATGAGTCACCAATACAAAATAATTAAATACGTTAATCAATATTTAAGTAATAATTCAATCGCCAATAACTACGTCATATAATTTACAAAATGTAATCTAAATAGTTGATCTCCTTATTCTTATCGGTTCACACCTAATGAAGATGAAGTAGCGCTGCTCTCTGATGGGGCTTCTGAACTTATATACATGGTCAACTATGAAACAAATAGACATGGATTTACTGAGACAACATTAAGCTTTCTAATGTAGGACATTAACGAGGATATGGTCAAACATTTCAACTTACTAGTATAGTTGTCGCTTTCTGACTTTTGATGCCTGCAGTCTTTTGTTTTCGAAATAAATATATTTATGAGACACTAAAATAAAAGAAGCTAAGAAACTGCATATGCATTAAGCTTTGTCCAGGTCTATAATTATTTTTGGACCAATTCTCTAAAAATCATGTAGTCAAGCATGCGAATTGTGAGCTGCACACCACAAAGTCAATCCACAAATTTAGCAGAGTGGGAAGAGATAGATTATGAGATTAACTAACTTTTTAATTAATATGATTCTCAAATTTTTCGGTGTTACATATCCATATCAAATGGAAGGAAGTGAAAAAATAGAAAATTTTGATTGGAAAATGATTATCAATCTCCTTTTGTCGTCATGCACTTCTTTACTTTGTTTTTGTCACTTAATTCACTCGTTCCTTAATTTACTGCATTGATTCAATTATGTGGTGAAAAATAAAAAAAAGGAGTGCGGGAACAAAACGGGTCTGAAAAGTAACAAAATTCCATTTCAGTTCTTATTTCAGGTAAGTAAACACACCATAAAATATGAAGAAACTAAATTTATTATAGAAAAGTCAAAAATGCTACATCCACATGCAACGAACGATCACGACACTGTCACGGTGATTTGGTGGCTCCACCAAATAACTCACATAATAATTATTCGTATTATTGGAAGAAACTATGCATTAAGAGAGGTGTATTCGATTGAGAAATTATGTTTTCAATTGAGATTTTGAGATATTTTAATTCTTTTAATGAATGTATTGGTATTCAAACAAGATTTTAAGTGATTTATGAAATTCAAAGTGTATTCTATCAGAATTTTACGATAGTTTAAAAAAATTCTTAGAAATCCGATCTATTCAATTAGGATTTTAAGACTATCTTCAAATGAGATGTCAAATATGTCAAATAGGATTAAAAGACATTCAAGTGTTCTCCAATGGATATGTCAACTATGATGTGGCAGTTGAGTCATTTGACTCCTTACTTTCTAGTTGTCTTTTTTGACAACAAACAAAACAAAGAAGGAGTCAAATATTTTTAATTTAATTTTTTAATTCATGGTCCCAAACAACCAATAGAATAAAAACAAAAATTAATTTTGATTATTTTTTATAGTTAATGTAACTTTGAGCCCAATAAAATAATAAAATACATATTTGACACATCCATTGGAAAAGAAGAAGATTTAACACTTGTATTCAATATGCCACATCAGCCATCAAATATAATTTTGACATATTAGTTTTGACATCTCCTTTGGAGATGCTCTAAAGAAGTTTATAACATTCTACCTGTATTCAATTACTAATATTGACATAATATTTTTGGAGTAAATTGTAGAAATGATCTCTCAACTTTAACTCAATTGGAACAATGGTGCCTCAACTAAAAATCCATTACCATTGGTTCCTCAACTCATCAAAACGTGCAGCTATAGTCTTTCAACTAAAAATTCATTACCAATGGTCCCTCAACTTTAATCCAAATGGAGAAATAGTTCCTTAACTTTAACCCAATTGTAGCTATTGTCTTTCCAACATAACTCATTTTGACAAAATTCTAACGAATTTGACTAAAATGACCATAGCTACATGTTTTGATGAGTTGATGGACCAATGGTAATGAATTTTTAGTTGAAAAACCATTGCTCCAATTTGATTAAAGTTGAGGGACAATTGCTACAATTTACTGTTATTTTTGACATCTCATTTGGAGATGCCCTAAAGAAGTTTATAACATTCTACATGTATTCAATTGTGAATTGATTTTAAATAATTACAAAAAGTTAAGAAATTAGAGAGAATTGAAGAGCTTTCATAGCATATTTTAAACATTTACAAATCTCACATCTTCTCATGAGATTTCAAGAGAATTAAATCAAAATTCTAGAATTTCTACAAATTAATTAAACTTCATCAAAATTCATGGATTTATAAATTCACTCAAATTACAACAGATCAAAAGGGTCCCCAAAATTGAGTAGAAAACAAATCCAGCTTTTTTTATAAAAAAACATGATCATGATCACAATCCAAAGGCACACGACATTGCAATCAGAGCCGTGATGAAAATGGCCACAGACGACTGCTTCTAGACCAATCATCGGCACCACTGGCCGGGTGATTAGATTCACTGCAATCGTCATTAGCACCACTAAAGCATCCGGGCCTTGTTATTTTAGCCTCACCTCCATTCGTTACAAAGGTGATGTTAGTTTTTCCGCTGCTGAACAACACGCACCAGAAATATGGAGCTCCACCATCACTGCCACTCACAGCAGTTCCCACTTCAATGTTGTTCTTATCGTAGAGAATGTCCAAGGCCTTGCTGTTTTCAATCAAGATTTTCGAAAATGCTTCGTCAGCGTGGACATATCTAGACTGGCAGCCAATTAAACGACAGGGGATTGGAGCGAGGGTTGAGGTTTGAACACCACAGTTGGGAGCAAATGTTTCGGCAAATGCAGAACCAGGAGGCTTCTTGGCGTCGGGCCCTCCTACAGCATCGCAGTCACCTTGGTACGCTTTTATGTACTGCAGGGCAATGCACGCCAAACCCTGGTTGTCGTAGAGGGATGATGCTTTGTGTGTAGTTCTGTTGCACCAAATGAGTGCTACATTTACCATTTATTTGTATCATCTCTTTAGAGCAAGTCCACCCCTAAGGACTTTGTGCCAGCAGCTAGCCCATTTATCCACTCCAGTGAACAGTAATAAACTCCAATGAACAGTAATAGGCCAATGCATCTCTACCCCTAAAAAAATGTGATGGCACCTAGTGAAAAAATGCGTTGGCACAAACGATCTCCACCCTTACAAAATGCGCTGGCACCCAGCCCATTTAAAATATTTTTAAATTTTTTCTAAAAGAATAAAAAAATAAAATAGTTTTAATTCCAGATAGGATTTTTAACCAATCTCGTCACGCCACGTGTCATTATCCGAACGTACTATTTTGTGAATAGATTTCCGCCTAAGATTTTCATCCAATCCCGATGCGCCACGTGTCACTTCCGTTTTACAATAATTTAGCCAATATTTCGATAAGATTTTCAACCAATCACGTCATACCACGTGTCATTATCCAAACGTACTATTTTGTGGATAGATTTTTGGTAAATTTTTTGACCAATCCCGACGCGCCACGTGTCACTTTCGGTTAATTTAGCCAAGATTTCGATAAGATTTTCAACCAATCACGTAGTGTCACGTGGCATTTTCCAGAATCTCATCCTTTCTTTTTTTGTCCATATAAACCCTACATCCCTACATCCATCCTCACACCAAGTTCAATCCTTCTTTTTAGCTCAGAATCCTTGTTCATCGTTTTCAAATCTTGAGTTCTTATTACAATGTCTTCTTCAAAGAAAGTGTATAAACAGTTGCAGAGCAACATAAAAGGTTGTTGGCAGAATTGGCCAATCTCGAGGAAGGTGGAGGTGGAGATGAGACTTTCTTCATGGAGAAGGATGAGGATAAGGATGATCACCATAGAAGGCAGAGGGCCTCACATTCCCGCCGTGTCATGGAAGCCGTGGGTTAGATAGCTAAACCCAGACGTGCTGCAAACCTCGATAGAAAAAGGTAAAGACGAGGTAAAGATCTCTTGGAAGATTATTTTATCCCCAACAGTATATTCCCTGATCATGTTTTTAGACGTCGTTTTAGAATGCAACGAAGTTTGTTCGACAAAATCATGAGTGCTATTTGCAACCATGATCCATAATTTGTGCAAAAAGATGATGCTTTTCATGTTCTAGGTCTTCTTCATGAGCAAAAAATTACGGCTACCTTGCGAATGCTTGCATATGGAGAATCTGCAGATCAAGTGGATGAGATCGCGAGGATGGGAAGAACAACTGTTATGGAGTTCCTAATGTGGTTTTGCTTTGCAATTGAAGCCCTCTACACTAATGAGTACCTCCGAACACCCACGCCAAGGGACATGCGAAGGCTTATGAGGAAGGGTGAGATGTGAGGCTTCCCTGGCATGATTGGAAGCATCGACTGCATGCACTAGACTTGAAAAAACTGTCCAAGTGCATGACAATGAGCTTATGGTGACAGAAAATGAGCCAAAAACATCATTTTGGAAGTGGTGGCTTCATTTGATACATGGATTTGGCATGCTTTTTTTGGTGTTTCAGGAGCTTAGAATGACCTAAATGTCCTTACTCAATCCCCAGTGTTCGACGAACTGTTGCAAGGAAAATCGCCGAGATGCACATATTGGGTTAATGGTACCCCATACGAGGGATCATACTACCTTGCATATGGCATTTACCCAAAGTGGTCAACGCTTGTCAAAACAATGCCACATCCATATACTGAAAAGGAAAAACACTTCGTAAAATGTCAAGAAGGGTGTAGGAAGGATGTCGAGCGTTGTTTTGGTATCCTGCAAGCTCGTTGGGCGATTGTCAGGGCTGCAGCTATAATGTTTGATGTCGAGGCTCTTCGATACATCATGATGACGTGTATTATTCTCCACAACATGATTGTTGAAGATGAGTACGATTATGATGCCGTCGATGAATATGAGTCGGATCCGATCAACAACTCACAAACACGTATCTACTGTGCTTATGACAATACCGAAGATCCCGTGGGACACGACCCGTTGGAACGGGATGGACGTTACAATGAATTGATCGTTTAGCGGTACACGAACTTGCAAGAGCCATATTGGCACGTAACCCACCAGAATGACTTGATTGAGCACCAGTAGGGATTGCAAGAAGGTGAAGATAATTAAAATGAGGCTTGTGGTTGAAAAATAAAGTGTATGTTTTTTTTAAGTTTATGTAATTCTATGTAGTGTGTTTTGTTTTTAAGTTTATTTGGTGAGTTTATGTAATCTTATTTGGTGAGTTTATGTAATCTTATTTCATGTGTTTAAATAAAGTACAAAAATAAATAAGTAATTACATTAAAATTGCATAATAAATTAAATAAAAATAAATAAAGTTCTAAAAATAAATAAGAAATAACATAAGAAATTAAATAAAGTTCAAAAGAAAAAAAGAAAAAACATAAAAATTACATAAGAAATTAAATAAAGTTCAAAAGAAAAAAAAAAGAAAAAACACAAAAATTACATAAGAAATTAAATAAAATTCTAAAAAAAATAAGAAATTACATAAAAATTATACAAAGTCTCTGGAGCTAGGATATGTGGTGCTAGGATCTTGGTTGCTATGATTTGTGTAGCTAGAACCCCCTTGACTTGTTTTCGCATCTCTTGCACACCTCATTCACACGACATCTCTTTTTTTCGATGTCCAAAAATATTTTGAATTTGGAAACAGTCCTACAAGAGACTTGCTTATAGTGTCACGATCTGCTTGAGCCATCCTTTCTTCTCTAAGCATTTCATTTTCTCGATGAAGTGCTTGTCTAACCAGCTCGTTCTCTCGATTAACTATTTCTCTTTGTCTCTCAGCCGCCGCATCACGAGCCTCAGTAGCTGCTATTATTGTTGCCATAGCAGTAACTTTTTCCTCATCTCTAGCCTTTTCCCGTGCCATGTTCAGTTCACCTTGGCGAGCAAGTTCCTCCATATATTTAGTGTAGTCATTTTTGGAAGAACTACCTTTTTCTTTGATGCCTTTTTACCTTGAGGCCTGAGGGACTGACGAGTCGGTTGGATCTCAGGCACTTGTTCAGGCGTCCCTTTCGTGTCTTCAAATGTGTCGGCTTCTTGTTCGGTCGTGTCTAGTTCTGACGAACTATGTAGACCCATGCCGTGCATGACAACTTCTGGACCGGTTGCCACAATTTTGTATTTAGGTCAATCTTTGACAATTTCCCAACATTCCCATTTGTTGAATGATTTGTTCTGGTTCTTTGAATTGTAGAATGTTTGAGCTTGTAGTGTCTATAAAAATATGGGATAAGATAGTGTTAAAAAATGCAGGTGTAACACAAATAAATTAATTAAAATATTGAAGCGGGTGGAATGCATATAAATTACATAAGAAATTAAATAAAAATTACATAAGAAGTTAAATAAATTAAATTTTTGATGCGGGTGGAATGCATATAAAAATTACATAAGAAATAACATAAAAACTACATACGAAATTAAATAAATTAAAATTTTGATATGGGTGGAATGCATATAAATAAATAAAAATATTGTCACCTGATCCGCTAAACTTGTCCCACTACGCAGGTTATCGGAAGCATGAGAGATGGTGTTTTTCCAACAAGTAAAGGATGCGTTGAGTTTTTCCAACGACCTTGAAGACCTTGACTAGCTCTGGTGTCTTTTCCATGTACATCGCAAAATGCTTTCGTAATTTTACTTCACATTTCTCGCTTATCCATCTCATTACCCGTAACTGGGTCATGAGTAGTGTGAACCCAACATTCACACAACGTAACATCTTCAATGAGCTTCCACGAAGATATTTTTTCTCTCTTAAAGTGTAGAAAATATTGAAATGTAGATAGTATAGAAAGTGTAGAAAATATTGAAATGTGGTGTAAGGTGGAAGATGAGGGTTAGGTATTTATAGAAAAAAAAAAAACTTTTTTAAAATTTTACTGTATTTAAAAAATAATTTCTGTAGTTTTTTATAATTTTTAATTAATTTTAATGTAGTTAATTAATCTGGACCGTTGGATTTGAAAAATATTCAAATCCAAGAGCCAAGGATCTGCCACGCGGCCAATGGTCATAAATCTAACCGTTGGGCCCTTTTTTTTTTTTGGGAAAAAACGCGGACCTTTGATCTTTGATCAGACAATCTGGTTTAAAAGTAAAATTTAAATTTTTGTTACCGTTGGAAATCCAACGGCAAATAGAGGGCCACGTCGCCATGCTCCGAGTGATGGGTGAGTGCGCTGACAGCGGGCCCCGCCGCCTGCAATCCTGTCTCTTACTCGCGCCCACTCACGAGTGAAAGTCACGCGTCAGCCAAATAGGTTCGCTCTTGGGTCTGTCAAAATTGGGCTGGTATGTTGCCTGGCTTGGGCTGGGTGCTAGGCAGCTGAACGGGCTGTAGTGAATTCTCTGACCCTCAGCTTGATATTTGGACTAGGTGCTGGGCAAATATTACTCTGGTGGACTTGCTCGTAATAAAGGTAGGGTCTTCAAACATATGTGGGTCTCATCTCTATTAAAGAGATGATACAAATAATGGTATAACTAGATGATAAGAATAATATTTTTGGCACCAAATAATGTGGCTCTACACCATATAAATTATCACAACAAAATGCTATTCTTACCATCTCTCTAACAGAGATAGGACCCACATGTGATAGTGACCCATACCTTTATTAGAGAGATGGTACAAATAATAATATAAATAGATGGTAAGTGTAGCACTACTCTTATCACAATTATTAATCAAATTTCATGTATAGTTATATCGTTAATAGTTAAAATACATAGTGCCATCATTCATAATTCATCAAATAAATATATTTCAAAATAACCGTTGATAATCGACACTATAAACATCTGACTTTCTTCTATTATTGGAAAACAAATTTATTGAAAAATAATAACACTGTATAATTAAGGTTACATATGAATAAATATATACAACATAGACACTCGTAAAAACAAAAAAACTGAAAGAAATAATCGATATAGAGATTAAGTTACATTTTCATGTGTGGATACTCAATCTTATGGCTCAAGTAAGTAAGAATTTAGTTGAGAGCACTGCAAATCCTTCTGACCTCTCCAGCTGAACCGGTGAGAGGATTAATGTCTCCCATTTTAATCATAGCGGTGATAAAATCAGCCTTAAAAGTTGCGGGCTTGGAACTGTACTCGGAGACGATGCTGTCTGTGGAACCTCCACTAAAAAGAACTTGATCCGATTCAAGAAGACCCTTCTTCTGAATCAAATTCTTGTAGTAATTGTTGTCAAATGAGTTCGGTGTCACCAACTCGAGCGGTGCCAAATTTGCATCACCATTGTTTGCGTCAGCTGGACAACGACGTTTGCGAGTAGTGGCAAAGTTAGAATCGATGTCACTTGCATTGTTGTAAATTCTGCCACGGAATGTAACGCAGCGAGCCTGTCCAATTGTGTGTGCACCTGACAGTGCAACCAAATCTCTCGCGTTGAGGCCTAAGTCGCCAAATCGCTCTCTAAGGCGGTCAAGGCTGTCTGTGAAAAGTGGAAGTGAACTTTCAGCTAGGATTTGGCTTGCTGTGGTGGAATCTCTTCTTCCCAGTTTCACCGTCCAAGATGGACCGCTCACGGCAACGGATGCATCCCGAGCGGCTACAGCGAGAATATCTGCGCAAGATACGACACCAGGGCAGACCTTCTCCACTTCAGCTTTTGCTTTATCTATGACTTCAAAGCCTCTCACAGAACCGTTGTTTTGAAATGCGCCCTTTTCACTTGTGATAGAAGGAGCGTCATCTAGTAAGATTGATGCATCACAACCCTACAAACACAATTCGTATATTCATAAAAAACTAAGACACTCAATATTGCACTACAATTTATAATTATATTTTACGAATAAAGTTAAAGTTTTATTAAAAACAACATGAAATGAGAACACCTACCATAAAAATACATTGTACATATATGTATATAAGTCAAGTAATTAGTACCTGGACAAAACAATCATGGAAATGGAGGCGGATTAGGGACGCGGCCATCCGCCTTTCACTGGAAACAGCTGTTCTTATGGCATTTTTTATAGTGGTAAGAGCGTTTGGACAGGTTTTGTCATAAAATGTAGAAGATAATTGCGCTTCGCTTGTTGTGCTCATGAAAACCAACATCACGAGTGCAACAGCAGCGACATTTCCATGGCCGGAAAAGAAAGGGAAAGACATCCTCATCGAGCTTAATTGAACTTAATCAATACAAGTAAGAAGCCACTAAATGAAAATATTTGAAGTGATGAACTGAATAAAGAATGAGAATGAATATTGAAGAAGTTGATGAAGATTAAGCTTGTGTGTCTTGTCTATATATAGGGCAGTTTCGTACGTACTCAAGCTGCTTTGGTTTGTCCAGGTCTCTATTTCCTGCAAACGCGTACGTCGCCTTTGTAGCTGTAGTAGTACCAATTCTGATTTGGTTGGCAAAATATATATGAAAGGTATTCGTCTTTAATGGATTGTGGTTTGAAGTTTCTCTTGTTACTCTTAATATTACTAGTCAAAGGATGAAAATTCGTCGTGTAAGTAATTTTATTTTACAGCTAGGTAATCTCTGTCCTGTTGCAAAATTGCATGGGTAATTAGAAATGTTAATATAAAACGGTTGACGTGCGACTTTTTTTTACCTCCATGCATGCATGCAATTGGGCATTATATATGTAAAATGTAGGTGCACTTTGTTGTTCCTCGGATTTGTTCTCTGTCTAGATGGATTCATAATTCTTACTTCATGCTCATAGGGTCATAGCAGCCCACGTTTTCCGTTGTCCCAAAACATGAAATTTTGATTAAGACAAGACAAACTTAATTAATTAAGGGCAAGTTTATGAGTAATCTTTTGTAGTGTATACAAGAGGTGGCTTTGGCTTAACATGTCCAAGGGATATAACCCACCATTTCTTATTTCTTTTCATATTACATTATCCTAAGCTATTGCGAGTTACAACCCAAAACTTAAAAATTTAAATGATTAGTTTAAGCTGTAATGTATGGAAAAGCTTTTAGAATTAAGCACATTGGTGATTTTAACAGTTTCTAACAAATCATGCATAACTGGCAACTAATTAAGTACTAATTGTGGAGTGATCGTGAGCCTTCAAATAAAAGTAATCATATGTTCACTTAAGAGCAATGCTGAGTAGGTCAACTTTTTTTACCAAAGTTACAAATTATGTTGATGAGTCACCAATACAAAATAATTAAGCACGTTAATTAACATTTAAGGAATAATTCAATCGGCAATAACTACGTCATATAGTTTACGAAATGTAATCTAAATAGTTGATCTTCTTAATGTTACCGGTTCACACCTAATGAAGATGAAGTAGCTCTGCTCTCGGATGAGGCTTCTGAACTTGTATAAATGGTCAACTATGAAACAAATAGATATGTATTTACTGAGACAACATTATGCTTTCTAATGTAGGACATTAACGAGAATATGGTCAAACATTTCAACTTATTAGTATAGTTGTCGCGGTCTGACTTTTGATGCCTGCAGTTTTTTGTTTTCGAAATAAATATATTTATTAGACACTAAAATAAGAGAAGCTAAGAAACTGCATATGCATTAAGCTTTGTGCAGGTCTATAATTATTTTTGGACCAATTCTCTAAAAATCATGTAGTCAAGTATGCGATTTGTGAGCTGCACACCACAAAAGTCAATCCACAAATTTAGAAGAGAGGGAAGAGATAGATTATGAGATTAAATAACTTTTTAATTAATATGATTCTCAATTTTTTAGGTGTTTGTTACATATCCATATCAAATGCAAGGAAGTGAAAAAATAGAAAATTTTGATTGGAAAATGATTATCAATCTCCTTTTGTCGTCATGCACTTCTTTACTTTGTTTTTGTCACTTAATTCACTCATTCCTTAATTTACTGCATTGATTCAATTAAGTGGTGAAAAATAAAGAAAGGAGTGCGGGAACAAAACGGGTCTGAAAAGTAACCACTTTACATTTCAGCTCTTATTTTAGGTAAGTAAACACACCATAAAATATAAAGAAACTAAATTTATTATAGAAAAGTCAAATGTGCTACATCCACATGCAACGAATGATAACGAGAGACAATGTCACGGTGATTCGGTGGCTCCACCAAATAACTCACATAATAATTATTCGTATTATTGGAAGAAACTATGCATTAAGAGAGATGTATTTGATTGAGAAATTATGTTTTCAATTGGAATTTTGAGAGATTTTAATTCTTTTAATGAATATATGGGTATTCAAATAAGATTTTAAGTGATTTATGAAATTGACAATGTATTCTATCAGAATTTTAAGATAGTTTAAAAAAATCCTTAGAAATCCGGTCTATTCAATTAAGATTTTAAGAGCATTTCTAAAGGAGATGTCATAATCCTAGATGGAATGCCACTGTACGTATTTGACATCAAAAGTCTCTCCAACCGAAATGTTATTTGCTGATTGGATTTGAAGGCTTAGTGATTTGATGTCAAATTTATTTTTAATTCATTGTAATAGTGGGTCCCTTATTCTACTAACATTTCAACCAATAAAAATTTTATTTCAACATTTTTTTAATAATTACAATCATTTAAAGCTCTGTTTAAATAATAAATAACATTTGACAATTCGGTTGGAGAATTACAAAATTTGACATAAGGCTTCAAATTGTCAGATCAGCCATCAATTGTAATTTGACTCTTATAATTTGACATTTCCTTTGGAGATGGTCTAAGACTATCTTTAAATGAGATGTCAAATATGCTTATAGGATTAAAAGACATTCAAGTGTTCTCCAATGGATATGTCAAATATGACGTGGCAGTTGAGTCATTTGACTCCTTACTTTCTAGCTGTTTTTTTTTTACAGCAAATAAAGAATGAGTCAAATATTTTAATTTAATTTTTTAATTCATGGGTCCCAAACAACCAATAGAATAAAAACTAAAATTAATTTTGATTATTTTTTAATAGTTAATGTAACTTTGAGCCCAATAAAATAATAAAATACATATTTGACAGATTCATTGGAAAATAAGAGGATTTAACACTTATATTCAATTTGCCATATCAGCTATCAAATATAATCTTGACATATTATATTCATTGGAAAAGAAGAGGATTTAACACTTGTAATCCATACATACAGTTAGAGAGAAATATAATCAACATCAGTGTGGACATAACCCAAACATTGAGGTGAACCACGATACATCTTGTGTTCTTTACTTTCTTGCAGATTTACGTTGTTCCAAGACCTCTCTGGTTTTGTGCATCAACATAACTCATTTTGACAAAATTCTGACGAAGTTGACTAAAATGACCATAGCTACATGTTTTGATAAGTTGAGTGACCAATGGTAATTAATTTTTAGTTGAGCGACCATTGCTCCAATTTAATTAAAGTTGAGAAATCATTACTACAATTTACTCTTATTTTTTACATCTCATTTGGAGATGCTCTAAAGAAGTTTATAACATTATACCTGTATTCAATTGTGAATTGATCCTTTTAAATAATTACAAAAAGGGGAGGAATTAGAGAGAATTGAAGAGAATTGAAGAGTTTTCGTAGCATATTTTAACATTTACAAATCTCACATATTCTCATGTGATTTCAAGAGAATTAAATCAAAATTCTAGAATTTTTACAAATTAATTAAACTTCGTCAAAATTCATGGATTTATAAATCCACTAAAATCTATCAAAATTCCAATCGGATACATACTTTAAGAAAAATTAGGTGTAAAAATTTCTAAAAATCTAGGTGTATTAGATTGAGATTATAGATACTTTTAAAAGAATAAAAATAAAGTGATAAAATTAAAAAGGAAATAATTCAAGTTCTTCACAACCCACAAACGATAATCGATAGTAAAAATCCCCAAAGTTTTTTAGCAAAACAATTCGAAAACAATTCGAATTGGCAAAGCAGAAAATACTAAGAAGAACTGATCCATTCATTCTTTCTCAGGCTGCTTGCCGTTAGTTCCAGTAACGCCATCCACAGGAGGCAACGTCTGCACAAAAATGCACAGCTTCATGAAACCCTAATACTAGAAGAGAGAGCAAGAAAAACAAACGAATATTGTGCCTCAGCGAAGGGAGTGAAACATTTCGTCGAACACCTTGCGTGCAAACATTCAGGGTGAAAGTGTAGAACACAAATTAGAGGCATATATCATTGGTTTCGTAATTAATCAACCAGGAATGTGTTTCCGTGTGTGAGAGAGTGACAGAGGATGAGAGAGTCAAAGAGGAGAGAGATCGTACAAGATCAGGCTTGTAGAGATTGTGGACAACGGATGCCCCGGCGAGAAGAGAAAGTACAACGACGACGGAGGACCAAGCCAGCGACGGAGTGCCCGTCGGCGGCCTCCCTCCCCCAAATTTCCGATTCATCCCCAGACCAAAACAACACAGTCGGCGGCGCGGCCTACAGTTGAGATTCCGACCCTGGTTTTTTCTCTCTCTTTTTTTCCTGTAATTAAATTCCCGCCCACGATTTTTTGTTTCCTTAGAACGCACGCGGTGTTCTCTCAATGGGCTTCAAGCGAACTTCATTTTCCTCCTTGGTATCCCCAGGCCCTATAACATTTGTTGTATGGCCCATGCAACCAAAAAGAAGAATAATTTTGTTGGTTTACTTTCTCCTCTACTTCTCGGTTAAAATCGAACTGTAGATGACCATAATTTTCTTCGACAATGGAGTATAGGAGAACGAGACTGATATTGGATTGCAGTTAGACAACTAGATTAATTGGTGACATAGACAACTAGATTAATTGGTGACATAGAAACAGACAGTTTCGAACTTTCAATTATCAAGTAACCTTGCAGGATCGTTAAAAAAAAATAAGACTATGAGAATGCTTAAATGAGAAGTGTTGATGCACAAAACCGGATGGGTCTTGGAACAACGTAAATCTGACCGTAAATCTGCAAGAAATGTAAATAACACAAGATGTATCGTGGTTCACCCCAAGGTTTGGGCTACGTCCACACTGATATTGTATTTATGAGGGAGAGAGAGATCTGAATATGAGAGTGAGAGCTTTGAGGGGATGAGAAGGCTTAAGAAATGGCCTCTGGAAGTGAGCAAGCTCCCCTAATTGTGAGGGTGAGGGGTCCTTTTATAGAATAAGAGCTCCTTACTTATTACATATTTGTCCATTCCTTTATTACAAAATTACATTTAAGTCCCCCGATTATTTATACGAGATCTAAATACGGAGGCCCTAAGTATGGTATAAACAGTAGTCCCCCAAGTGTTCAGTCAAGAGAGTCTTTTGGCTGGAGACTTGAAATTCAATCCATGTGTGGGCCGAAGTAACTAGATGTCGTCTTAAACTGATACTTGATATGAGGCGGTGTTCAAAGAGAAATGATGCTCAACTAGAAGTAGCACATGTTGCGAGGCTTCTCGACTTGTGACTTATGTTGCCTTGGTTGGCTCGGCTTGTGGTGTTGAAGGTAAGGGAGTCCCTTTTATAGAATAAGGGCTTGCTCCTTATTACAGAAAATGATGGGCTAGAGTTGATCTTTGCAGCGAGGCGGTTGCTCGACAGGCGGCGATACTCTCTAATGATGGTGATGGAGTCCCTTTTATAGAACAACGGCTCGCTCCTCAATACATGAATAATGGGTGCTCTCTAATGAAAGTGAGGGAGTCCTTTTTATAAAATAAGGGATCGCTCCTCAATACATGAATAATGGGCTAAGTCCCCCAAGTATTTTTTATGAGGCCCAATAAATGGTACATAGTGTAGTCCTCTAAGTCTTCGGTCAATATAGTATGTTGGCTGGAAACTTCAAATTGAATCTATGTATGGGCGGAAGTGGCGGTTGTTCGGAGGCGGTATTTGTATACCCTGCACTGAAGCTTTGTAGGTGAAGCTTTGCAAGTGAAGTTTTGCAGTTGGAGTTTTTGTAAATGAAGCTTTTGAAGTTGAAGCTCTGTAAATGAAGCTTTTGAAGCTAGAGCTTTTGTAAATGAAGCTTTTGAAGCTAGAGCTTTTGTAAATGAAGCTTTTAAAGCTAGAGCTCTGTAAATGAAACTTTTGAAGCTAGAGCTCTGTAAATGAAGCTTTTGAAGCTGATTGCTTTTGTAAATGTAGCTTTTGAAGCTGATTGCTTTTGTAAATGTAGCTTTTGAAGCTAGAGCTCTGTAAATGAAGCTTTTGAAGATAGAGCTCTGTAAATGAAGCTTTTGAAGCTGATTGACATGAGTGATGCTCATGAATGTTTATGTTGATTGACATGAGTGATGCTCATGAATGTTTATGTTGATTGACATAAGCGATGCTCATGGATGTTGACATGAGCGATGCTCATGGATGTTGACATGAGCGATGCTCATGAATGTTTATGTGTGATTGACATGAGTAATGCTCATGTATAATTTGAAGTACTGGGCGTACTTTTGATCACCTGGTTGGTGATAATAGAGGGTCTGGCTCTTTTTGGGCATATGGGCCTTTGCCCTTCACACAACATTCCAGCCCATTTATTTTGGGCTTTGCCGTTTTTTTTTTACCCTCTGATGGGGTTTATACAGATGTCTCCTAAAGATAAGAAAAATAAATTACATCATTCAAAGTAAGGAAAGTAAATCTCATCATTATGGTGGGGTGTTTATTCCTTGCTTTTGCTTTTGTTTTCTACTTTTCTTGATCGCCCTGCTCATTCTATGTCCACCCATGTTGTTTTGTAAGGTATCTTTTGCTTGCAGACTCCCTTGCTTTTCTTGGACAGCTTGGTCGTGCACATTCATTCTCACTCATTTTTTTTCTTTTTCTTTTTTGCTGTATGAACATCAGCTGGTGTACTCCAGCTGTAAAACCCCATCATAGTACTTTTCTTTCCACTTTTCTGCTTTTTCTTTCGGCCTGTTCAACTAAAAGCAAAAGAATCCCTAATTGCGCCCCTGCTTTACTTGCTTGTTTAGCAGCTTGTTCATCTCGTTCCCCCATTCAATCCTCACCCATCCCGAAAACCCGTTTGAAGAAACGGGCACCCTGGAACCAGAAAGCTGCAGACTAACTTCCTCGCTTATCCTCTTGCCTCCGAACCGCCCATCTCTGGCCACGATGACGTCAAGCCATGGGCACTCTGGCTGTCTCTTTGGTGAGAGTTACCACTTCCTGCACTATGTTCCTGGAGGTTACCATGTCGTGGCTTATATGATGAATCTTACGCATGCCCCACCGCCACCTAGTAGAGTGCTCTGTTTCTCTGCCCAAGTCATCAGATTTGTTGGTGAGAACCGAGACTTCTAGAGAGAGAGGTGCAGAAAGAAGAGAATATCACAAGCTCGGAACTTCATACATGGCCCAGCAATCCAACAGCTGCATCAACCTGGGCACTTCGTAGCACCAGCAGCAACAATAGCAGCACCACCACCAGCAATGGATGCACCAGCAGCAATGGATAGCCATGCAGTACCCGGCGGCGGCGACAATGGCGATGATGCAGCAGTAGATGATGGTGTACCCGCATCATTACATGCCTTACGGGGTGACTTCTCATCATCCTCACCACAATCCGAACCACCAGCGACCTCAGGCTGTGGCGTATCAGCAGTAACAGCAACAGCAACAGTCGCCGTCACAAAAATAGGGGCCTAACGACGAGGTCAAGACCATCTGGGTTGGTAACCTTCATCATTGGATGGACGAGACTTACCTTCACGGATGCTTTGCGCACATTGGACAATGGTTTCTTTTATGATTGTAAGAGGGGAATTTTGAGGAAGGTGAGGAGGAGGGTGAGAGTCCCTGAGAGTTTTTTTAGAGAGAGAGAGAGTTCTTTTCTCTAAGGACACAGAAACGAATAGAGAGAGAAAGAAAGATGAGATGACATGGTGGCTTGCTGTTTCTGGGGGTTTTCTGGAAAAGATTTGGGTTCTTGGTTTCTGCAGATTCATGGCAGAGGTGAAAAAATGAAAGATAACTGACATAACTTTTCGTATCGTTTCCCACATACGGCGCCAAATGTTGATGCACAAAACTGGAGGGGTCTTAGAACAACATAAATCAGACCATGAATCTGCAAGAAATGTAAATAACACAAGATGTATCGTGGTTCACCCCAAGGTTTGGGCTACGTCCACACTGATATTGTATTTATGAGGGAGAGAGAGCTCTGAATATGAGAGTGAGAGCTTTGAGGGGATGAGAGGGCTTAAGAAATGGCCTCTGGAAGCGAGCAGGCTCCCCTAATTGTGAGGGTGAGGGGTCCTATTATAGAATAAGGGCTCATCACTTATTACATATTTGCCCCTTCCTTTATTATATAATTACATTTAAGTCCCCTGAGTATTTATACGAGATCAAAATACAAGGGCCCTAAGTATGATATAAACAAGAAGGTTGCTCACCTTTCCAAAATTGAAAAAGAAAATCTTTTTTACTAGCATCGCATTTTAATTTTATGCTTACACAACTACCTTCAGAGGTGTAGTGCAATATATTCGAAGTTTCATATAATTTTCCACTTACATATTCTAATTCATGATTTCTTATGCGTTATATATGGAATAAAAAAGTATGTGAGTTTCACATGGCAATTATAGTTCAATACATGGAAACTCATAAATTAGTTTGATTATGGGCTAGTTTATGATGTTTATCTCATACACATTCAATTTTTCTCATATTTTCGAATTCCGTGATGTTTAGACACATAAATCATTATTGAATCCACCTAGTGTTAGTAATATGATTAGTTTTTTGTGTATGTAAAAATAAAGAAAGGAAAACATCTATAAGCATAACACAAGAATGTCAAGAAACAAGAGGAGTTGTAATGAATGAAACCCTAAAGAAAAACATATAGGATAATAGGCGATTAAAAATAGGTAAGGCGTGATGAAAATACTATACAAGAAATCAGAATAATGATCCATGCAGGTCATTGAATTTTATTAGCAAAAGCAACCATGTGGATACAGGGTCATATCAATCCATCTCATTACACAAGCACAGTCCTTACACAGATTACATTGATTTTTAACAAATTTATTAGCACTTTTTGTTGCACATGCATCTACGGCGGAAGCCACGACATTTGCCTCCAGTGAACTGCTCCCTTTTGCAGGTGTTTTTACAGTTAGTGGATGAAAAGCACAACCCCTTGAACTTGCCGCTCGCAGCCTCGCAGGTCCTTTCCTGAACTTCCTTGCTTGACTTACTCCTTGCCTCAACACCCAATGGCCCCATCTCTGTCAAATCCCATTACATTAAATATAAAGATCAAATTTTTTTTGGTCGAATAAGATGCGTTATTGAAAACATCATAAGAAATTAATTACTTAAAAGTGGTATAATTACCGGTAGCGGCTAAAATCAGGACAAGAACGAAGGCAGCTGAAACAAGACGCGTGGAACGCTCCATTTGAATGTGTGTTTATGTGAGTGTGTGCTTGATCTGTGTGTTTGTATGTGCGTGCTTGTGTATGATAAGAGGTCTTAGACGCTAATGCAAAGAACAATAACCATGCAAGGCTTATTATACAGGGGATCTAGGGCAGATTAAAGAGGATTGGTCTCCATAAAAAGAGGTAACTCCATACCCAAAATAAAAAGTTGAAATTTTCAGCTTAATTGGCACCCTAAACCAAATTTCTATTTTTGTTGACTAAGTTCTCCGCCCTATATTTTTCTATGCACATTTAACTTTTGTTTTAAAAGAATGTATGGGTATTAAGAATATGTGAGTCTGGAGAAGGTTAGATATGTGCATGTGCCATGCATAGTAATATTATTGATGTTATCGGGCCATGCCTTCAAATAAACGAGGAAAGAGAAAGAAAGAGAAACAACAGGACCATGCATGCATATTTCTGCGCTCAACTGAAATGTCTTTCTCTGTCCGTTCTTCCCACACGAACGATGACAATATTCCTTTATTTCATATAATTTTCCACTTACATATTGTAATTCATAATCCTTTATTCAATACATGAAAACACATGAATTGGATTGATTGGGGCTAGTTGATAATCTCATACACATTCTATCTTTTCTCAAATTTTTGAATTCTCCGATATTCAAACACACATACCTCATCATATTGTTGAATAAGAGCTTATTTAAAAGTACTTTTAAAATAATTGAAACGCTTTTGGTGAAATTAATTTTGAGTTCTTAAAGCAAGTGTTTTTTGAACGAAGCACCAAATATATGTTTCTTGCAGGAAACATTTAAATGCTTTTTAAGGATCTATTTGGATTTTTACTATGGATTGGTTTCAAAAGCATTTTCATCAAAATCACTTTTAGTTATTCTAAAAGTATTTCCAAACGAACCCTCTACTTAGTGCCAATAGGATGATTAATTTTGTGTATCTGACAAAGGAAAAAAAAAACATCTATAAGCACAACACAAGAATGTTAAGAAACAAAAGGAGCAGTAATGAAAGAAACCCTGTCGAAACAGGGTGATTTAGTTAATTAGCAAGAGTGGCCACTATATAGAAGGCTTAATAAATCTATCTCAATACACACAAGCACAGTCCAAAGTCCACAGACTCATCTCTCGCGCACAGATTCCAAACTACTATATAACAAAGTTAGCATTGTTTGGCGCACATGCATCTACGGCGGAAGCCATGGCATTGTCCTCCATTGAAGCCCTCTGACTTGCAGGTGTTTACGCAGTTGCTTGTGAAAAAGCACACTGCCTTGAACTTGCTGCTCTGAGACTCGCACGTCCTTCTCTTAGAAAGATTTTTCAGTGTGACCGTCACATAAAACGGTACACCACGTGTCTTTATGTAAATGATTGGATATGTGTGTTAAAAGGTTAATAACTTAAAAATTAAAATTTTTCACCACTTACATAAAAACACACGGTGTACCATCCGTATTCCCATCACAACTAAAAAATTTCCCTTCTCTCGACAGCCATTGGTCCCATCTCTACCAAATTCAAACTCATTAAAACGACATCAATCTTTAGCTTAAAATCATATTAATTAAGAAAAGAGACATGTTTAAGACTGCTTATGGAAGGCTTAAAGTGTTTTCTCACGACAAAAATGCTTCTAATTATAATTACGTATGACAGAAATTAAAAAAACACTTTTGAGTCGTGGAGGCATGGACGGAGTCAGAAACACTTTTTTAGTGGAGACAACTTTTAAAGATTAAATTAAATTGAAAATTCAATACAATGTATCTACTTTTATCCAACTACATGATTTTGGACTGGTGTTTAGAACGCTAAAATTGCCAACCATTAGCTTACATGACTAGGAAGGGTGAGAGGATAGGAAGTATATAACGTAAGAGGACAATTTATATTTTTAGTTGGAGCAATTTTCCATCATAAAAAGAGTTGAGTGGTGGCAACTGCCCCCAGTGGGCATATGCTGCCTAGTGCCTCCGTCCATGCGTGGAAGTACTTCATGTTCAATAAATATTTGTACATATTTATAATATTAATTATAAAAGGCAAAAGGGTTTATAAGCATAATTGCTTCTTTCATACCAATAGTAGCCAAAAACAAGACATGGACGAAGGCGACTGGAACAAGACGCATTGAGGACTTCCTGTTAGATCTATGCGTGTGTGCTTGTGTATGAATTAGAGATCAGATTTTGCTGATACAGACAACTATAACCATGCATAGCTTATTATTATGGGAGTTTTAACGAAAAGCCTATGGTACTGTTCATTTTAACGAAAAACCACATTTTTACACTAAAAAGTCAAACATGGTACTATTCACTTTACCCTTTATTTTGTCCTTATCATTAAAACTCAAAGTTTTCAAGTCATTTTCATTAGTTTTCCTTATTATATATGGAAAGAAGATCCATTTCCGAAAACGGATCTCAGCTCCATACCCAAAATAAGCAGTTGAAAAATTCCAGCTTAAAAGGCACCACAAACCAAATTCCTATTTTTGTTAACTAAGTTTTGGCTTCATAATTTAGATTACTGTAACCTAATTACAATTTTCATATACATAACAACTTTTTAACAAGTTTACAGTTAAGATTTCAAACTTAGGGTTGGTTAAAAACTTAGGATCATAATATTGATAAATATAAGTTCTTACAAATGCATACTATAGCAATACCACACATACCATGTAGAGAATATGTAGAGAAGTGGGAGCAAAATGTGTTAGTGTTTTAAAAATAGGTAAGAATAATGAAAACACTACACAAGACATAAAATTAATGATCCATGCAGGGTCATTCAATTTATTAGCAAAAGCTACCCTGTGGATACAGAGTCATTTCAATCCATCTCATTACACAAACACAATCCCAACAAATATTACATTTTTTTTAACAAATTAATTAGCACTTTTTGTTGCACATGCATCTACGACGAAAGCCCTGGCATTGGCCTCCGGTGAATTTCTCCACTTTGCAAGTGTTTTTACAGTTGGTAGACGAAAAGCACAACCCCTTGAACTTGCCGCTCGCAGCCTCACATGTCCTTTCCTTAGCTACCTTGTCTGACTTACTCCTTGCCTCAACACCCATTGGTCCCATCTCTGTAAAATCAAATTACATTAAATATAAAAATCAGCTTTTTGTCAAATAAGATGTTTTATTCAAAACATCATAAGAAGTTAATTATTAAAAAGAGGTATAATTACCGGTAGCAGCGAAAAGCAGGACAAGAACGAAGGCAGCTGAAACAAGACGCATAGAATGCTCCATTTGAATATATGTTTCTTTGGTGTGTGATATGTGTGTTTGTGTGTGTGTGCTTGTGTATGATAAGAGAGATCTCAATCGCTAATGCAAAGAACAATAACCATGGAAGACTTATTATATAGGGGATATATGGCAGATTAAAGAGGATTGATCTCCGTAAAGAAAGGTAGCTCCACGCCCAAAATAAAAGGTTGAAATATTCAGCTTAATTGGCACCATAAACCAAATTCCTATTTTTATTGACTAAGTTCTCCAAACTACAATTTTCTATGCACATTAGGTTCTCTTTTTCAAGCACATTTAACATTTCCTTTAAAATAATATTTGGGTTATAAGCACATTTGGCTTATTATTCAGATTTTTATATGTAAACGAAGCGCCATATATATCTCATCGGAAAGACCATAGTTCTTATAACGATATAATTTTTTTTTTAAATTTTTTTGTTTGTTTATACCATAATAATTTAAATTATATAGATAAGGATTTGAACATTAGGTATAGAGAAGATTATTACGTTACATTAGCTAACTTGGCTAAGCCTAGTAAAATGAATTTAAAAGTAGAATAGTGGAGGAAATAATGATTAATTATATTTCAAACATAGGACATTACAAAGACTTAAATTTGTTGACAAATAAAGAAGTTACATATAGCATGTCATATTGTATAAAATAATTCATGACGGTGCTACTTAACAAACAAGAACATTAGAAACCATAACAACGATACAATATTAACAATCCAACTATGACTTGGGTCATTTATTTATTCCGGCTAGCTCCACACTAGTACCAAAGTACATATGTCCATGAACACACTGTTAATTAAGTGATTAGTGATCAGCTTATCAATAGCTTAATTAATTAGCTAATTAACAATGTCCAGTGCAAAAGCATATACGGCGTAATTAAGCCACGACAGTGGCCTCTGGGGTGTAAGAAGGATGAAGTTCAAAAGTGTGATCCAAATGAAGAGACTATCAATGGTTAAAATAAAAGCCATGTGTCAAAAGATTAAATCAGCTAAAATACATTTAGTTAGTTAGTTGGAATCTGGAGAGGTTAGATAACTTGGTTAGAAGAAGTTAGTTGAGATAAGGAGGTTATGAATTACTTGCTTCACAAGTCTTGTAGCTGAACACATATATAAGTGAGCGTTGTAAATCATACGGTATTAAGAAAGAAAGCTTTTATCTGATATACATCTCTATCTCTTTTTCTCTCTCTGTTCAACCTTTTCTATTTCTCTCTGTGAAACTATCTTAACATGGTATCAGAGCCGGACGATCCGGTGCTTCCGCTTCCTACACATTTTCTTCTCTTCTCTACCCTCTAGTTTGCATCTTTCTGTGATATTTGGCGTTGGAAACATACCAGTCGCTTCGAAGGTTGGTTTCTTCTCGTTTGCCCACCAACTGTTTGATCAAAAGTCTCAATCAAAGTTCGTCACGCAAATCTGCAAAATGGTCACTGCTGCTCAATTGCAAATTGTTCAGTTTCCTATTACTGGTCTTCTCTCCACCGTCTCCACTTCTGTTACAGTAAAACTCGATGATTCAAACTATCTTACATGGAGCTTTCAAGTTCGATTGCTTCTGGAAAGTCATGGCATTATGGGGTTTATCGATGGTTCACGAAAGTGTCCACCAAGATTCAATGAAGATTCTAACACTGAAGGGATTGAAACTGATGACTATTTAGTCTGGAAAATGCACGATCGTGCACTAATGCAATTGCTCATAGCCACATTATCAACGACTGCCATTTCATGCATCATTGGGTGCCAGAGTTCTGCATAAATGTGGTTGAATCTTACTGAGCATTTTTCTGCGGTGACAAAAGCTACAATCTTTCAGATGAAGACAGAGCTTCAGAATATCAAGAAAGGGTCTGAATTCGTTTCTGTTTATCTTCAAAAGATTAAGGATGCAAGGGATTATCTTGCTGCAGCTGGAGTATTATTTGATGATGAAGATATCATTATTCTTGCATTGAAAGGATTACCTTCAGATTTCAACACGTTCCGATGTGTGATCAGAGGACGGGAAAATGGAATATCTCTCAAAGATTTCAGGTCTCAACTTTTGGCAGAAGAAGCAATCATCAATCAATCGTTTGACAGTTCTCCTGGTTTGTCCTTTGGTAGTACTATGGAGGACCAAGTTCTGCCAGTCATAGTCAAGGGTCTACTCACGGTAGTGGATCGTATAACACTTTCAATGGTGGTTATCACACTTATGGTAAAGGGAGTTCTTTCAGAGGCAGAGGGAAAGGCCGTCTTCAGTACAATTCAACTCCAAGATTTTCTAATGGTAATCCCGGTATTCTTGGTACTCCAAAACCATACCAGTCCTACTGTCCGGATCACCCATCAGAAATCCCCACCTGTCAAATATGCAACAAAAAGGGTCATGTTGCTGCAGATTGCTTCCAAAGACATAACACCACCGCCTCAAACTCTCCTATTCAATGCCAGATATGTTGGAAATATGGACACTCAGCCCTTCAATGCTACCACATGAGTAATTTTGCCTATCAAGGGCGGCCCCCAACTCCTAATCTCACAGCTATGCATGCAAATCATCAACCTTCAGCACCAACTTAGCAATTTTGGATTGCAGATACTAGGGCTACATCACACATGACCTCTGAATTGGCAAACCTGGATCTATCTACTCCATATCAAGGGTCCGATACAATTACTACTGCTAGTGGTGCAGGTTTGCATATTTCAAATATTGGCACTTCTACATTGGTTGCCCCACATCATTCTCTCACTCTTAAGAATGTTTTACATGTTCCAAAGCTTTCCCAGCATTTGTTATCAATTTATCAACTATGCAAGGACAATAAGTGTCGATTCATTTGTGATGATGTTTCTTTTTGGGTTCAGGACAAATCCACAGGGAAAATACTCATCCAGGGGCTGTGTAAAGCTGGTTACTATCTTATACCTTTCATCTCATCCCACAAGCAGTCATCCTCATCATCTGCATCTCATTCATGTTTCCTTGCAAAACCGGTTCATTCAAGTATATGGCACAAAAGGCTAGGGCACACATCCAACGCAATTACTTCTGCAATCCTTCATCAATCTCAAGTTTCTGCATCATTAGATACATGTTCATCACCTTGTACACCATGTTTAGAGGGCAAATTTACCAAATTACCTTTTCGTATTCCTGTTTCTAAATCTGTACACCCTTTAGAGAAAATCCACAGTGATGTATGGGGCCCTGCTCATTTGCTATCTTATGAAGGATTTAGATATTATGTAACCTTCATAGATGATTGTACTCGTTATACATGGATTTTTCCATTACGAAATAAAACAGAAGTCTTTGCAACCTTTGTTCAGTTTCATGCTTATTTGAGTACCCAATTTTCTGCTGTAGTCAAAATATTCCAAAGTGATGGTGGTGGTGAATATACAAGTAATAAGTTTCAACAGTTTTTGGCACAACATGGCATTTTACATCACAAATCATGTCCTTATACACCTGAATAGAATGGTTTAGCAGAACGAAAACATAGGCACATTGTCGAAATTGCAATCACCTTTATTCAAACTGCAAAACTGCCTAACCAATTTTGGGTTCATGCTTGTGCTACTGCTTCTTATCTGATCAATCGAATGCCATGTGCTTTATTACATATGAAATCCCCTTTTCAAATGCTATATCACACTGTTCCTGACATTAAACATCTCCGAGTCTTTGGTTGTGCGTGTTTTCCTCTGCTAAAACCATACAATACCTCTAAATTTCAGCCTAAAACAGCCACTTGTGTGTTTTTGGGATATGCTAGTCAATACAAGGGCTACATATGTCTTGATTTTATTACGGGCAAATTATATGTCTCTAGACATGTGTTGTTTGATGAAGCTAGTTTTCCATACTCAAATCCCATATTTTCTTCTTCTTTTCAAATGTTTCCTGCATCATCTCAGTTACATTCATCACAAAGTCCAGTGCATCCACCATAGTTCACACCAATCATTACATTATCAAATCAAGTATCATCACCCTCATCTCATTCATTATCATCTCCGACCACAGAATCTTTGCCTATGCATTCATCTAGTGCTTCAGAATCTCTTTCTGCATCTCGAGCCTCAAAATCATTGGATACAGTTGCATCTCGAGCCTCAGAGTCCATTTCTTTACCTTCCCATGAACACACTGCAGTACATGCACCCAGGGACTTATCACCAAATCCCATGCCCTTCTCTAGTGTTGGTACATAGCACCCTATCCATGTGGATCCTGATTTTCACCCTGAGAGTCTAAGTGTGGTTTTACCTATACCACTGAATGTTCAACCTATGCAGACAAGGTCGAAGAATGGGATGTTCAAACCGAAAGTGTTTTTAGCCACAGTTACTTCTGAACCTAAAACATTTAAAAGTGCAACACTGATTCCTGAATGGCATCATGCAATGAAAGAGGAAATATCAGCTCTTCATTCTCAAAAGACTTGGACTTTGGTACCCTTACCACCTGCTAAGAATTTAGTCGGGTGTAAATGGATTTACAAAATCAAGAAACATGCAGATGGCTCCGTGGCAAGGTATAAGGCACGGCTTGTAGCACAGGGATATAGTCAAGAAGAGGGAGTTGATTACTTAGAGACTTTTAGTCCGGTAGTGAAACCTACAACTATACGACTGATATTTGCCTTAGCTGCTCAATTCAAGTGGACTCTTTGGCAGTTAGATGTTAAAAATGCCTTTCTCCATGGCATCCTTTAAGAGGAAGTGTATATGGTGCAGCCTCCGGGGTTTGAAAGTACATCACATCCCTCAGACTATGTTTGCAAACTTCACAAATCATTATATGGCCTAAAGCAGGCTCCTCGAGCCTGGAATGAGCGATTTACCAGTTTCTTACCCAGTTTGGGATTTCAGGTATCCTCGGCTGATCCGTCTTTGTTTGTACAACAGTCTACAAAGGGCACTCAACTAAAATACATATAGTTAGTTAGTTGGAATCTGGAGAGGTTAGATAACTTGGTTAGAAGAAGTTAGTTGAGATAAGGAGGTTATGAATTACTTGCTTCACAAGTCTTGTAGCTGAACACATATATAAGTGAGCGTTGTAAATCATATGGTATTAAGAAAGAAAGCTTTTATCTGATATACATCTCTATCTCTTTTCTCTCTCTGTTCAACCTTTTCTATTTCTCTCTGTGAAACTATCTTAACATGGGGAAGCCCTCAGTTTGGCAAACAACAACATAATTACTTTTTCTCACGTAGGTTCCCATGAAGCGATTAGTTTGAGACTCCATGTCCTACCCTCAACAACCATCGTCCGTTTAAACAATTATCAAAACAAAATATGGTAAATATGAATGCTTAAAATCGTAATAATATATGTTAACAATGAAATTGAGTAACAATATTGAGGAAGAAGAAGTATTACTGGTGGCCACCAAAAGCAACAGGAAGACGCAGGTAGTTGGGAGAAAACGCATGGACCGTTTTCTATGTATCTGTAACAAGTTTGTAGTTAAGATTTCAAACTTAGGGTAACTCAGAATGATATTATTGATATATATAGGTTCTTATAAATTCATAATATAGGAATACCCAAGGATGAAACCAAAGATCTATATGGACATGGGCATCCTATAAAACAAAATCATACATATTAAAAAGCTCAAGAATTTACTAACAAAACACATATATTAACCCATAAAATTTTTCGTATAACATATTACAATATCACACGACGCATTTTCAAGTTTTGAAAGTATTGCATGACAATTTCATTACCAATACCATCAAATATCTCTTCTTCTTTTTTAAATATCCATGTTATTATTCATCCATAATTTCCTTCTGATTTTTGAATTGATTATTTGAAAATTTCATAGCTTAAAATGCTCTATCACGTAAAATTACTATATGTACAATTTTTTTCACAAAAAAAACTGAGTTGGGGCATCCGCCTCTTGGGCCCAAGGTGGCTCCGTCCTTAGCAATACCACACATGCTATGTAGAGAAGTGAGAGAAAAATATGAAAGTGTTTTTTTTTTTCAAAAAAAATGTGGAAGAGTCTTTTGAAATGTCATCAAGAAAACATTATCTTAAAAGACCATTTCTTCTAAAATAAAGTAAAAAACAATTAATTAAGTCCTTGCTTAAAAGTTGCTTAAGCAACTTCGAACCTTTACTAATTTTTTTCTGGTGCATCAACCTCACCTTGTCTTACATATGCTGTTACCGGTTTAAAAGTCAAAAGAATATAATACAACCGAAGGTGTGGATAAAAAAGTACATTTGAAATTGACAATGTGACTTAACAATTTTTGAGATACAAATTAAAGTAATGTGTTGAATCCAAGTACACTAAGTGAAATATTTTCAACAATGCCTTGTCAAAATGGCAAAAAAGTTTCGTTATTAGCATTTGACGATAATTATCATGCACTCTTTCTTAATGGAAAGACAGTAAACAAAAGAAGAGTATGTGGTGATTATCTGGAATGTTAGCAATAACCCTGAAGAAAAATATGATAATAGGCGATTAAAAATGCATAAGGTGCGGTGAAAATACTAAACAATACATAAAAATAATGATCCTTGGAGGGTCATTCAATTTATTAGCAAAAGCAAGCCTGTGGATACATGGTCATATCAATCAATTTCATTACACAAGCACAATCTCCACACAAATTACAGTTCTATTTATACCAAATCAATTAGCACTTTTTATTGCATATGCATCTACGACGGAAGCCATGACATTCGCCTCCAATAAATTTTTCCGTTTTGCAGGTGTTTTTACAGTTGGTAGACGAAAAGCACATCCCCTTGAACTTGCCGCTTGTAGCCTCGCATGTCCTTTCCTTAACTGCCTTGCCTGACTTGCTCCTTGCCTCAACACCCATTGGCCCCATCTCTGTCAAATCGAATTACATTAAATATAAATATTTTGTTTTTTGTCAAATGAGACTCTTTATTCGAAACATCATAAGAAATTAATTATTAATAAGAGATATAATTACCGGTAGCGGAAAAAAGTAGGACAAGGATGAAGGTGGCTGAAACAAGACGCATTGAATGCTCAATTTGAATTTATTTGTATGTGATATGTGTGCTTGTGTATGATAAGAGAGATCTCAGACGCTAATGCAAAGAACAATAACCATGCAAGACTTATTATATAGGAATCTAGGGCAAATTAAAGAGTGTTGGTCTCCGTAAAAAGAGGTAGCTTATACTTAACCAACAGTGAATTATTTCAGCTAGTTCCACACTAGCACCAAAGTACATGCGTCCATGCACCCACTAATAATTAAGTGATAAGTGACCAGCTCATCACTAGCTTAATTAATTAGATAATTAACAATTTTTTTGTGCAAAAGCATCTGCGGCTTAAACCCAAGAACGACCACCAGTAAAGCCCTTAGTTTGGGAAACAACTGCAAAGTTACTTTTACTCACGCAAGTTCCATTGAAGCGGTTAGTCTTGAGATTCACAGGTTCTACCTTCAGCAACTTTTCCTCCTTTAAACAATTATTCCAAACAAAATAAGGTTACAATGCATGCTTATAATCATGTATAATACATACATACATATATATATATATATATTCATACTACAGCAATACATCAGGGACGAAGTTTGAGATCGATTTGACTCGGGATATCTTAAAAAACAAAGTCATAAATTAAAAGGCTTAAGAATTAACTAACAAAGGACATATATTAATCCATAAAATATTTCATACAACATATTACAATATCTCACAATGCATTTTAAGTTTTGAAAGCTTTGCATAACAACTTCATTACCAATACCTTCAAATATCTATTCCTATACAAATAACCATGTTATCATTCATCCATTAATTTTCTTACGATTTCTCAATTGATCCTTTAAAAATTTCATAACCTAAAATGCTCTATCACTTGAAATTATAATATGCAATATGTATGATTTTTTCACAAAAAACCGAGTTAGGGCATCAGCCGCTTGGGCCGAAGGTGGCTCCATTCTTGGCAATACTCCACATACTATGCAGAAAAATGAGAGAAAATTATGAAAGTGTTTTAAGAAAAAAAAAATGTGGAAGAGTTTTAAAATGTTAATTAACAAGAAAATATTAATCTTTAAGGACTATTTCTTCTAAAATAAAATAAAATAAAAATAAACAATTAAGTCTTTTCTTAAAAGTTCCTTAAGCAATTTCGAACCTTTTCCTAATTTTTTTTCTTGTGCATTAACCTCACCTTGTCTTACATATATTACAACTGGTTTAAAGGTCAAAAGAACTTAATACAATAGAAGGTGTGGCTAGAAAAGTACATCTGAAATCGACAATGCGACTTAAATAATCTTTGTGACACAAATAAAAGTAATGTGTTGAATCCAAGTATACACTAAGTGAAAAATTTCAACAAAATGCCTTGTCAAAATGAAACAAAAAAAATTGTTATTAGCATTTAACAATAATTATCTATCACTCCTTCTTAATTGAAAGTCAATAAACAAAAGAAGAGTCTGTGGTGATAATCTGGAATGTTAATTATAACTCTGAAGAAAAACATATAGGATAATAGGCGATTAAAAGTACGTAAGGGGCAGTAAAAACACTACACTAGACATATGAATAATGATCCATGCACGGTCATTCAATTTATTAGCAAAAGCAACCATGTGGATACAGGGCCATATCAATCCATCGCATTACACAAGCACGGTTTCTACACAGATTACGTTTATTTTTAACAAATTAATTAGCACTTTTTGGTGCACACGCATGTACGGGTCAAGCCACTACATTTGCCTCTGGTGAATTGCTCTTTTCTGCAGGTGTGTTTACAATTGTTGGACGAAAAGCACAACCCTTTGAACAAGGTGCTCGGAACCTCGCAAATCTTTCCCTCAATTGCCTTGCTTGACTCAGTCCTTGCCTCAACACTCATTGGCCCCATCTCTAAAGATCAAAATTTTTTTTGTTAAAAAAGATGCTTTATTCGAAACATCATAAAAAATTAATGATTAAAAGGAGGTATAATTACCGGTAGCAGCAAAAAACATGACAAGAATGAAGGCGGCTGAAACCAGACGCATTGAACGCTCCATTTGAATCTGTGTGTTTGTGACTTGAACTGTGTGTTTCTGTGTGTGTGCTTGTGTGTGATAAGAGAGATCTTAGACGCTGATGCAAAGAACAATAACCATGGAAGGCTTTTTATATAAGGATGTAGCGCAACTTAAAGAGGATCGGTCAGCGTAAAGCGAGGTTGCTCCACACCCAAAATACAAAGTTGAAATTTCCAACCTAAGAGGCACCGTAAACAAAATTTCTATTTTTGATGACTAAGTTATCCGCCATACATTTTTCTATGCATATTAGGGTTTCTTTTTCGAGCACATTTAACTTTTGCTTTTAAAAGAATATTTGGGTTTTAACTTTTAAGCAAATTTGACTTATTATTCACATTTTTATATGTAAATGAAGCGGCATATATATATCTCACATAAAACACCATAGTTCTTATCATGATTTGCACATTAGGTGTAGACGAAGATTATGTTGCTTTCGGTAACGTGGTTAAGCCTAATAAAAAGGGAACTTTAACGAAAAACACCCGGTACTGTTCACTTTAACGAAAAACTACATTTTTACACTAAAAAGTCAATCATGGTACTATTCACTTTACCCTTTATTTTGTCCTTATCATTAAAACTCAAAGTTTTCAAGCCCTTTTCATTAGTTTTCCTTAATATGTTAAAGTAGAACCTTGAGGAAATGATGGTTAATTGTATTTTGTAGGGCATTACAAGGAATTAAATTTGTTGATAAATAAGAAGTTACACAGTACGACATACTGTACGAAGTAACTCATGACGGTGATACTTAATAAACAAAAATATTGTCCGTTTATCGTACATCGTGCAGTCAGTTTTTATTAAGTACTATTTATGTTTATTGTTAAATAAAAATATTTAAAATAATTTCTGACCGCACAATGTACGATGAACAGACACGAAAAACCATAACAGAGATACGATATTAATTAATAACCCAACAGTGAATTATTCCAGCTAGTTCCACACTAGCACCAAAGTACATGCGTCCATGCACCCACTAATAATTAAGTGATAAGTGATCAGCCCATCACTAGCTTAATTAATTAGCCAATTAACTATTTTTTTGTGCAAAAGCATCTGCGGCATAAACCCAAGAACCAGCCACTAGGGAAGCCCTTAGTTTGACAAACAACTACACAATTACTTTTACTCACGCAAGTTCCATTGACGCGGTTACTCTGAAACTCGCAGGTCCTACCCTCACCAACTGTCGTCCATTTAAACAATTATTTCAAACAAAATAAGGTTACTATGCATGCTTATAATCGTAATATATATATATATATATATATATATATATATATATTAACGATGAAGATAGTTAACAAGATCGAGCAAGAAGAAATACTACCGCTTGCAACCAAAAGTAGCAGGTAGAAGCAGATAGTTGGGAGAAAACGCATGGAACGCTCTTTATGTGTATATAACTAGTTTACACTTAAGATTTCGAACTTAGGGTAACTTAGAATGACACCATTGATATATATATATATATATATATATAAGCTCTTATAAATTCAAACAATAGCAATATATCAGGGATGAAGTCTGAGATCTATATGAATTGGGACATCCTAAAAAATAGTCATACATTAAAAAGCTTAAGAATTACAATATCACACAACGCATTTTTAAGTTTTGAAAGCATTGCATAACAATTTTATTACCAATACCATCAAATATTTGTTCCTATAAAAATTACAATGTTATCATTCATCCACCAATGTTTTTACAATCTCTCAATTGATCATTTAGAAATTTCATAACCGAAAATGTTCTATTATGTGAAATTATAATATGCAATATATACAATTATTGCATCAGCCCCTTGGGCCCAAGGTGGCTCCGTTCCTGGCAATACCACACATACTATGCAGAAAAGTGAGGGAAAAATATTAAAGTGCTTTAGGAAAAAAAATATGGAAGAGTCTTTTAAAATGTTACCAAGAAAATATCAATCCTTAAGGACAATTTCCTCTAAAATAAAATAAAATAAAAATAAACAATTAAGTCTTTGCTAAAAAGTTGCTTAAGCAATTTCGAACCTTTTCCTAATTTTTGTTTTCTCGTGCATCAACCTCACCTTGTTTTACATATATTACTACTGGTTTAAAAGTCAAAAGAATATAATACAACAGAACGTGTGGATAGAAAAGTACATCTGAAATCGACAATTCATGCGACTTAAATAATCTTTGTGACACAAATTAAAGTAATGTGTTGAATATAAGTACACTAAGTGAAAATTTTAAACAAAATGCCTTGTCAAAACGGAAAAAAAAAATTGTTATTAGCATTTGACTATAATTATCCATCACTCTTTCTTTATTGAAAGTCAATAAACGAAAGAAGAGTATGTGGTGACTATCTAGAATGTTAATAATAACCCTAAAGAAAAACATACAAGATAATAGGCGATAGTAGGCGATTAAAAGTACATAAGGCGCGGTGAAAACACTACACTAGACATATGAATAATGATCCATGCAGGGTCATTCAATTTATTAGCAAAAGCAACCATGTGGATACAGGGTCAAATCAATTCATAGCATTACACAAGCACGGTCTCTACAGAGATTACATTTCTTTTTAACTAATTAATTAACACTTTTTGGTGCACATGCATGTACGGGTCAAGCCACTACATTTGCCTCTGGTGAATTGCTCCTTTCTGCAGGTGTGTTTACAGTTGTTAGAGGAAAAGCACAACCCCTTGAACAAGGTGCTCGGAACCTCACAAATCTTTCCCTCAACTGCCTTGCTTGACTCAGTCCTTGCCTCAACACTCATTGGCCCCATCTCTAATGATCAAATATTTTTTGTTGAATAAGATGCTTTATTCAAAACATCATAAAAATTTAATTATTAAAAAGAGGTATAATTACCGGTTGTGGCCAAAAGCATAACAACAACGAAGGCGGCTGAAACAAGACGCATTGAACGCTCCATTTGAATCTGCGTGTATGTAAGTATGTGCTTGATCCGCGTGTTTCTGTGTGTGTGCTTGTGTGTGATAAGAGAGATCTTAGACGCTGATAGAAAAAAAAATAACCATGGAAGGCTTTTTATATAGGGGTCTAGCGCATATTAAAGAGGATCTGTCTCCATAAAGCGAGGTAGCTCCACACCCAAAATACAAAGTTGAAATTTCCAACTTAAGAGGCACCATAAACAAAATTTCTATTTTTGATGACTAAGTTCTCCGCCATACATTTTTCTATACATATTAAGGTTTCTTCTTCAAGCACATTTAACTTTTGCTTTTAAAAGAATATTTGGGTTAAGCACATTTGACTTATTATTCACATTTTTATATGTAAATGAAGCGGCATACATACATACATACATACATACATACATACATATATATATATATATATATATCTCACATAAAAGACCATATTTGTATGTTTTTTACACAAGTTTTGGTCTGTCTGTACCAAATTAATCTAAATTATATAGATCAGGATTTGCACATTAGGTGTAGACGAAGATTACGTTGTTTTAGGTAACATGGCTAAGCCTAATAAAAAAGGAAAACTATAAAAATGGCTTGAAAACTTTGAGTTTTAATGATAATGACAAAATAAAGGGTAAGGTGAATAGTACATAATTGACTTTTTAGTGTAAAAATGTAGTTTATTTTTCGTTAAAGTAAACAGTACCGGGAGATTTTCGTTAAAGTTCCCTAATAAAAATGAATATTAAAGTAGAACCTCTAGGAAATGATGATTAATTGTATTTCGTAGGGCATTACAAAGACTTAAATTTGTTGACAAATAAGTAGTTACGCAGTACGACATACTATACAAAGTAACTCACGACGGCGATACTTAACTAATAAGAACATTAAAAACCATAACAGAGATACGATATTAATTAACAACCCGACAATGAATTATTCCAGCTAGTTACACACTAGCACTAAAGTACATGCGTCCATGCACCCCATTACTTATTAAGTGATAAGTGATCAGCTCATCACTAGCTTAGTTAATTAGCTATTTAACTATTTTTAGGCACAAGCATCTGCGACGTAAACCCAAGAACCAGCTACCAGTGAAGCCTTTAGTTTGGCAAACAACTGCAAAGTTACTTTTACTCATGCAATTTCCAGGGAAGCGGTTACTTTGAGATTCGCAGGTCCTACCCTCAACAACTTTCGTCCCTTTAAACAATTATTCCAAACAAAATAAGGTTACTATGCATGCTTATAATCGGAATAATATATATATATTAACGATGAAGTAAGTTAACAAGATCGAGCAAGAAGAAATACTACCGCCGGCGACCAAAAGCAGCAGGAAGAAGCAGATAGTTGGGAGAAAACGCATGGAACGCTTTTTATGTATATATAACAAGTTTACATATAAGATTTCGAACTTAGGGCAACTTAGAATGACACCATTGATATATATCGTTATATATATAAGCTCTTATAAATTCATACCATAGCAATACACCAGGGACGAAATCTGAGTTCTATATGAATTGGGACATCCTAAAAAATAAAGTCATAATTAAAAAGTAAGAATTAACTAACAATGCACATATATTAATCCATAAAATATGTCATACATCATATTATAATATCTCACAACGCATTTCTAAGTTTTGAGCGTTGCTTAATAATTTAATTACCAATACCATCAAATATTTGTTCCTATAAAAATAACCATGTTTTCATTCATCTATTAATTTTCTTATGATTTCTTAATTGATACTTTAAAAATTTCCGAAAATACTTTATCACGTGAAATTATAATATGCAATATGTACAATTTTTTCATAAATAACTGAATTAGGGCATCAGCCCGTTGGGCCTAAGGTGGCTCATATGTTGGCAATACCACACATACTATGTAGAAAAGTGAGAAAAATACGAAAGTATTTTAAAAGTGAGAGAAAAATATGAAAGTATTTTAAGAAAAAAAATTTGGAAGGGTCTTTTAAAGTGTTATCAAGAAAATATCAATCCTTAAGGACAATTTCTTCTAAAATAAAATAAAATAAAAATAAACAATTAATAAGTCTTTGCTTAAAAGTTGCTTAACCAATTTCGAACCTTTTCCTTTTTTTTTTCTTGTGCATCAACCTCACCTTGTCTTACATATATTACTACTGGTTTAAAAGTCAAAAGAACATAATACAACAGAAGGTGTGGATAGAAAAGTACGTCTGAAATCGACAATGCGACTTAAATAATCTTTGTAACACAAATTAAAGTAATGCGTTGAATCCAAGTACACTAAGTGAAAATTTTCAATAAAATGCCTTGTCAAAACGGAAAAAAAATAAATTGTTATTAGCATTTGACGATAATTATCTATCACTCTTTCTTAATTGAAAGTCAATAATCAATAATTATCTATCTATCATTGCGCGAGAAGAAGAAAGTAGCAGCCACTTCGGCCCTTCACAGCAGCGACCTTCCAATCCACAACAATGACTAAGAGGACGAAGAAGGCCGGTATCGTTGGGAAATATGGAACCCGTTACGGTGCTAGTCTGCGTAAGCAGATTAAGAAAATGGAAGTCAGTCAGCACAGCAAGTATTTCTGTGAATTCTGTGGCAAGTATGCTGTGAAGAGAAAGGCTGTTGGAATCTGGGGATGTAAGGACTGCGGAAAAGTTAAGGCGGGCGGTGCCTACACCTTGAACACTGCTAGTGCTGTGACGGTTAGGAGCACCATTAGGAGGCTGAGGGAGCAAACCGAGAGTTAAGCTGCTGTTGGTGGCCTCTACCACTCTATGAGCGTCTTGCAGCTATGGATATCTCAAACAGTTTTGGGGATGGTTCTCCTTTTGTTTGCTTATATTATTTTGAAGAACTCGTTAGATGCATGTTGACTCATTGTAGTGTGTTTAATCTGAGATCTTAGCTTCCACCTTTGAATTCAGAATGCAGTTTAATAGTTAAAAAAAAAAAAAAAAAAAAAAAGTCAATAAACGAAAGAAGAGTTCATGGTGACTGGAATGTTAATAATAACCCTAACGAAAAGCATATAGGATAATAGACGATTAAAAGTACGTAAGGTGCAGTGAAAACACTACACTAGACATATGAATAATGATCTATGCAGGGTCATTCAATTTATTAGCAAAAGCAACCATGTGGATACAGGGTCATATCAATCCATCACATTACACAAGCACGGTCTCTACAGAGATTACATTTCTTTTTAACTAATTAATTAACACTTTTTGGTGCACATGCATGTACGGGTCAAGCCACTACATTTGCCTCTGGTGAATTGCTCCTTTCTGCAGGTGTGTTTACAGTTGTTAGAGGAAAAGCACAACCCCTTGAACAAGGTGCTCGGAACCTCGCAGATTTTTCCCTCAACTGCCTTGTTTGACTCAGTCATTGCCTCAACACTTATTGGCCCCATCTCTAATGATCAAAATTTTGTTGTTGAATAAGATGCTTTATTCGAAACATCATAAAAAATTAATGATAATAAAGGGGTATAATTACCGGTAGCGGCCAAAAGTAGAACAAGAACGCAAACGGCTGAAACAAGACGCATTGAACGCTCCATTTGAATCTGAGTGTATGTGAGTATGTGCTTGATCCGTGTGTTTCTGTGTGTGTGCTTGATTGTGATAAGAGAGATCTTAGCCGCTGATGCAAAGAACAATAACCATGGAAGGCTTTTTATACAGGGGTCTAGCCCATATTAAAAAGGATTGGTCTCCGTAAAGCAAGGTAGCTCCATACCCAAAATACAAAGTTGAAATTTCCAACTTAAGAGGCACCATAAACAAAATTTCTAATTTTGATGACTAAGTTCTCCGCCATACATTTTTCTATGCATACTAGGGTTTCTTTTTCAAGCACATTTAACTTTTGCTTTTAAAAGAATAGTTGGGTTATAAGCACATTTGACTTATTATTCAAATTTTTATATGTAAATGAAGTGGTGTGTGTGTGTGTGTGTATCTCACATAAAAGTCCATATTTCTTATAACAATATAATTGTTTTTTACACAAGTTTTAGTTTGTCTGTACCAAATTAATCTAAATTATATAGATCAGGATTTGCACATTAGGTGTAGACGAAGATTACGTTGCTTTAGGTAACGTGGCTAAGCCTAATAAAAATGGATGCTAAAGTCGAACCCTGAGGAAATGATGATTAATTGTATTTCGTAGGGCATTACAAAGACTTAAATTTGTTGACAAATAAGAAGTTACGCAGTATGACGTATTGTACAAAGTAACCCACAACGGTGATACTTAACAAACATGAACATAAAAAACCATAACAGAGATACGATGTCAATTAATCACCCAACAGTGAGTTATTCCAACTAGTTCCACACTAGCACCAAATTACGTGCATCTATGCACCACTAATAATTAAGTGATAGTGATAAGTGATCAGCTCATCACTAGCTTAATTAATTAGCTAATTCACCATTTTTTTGTGCAAAAGCATCTGCGGCGTAAACCCAAGAACCAGCCACCAGTGAAGTGGTTACTCCAAGACTCGCAAGTCCTACCCTCAGCAATTGTTGTCCCTTTGAACAATTATTCCAAACAAAATAAGGTTACTATGCATGGTTATAAACGGAATAATATATATAGCAGATAGTTGGGAGAAAACGCATGGAACGCTTTTTATGTATATATAACAAGTTTACACTTAAGATTTCGAACTTAGGGTAACTTAGAATGACTATTGATATATATATAAGCTCTTATAAAGTCATACTATAGCAATACATGAGAGACGAAGTTTGAGATCGATTTGACTTAGGACATCCTAAAAATAAAGTCATAAATTAAAAAGCTTAAGAATTAACTAACAAAGCACATATAATAAATCATAAAATATTTCATACAACATAGTACAATATCTCACAACGCATTTTTAAGTTTTGAAAGCGTTGCATAACAATTTCATTACCAATATCATCAAATATCTATTCCTATCAAAATAATCATGTTATCATTCATCCATTAATTTTCTTACGATTTATCATTTGATCATTTAGAAATTTCATAGCCGAAAATACTCTATGACATGAAATTATAATATGCAATATATGTAAAAAAATTCACAAAAAACGAAGTTTGGGCATCAGCTCCTTGGGCCAAGGTGGCTCCGTTCTTGGCAATATTACACATACCATGCAGAAAAGCGAGAGAAAAATATGAAAGTGTTGTAAGAAAGAAAAAAATGTGGAAAAAGTCTTTTAAAATGTTATGAAGAAAATATTAATCTTTAAGGACTATTTCTTCTAAAAAAATTAAAAAAAAACGATGAAGTCTTTGCTTAAAAATTGCTTAAGCAATTTCGAACCTTTTTCTAATTTTTTTTTCTTGTGCATCAACCTCACCTTGTCTTAGATATATTACTACTAGTTTAAAAGTCAAAGAACTTAATACAACCGAAGGTGTCGATAAAAAAATACATCTAAAATCGACAATGCTACTTAAATAGTCTTTGTGACACAAATTAAAGAAATGTGTTGAATCCAAGTACACTACGTGAAATTTTTCAACAAAAATGCCTTTTCAAAACGGAAAAAAATATATTGTTATTAGCATTTGGCGATAATTATCTATCACTCTTTCTTAATTGAAAGTCAATAAATGAAAGTAGAGTCTGTGGTGACTATTTGGAATGTTAATAATAACCCTGAAGAAAAACATACATGATAGGCGATTAAAAGTACATAGGGCGTGGTGAAAACACTACACTAGACATATGAATAATGATCAATGTAGGGTCATTCAATTTATTAGCAAAAGCAACCATGTGAATACAAGGCCATATCAATCCATCGCATTACACAAACATGGTCTCTACACAGATTACATTTCTTTTTAACAAATTAATTAGCACTTTTTGGTGCACATGCATGTACAGGTCAAGCCACTACATTTCCCTCTGGTGAATTGCTCCTTTTTGCAAGTGTGTTTACAATTGTTAGAGGAAAAGCACAACCCCTTGAACAACGTGCTAGGAACCTCGCAAATCTTTCCCTCAACTGCCTTGCTTGACTCAGTCCTAACCTCAACACTCATTGGCCCCATCTCTAAAGATCAAAGTTTTTTGTTGAATAAGATGCTTTATTCGAAACATCATAAAAAATTAATTATTAAAAAGAGGTATAATTACCGGTAGCGGCCAAAAGCAAGACAAGAACGAAAGCGACTGAAACAAGACGCGTTGAATGCTCCATTTGAATGTGTGTATGTGAGTGTGTGCTTGATCCGTGTGTTTCTGTGTGTGTGCTTGTGTTTGATAAGAGAGATCTTAGACGCTGATGCAAAGAATAATAACCAAAGGAAGGCTTATTATATAGGGATCCACTGTAGATTAAAGAGGACCAGTATCAGTAAAGTGAGTTAGTTCCAGAGTCGAAATATAAAGTTGAAATTTCCAACTTAAAAGTCACCATAAACCAAATTCCTATTTTTGTTGACTAAGTTCCCCGCCATACATTTTTCTATGCACATTAGGGTTTCTTTTTCAAGCACTTTTAACTTTTGCTTCACATTTTTATTTGTAAATGAAGCGATATACATACATACATATATATATATATATATATATATATATATCTCACATAAAAGACCATAATTCTTGTAACAATATAATTGTTTTTTACAAAAGTTTTAGGCTGTTTGTACCAAATTAATCTTAATTATATAGATCAGGATTTGCACATTTGGGTACAGAAAGATTATGTTGCTTTAGCTAACTTGGCTAAGCCTAATAAATTGAGTGTTAAAATAGAATCATTGAGGAAATGATGAATACCAGGGATGAAGTCTTATAAATTCATACTATAGCAATACCCAGGGACGAAGTCTTATAGAATCATTATTTGAGGTAAGTTCTTATAAATTCATACTATAGCAATACCCTGGGACGAAGTCCTATAAATCCATCGTTGGCCATACTACACATAGTATGCAGAAAGGTGAAAGAAAAATATGATAGTGTTTTAAGAGCAAGTCCACATCAGCAATAACAATAATAAAAGATATCACTAGTGTTTTGCAACCGAAATGTCAATTTCTATGTGGCATGATATGAAAAGCAGCAGAGGAAGTTGTTGTCAAACTTCAAATCTATTTTTAGTAATTAATAAATACTTTTTATAATTTTAATAGTTATCTTTTGTTTTAAAATACTAATTACAACTATAAAAAGTAAATAATAGTTTAAATTTAACATATCGGTTAGAGAACAAAATTTATAAAAAGATCAATGTGCCACATAAGCCTTCAAATTTAAATTTTGTATTTAAAATTTGGCATCTCCTTTGGAGATGATCTAAGAAAAAAATTGTGGGAGAGTATTTTAAAATGTTATCAAGAAATTTTTATCTTAAAGGACTATTTCTTCTAAAATAAAATAAAAATAAACAATTAATTCTTTGTTTAAAAGTCGCATAAGCAACTTCGTACCTTTTCTTAATTTTTTCTTGTGCATCAACCTCACCTTGTCTTACATATATTATTACTGGTTTAAAAGTCAGAAGATCTTAATACAATAGAAGGTGTGGATAAAAAAGTACAATGTGACTGTGATACAAATTAAAGTAATGTGTTGAATACAAATACACTAAGTGAAATATTTTCAACAAATGCCTTGTCAAAACGGAAAGAAAAAAAGAATCGTTATTAACATTTCATGATAATTATCGTGCACTATTCTTAATTAAAAGTCAATAAAACGAAAGAAGAGTATGTGATGATTATCAAGAGTATTAATAATAACCCTAAAGAAAAACATACAGGATAATAGACGATTAAAAATACGTAAGACATGGTGAAAACACTACAAAAGACATAAGAATAATGATCCATGTAGGGTCATTCAATTTATTAGCAAAAGCAACCCTGTAAATACAGGGTTATATCAATCCATCTCATTACACAAGCACAGTCCCTACACAGATTACATTTCTTTTTAACAAATTAATTAGCACTTTTTGTTGCACATGCACCTACGGCGGAAGCCACGACATTTGCCTCCGGTGAATTGCTCTCTTTTGCAAGTGTGTTTACAGTTGTTAGACGAAAAGCACAACCCCTTGAACTTGCCGCTTGCAGCCTCGCAGGTCCTTTCCTCAACTACCTTGCTTGACTTGCTCCTTGCCTCAACACCCATTGTCCCCATCTCTGAAGATCATTTTTTGTTGTTGAATGAGATGCTTTACTCAAAACATCATAAGAAATTAATTATTAAAAAGAGGCATAATTACCGGTAGCGACCAAAAGCAAGACAAGAACGAAGGAGGCTGAAACAAGACGCATTGAACGCTCCATTTGAATTTGTGTGTATATGAGTGTGTGCTTTGATCTGTGTGTTTGTGCGTGCGTGCTTGTGTGTATGACAGATCTCAGACGCTAATGCAAAGAACAATAACCATGCAAGGCTTATTATAAAGGGAACTAGGACATGTTATAGAGGATCGATCTCCGTAAAGAGAGGTATCCATACCTAAAATAAAAAGTTGAAATTTCTAACTTAAGAGACACCATAAACCAAATTCCTATTTTTGCTGACTACGCCCTCTGCCATACATTTTTCTATGCACGTTAGGGTTTCTTTTCAAACACATTTAACTTTTGCTTTTAAAAGAATGTTTGGGTTTTAAGCACATCTGACATATTATTCACATTTTTATATGTAAATAAAGTGGCATATATATCTCACATAAAAGACCATAGTTCTTATCACAATATAATTGTTTTTCACATGAATTTTAGTCTGTCTATACCAAATTAATCTAAATTATATAGATCAGGATTTGCACGTTTAGTGTAGAGGAAGATTACGTTGCTTTAGGTACGTTGTTTTAGCTAACTCGGTTAAGCCTAATAAAATGAATGATAAAATAAAATCACTGCGGAAATGATGATTAATCGTATTACGTAGGGTATTACAAAGACTTAAATTTGTTGACAAATATAAAACTAGTACGACATTACAAAGTAACTCACGACGGTGGTACTTAACAAACAAGAACATCAAGAACTATAACAAGGTAACGATATTAACAGCCTGACTGTGAGTTGGGTCATTAATTTATTTTAGCTAGTGCCACCCTAGTCCCAAAGTACGTACATCCATGCACGCACTGGTAATTATGTGATAAGCTCATCACTAGCTTAACTAATTGATTTAATTAGCAAATTAACAATGTCTAGTGCAAAAGAATCTACGGCATAGGCCACAACACTGGCCTCCAGGGAAGCCCTCAATTTGGCAAACAGCAACAGAGTTACTTTTACTCACGCAAGTCCCCTTGAAGGGGTTACTCTGAGACTCGCAGGTCCTACCCTCTGCAACCATCGTCCCTTTAAGCAGTTATTCCAAACATATATGGTTAGTATGCTTGGTTAAAATCGTAATAGACTATATTAATGATGAAGTTAATTAAAAAGATCGAGGGAGAACAAATATTACCGGTGGCCACCAAAAGCAACAGGAAGACGAAGGCAGTTGGTATTAACCATAGTCATTAGTGATGACATGGTTACTTAGTAATGAAGAATATAGTTAGTTGAAATGTGTTGGTAGGTTGTCATAAGGATAAGATTGGTTACTATAGTTAGAAGGGTATTATTGTAATTAGGTTATATGGCTATATAAGGGATTATATAGCTATCATTTCCTTAAGTTCTTTTGTATACATTTTCTCCATTTTAATCAATACAATCTTTCTTGTTTTTCTCTCTATCATCTTCATCTTCTTTTGTACCAATTCTTCATCTTTTACAATGTAGTTAATATGGTATCAGAGCCACCAAGGCTCACGCCATGGATCTTGGTGGTTGATTTCCGCTTCTATTTTTCTTCATTACTTTCTTTCATTTCCGCGTATTCATAGTTCTTATCTTTTGTTTGGTCTCTGGATTTTTCTTCTGGGTTTTCTTCTGGGGTCTCTGGCTGCTCGATGGTTCTTTATTCCCTATATCCATGGAGTGGATTCGCGGTAACGAAATCGGCCGGGGAAGCTTCGTCACCATCTACACAGCAAAACCCACCAACCCATATTCTCATCTTCAGCCGCTGGTGGCCGTGAAGGTGTCTACTCTGATTTGCTCAAGAACGAGAAGCAAGTCCTCGACCAAATGGGCTCCTGCCCACAAATCATCCGCTGCTTCGGCGCCGATCACTCAGTCGAGAACGGCGAGAAGTTCTACAACTTGGTTCTTGGTTCTGGAGTACGCCAGCGGTGGCACTCTGGCGGACGCTTGCTGGAATCTGATTCGTATCAGGTGATATTGTTCATATTTTCTGCATCTGGGTTCTTCATTTTCGGAATCGACGATGGGTTCTTCGACACCGACTCGGATTCTCATTCCAGATCCGTTTTGTGGATCTTCATCCCCACCGCCCTCCGCCAACGGCATAGCCACATATGGGTTTCCCGGAGCTTCCTGGTTTGAAGAATCCACAGAGAGATCGAATTTGGGTTTGAGAAAGACGAAGATTTGGTGATTCCCGCCTGGGTTTTGGACGCTCGATTGGAATCCATCACATGGGTTCTCCAGAGAAGAACGGGTCTTGGATTTCATCCTCGAACAGCATATTTGTGCATGACATACTTTGATCGGTTCATTTCCCTGAGAAAAATCCCTGTCGTTCTGGAAATTCTTCAGCTTGCTTCTGCTGTGCATATTGTCCGTGGTAGTTCGTTTCAGTCACCGAGTTGTTCATAACATATGGCGGAGGTGACGAAACAGACGGCGGATTTAGAGGACCGTCGACTCTTTCAGAAATTTCCGAAGAGAAAGCAGGGTCGAAGTTCCGAATCGCATCGAGGAAGGCAGGGTCGAGATTCCTAATCTTATTGAGCATATCGGGGTCGAGTGTCCGAATCCAATCAAGGATTTCACGCTCAAGATCGGACGGCGCAGGTGACGGAACCGACGTCGTCGGATTTAGGGGAACTTCGACGGCTTCAGAAAATTTCGATTTCCGTCCGATTTCAGTTGGCGATTTTGCTGGGAAAGACTGACGAACTCGAGGAGACCACAGTTCCTGTGGCTGCAGCGTGATGGCATATATGATTCAGCAGAGTTTGCTTTCTTTGCACTGTTGATTATCTACTTCTTCATTCATCTTGGTGGTGTTTTTCAGAGCAGTTTTCTGAATTCGATTTTCTGTGATTTTGATTCGTGCTCTGTTTTCTGGTATGGCAGAACGTTTAGACTATGTGCAGCCTAAGTGTTTGACGAATTGCCCATATTTTCTTCCTCTGGATACTTTTCTCGAATTTGATTTGGGATTTTGGTTATGTGTTTTTTCTGAATTGGTAACTGAATTCTGGTATATGGGTTGTGCGATAGATCATCGAAGTGTTGATAGCAGTCATTTGGAATTGTTTGGTGATCTGCAACGCTTATTTCTTGAAGCTGTGGTCTTTGATGTCCTTTCGAGGTTTAATTGAAGTGAAGCTGTGGTCTTGATGTGTTGATCTCTGCAAGTATTAGTTTTCTTGTCAATTTAAAGAAGAAAGTGTCATTCTTTCTATGAATCTTGGAGTTTCATTCTCCTAAGTTGCAGTATGATTGGAGTTTCATTCTCCTAAGTTGCAGTATGATTGGAGTTTCATTCTCCTAAGTTGCAGTATGATTTGTGTTCATGGAGTGTCAGTCTCCTTATTTGGTATTTTTAGTAGAAGTGTGAGATTTGTGTTGTGCTTTGGAGTGTCATTCTCCTTGGCTGATTTGGTTTCTTGGAGTGTCATTCTCCTTGGTAGATTTAGTTTCTTGGAGTGTCATTCTCCATGGTAGTTTAGTTTCTTGGGAGTGTCATTCTCCTTGGTAGATTTAGTTTCTTGGCAGTGTCACCTATGGATTCTCAGTTCACAGTCGAAAATTTGTTGGGTATGTTCAGACCAAGACCACGAAGCACATCTCTTTCTCCTGCAACCATCATGTACTTTGGAACATCTTGTGCCATCACAGCACCACCACCAATAAATGAGAAATAGCCAACATGGCAGAATTGATGAACGACAACAGCCCCTGCAGCCATCTTGGTCTTGCCGTTCCATATCAGTTTCAGCGTTCTAGCTCGTTCAACCTTCACTTGGCTACACCAAGTTCAGTTTGAGGGGGGAGTATTAACCATAGTCATTAGTGATGACATGGTTACTTAGTAATGAAGAATATAGTTAGTTGAAATGTGTTGGTAGGTTGTCATAAGGATAAGATTGGTTACTATAGTTAGAAGGGTATTATTGTAATTAGGTTATATGGCTATATAAGGATTATATAGCTATCATTTCCTTAAGTTCTTTTGTATACATTTTCTCCATTTTAATCAATACAATCTTTCTTGTTTTTCTCTCTATCATCTTCATCTTCTTTTGTACCAATTCTTCATCTTTTACAATGTAGTTAATAGTTGGTATTAAGATTGAAGAAAGCTTGATGAATGGTGAAGGATTTGTTTCAGAAAATACAGAGAGAGAAAAGAGAGAGGGCTCGAGAGTTTGATGAAATTAATTGCTTTTCTTAATTGTCAAGTAATGTTTACAATGGTAGTTTATATATATAACTATCGTACTTACAAAGGTTGTAATGAAAGCTTTACTATTGGATTATATTCTCACCTGCTTATAACAACTTTTATAACTGCTCTTCTAATAACTCACAACTTCATATAACTACCTATCTCATCTATTGACAAGTGACGCTAGTTTGACCCTTGATCTCTTCTTGACTTGGATCCTTGATTCTCTTTTCTTCATCATTATGATTACAGTTGGGAGAAGACGCATAGAACGCTCCATCTTAATTTCTATTTATCTGTAATTGTAACCCAGCAGCCTTTTTATAGACTGGAGAGTCTGGAGAAGATAACAAAAGTCCATGTGCCATGCATAGTAATATTATTGATATTAGAGGGAGAAGCCTTCAAATAAACGAAGAAAATGAAAGAAAGAGAAACGATAGGAGCCATGCAGATTTCTGTGCTCAAACGAATGGGTGAGATCAGTTCTTGCAGCAGTGAATTGTTTTTCACTGTCAACCTTTTTTGGAGAATGTGAAGGTAAAGAGTCGTTAAAGAAGAAATCTTGTAAGGAACTCCTTACAAGAAGTTTTTATATTACCAATTGGTTTTATAGTAAAACTTCAACTTTTACGTTGATTCATGTGTGAAGCTCAATGTCCACACGTGTATCGTTTCCTAGTTCGTGTTATTCACGTATTTGGCTTAAAAATTCGACATGAAGGCATGTGAAGTAGAAACTTTACGGTCTCAATATTGTGAATTGATTTTAGCACCGACGTCGTACCTGTCGTCGCAGGCGCCACGCGCCGGTCGTCGGGAAGTTTGACTCAGGGAAACGGAATATACCTGACTTGGAAGGATAATGCCGTTAAATCTAAGGGCGTCACCACTGTAGCCGTCAAGTCTAACGACGACCGCCATTGACCGTCGCTTGCTTGCGCTGGAACCTCACCGGAAATTGCAGAAAAGCCCAGATTGTCACCAAGCTCGGATTTAACTCGTTTTCGAGTCATCAACCCAAATTTAGTATAAAACCACTCCTAAAACGTGCAAGAGCTTACCTTTAACGATTTCAGGTAGAATGGAGTTCGAATCCACCTCGGATTCGCCAGATTTTCTTCGAATGTACTCACCGGATTCTGGAAAACCAACAGGATCCATGCAGGGTTTAGAACCACCAGAATTTAACTCAGAACCTCATTACTTCCTTCCCAGATTACAACAACTCAACCCAACAAGAAAAGCACCCCCATCTGGCTTCGAACTCAACGGTTCTCACCGGAGTTCGTCGCCGGAACTGGACATGGATGCACAGAGGATGGCAGGGGTTAAAAACCCTTCATTCGAATTCTAATTTCACCAAACCACACCACAGAACACAGAATCAATCAAGTTCATGAGGAATGGAGCTAGGAACCTCCCCTGAGTTAGAATAGGAACTCGGAGCTCCTGGGTTCTTCAGTTCAGTCCTCTCCCAGCCACCGATCACACATGCAAGGGCGTCATCGTGATCCTCATGTCACGAGGATGCAAAAAATGGTAGTTTGGGGTTAGATTATTTAAAGGGGAATGGTGGTTGTGGGTGAGTTAGAGAGAGTCAGGGTGAGTTGCATAGAGATTGAGCGTAGAGAGGAGGGTGATTGAAAATGAGGGGAAAGAGAGGGACCGACAGGGTTAAATCCCACTTAATAATTTCCTAAGTGAATTCACAAAAGTGCCCTCCATTACTTTAAATTTTACATTTTAACATTCGAGACTACGATTTTAATTCCATCTTTGCCTACACAATTATGAGTACGAGAACAATTTAAGAAGGGATATGATAGCCACACATTCCATTTTACTGCTCATACATTTTTTTAATTTTCGACATTCGGATCAGATGAATTGAAGAAGATCAACGGACAGAAATTATCAAGGGTGTGATAGAAGTAAAATAGGGTATGTGGATAGTACACCCCTTTAAGAAACTAAGAAAATATGAGAAGTTGATATTTAAGCTCAAGGGTCAATAATTACTCAAGACACTCAATGAAGGGTATTTTGATCATTTCACATTATTCGGAAACAATAACAATATTTTAAGTTACAGGTTGTACATTATTTTAATTATAAAATTTCGAAGCATGTAGAATTAGTATAAAAGCTTTGTGGGAACACGTAAAATTAACCTTTTTCTAATTTCATCCCTATAGAGATCATGTGGCAGACAAATGACCTTTGCTCGTTCTTATATAATAAGGTCAAACTAATGTCCTTGCATCTACATGAATGTGGCACCATATCTCAATTAAAAAGACCAATCGCTAAAGTACAATGGTTGAGAAGAACATTTATTGCATCGCAAAAGGTAGTGTATTAGAAAGACATTGTTGAGAAAAAATGAAAGCTTACATAAGATAAACCCTAACTATATATACGAAATTACAAAACGGCTCACGCAGGTGGTACTTAACAAACAAGAACACAAGAAAAATAATAAACCAACTGTGAAATATTGTGTTATTAATTTATTCTAGTAGCACACAAGCATGCATGTACGTACGTAGGTATTCATGCACGGAAAGATAATTAAGCGATTATTAATCTTAATTCCCTCACATGTCACACATATATATATCTTGATTCCCTCTCCTTGTTAATTAGTAGCTAATTAATTAACAATGTTTAGTGCAGAAGCATCTGCGGCGAAAGCCACGACAATGGCCTCCACGGAAGCCCTCAGTCTGGCAAACAGTTGCACAGTTACTTTTACTCACGCAGCTTCCCTTGAACCGGTGGCTCTGAGAGTCACAGGTCCTACCCTCTGCAACCATTGGTCCCATCATCCCTGCCAATTATATACATTCCAAACATATATGAGTGATCTGTATATTTTCTTGGGCAGCAATTACAATATTAACACGAAGCAAGTTAGCTATGGGAGAATATGTAAATTTATGTTACCGGTAGCCACCAAAAGAAGGAAGAGGAAGGCAGTTGAAAATAAACGCATGGACCGCTCCATCTTTCTATATGAATTTTGATTTTTTGTATGTAAGAGGACTCAGGGGGAGGAAGAGAGAGACCTGCAGTTGATGTAAATATTAGTCAACATGCAAGTCCTTATATAGAGAGCTACCAGTACCAGATCGGTGCCATGCCATTGAGAACAACACGAGAAAATTAAAGGTTACTAATTAAAATATAGTGTTCTGTATGAATGAGTCATTGCGAGTGAGGGCGCACTAGTGTTGAAAGTTGAAACAGTGATTTCATTGTCTATCTATGTGCTTCTTGTCCACATATCATGTCGACAATCCAAGCTCTATTGAGCTGTCAAACATCTTCTTTTCTTCGCCACTCCACTTTACTTCACTGTATCGGAATCGATCTCTTTAAATTCAAAGATTATTGAAGAATTAATCTGGCAAATCATTTATAAAAAGGACACGTGGAATGATCACTTTGTTCATGGGAATATTTTTTGCCCACCAAATTTAAAATTTAAACTCGTCTATGGTAATAAATAGAGTGCTGAACATTACCACCACTTGAAGGCGGTGAGCAAAAATGCACTAGTTGTTCACACTTTATAGTCACACTATCCCAACCCATCGAAATGAGGTTAGAAAATTAAGCATAAAGCTTAAAGAATATTCAATTATTAGACTAATTGAACAAGGTCAGTTTCAGAAAAACCACCCAGCTTGGAAACTAAGGACTGTCATCCATCTTTTATATGCAGGTAGGCATTCTCCTTGTCCTCTAATTAACAAGGAAAACAACATTGACACGAAAATATAGAAATAATGTGAAGGGGAGTTTCGACAAACACCACCAAATCTAGCTTTTAAAAGAAAAGATATATCGTAGCAATGATGTAAAGTAACCAAAACGAAATAGATACGCATCTGTCTCACGAAAAAAAGATATAGTGCAGCTTTCTTCCCATGTGATGGAACCCTTACTACACGAAAAATATTATATACATTGTCGTTTGACCCTATAAACTATTACTCTTGTAGAAGTTGACCCACTGAACTATTTTTTTGATAAGTTAACCATCTAAATTATTTGAAACTTGCCAATTAATCCCTCATCCTCAAATTCGATGAAATTTCATCTACTTTACCATAAGATATAGTGGCACAATGTTATCTTCATGACTAAATCACATTCTGGTCACGTGTCAATATTTCATGGCAAAATAAATGAAATTACATCGAATTTCACGATGAAAGGTTTAATTAGCTAAATTCAAATAATTCAAAGAATTAATTTACCAAAAAATTATTTTAAAAGGTCAATTTTATCTCGAATAATAATTCATAGTAAAAGCACAGTTTACTCAAAAATGTTTTCGCTGTGTCGGCACCGAGTTTTCAAACTTTTTGAATTACTTGCATGTAGTTACTGTTGAAATGGTTAACTCCTTTAACCAATTATCTGCTTTCTTTTCCTTTTTAATACATACAACCATACTCCAGTTCAAGTTCATTTCTTATTTAGGTTTGGGGGAAAATAATAGGAAGGTAATAGGAAAGGGGCATTGATCATAGTCCACGGTCCATTCCGTGAGAAAATTGCTTATATCATCTGGTTTAAAATTACCAGTGCTTTTGGGAAGCACTTCAACTGGTAATAAAAAGTGTTTCTAACAAATGCGCTTACAACAAGTGCTTTCTAGAGAAGCGCTTAGGCATAAACAAGTGTGGAGTGTAGACAGGTAGCATGCCCTTGCATGAGTATATACATAATAAATAGCACACAGAAAAATCTGTATCCCCAACTCCCCCCATCCAGGAAACAAGACCTACCTAGTAGGTCCTGAAAACAAAAGTATAAACAAAATGACAACCCGAAAATTCTTCATCAGGCACAATCGTAACAGTTGGGAGACGCGTAAGGCAGCCTACCGAGCATGAATTTGTCCATTCATTCCCAAGTAACCGAGACCATAGAGTTGGCCAGACCCGATTCTTCAAAAGTAGATTGACAATCATAATCCAGATTCTTTGAAGCTCCTGGGATTGCCTGTGTCAACTGAAATGGCCTTGCCTCGGCTTCCTTTAGTTGGGAATAGCAGAATGACCACAACAGCTGCAAAACAAACAGTTCAAATTTACCAACCATAGGAAGGGAGGTCAAGCATAAATATTAACTTTCTGCATAAAAATCCAAAATTCTCTCACTTCTCACCTGAATTGGATCAATACGAAGGAAGTTCCGCTGGACCCTGCGACCGTCTGGAAGACGGACTCCAACTCTGCATAGGAGGTTCCGGTCACCCTTGGGTTCTTCAGGCAAAGGTGGGTATGTAGGCATCTTGATTGAGCTAGTTTCTTCCTCCTTGTCAGTGATGATTTCATCTTTGTCTTTGGATATTGTTCCACTGGTCTCCTTCATGCCTTCCATGGAAGCTGCCAATGCGCGCTGCATTTCCTCATCTTCTTCATTAGTTTCCTCTGCAACTGAAGCATCTTAAGTCATACATGTAGTTCGTCTAAGAAAAGAAAAGGGGAAAGGAAAATATATCCAAAATACAAATCAATCTGCTGCTACCAAGTCAATATGGTATTGTCAAGGCTTAAGAACTTAGCAATAATAGCGGTCAGGTTCAAGAATTTACTGAAATCACTTCCACTACGGGAGTAAAAGCACACACTGATCTTGGTTTCTTCTGTGTATATCAACTTTGAGTTCATATCACCCTTCACACAGGGATTCTTTTTCCTTACTTCTCCCACACCCCCAAGCCCACTTTGTTAAGTTGGAACAAGGAAGTGATCCATTCAAAAGGTTCAACCAAGTGATAATACATGAGCTGTAATTTGGAAAATAATCGAAGCACAACAGACTCCATGAATAAAAAAGTTCACTGCAATGTAGTGGAGCAGAAGTTATTAAGAATCCCAAACATACCTTTAGTTTTTTGTGGATGAGCAGTTTCTCTTGGGCGTTTATTGGACAAAGTTACATGATGATCCCTGGGGCCACTATCCAAGAAGAGTAGTAGATCCTACAGTGGCAAGGATGGTTTCATACCAAAACTTAACTTCAAAGTAAAATTTGACCACAGTATGAAACGGTTTCTTAGGCACATGAACAAGATAGAACTTAATACTCAACTGTGAAAATACAATGTGTACCATGACAATTACCTCTAGAAAACGATCCGGGTGAACCATTCCATTCCATGAACGCATTTTTTGTCCAGTAATTGGGTCAATAAGGAGCACTACAGGCATAGATTCCAACTTGTAGTATGTGCAAACCTTCTTGCCTTCAGTTGTATCATCATAGGTCTGAATTTTCAAACCAACATTATATGGGTGAAACACAAAAACAATTAATTTTGTCAGAATCATAAAGATGATGCAAAAGTTCATGCACATGTCTGTTAAACAATTAGGAGGCAAAACCCTCACAAAGATACAATTAATCAAACTTGAGACACAATTAACAGTACCTCAAAGGTATGGTCAAGATGAGATCATGAGATACAACGAAACGCAACAAATTTATACATAACCTCCGTAAGTCTAAGTTCCAATAAGAGATCCTAAGACTATTGTTCTAAAGGTCAACCTCAGTCAAACTTTTGGTTCAAAGACAACAACATAATATAATCCTAACAAAAATTGAAACCATCAAGGCTGCCTTGGGCAAAACTTACTTGCTTTTACTATGCTACAAAGGGAGCATGGTAATTTATATGTAATAACATCCAGTCACATACATGTTGACTTTATTTCTTTTAAAAACGAAACCACACTAATGCATATAAATATATATTAAATGGTATATATTGAGTAAATGTGCATATGTATCAACAGCCTCCCATTATAACCATAGAATAAAGTATGTAGGAAAAATAAGCCCAAAATAAGTAAAAAGGACTTCTCAAAATTAAAGACCATCAGCCGTGCACTTGTATTGCGAATGTAAATATAATAGAACAGCCTGAAAACAAAATTTGAATTTTATTTAATACAAAGAAAGAATAACTAAAGCATGGAACTAACCTGCCAGAAGATAAAATTAGTAATAATGGTTTGAGAGACAGCTTCATTGGCCCAGGTATCTCGATTAAGCTGCACAAAGAAACACACACATGCCAAAAGTGAACCCACATGCATAGAACAACGAAACCAAAAAACCAAAAAACCAAAATAAAATAAACCAGAGAGCAAACACTACCATATGCGAGCTGAACTCTTTAGTGGATTGCAAGTTCACCAGTAGCCATTTGTCCTGGACAGAAGCAGCACTTTTTGCCTGCATTAGTTAAAAAAATTAAATTAAATTATGTTCCATCAACAGTTACGAAATGCTAAATGATAATAATTCACTCAACATGTCCCTTTATGAATTTGGATTCTTTCTATGCTTATAATTTGGTAGAACAAATCAGAAAGGCTTTGAAAAGAGGGTTACAGCTGCAAAAATATGATCATATCTGATATATGTAATTTATTCAAATAAGATCAAAGGAAGAGCCTAAAAAATAAGGGATACTCCCACAAAGCCCTTCCCAGCAACCTGCAACACCAATACTGAATATACCATTCAAGTTCAACTTCTACAACATACACACTACTAAAAAATTAACATAACATCAGAAGACCCTACCTTTTCAAAGGAACCCTGGAACAGTATCTTAAATGGAGGACGATATAAGGATGCAAGATTCTCTTGAGTAGCATTTTCTGAGGATGTAGCACCTTGGTCTGATTCCCATACCCCAGGACCCTGTTCATGTTGTGACAATCTAGCCCTTGGTGCTCTATATGAGAATGAAAAAAATAAAAAATAAACGTCACCGTTTAATAGAAAAAATCACGATTGTACGTCACCATCTGACTTGAGTACACAAATGAAAAGTGAATTAAGAAATGATAAAGAAACTAAAACATATTCCACAATCTATGCTACCTTGTAGGTTGTCGAGAAAATAGAAAGGAAATTAATTGCACAAAAGTAATAGGAAAGTTCTAAAAATATCTGAAACGCGGTACACAAAGCTCTTCAATTAAAATGAAATGAATAATTAGTTACAGTCCTGGCCACGTTTCATTTCTCAAACTCCATGTTCCCACATGGCATGCCAATCGCTAAAAGAATGAAGAAAGAACAATGAAATACCATGTGACTTCCCATAACACATAATGCAATGCCTAACGAGTATAACCATAATGCATTAATACAGTTGTTGAGTAGATGCAAATCACAGTTCAAAGATCTTGAATTTAAAGACGACAGATCACTTCCACTATAATATCAAATATACCATCCACTTAAGAAGCCTTGCAACAGAAGAAGTAATACAACTACAACCAACCAAAATTAAGTGAAAAGCTTAATAGTTCACAAGACAAAGCTAGAAATGGAGTGATAAAACATACCCATAGAGTGCCATATCGTCATAAAGAACGTCCCTTATAACAGGCATAGGCGCGCGCACCTCATCCTCACTGAATTGTCCCACATTCTCATTCGCCCCAGGAAGTGCCACATTTTCATTTACACTGCCACAAACCCAATGTCAAACAAGAAAAAACAAAAAAAACAAAAAAACACACCAAAAAGACATAAACAACTAAAGAATATGAAATACCCAGAAGCTTGATCGGCCAACCGATCAATATTTTCAGTCGGTAGTGGCGCCGCCTCGGCCATTATCCCAGCTTCATTACCCACATAAAATAGCTGAATTGCTTCCTCAAGCTTCCACCCAGTGGCCTGTTTACATAAAAATTGAAGCTTTCAACATCCACGCATTGTACAAAGTCTAAAGTCATCACCTTTCAATCAAATGAGCACCCAAATCTACTAATCCAACTCACTTTCCTGTTCCCAAAGAGCAAAACCACAACCCCCAACACACAAAAAGATCAATGCGATGCGTTTTGGGTACCAAATGAGAGATTGAAAGTTACCTGCAGAAACTGCCGGGCAGTATCGGCGGTCTGTCCGACGGCGATCTCCAAAAACGAAGACACCAGGCTCTGCTGGTCATTTGCTGACATCACACCCTCCATCTCTCCCGCTTGCTCGCTCTACAAACAACCACAACAACAGGATTCAAATTTCCATCTTTACTTGCTTCGATAGCAACTGGATTTTAAATTTTCATTTGGAAATTCTACGGTTGTGAGCAACACGAAACGTACCGATTTAGGAAAACCTTGGGATTTTGACAATGGAATTTGTTCTTCTGAGATTTTGTTTTTCTATTTTATTATTATTTTTTTTAATAAATAGGCAACTTTCATTTTTATTTTTATCGGAAAATTGTAATTACGATTTTAGACAGACTTGGCAGCGGTATTTGTGTAGATATAGCCGAACTTGAAGGGTGTTCTTTGGGTAGTCCAGGAGAATTGTGGGCTCATCGGTTTGGACAGTCAGTGGTATCTGAGACGAGGCCCAAAGTTAGATACTGACTAATGGTCTTGATGAAGAGTTGAACTCAAAAACAGTGGGTTTGTACATGAGTATTACTTTAGTGTTTACCATATGAGAGTGAAAACACGAGTATGATTCACACAATATCATGACTTCAAAGTCCTTATTTTGGACAAATTGGACACTAGGTAGGGGTGATATTTTGATTCTTGTAATCAACCCCTCAAAAGGTTTATTTTTAGGAAAACTAATGAAAAAAGTTTGAAAACTTTGAGTTTTAATAATAAGAACAAAATAAAGGGTAAAGTGAATTGTACCATGATTGACTTTTTAGTGTAAAAATATGGTTTTTCGTTAAAGTGAACAATACCATGAGTTTTTCGTTAAAGTTCCTTTCATTTTTTTCTAACTACGAATTAGTAAACTGTAAACATGTCATGCATAAGTTTTAGAGAGCAAAACAAAATATTTAGGCTATATCCTAGAAAAGTTAAGAGAACTTTAACGAAAAGCTCTATGTACTGTTTATTTTAACGAAAAATTACATTTTTACACTAAAAAGTCAATCCTAGTACTATTCACTTTACCATTTATTTTGTCATTATAGTTAAAACTCAAAGTTTTCAAGTTCTTTTCGTTAGTTTTTCTTTAATGTATGTAATGGTGATGTGTGGATGGGATGTTGTGACATGAGCGCACAAAATTTTCACCGTCCAATTAATGGTGATTTGATCCAATAGTACGTTTCCCGTACTGGCGAAAGGTCAAGTGCTCCTAGGTATGTAGATTTACTCCGAACCAATCTTATGCATTTGTATTGGTGTGCCCAAGTGTTTGTCAATGCCTAATTCATCCTTTTGGCTTTTAACCACAACCACTCGTTTCAATGTGCATGCTTATTAGTTTTTTATCGGATGATCAAAAACGATTACAAAGGTTTTCATATAAGTAGGTCTGGTAAACGGGATGTGTTTGTCATTTTCGTATCATACTTCTTATATTAAGGGGTTGTGTTATGTTAAACTCATTATCTTAATGGGTTCTTAACAGATGACCCGATAAATATCCTATTTGTTAACGAATCGTGTCGATTCATCTCAGATTAATGGTTATGTAAGAAATTGTCACTTCTAATGTTTGAATCTTGCAAACTATACCTTATTGGGTTCTTAATGGGTGATTCGATAAGAACCCGACTCATTAATGGATTCTTAACAAGTGACTCAATAACAACCTAGCTCGTTAACAGGTTGACCCGAAAACCTGTTATTTTCTATTGTTTTTGTATCGAGTCAATGAATCGTGTAAGAAATTGTCAAGTTTATATGGCAATACATTTTTTAACAACATTGATCTGAAGATAAACAAACATTTCAGAGAAACTCCTATACAATCGTCACAAGTACAAGCACAAGCGCAACAAGTATACGTCTATAACAACGGCGGTAGAAGCAACAGAACACTGAGATTTTGAAATCAAAATAAATAGTTGATGTTTGTGAAGTCACTATCAAAATGCTGTTAAAGGAATTTGGAAATCACATACACCAAGTAAAATGACTTTCTAATGTAACTGTGTTTAGTGTGTAATTAGTCCTTAACATATTAAAGATGTCAAAATGTATTATTTAATCTCATGTGAGGTTTGCTAGCTAGAGCTACCTACATCTAGTAAAGAAAAAAGGGGCACCACTAAACCAAAAAAATTAATACTTAACCATATATTATTCAACCTTTTGCTTCTTTGCAAATTCTTTAATCACAGATTATATAAAAAATATAATCTAGGTCCTTTTTATTTCATTTAATTAAAGGTCGCGTGCTATTAAACCAAATTAATTAGTTTGTCCCACCCAATCTAATTTTTTTTCAAAAGTAGGAGACTCGTGCTCTTCAAGAACGCGTGTCGAACAACCTTTGCCATGGATGGAGCTTTCTCACAGGAAAATAATTGGAAAATGTCTAAGAAAGTTAGAAAAACGACAATGGCTACCACTATATATGCATGCTTAATGGACCTGTTATCTTTAATTATTTGGGTTTTAGGCACTTTTTCACCATATGTGTCCAATTCGCCTAACTTTGGGGTGTGTAGATTTATATTCATCTTATGGGAACAATTTGCTAACTAATTACGTACACTGTGCTATATATGTACTTGATACTTGGCAGGATCCGAAACAAATCTCTCCAACATTGGCGGAATCTTACGGTTGGAGTTGGATGTTGTTGATCAAAAAGTAATAAAGCGCCATGTTTTTTTTTAATTTATTTTAGGAAAAATTAGGATCCGGTCCATAGTTTTTAGGATTCATTGATTAAGACCTTATTAGTTCTCAAATTTTGATTCAAGTCCTTAGCATTAATGTGATAATGAATTTATATGTTTATTATATAATTTTTTAATATAAAAATTAGTAATTAATTTAGGGTTTAATACTCACACCTCTATTAAACTTCTAATTAATTTTTAATTCAAACATTTCCAAAATAATAAAAAATTAAATTAAATTAAGTTTGTACCTATTAGTTTTTTTTTATATATATATAAAGATTCTCAATTTTTTAATCTTAAATGTACCCATTCATATAATTTTTCAATTTTTTTAATCTTAAATGTACCCATTCTCAAATATATCAATTTGTTATATGTAAAATGTACCCTTTTTTTAATATAAAATCCATTCAAATTTTTTACTCCATGTTTAAACTTATATGGGTACATTCTTTTTCATTGATTTGAGAATGTATCCATGTTTTGGTACAATAACTTTTTTTGTTAATTTTGGTTAATGTACCCAGACATATATGTACACACACACACACACACAATATAATAGAGAGTATAATTTATATTTTATTATTTTTAATCCCATAAATTATAGGTTTTATTTAAAATCTCATTAATATAAACAATTACAAATTTCAATTTTTAATTTTTAATTTTTAATTAAAAAAATATAGTAACTTACATTATTACATTAATGTCAGGGACCTCAATCAAAAACTAAAAACTAACAAGGTTTCAATCAAAGAATATTGATAGCTAGGGACCGCATCTAAAGTGTCCTTTATTTTATTTAGAAGATGGTGTAAGGTTCGAAATTATTATAATAATTTAGATAAAAAAAATTTCGAATCCAAGACACAAAAGAATTTTGAACATATAATCCAACAATTTCTGAAATGATAATCTATAATGGTTCAATCTATAGGTAGCTTAGCTCAACTTCCATCACCAACAGTGCACAGTCCTAACCATACGCTGCTAATTAATTATATGGATTTTCTCGTAAGGCACCTTTTTAAATTTTTCCTTATTCCTAATATAAGTGGCCATTTTTGTTTGGTTGGTTTTGCCATCAGGTCTAAAGCCACCAAGGTTTTATATATTCACCACAAAGTTAGCCAACTTTCTTGCTCCACTAAATCAAAATGAAATATTTAATTGCGTGCAGGTTTTTTTTAGGGGAGGTACCGAGCAGATTACCATTGGAAAAATATGCGCATGAAATCTTGATCATTGGCCTGAAAGTAGTGAAGTCAATCTATTCCAAATAAATTAACGTCAGATGAAACAATTGAGCAAGTTCAAGATGAATATGGAGGAAACCTAGTGCATGCATGTTCACTTTAATTAGTTTGTATTTCTTTTTCTTTCCTTTTTTCTTTGTATGTTGGTACATGTATGAAAATTCCAAGGAATCTATATGTTGGTGTGTTGGAATTTTCGGAGGCAAAAAATAATCATTATTCCCATAGTTTGTGTCGTTTCACAAAAAACCATTGGAAGGAAAGTTAGCAATACTTAATCTCATAATTTGTGTGCATATCTGCAAGTGCAACGACTAATAACAAAATATCGTGAGAGATTTCAGGGACATGGAGGGATAGCTTTGATATGACACTTGGTTTGTGTGAAATAGATAGAACAAAGAGGATCCAAAGTTAGAGATGGCTCACTGCAAAAAAAAATATCCACTAGATATTGATTTTGTAATTGGCTCTATTTATAATTTTGAAGATAAAAGACTCTGGTTGCATTCAAGGATAGAGACAGCTAAAGTCCACGTAGTTGTTCTAACTGAAGTTTTGTGTAGACACTACTATAAAAAACACTTTGCGCGACAAAATATGATTTCGTCGCTCAAAACCTTGCAAGACGAAATTTTTGTCACGCATGATTGGTTGCACAAAGCTCGTTACCAGTGGCGAAGTTAGGATTTGAGGAGGGGAGGGGCGAAATTCAAAAGAGTGCAAGATTCAATCGAAGCGGTTGCTTTCACATTGGAGAGTGCAAAGTTTTGAGTCAATATTCATAGTAGAAAATAGTCTCTCCACCAAAGCAGTTGTAAACAATAATATCAAAGCCAATGTAAGAAGCTTAAATTGGTTAGCATTATATCCTCAAAAATATTAGGCGCTAGTCAAATAGCGAACTGGGACCTAGCAGCTAGGTGCCCAGGCAAGATCTAGGCAAGAGCCTAGATGGATTTAAATTATCATAAAATAAGCATTAAACAATATTTACATTGTTTTTAAATAGTAATACAATATTTATAAATAATGTTAAAGTTTAAGAGAAAATAAAAATACATACAAGAATTTAAAAAAAAAAAAAAGAGAGGAAAGAAATGGGTTAATAAACCACAATATTTTAAGAGGGATAATACTTGGGTCCTTACTGGGAAGGACCCAATATACTGAAATTACATGTGGCCCAATCACATAAAATCTTGTGTCATTTAAAGTTCCCTCTATACCTATAACCAAACACCCAACTTTAAGATTGCTCCTGTAACCAAACAATCAATCTCTCTCCTCTCTCCTCCTGTGCTCATGCCGCAGATCCCGTTGCATCAAATCCAACCCGAATTTCTCAGTCAATCTCTCTCCTCCGTCGAACTGAATCCTGCCCACTCATACCCAACCTTCTCTTTCACCATGGCAGCAGTTACGCACCTGCTCATTCGTTGGTCCCAACTTGGCGCCGCTTCTTCCTCCCTTCCCTGTGTCATCAATTCCGACGAGAGCGGAGGGGCTGAACCAACGTTCCTAGGCGTGTTTTCCGGCGAGGGGAGTGGCGGCCGCCACTCCTCGCCCTCACGTAGCTTCGCCACTGCTCGTTACGATAGGGTTTGCGCAACGAAATATTTCGTCGCGCAAAGTTTTTGGTTTTTTACTTTTGGGGTTTTTGAACTTTAATCCTTGAAGAAGATTAATATTCAATAAAAACCTGGTGTTAGATTGGATATTGATTTTAGTCCTCTTATGTGTACTTAATTCAAATTTATATTATATTTTTGTTTTAATATTTAATAGATATCTTATTTAATGTTATTACATTAAAATTAAAATTATTTATTAGTATACACATTTTAATTCATTATATTTATTTTACTTCATCTAATTAGTGTACCTAAATGTTCGTATCATAATATATTTTACTAAATTAGTGTACCGAAATGTCCGTACCAAAATATATGATACTAAACTAGTGTACCAAAATGTTGGTACCTAAATATATTATAATAAATTAGTGTACTGAAATGTCCGTACCTAAACATATTATACTAACCTAGTGTATCGAAATGTTTGTACCTAAATATATTGTAATGAATTAGTGGCACACAAGAAAATATGTAAAAACATGAGTACCAAAAAATCTTTACAAAAAATTTTCTTATACAAGATACTTACCATAATGAGAATTAAAATTTATAATATTTTCATAAAATTATAAATAATAAAGAAAGACATTTAATATGCTGTCATTAAATAGAGTCTAGGGAATAAAATCAATTTTTAATCTTGTATAAGACATTTTTCTAAACTTCATCTTATTTAAGGATTAAATTTTTTTTTATTTAATTAAATTAATTTAATATTTTGCGCGACGAAATTAACTGTTTGCGAGACGAAATATTTTGTTGCGCAAGGTATTTTATTTTTGTTTTATTATTTCTCTTATTTTAATTTAATTATAATTATTTGCGTGATGAAATATTTGGTAGCATAAGATTATTTTACTTTTTTAATTTAAATGAATTGTATCTTTATTTTTTTAATTACTTTAATTTAAATTGACATATTCCAAATAAAACTACATATGAAAAATAGTGATCAAATTATCCATAATATACATTAGGGTAAATTACATAAAACTACCTAAACTATTGAGCGAGTCATAGTGTCATACCCTATCTTTAAAATATTTCAATGTCATACCTCATCTTACGAATTTGTTACAATTTCATTCATTCCATCAGTTTATCTGTCAATTCTTTCGTTAAATAGTGATGTGGCTTGAAACCGGGCCCACTCTTTATTAAAAATTAATTAAATATTAAAAACTAAAAAAAATAAAATCATTTATTTTGCATGGGGACCCACTCTTTATCCCGCTCACTCTTCTTCCTCGCTCCCGTCTTCCCCAACCCAATACCAAATCCAGAAAAGTTCTGGATCTGAGAAACAAAAGCTGGTTAAACGCGGTGAATATCTCGATCTCCACGCTCTTCAATGGCGAACGAATCCTATATGACCACGTGTTCTCATCCTTTGCCTCGATTCGCAAGTCCTGCTTCATGGACATTTATCGCGAGGCGACAACTTTGCTTTTCGGCTTCCTGCTTCTGGTGGCGGTGAAGAACAAGAAGAACTCGCCGTCTCTCGAGATCTTCCACCTCCTCGACATGTAAACTGCGATCTCCGAGAACTGGCTGGAGATCGAATCCATCTTTTGCTTTGAATCCATGGCTGCCCTCCATTCTCAGGCGCTCAACTCGCTCATCAAACTCAGCGAATCAGTGTTATCTATGCTCTCCGATTTCGAGTCCATGGTCCAGAAAAACTCATCAAAATCCGTCCCTGCCGGTGACTGGATCCACGATCTGACTCTTAACATGATGAATTACCTCTCGCTCCTCACTGATTACAGCAACGTCCTTGTTGACATTATCACTGACTGGCCTTCGTCGGCGAAATCATCCCATCCAGAATCATACTTCGACAACCCCGTCTCCGACGAATCTCCTGCATCGGCTATCTCCACCCATATGGCGTGGCTCGTACTCGTCCTTCTCTGCAAGCTCAACGACAAGGCCAAGCACTACAAGGACGTCATACTCCAGAACCTCTCGATCCAAAACCATGCAAAAACAGGTTTGGGGTGGTTTTGGTTTTGGGTTGGGGGAAGATGGAAGTGAGGCAGAAGGGTGAGGGGATAAGGGGTGGGTCCCCTATGCAAAAAAAATTATTAAATGATTTTATTTTTTTAGTTTTTATTATATAATTAATTTTTAATAGAAAGTATGCCCAGTCTCAAGTCATGTCACTGTTTAATGGATGAATTGACAGACAAATTGACGGAATGTATGAAATTGTAACAAATTCGTAAGATGATGTATGACATTGAAATGTTTTAAAGATGAAGTATGAAATTGTGACTGGCCCAATAGTTGAGGTAGTTTTATGTAATTTACCCTATATATTATATTAAAAATGTACACATAAATTAACAAAGTACAATAATAAAATCATAATACAAGTCTAATGTGGTGGTAGTGGCGGGGGATATGGTTCGATAGCGTCCTAATTCTCAACTTTGGCCGTCAAAGTCTCAACGATTCCCTACGAACAAAACAAACATGGTCAAATAACCAAAAAACAACATAAAATAATGCCAAAAATGGGCATAATCCCCCCTAAAAATGGCATACTTCAAACTCCACCCCACACCAAATCCAAGTAATTAACTCCAAAAACACATATTAATGAAAAAAAATTAAAAATTGGGAAGAAAATACCTTTTGGCAAGATTGAGAGTGAGTAAGAATGAGAGAGAGGAGTGAGTGTGAGAGAGTTAGAGGAGATAGTGAGAGAAAGATGAGAGAGTGAGAGATAGAGAAGAGAGAATGAGAGAGTGAGAGATAGAGAAGAGAGAGTGAGAGATAGAGAAGAGAGAATGAGAGAGTGAGTGAGAGAGGGGGCCGGATTTGAGGAGAGGGAAGAAGATGAGAGGTAAGAGAATAGAGAAAGACATTGAGAAAATTGTGGAGGAGTTATTTTGGTTTTAAAAACCGTATCACTTTGCGCAACAAAATATTGGTCGCGCAAAGTCTTAAAAAAAAATTTCCAATGTCCCATTTTTGGCGGCCACCTAAATTTTTAGGGTTTTGGTCGCGCAAAGTTTTGCGTGTCGAAAGATTCGTTGTGTAAAGTCTTAAAAAAAATTCCCGCGTCCCATTTTTGGCGCCCACCCAAATTTAAAGATTTTGCTCGACGAAATATATGTTCGTTGCGCAAAATTTAAAATTAAAACAATTATAAATAATAATAAAAATTTTATTTTACAATTTAAATATAAATAAAATGAAATAAATAGGGTTTAGGCAACCAAATGTTAACTCGTCGCACAAAGAAAATATTTTAGTTTAACAATATAAAATATAAAATTAAATAAAAAACAAATAAATAGGGTTTAGGCGACGAAATATTGATATTCGTCGATCAAAGTTAAAAAAAATGAAAATAACTATATTTGAAAATTTATAATATAAAATTAAATAAAAAAAGAAAATAAATTGATTTAGGCGACGAAATATTTGGATTTTATACCACAAAGTTTTTAAAAAAATAATTTTATTTTTATTTTCATGAAGACTTTGTGCATGAATTTTAAAATTTGGTCACGCAAAGTGGCTATACGTGACGATGTGTGTTTCGTCGCACAAGGATTTTTTTTTACTAGTGAGAGTAAAAAAATCATGATGCTTATAGAACTTGATTTTATCGTATTTAAGTACTTTAATTGATTAGTTGAATTTTTAGTAATATGTACAATAAGCTGTCATTGTGAAAAAAAATGTATACAAGTTGGCTAAATGAAATTTGAGAAGAAAGAAAAAAACAATGATATTATAGAAGAAATTTTCCTATCAAGATTTTTTTTTTCTCAAGTATAACTAGAGGTTAAGGTCGCCCTTACTAAAGAAAAGTTTCTAACTTCATCCTTGGTCACATTTTTACATAAATAATGCAGCTACAATTTAGGGCTGGTTTGGTATTGCTGTGCTTTGAAAAAAAGCTGCTGTGAAAATAAGCGGCTGTGCTGTGAGAATAAGCGGCTGTGAAATAAATCAGCAGAGTGTTTGGTAAACTTTTTTGTAAAAGTGCTTTTGGAAAAAAAAGCAGTCTGATAGTGGGTCTTTTCATTAAAAGAGCAATGTAGCTCTGTGTGCTTTGAAAAAAAAAACAAGTTTTCCAAAGCTGCAAATAGCAGCTTCAGCTTTTTCCTTTGATTTCAGCTTATTCTCACAGCAGCTTCCAAAATAAGCTTTTTTTTTCAGTTTACCAAACACCTAAAACCCTTACAGCTTTTTTTCATTGGTGCTTATTTTTTAAGCACCTCACTCCCAAACCACCCCTTAGTCGTCTATTTGTTTCATCGGTGTTGATATAGATGTTTAAAGACGTAAACAAGTTGTTATATGCAGATACATGGAGAAATGCTCTCTTGAGCATATCGTTTTACCAGAAAGATGGTAATAAACAAAGCTAATTTGACATGGTTCGATGGTTATCATCCTCATTTAGATGGCTAGAATTTATATCCATATATCGTTTCTTTATGAATTATATATAATGCAAGAGAAATGCTAAGGAAACTCTTTCAAAGTGGGACTATCTATGGACTATATGCCACCTCATAAATTAACATTACTACATATGCTAGCATTATAAAACATTGTGTTAAAACATGAGGTGGCAGAAAATCCATGGAGAGTCTCATTTTTTACATAGTCATCTTATCATTTCTCATAAACCAATTGACGTTACAATACTAGTTATCTAAATCTAAACTACATATTAATAGAACTCTCTTTGTCAACCAAAAGATGATGAAAATACTATTTAGTCTTTTATCACAACAAAATAGGTAAAGGTAGTAACATAATTTCATGAGACAAAATTTTGCCTTTTTTTGTTTAAGTCTCACTACATGTGACTTTAACCTCTCTAATTTTAAAAAATAAATAAAAAGTAAAAAATAAACCTCTCTCCCTCCCTCCCCACTCCCACATTCTCTCTCACTCTCTTCCTCTCTCCTTCAATTTTAAAAACAAAAATAATATGTTCCACACACATTTTGTGTGCAGCATATACTAGTTTATTTTTATAGGAAACAGGAAATCTCGACGGTGCGAGGGAAATTTTATTGATAACGAAAAAAGAAGTTACACCTAGTCAGGGGGGACATAAACCTTACCCCTCATAAAACAGGGATAATAAAAACAATACACGAAAAAGAAGGGGAGGGGACATAAACATTACCCCTCGTCAAACAGGGATAATGAAAACAATACACAAGGGGGGGGACATAAATCTTACCCCTCGTAAAATAGGGATAATAAAACTAATACACGAAAACGAAGGGGGGAACGTAAACCTTACCCTTCTAGAAAAAAAAAAGAAAAAGAAAGATACAAAGAAAAGAGGGGGAGGACATGAAACCTTACTCCTTTAAAACTAAACCTAAAGGTCTAAACCTGGATGCCCAAATTCACATTAATTTGAGAAGCGGTAGCCAGGCAAGCCAACATAGTCCGAAAACAATGCAGCACGAGCCACCGGCAAATGAGAATCATGCCAAGTTAAAGTTGGAGAAGACAAGCCCATGTTAGCTAAATTATCTGCAACAAAATTTTGTTCCCAATATATGTGAGATGCGTAGAAAGTCATTTTCCGAATACAGTCCAAACAAATGGACCATTGTGTAAGAAGAGGCCAAGGAGGATCAAAATCAGACAATTGAAGACCAGAAATAACACTAGAGCTGTAACTTTCCAACTAAAGACAATGCCAACCCAGCTGATATGCAAACTATACACCAATAACCAATCCATTGGCAAAAACCACCAAAAAAATGATTGTGGCAATAGTGTAGGCATATACTAGTTAATTATATAAAAGAATATGAACTTTTCAATGTCATTATTGTCTAAATAGGAATCAAATTAAGTAATAATTTAAATGTATAACACCGTCTAACCTATGATATGTATCCAGTCCCCACCTATAATCAAACTTTCCACTCCAAGCCTAGAGATTAGAAATATTAGATACATTGGGTGGATGATATTGAAGCTAGAGCTACCTAACAAGAACATATTAATTTATACTATATATAAAAGCAAATACGGATCAAATATATGGCCATGTATTCTTCGCGTGACATTGTCTAATGAAGAAATTTAAAAGATGCTTCCTTCCTTTGGCAGCCAATGGCCCTTAATGGTGGTAGAGAACGAAATTATAAAGGTGGAAAAAATTCTCAAGTGGAACTTGATGTAAAGTGATGCAGATTGCCACTCAATAAAAACACCCACCAACTAGACCATGTTCACTGACCTATATGCAAAGGCCAAGAAACTACACCTTTCGTTTAAAAGGACTGCATTTGTTAAATATAAAATAAAAGTAAAGGATACTAAACATATTAATTAATTATTAAGCAAAAGCGATTTTAATTTCTGACCATTTTATCATCAAGGTCCAATTAGGTCCATTATTCAATCTTAGGGGACCATGGTCTGTCTCACACACATTGTGTTGATCTCTAGTAGTAAAACACATAGCTTCTTCTGATATATAGAGAAATAAAATATACAAGTTCCAATGACCTAAAACTTGAGTTCTAATCTTAAACTGCGTAGGGCAAATTTGGTACTTACGTGATTAATTCAGTTATTGTGCTGGTATGACACACTCCGATCCTAGAATCAAGGCGTGCTGGCCGTCACGTGAGCATGACATAACCAAAAGTGTGATGCGGAAGCAAAAGATATGAGAAATACGAAGGAAAAAAAACCAACTACTAGCAATAATATCCAACTAGCATGCAAGAGTGAGTTTAAGTATGCAGTACACAATTTCAGAGCATAAATACTAGGTGCAGTCAAGTAGGACAATAATTAAATTACAACACCCGCAGGTGAGTCCTACATGCAGGAAGTCTGTCAGAACGCCGAAGAAAACCTCGTGAGCCACCAACTGCTAACTAGAACCTGGAGGGCGCAAAACAAAATTGAGTGGGTCAGTAAAACCAAAGTTTTCCAAAACATTTCATGTAAAACATTTCTAACCCCTCACTGTAAAACCTGTATACTTTCCCAGAAAATAACATAATAGCATAATATTTGTTCAAATCTCTCAAAACATTAATCTTTATCAAAATCCAGCAAGTATGCCATGCTATAAATGTCAATGACAGAATATGGATGCATCAATATAACAGGTGACATAATGAATCAACCGGAGACCCTGCAGTTGGTCCTGTACGATTAATTCTATAGCTCAATATCCAACCCAGCCGGAGTCACCACGGTGACCTGTACGGCGCTACTCCGCACATAAGTCGAAACTACCTGAAGTAGTCTGTATGACAAGAATGGTGAAATAATACGCTCTAGTGCTTCTCTCATCAATCATCTGCAGCATAATCTAAGGTCACCTACCAGTCGGAACCACCTCTAGTGATCTATACGACTAGCATGTCGGAACCCTCTCATGGTCTGTACGACATGCACCTACAGGGATCCAAGGTGAGCATGCGGTGTGGTGAATACTATAAGCACTAACACCAGGGGTGCATGTTATGAGCTTTCAACACAATTCACATCATCAATGATTCATATGAATAACATAAAACTCACCTGATACTCACTTGTGCGTCCACAGCACAAATTCACATATATATATATGCATCAATTATCAATTCATATAATTCACAATATGCATGCATGGCATTTTAAAACATACTTTCATATAAATTCAATTTCTGGGAAAATCAATAGTATATAGGTAAATACAGAAAATAACTGCCCACTCACTGATAAGTCGAAGGGTTGTAACCCCTGTGACGTCCCTGGATGGGCTCGTCCTCGGGATAGGTATCACCTATATGTGAAACAACTAAAACAACGTTATTTAAAGCACATAACCGACAATTCATAATAACTTCTCATACGGTGCTCAATTTGGGTATATGAATATACCACAACGACCTATTCGACGTGGGCATATTTTTAGAAAAAAAATTCTGAGGCCGCACGCACCCCCACGCGCCAGGATGGGCATGGGTCCACGCGCCCCCACGCGCATCACCCCTAACCTCCAATCGTCGAACTGGTTCGCCGGTCGTCGGAAAACTGGAGATTTTTCAATCTCCTTGTTCTCCGTCATTTCTCAACCATTTTTCACGTATTTTATATCAAAATGAAGCCCTAAGCATGTAGAATCACATTACACTACTTTAAGGCTCTAAAAACTACGAAATCTCATTGGAGAAATTCCAAGAAAACCGGCCAACTTCAAACTTAACGATCCCGACGTCCAAAACCTTCAAACTAAGCACTCCGAGCTTCCTTAGGACCTCACTAAGCTCACTATAAGCTTAGAATTCCCTGAAAATCAACACATCACGAATGCATGAACAGTACTCAAATCGGACCTCGGGTTTTCAACGTGATTTCTAAGGTTTTCCGATGTAAAACTAGTACCAAACGACTCAAGAGGTTGAAAGGATGAAGAATCTTACCTTTTTGGCGTCGATCTGTGAAGGTTCGAGGGTTTGGTGCTTTGTCCGTACAATTTCGAGAGGGAGAGAGAGAGACTGAAATGGAGAAGAGAGAGAGAGCACGAGGAAGGAGAGGGTTGTCCCGTGTGTGTGTGTGTGTGGTCCACAAAAAAACAAGTCACAATTCAATTCTTAAAATCCCTAACCACACAAAACATACATACCAACTTTAATCCAACTTAAATTATTTTTCCAAAAGTTTAGGAATATATGTATTTAGTCCAATAATATGTCACACACACATACCTTAGTAACTGCTAAGGGCAATCCCGTCATTTCACGTCCTCGATAAATAAAATCCCGGGACGGGCTGTGACAATCTTCCCCCCTTATAGAATTTTGTCCTCGAAATTCATACAACCAATCAACCACTTAATACTCATAAAACAACCTCGAATACATCTCTCTCATTTGATCTTCTATCTCCCAAGTAGTTTCTTCCACTGAGTGGTTCCTCCACAATACTTTTACCAAGCTCACTGTCTTATTTCTTATAACCTTGTCTTTCCAATCCAAGATAGTCACTGGTTCTTCCTCATATGTCAAATCTGGATTAATCTCCAAAGGTTGAGGAGGAATCACATGTGAAGGATCTGAAACATAATGTCGAAGCATCGAGACATGAAACACATTATGTACTTTAGATAGCTCCGGAGGCAACTCCAATCTGTAAGCAACTTCACCAATCCTCTCAGTGATCTCATAAGGTCCTATGTACCTAGGACTTAGTTTGCCTCTCTTTCCAAACCGTACTACACCTCTCCAAGGTGACAATTTCAAGAATACCAAATTACCCACATCTTAAACTCAATCAGTAGCATGTCTATCTGCTAAACTCTTTTGTCGATCCTAGGCCGCTTTCAGGTTAGACTTAATCACCTGAACATTTTGAGTAGTCTCATCCACAATCTCTGGGCCCTCAAGCACTCTTTCGCCAACCTCTGACCAACACAATGGCGTACGACAAGTTCTACTATAAAGTGCCTCAAATGGTGACATACCAATGCTCAAATGAAAACTATTATTGTAGGCATATTCCATCAAGTCTAGGCGATCATGCCAAGAGTCACCAAACTATAATACTGAAGATCTCAACATATCCTCCAACGTCTGAATAGTCCTCTCTGATTGACCATCGGTTTGAGGATGATAAGCAGTGCTGTAAAGCAATTTCGTACCAAGAGCTTCCTGAAAAGCTATCAAAAACTTAAAAGTAAATCTTGGATCTCGATTAGATATAATATTCACTGGAACTCCATGATACTTCACAATCTTCGTGATGAACAACTTAGCCAATTTATTCAGATGATACTTTTCCCTCACTGGAATGAAGTGTGCTGACTTAGTAAGCCGATCTACAATCACCCAAACACCATCAAATCCATTTCGTGTACGCGGAAGCTTATACACGAAATCCATAGTTATATTTTCCCATTTCCACTGAGGAATGGGAAGTGGTTGCATCCGACCAAAAGGCTTCTTTCTTTCAGCTTTGACTTGCTGACAAATAATACACCTACTTACATATTCAGCAATCTCCCTCTTCATACCCGGCCAATAATAAAATGGTCGAATGGTATGGTACATCTTAGTCCCTCTTGGATGCATCGCATAAGCTGAACAATGTGCTTCATCCAAAATTTCCTTCTTTAATTCCTTATTATTCGGCACATACATTCTGCTCTCCTGCATAAGCATGCCATATGATTCTCGAATCCTAAGGTCTTTCTTTTTCCCTTCAGTTCTCAATTGGATCATTTCTTGGATCTCTTCATCAACCATTTGAGCTTCAAGTACACGATCAACCAAAACTGGTCTGACTTGGAAACTAGCAAGAAAAGCTTCTTTTCGTTCCTCTAACTCCAACCTTACTCCAGCAGCTCTCAAATCTGCAAGAAGAGGAACACGACAAGCATACAAAACATTGAGTCGACCTTGAGGTTTCCTACTCAGTGCATCAGCTACCACATTTGCACGACCCGGATGATACTCAACAGTGCAGTCATAATCACTTAGTAACTCCATCCACCTTCGTTGACGAAGATTAAGATCATGCTGAGTGAAAAGATACTGAAGACTCTTATGATCTGTGAAGATCTTACACTTCTCACCATAAAGGTAATGCCTCCAAATTTTTAAAGCAAAAACAATGGCTACCAACTCAAGATCGTGAGTAGAATAATTCCTTTCATGAATCTTCAACTGTCGCGAAGCATAGGCAATCACTCTATTATGCTACATTAAAACACATCCCAAACCATTCAAAGAAGCATCATTGTAAATCTCAAAGTTACCGCTATCATCAGGAAGTACCAATACTGGAGCATGAGTGAGGTAATATTTCAACTGCTGGAAACTTTGCTCACAATTCTCATCCTAATCAAACTTAACATCCTTCCTGGTTAACTTCGTTAGTGGCGAAGCAATCATAGAAAAATCTTGAACAAACCGTCGATAATAACCTGTTAAACCTAGAAAACTCCGTACCTCAGTGACGGATCGTGGTTGTTCCCAATTCTCCACTACTGCTATCTTTTAAGGATCTACTTGAATTCCTTGTACCGATACTACATGCCCCAAAAATGCCACTTCATTCAACCAAAACTGACATTTACTGAACTTGGCATACAACTGATGCTCCCTCAATTTCCTTAATACCAAGTTAAGATGTCGAATATGATCTGCTTTAGACTTAGAGTATACCAGAATATCATCGATAAAAACAATGACAAATCTATCAAGATATTACTGGAATACCTCATTCATTAGCCTCGTGAAAGCTGCAGGTGCGTTAGTCAATCCAAATGGCATCACCAAAAACTCATAATGTCCATAACGGGTCTTGAAAGCTGTCTTAGGTACACCATCTTCTTTAATCTTCAACTGATAATAACCAGATCTCAAATTAATCTTAGAGAACACACATGCACCTTTAAGCTGATCAAACAAATCATCGATACGAGGCAAGGGATAACGGTTTTTAATCGTTACCTGGTTCAATTGCCTGTAATTAATACATAATCTCAAAGTTCCATATTTCTTTCTCACAAACAACACCAGAGCCCCCCAAGGTGAAGTACTAGGTTGAATGAAACCTTTATCAGTTAATTCCTGTAACTGAATTTTCAACTCTCTTAATTCAGCTGGAGCCATTCTATATGGAGTCAAAGATATAGGATCCGTACCTGGAAGTAAATCGATAGAAAACTCCACATCTCTGTCTGGCGGCAATCCAGGCAAATCGTCTGGAAATACATCAGGATAGTGCCTGACTACTCCAACTTCCTCCACACTGCTAGGAACAACATCATTTAACACCACATGTGCTAAGTATCCTTGACAACCTTTCGATAACAACTTCTTTGCTCTTATGGCAGAAATAACACCATGTTTCACCCCACTGCTTTCACCCACAAAAGTAACCTCTGGTAATCCAAGACGATGAAAAGTAACAGATTTCCCGTAACAATCTATATGGGCAAGATTAAAATGCAACCAATCTGCCCCTAGAATCACATCAAAATCCACAATATCTAACGGGATAAGATTAGTTGGCATAACTACATCATCTACCATCATTGGACACCCTGGATAAACACCATCAACATAACATTTGTCCACTCTATGAGCAACTCTAAATCAAATCCTAGAGGTGTAGGGTGAGGTTGAGTCATTTGAGCAAACGTATGAGAAATCACAGAATGTGTAGCACCACAATAAATCAAAACTCTAGCAAAATGACCAAGGATATTTAACGTACCCATAATCAAGTCCGGATGATTCTGACCATCTTGCAGTGAGATGTGATTAACACGTCCCTGAGCTTACTGTCGTCCACCACGACCTTTGTTGCCTTGGTTACCTCGCCCCTGAGAAGTACGTCCATGTCCTGACTGACTAGACTGCCTAGGCGGTCCTGCACTGCTAGCAGCAACCTCTCCTTGTCGGGGCTGACCTCCCTGATGCCACTGAGATCCACTAGCTGGGATGGAAGAATAAGAAGTATAACCTCCAGGGTCTTGAGAATACCCAGTCTGAGAATAAGGATCCTGGGAATACTGATATTGTCCGGAAGCATAGGGAGCAGTATCACCCTGGTAGTGGTAAGCACTACCACGACCCGTCTGACCATAACTGTCTGATCCAAAATTCTACTGAATCGGCGCTGGAGGTGGCATAGTAGACTGCTGAGATCTCTGCTGACTCTGGGGACACTGGGCGGCCCTATGTCCCATCTGTCCACAAGTGTAGCAAGCACCACCATTTCTCATACACTCTCCATGATGTCTGAAATTACAACGGCGGCACAACGGAGCACTAGAACCACCAACACCACCAAAATCTCTTTATCTTTGAAACCTGGGTCCACCAGCAAATCTTCCACCTCTCCTCGGGCCTGTGACAATAAATCCTCCAATGGAAGAACTCGAGCTCGCTCCACTTTTCTTGAAATTCTGTGTCTTACGGGGTTCTTAAGTGGAGATACCTTTACCTCTATCATCTTTCTTCTGATTATCATTCTTATCTTCATCATCCTCACTGTTACTAGGAAGGTTGTCGAAATCCTCCATCCGAACCAAAATCTCAGAAAACTCATGATAATCGGTGCAAGGAAGCGCACTAGTAAAAGTCCGCCATTTCTTCTTAGTTCCCAGCTTAAAACGGCGAAGCATCTCTGCCTGATTACCAGCTGTATCAGGATCATAACGAGATAAATCTGTAAATTTCCTGTAATACTCATGCGCTAACATATCATTTTGCTTCAGATGAGTAAACTCCTGCTTCTTACGATCAATGTACTCCGGCGGAACAAATCTTTTCATAAAATGCTATTTGAATACTTCCCAGTCAACTGCCATCTCAGACGACATAAACTTAGTCTGATTAACCCAGCTGCTGGCTCTTGTCCTAAAAACCAAGTAGTGGTCTCCACCCATCTATTAGCAGGAAGATTCCCTTGACTCTGCATCACATGGAAAGTCTTTTCAATATGGTCTAACCACTTTTCTGCCCCTTCATGGCCCTCATTACCCATGAAACGGTCCAATTTCATATTATACATAGTCTCCAGGGGTGTTCTATGAGGAGGAGGAGGAGGAGGAGGACGGATTGCATTCTGAAAGGCATGGGCCATCGCTTCCGCTAATTGAGCTATATCAGGGAAATTAGACTCAAAAGCACGGTGTGATTCCCTACAAGTCGGCATAGTTCTGACAGAAGACATCAAAAGATCATTAGAATATTAACAATTTATACAGGACTGCAACCTAGGCTCTGATACCAAATTGACACACCCTGATCCTAGAATCAAGGCGTGTTGGCCGTCACGTGAGCGTGACGTAACCAAAAGTGTGATGCGGAAGCAAAAGATATGAGAAATACGAAGGAATAAAAACCAACTACTAGCAATAATATCCAACTAGCATGCAAGAGTGAGTTTAAGTGTGCAGTACACAATTTCAGAGTATAAATACTAGGTGCAGTCAAGTAGGACAATAATTAAATTACAACACCCGCAGGTGAGTCCTACATGCAGGAAGTCTGTCAGAACGCCGAAGAAAACCTCGTGAGCCACCAACTGCTAACTAGAACCTGAAGAGGCGCAAAACAAAATTGAGTGGGTCAGTAAAACCAAAGTTTTCCAAAACATTTCATTTAAAACATTTCTAACCCCTCACTGTAAAACCTGTATACTTTCCCAGAGAATAACATAATAGCATAATATTTGTTCAAATCTCTCAAAACATTAATCTTTATCAAAATCCAGCAAGTATGCCATGCTATAAATGCCAATGACAGAATATGGATGCATCAATATAACAGGTGACATAATGAATCAACCGGAGACCCTGCAGTTGGTCCTGTATGGTTAATTCTATAGCTCAATATCCAACCCAGCCGGAGTCACCACGGTGACCTGTACGGCGCTACTCTGCACATAAGTCGGAACTACCTAAAGTAGTCTGTACGACAAGAATGGTGAAATAATACGCTTTAGTGCTTCTCTCATCAATCATCTGCGCGCATAATCTAAGGTCACCTACCAGTCGGAACCACCTCTAGTGATCTATACGACTAGCATGTCGGAACCCTCTCATGGTCTGTACGACATGCACCTACTTGGATCTAAGGTGAGCATGCAGTGCGGTGAATACTATCAAAATGAAGCCCTAAGCATGTAGAATCACGTTACACTACTTTAAGGCTCTAAAAACTACGAAATCTCATCGGAAAAATTCCAAGAAAATCGGCCAACTTCGAACTTAACGATCCCGACGTCCAAAACCTTCAAACTAAGCATTCCGAGCTTCCTTAGGACCTCACTAAGCTCACTATAAGCTTAGAATTCCCTGAAAATCAACACATCACGAATGCATGAACATTACTCAAATCGGACCTCGAGTTTTCAACGTGATTTCTAAGGTTTTCCGATCTAAAACTAGTACCAAACGACTCAAGAGGTTGAAAGGATGACGAATCTTACCTTTTTGGCGTCGATCTGTGAAGGTTCGAGGGTTTGGTGCTTTGTCCGTACAATTTCGAGAGGGAGAGAGAGACTGAAACGGATAGGAGAGAGAGAGAGCACGGGGAAATAGAGGGTTGTCCCGTGTGTGTGTGTGTGTGGTCCACCAAAAAACAAGTCACAATTCAATTCTTAAAATCCCTAACCACACAAAACATACATACCAACTTTAATCCAACTTAAATTATTTTTCCAAAAGTTTAGGAATATATGTATTTAGTCCAATAATATGTCACACACACATACCTTAGTAACCGCTAAGGGCAATCCCGTCATTTCACGTCCTCGATAAATAAAATCCCGGGACGGGCTGTGACATGGTACGTGTGTTTGGATATGCCTTTATCAACTTCTGCAGAACTAATGTCACGACTATTGTGATTTAAAAAATATATATAAACTAATTTGCATTTGCGACCATATATGTATAAGTTGATCAATTGTATTTGAGAAAAGTATTGAACGTACGTATTCCTCTTTGCTTACGAATCAGTAGTAGTAGTGTCGTGTCAGGCGCCTTATCAATATAAAAAAAGTTGTTTTAATTTCTTAGCGAAGAATAAGACCATCTCTAATGGTTGGGCTAAAAGCCAAATATTTTAGCCCGAAATATTTAGCTTTTAGCCCAGAATTAGTTTTTCTGCTCCAACCGTTCTAGCCTAAAATTTTAGCCCGGAATTATTAAAAAATGAACTTAGGCTATTTTTTTTCTTAAATTAAATTTAAAAAAAAATAAATATGTAGACTATCGTAAATTATTTTTATGAACATTTTAATTTAAAAAAATTTAAATTCCGATAAATATTGAAAAATCACTAAATTTTCCACAATGCAAACCTTCAACTTTTACCAATCTTTCAACCATGGGCTAACTTTCAATTCACCAACCGTTCAACACCAAATTTTCAATTCACCAACCATTCAACACCAAACTTTCAACTTTCATCAACCGTTCAACTCTTATCAATCATCATCTATATAAACATATGTCCAATATTTGTTGATCACACAACCTTTCAACCTTCAATCAATCCTCTATATTCGCCAATCTTTCAACTTTCAAAGAGTTTTTGTTTCCTAAAAATCCTCCATATCTCATCAACGGATGATAGAAACCCATGCCAAGCATAAAGCAACATCTTCCTCACAGGTCCAATTACGACCTCTAATATGCTCTCTTGCCATGTTGAACAATTTGGAAATGGAAAGAAATGGTAGAAAGATAAATTAGAAGAATTGTAAGAGAAAATTGAATTTTGTGTGGATGTTTGAACAAATACTTAGGTATTTATAGAGTTTTTGGGTGAATTTTGAGTTAAATAATTTTTTTAATTATTTTAGCCGTTGTATTTAAATTTGGACCGTTAGATCTTTTTTTACTGTTAGATTTGATTATATTCGATCTCAGCCGTTGGATTCAATGTATTTTAAAATGGCATATTCTAAAAAAATTAAATTTGAATCTAGACCGTTGGATCAACCAACTGTCCTTAAAACCCAGCCATAGGATCAAAATTATAGTCGTTGGGTTTTTGTGGGTGGCCGACACATGCCTGATGGCGAGGCCCACCCCTGTTGGGAAACCTCTGCAAGCGCATCGCGTGGGGCGCGTTGGAGAGTGGGCGGGCCGAGACTGGCCCAACAACCCGCGTGGGGGGGAATTTGGCCCAGCTTTGGCATTTAGCCCAAAGTATTAGCATGAGTTGGAAAGTGTTTGGGGAGGGGGGAGAATTTTAGCATTTAACCCACCATTAGAGATGGTCTAAAGAAAAATAAACCGATTGAGAGGCATTAGGAAACCCTAACCCTAAAACCGAACTCTTGGTCTTGGGCATCGGGAAACCCTAAACCTAAAACCAAGCACTTGGGTATTGGGTGGGCCCGGTTATTTATGTCCTTATATAAATTAATAATTGCCCACGAACTTTAGTGGAAAAACTGAGGCCATATTTTATTGTCTCCCCTTGTTATTGATGGATAGAGTCTACAAACGCCGTACGTCACCACCCAACGGATACGCATATATATCCCAATCCCTTCCAAACCCTCCACCACAACATTCCATTACAGAAAGAGAGAGAGAGAGAGACTGAACAACGTTAAGAACAAATGGCCGAAGAATGCGGTGTTGCAATCTCTTCTTCCTCTACGCAGCTAACGCAACAAAACTGGTGGGATCTCGTCAGCTCTACCAACCCATGGCAGCAGCAGCAGCAGCAGCAGCAACTAAATCAGAAGTACTCCAACTCTTCTAATAATAATTGTGATGATGTTGATCAGGATGTTTCAATCTCCAGTACTTCCTTTACCAATGCCTCCAACCACTCAAGCCTCAGCGTCGACTCCTCTCGCAGACTGCTTGCTGATCAACGTTCTGCTTCTTCCAACGACGACCTGATTAATGGCGAACAGGTCTCTGATAATCATATTTGGAACCATGTCCTATTGTAAGTAACTAATTAAATTTTCTCTAACATATTTATTACTAATTAGCTAGTAATTAATCAAAAGAGTTACATAATCTCAGATGAAACTTTAACTGTCCTTTTATTTTTCCTTACGTAGCAGGGTTCTACCCTTGAGCCTAGCATATCCTACCTATCACCATATCTACCCTCACCACATGGACTAACTCCAGTAGAACTTGAGCGTGTTTATGTATATATATGCATCTCTACATTAATTTCGGCATATATATGGTACTTAATTAATTTAAATTTTGATTGAACCATGCATGCAGAAGCGTTAATGCAAACCATGATTTACGCAACAATGATCATGGTGTTGGAGAGAACTTCATAGATGCACTACCATCCAAGGGCTTGTCAACTCATCATGTTATGTACGATGAGCCTGCTTGTGACTACTTGAAGAAGTTGGACAACAATAGTACTTGGGAGTTCACAAACTCAGCCGCCTCCAATTTCAACAATTTTGAAAAGCAAATAAATGGAGGATTCATGGATAACAACATGAATATTAGTATTGAGAACGAAAGGTTAACCAAGTTGTCTAATCTAGTCAGCAGTTGGTCCATTGCACCCCCAGAACCACAACTAGTACTCAACAATTTTCCTCCTCATCAAGTAATGGATCATGATCATCACTACTCACAACCAAATCTCTGTCACTTAAAGCCGCAACCGTTTTTTAATGATTCCACCTCATCATGCAATCCTCAGATGGGAATTACAAATAGAAACTCGGCATCCAGTTTATTTTCGTGTTACCGCAGTCAAAATATGAAGGTAGACGATCAGAACCATGGACACCCTAATGGCATTGAATATCAGATTGGCCTCGACAACCCAATGGCTGCAGATCATCATAATAGCAAGTACTTCAATGGAAATGGATCAATCTTGCCGGATTCTTATTCTTCATGCACTAGTACTAATGCAGCCAGAAATTTTGCAGATGTTATATCTTTTACGAGTCGATTAGGAAATAAGCCCTTGAATGACCTTCATGCTCCTAAGCCTTGTTTCAAATCTTTCAACTCTTCTGATCATTCTAAGAAGCAAAACCTGCAAACTTCTTCGTCGGTAAGCTCAATATTTATTTAATTTAATTTTTTTGTTCACTTACTTAGAGCTAATGATTTTAAATTTGCCTCGTATATCTGATCCTTTGAGCTTCTTTATGTGTATGTATGTGTGTATAATTGCGCGCCTAAGCTTATTTGAGCCATATCTGAACCGAAGCTCATTGTATATTATATATGTATATATAATTGAATGGGTAGTGGAGGAGGACAGGTTCTAATTACATGTATATATATACTACACGCAGGCAAGAATGAGTGGTGGAAGAGGACAGGGAATTGCAAATGAAGGAAAAAAGAAAAGAACGGACGACACATCATCAGAAACAGTCGTGAAAAAGCCTAAGCAAGAAACTTCTACAGTTTCATCTGCAAAGGTACTGTAACATACAAAATAAAAAAGGCAAAAGACAATAAATCATGCTTGATCGTTGTTAATTAATTGATTACATTAACTTTTGTTCATGAAATTATAAACTTATGTATATTGGATCAACAGATGCAGGCACCAAAAGTCAAGCTTGGGGACAGGATCACGGCCCTTCAACAAATCGTGTCTCCATTTGGAAAGGTGAGCGGAAAGTAGCAGCACAAGTTCACCTGCTAATTATTTCATTTCAACTGGATTAATTTGTTATGCAGATGTTTCATTCCTTTAACTGCAGGTGATCATATTTGTCACATTTTAAACTATCATAATTTGATTAAATTTCAGACTGATACGGCATCAGTACTATACGAAGCGATTCAGTACATTAAGTTCCTGCAAGAACAAGTGCACGTGGTATGCTATCATAATCTCTTGTTAAATTTGTTCTTTGAAAACAATTTTATTTTCCAACTAATAAGAAATTAATCTACATTTCCATAATTTTTTTTGCAGCTATTGAATAGCCCTTATTTGAAGACAAATTCACCAAAGGTATATATATGTATATAAAACATATATAGAAACACACACACACACACACACTCTAATCAGTGTACTTCAACAATTTGTACATATAATTAACTAGTGTTATTTTAATTAGGATCCATGGGCGATGGAAAGAAAAGATCACAAGGGAGATACAAAGGTTGATCTCAAGAGCAAGGGCCTATGTTTGGTGCCTGTTTCATGTACGCCTCAAGTTTATCGTGAAAATACAGGATCAGACTATTGGACACCAACATATAGAGGAAGTTTGTATAGATAAACCAAGTGCAAATAAATGATACATTTAAGTATATATGTTTCATATTTTCTTATGGCCAATGTAATAATTTTAATGCAGCAAAAAAAAAATCGGTCAGTGCATGTAACTTATATCTTCTCAAAAGAATGGGAAGTAACTATATCTGTAGCCTAATTAAGGTCCCATGAAGCTGCTGCTAATCAATGTACTTCAGGTTTTCATATTAATGCTACATATATTTTGATTAGGGAATTGTTTTTAGCACTCCAAAAATCTCATTTTGCATCTCAAACTTTCTATATTTAGAAAGAAAAATACACTTAGTGATTCAAAATGAGATTTTTTTTAAGTGTCAATAACAGTTCCCTTTGATTTTGCGCATCATGCAACTCATCTTTTGGGATTATGATTTTAAATGTATATCGGTGTAGTGTTATGGAACTTATATAATTCTATGTCTATATGGATTAAGAGATGACTAACTCGATCTACATATAAGATGGTAAGATCTTAATATTGTGTGTTATTTGGAAGTCAACGGTTCATTCTTTCTGATATGACATTCTTCTTCTTTTCACTCTCTTCACAATCAGTTCTTGTAAATTTCTCACATGCAAAAGAACCAATGGAAGTTTATAGCCATAGCTACTTCAACTGTTTGTAAGTCATGCGTAACCAATACGTACACATTTGATTACAAATGAGAGTTTCAAATCCTGAATTTGTAGCTACTATTCCTGCTCGTCATCCTGCTCATCCTCACCACCATTATTAGGCTAACCCCAATGATTTATATTTGTATTATCTTTCAAAAATGAATGTATGTGAAATAAATTTCTATATTGCATGTATTATAATGGAGAAGATCGAGATTCACAGGTTTCATGATGCATGAGCAAACCATATATATATTCTCCTTTTTTCTTTTCTTTTTTGAAATGATCAACAGAGTGATCACCAAATTGTTGAATCCGAAATGGTGGAGAGGAGTAGTTGTACTTACAAATTGAAATGCTTGCAAGTTGGCCACTCACTTTGCTTTTGTCCTCACCGCAGCTCTTGAAATACACAAGCTAAATAAATATTATTTTCCAAAACCATAATTTCATGAATCTGAAGCCTCACAAATTTTAAATCTAGAAGCAAAGTTTACAAAGAGAAAAAGTGAATCCAACGAAGCATAATTGGTCAAAAGAAAGATGAGCATAAAGTTCAAAACTCATAGTGGTAGTGGTGCACTTAAACATGTTGTTTTGGTACTCCTTTCAATCTAAACGATAGTAGACTATGTTATTTTGGTCTACCATGGAAAGAAAGAAACTAAAATGCATGATGTGTAAACCATTCAAAACCTCATCATACTATAATTAGCAAAGGAAAATGTTAGGGAGACTAAATTTGTATACAAATTTTGCAAACCAAATGCTGTGTCACCAGTAGGAAATGAGCACGTTTATCAACGTTTAAATAATAATCCAATCATCAACTTTCATGTCATTAAGTTTACAAAATTATGTCTACAAATTTATCTCTTTACCATTACCCGTTAGGAAATTCGCATAAAACACTAATACTTGTTTTTAGTGGTATTCCAATAATTATTGACTTTGACTCGTCATTTTTGAAGACCCAAGAGGATGAGGAGCATTGAATTGTAATATTGTACGGAAATTGTAGTTCAAGTGGTTAAGAGCGTTTACTCTGTATATAATATACACCCTGGTGTGAGTTTGACATCCATCGATCTCACTATCTCCTAACAATTTAACACACTGACACTATTGTTTATAAAAAAACGGTGTGTAATACTAACTCCAAGTTAATCAAATTGTTGACACAAAAATAATGTTGCGACAAAAACTTATACCATCACTATATAGTCTGACACTCTGACAAAATTATTTTTCAAGAAAAGCCCAAACTAAATTTGTTACTAGAAAATGAAAAGCCCCTAACTCATGCCCAAAATTTTGAACAATAGTGGGCCTATTACTGAGTACCTGGCCTTGAAGTTAGCCCAATGAATTACACTTATGCTTTTTTTTTTATTTTTTTTATACAATTGAAATTAAGACTTTAATGACGCGTTTACGTAACTGTAATCAAAATAGAGGAATTGGATTGAGGATGAATTGAATTGAGGAGGAATTGGATCGAGGAGGAATCAGAATCGGATTACTGTTGAAGTTGTTTACTTAAATGTTTTGGAATCGGAGTATGAATGAACTTTAGTTCATATAAGTTGTTTACTAATTCAGATGAATCAGAATATAAATCAATAAGATTACTCAAATGCCCTTATTGTTTTTTGTTTTATTTTATCCTATATTTATTTTTAATAACATTTTAGTTAGGAGTTAAGATCAAAGGACAAACATTTAACAAATATTTTTACATTTTATTACCCTGTAAAAGCACATCTATCTCTATTTGATTTTAGGAAGAAAAAGAACATTTCATAAAAGTAATTTATTAAAGAGAAAAATAAATTGCAATAAGTAGGAAGAAGAAAAGAGGTCAGAGCCCTCTTTGGTTCTCAAAACAGGACGGTCTCCGTCTTTAGGGAAAAATAAATGTTCTCCATCCTCTTTGGTTCTCAAAACAAAGGTGCGAAGGAATCCATATCTCTCTATCATTCTGGGTTTTGTTAAAAACTTGATTCTCATGATTGTTTTGATTTGTATAATTGTATGTGGTTTTGTATTTGTTTGCACCGCCATCGTCGTTGGAGCTCACTGCGAGTTGATAAAGATGAAATTGTAGGACTCTGTGATGGGTTGGAAAGGTAAAGTTGTTTGGGTGCTTTCGGATTAGCCAAAAATCATGAGGGTCGTTTCGGTATAAAAGTTAGAATCCGGATGAAGAGTTTCTCCAGGAATCCAAATACTAGGTCTCTCCTAGGAATCCAAATCCGAGAATTTCCAGAGTGTGATTCCGGATTTTAGATGGGCCCCATGTGTTTTTTATTCCCTAAAATTTTAGTAAATACTGTAATCCTTTCAATTGGGAATGATTCCTTTTCATTTCATTCCAACCCCGGTTGGTAAACATGCCATAAATGTATATGGTAAATGTTCTTAATCGCTTAAACTCCACAATCAAGTAAAATTTAACACTTTTATCTTACATTGTAGAAAACTACTTTGAAACTGTGCTACCTTTCTTTTTTATAAAATACTAATATCATATCAAATAAAGCGACAACGTAATTCTAATTCTAATTAAACAATATATCAATATTTTTATTATCCCGCATCACATAATATAATATATTTTTAATCTTAGTCAAACAATATAGCAATATACTTATGATTTTACATATTAATAGACAACAACGTATTTTTAATTCTGATAAAAAAGAATGCTAAAACAAAGTAAGATTGAAGTTTTTACTCCATTTTCCCTAAACCAACCCTCCCGTTGCACTTCCAAAGTAGAGGAAGCTCCCAAACATCGTACTTCCTTTTCCTCTTCAGTGACTCAGCACCCACCTTCTATTCTACTGCTACTAAATTAGTAACACTACAAACTCCCTCCCTCCCTCCTAATTTGCAATTAGGGTTTTCCAATTCCCCCATTTCCACCATTTAAAAAAAAAAAAACTAACAAAAAGTTAAAAAAAAAATTCTTTTAACAAAAAATTATTTTTATAAATATAATAAATAGTACTAATTAAAAATGTAAATATGATTTTTAGTTAAAAATATACCGTATCAGAGTATCTTTGTTAAAACTCTTTTTTTTTAAGAAAAACTAATGAAAAAATCTTGAAAACTTTGAGTTTTAATGATAAGGACAAAATAAAAGTTTGAGTTTTAATGTAAAAATATAATTTTTCGTTAAAATGTATAAATTCGTTAAATTTCCTTGTTTTTTACCCCTGACATGAAGCGTGGATTCGACGATATCGAAACGTGGATTCGACGATTTCGAAATCTCCGACGAGGACTGGGAGGAGCATTCCTCCGCCTTCAAGCCCTCCCGCGTCCTCAAGAAGTCTCGCACCCCGAGGCCGCCGCCGATCGAGTCTTTCGCCTTCCGATTAGCCTCCAAGCCCCAACGGCTCTCCCACGACGACGAGGACTCCGATTCCGATTGCGTCGAGATTAAACACGAACTGGATGACGACGACTTTGATTGCGTCGTTATTAAGAACGAATTGGAGGACGATGACGCCGACTAGGTCCTGGAGGCTAGGCCGGTCAATCGTGGACGTCGATTTATGGTCGAAGACGAGGATAGCGATGGGGATTGGGCTAATATTGAGTCAACGAGCGAGGAAGAGGAGGAGGAGGTAGAGGAGTTGGAGGACGACGACGTGGTTGGGAAGGCTTTGCAGAAGTGTGCCAAAATATCGACGGATTTGAGAAATAAGCTCCACGGGAGTTCGGCTCCGGCGGTTTCTGATCAGTACGCCGAAGTGGAAGCTGCCCCTGTGAGGATTGTCAATCAGGTGCCTTTTCTTACTTTTACTGAGCTTCTTGTAGTATGAATGACATGGAGTTGGAAAGCTCTTACCTTTACTCATTCATAATTGGGGTAAAAAATTTGGTATTCCTTTGTTTCCAATGTAATTAGTGAAATAAGGAAAATTACAGGCCAATAGAATGTAGCTGTATAAAATTATGGTTCTTTTATGTCATCAAGTATTACTTGCGTGAAGGTTTTGTATTTCTTTTCAGTATGTGTTGAGAGGTCCTCATAAGCATAAAATTGGCTATTTTTTCTGTTGTTGTTGCTGGTGTCGTTATTGTCTTCCAATTGGATTGGCAAGTGATGGTTACTGGTTATTTGTTGTAGGATGACATTATTGAGGCTTGTAGGTCTGAAGTTTCCGATTTTCAACCTATTCTCAAGCCATATCAGTTGGTTGGTGTTAACTTTCTTCTTCTGCTGTATCAGAAGGGTATTGGTGGAGGTACTTATTTTTTTGTTCTCTGTAAGCATAATTTTGATTTCCTTCTACTTTAGAAAGTAATTCCTTGTGTAAAAATGTATGACTGTGATAAATTTTGATTCTCTAGACTCTGAGTAGTACAAGATCTTAAACTGTGTGACTAATAAATTTAGATCGCCGAATGGAATTTCATTAGTCATTTTACTACCTCATGATTCTGAAATTTTAAGCTTAAATGTTCTTAGATCACCATAGTTCAAAATTTTCCAACTGTATTGTTAAATTTATGAGGCTAAGTGTATAAGCATGTATGGCTTGGTTTAGTCTCAATTCTGAATCATTACAGTTTAATATACTTTATATTTTGTGCAGCCATTTTGGCCGACGAGATAGGTCTCGGGAAGACCATTCAGGTACCTGCATGTCCTTTCTCTTTGCATATGCCTACAATATTTTTAGCTTTGGTTTGTAATATTTGTCCTTGTTGAACATGCTATAACATACTTGATGCTATTGAAACATTTAAATGATGACCGCGTCCACATTTGATTGTATGCCCTGCTTCTGTTTTGGAAAATTGGGAAAGAGAACTTAAAAAGTGGTGCCCATCATTCACTGTTCTCCAGTATCATGGGGCTGCACGATCGGCATATTTAAAAGAGTTGAACTCTTTGTCCAAAGCTGGATTACCGCCTCCTTTTAATGTTATTCTCGTGTGTTACTATTTGAAAGACACAGGTTTGATTTGGTGTTGCATATGGACAATTGATAGTAATTTTGATTTTATGTTAATTTAATTCCTTTTACTTATGGTCTTCCAGTGCACAACAGAAAGATGATCGTAAAATTCTGAAACGATGGCAGTGGAGTTGTGTGCTTATGGACGAGGCTCATGCTTTGAATAACAAAAATAGCTACAGGTGGAAAACCCTAATGTCCGTTAGACAAAGTGCAAACCAGCGTCTAATGCTGACAGGGACACCTCTACAAAATGATTTACATGTATGACTTTTTACCCTTTGAAATCTTATGGAATATTACTTAGCTAGCCACATGGTTTAATGGAAAAGAAATGGTATTTGCACATTGCAATCTGACCAAGGTAAGATTAGAAACAACTAAGAATTGAAATCAATTAATAATTTCATATGTTTCTTGATTAAGTTCTTGGATTACTATTGATTTTGTAGTGGAACTCACGCTTTTATTAATTTTTTTAGATTTTAGTTTTGTTGTTAAATGACTCATTGACTTGTGTGTTCCTGTTGTAGGAGCTTTGGTCTATGCTGGAGTTTATGATGCCAGATCTTTTCACTACTGAGGATGTTGACTTGAAAAAGCTGTTAACTGGTGAAGATAGAGATTTGATTGGCCGCATGAAATCCATATTGGGACCCTTTATTTTGAGACGCTTAAAATCTGATGTTATGCAACAACTTGTTCCAAAAATACAGCGGGTATGTTATGACTTTATGCCTAGTCATTTTAGGATTAGGTTCTTGATTTTTCATATTGTTGTGTTTTTCACTCTCTTTTGATTTTTCTTTTGTGTTTTAGAAAGAAGCTGAGAAATGCACTGCAGGTTGAGTATGTTATAATGGACAAGGAACAAGACGCTGCCTATAAAGAAGCCATTGAAGAGTATCGGGCAGCTTCACGAGCTCGTATTGCAAAAACTTCAGAGGTTAACTCAAACAGTATTCTTAAGGTTCTTCCTTGGCGGCAGATCTCCAACTATTTTGTTCAGTTTCGTAAGGTGCATCTGTCTCGACTTTCATGTTTTTGATATCCCAGTTTTGTGTTCAGATTGTATATATGTAAGTTTATCTTACATTGCCGGTCCCAAGCCCGGGTAAAGGAGGAGGGGGAGGGCGTCAGGTAGTCGACAGCCGGCACTCCACAGTTACGTCGAATCCTTATTAGCCGACCCCACTTAGTGGGAAAAGGCTTTGTTGTTGTTGTTGTTGTTGTTGTTTTGTTATTCTCTAGATTGCAAATTATCCTTGACTAGTAAGGCGTATTTACAGTGATGAGGATGTTGTTCCTTTTGCCAGAAAGTTACATCCAATGGGTGCATTTGGCCTTGAATGTACATTCGACAAAGTAATTGGGGAACTTAAGAATTATAGTGACTACTCTATCCATCGGGTATTTTCTCAACTTCTTGAAAATGAATTTGTCTTTCAAATTTGATGCATTACTATCAATGTTTTGGAACGATTTGATTATCTGGGGCGTACAGTGTTCGTGTGCCTGTGTATGTGTGTAGTAGATTACATATTGTATGTTGATATTGTGTATGCTCTCTCTCTCTCTCTCTCTCTCTCTCTCTCTCTCTTTGTGTGCAGCTTTTGCTGTATTATGGTGTCTCTGATAAGAAGGGATTGCTTCCAGACAAATATGCATTGCTTTCTTCAAAATCTCAGGTATAATGCTACTTTAATAACTTCACTAACCAATTGGTCTGAGTCAAAATTTGGAGAGAGTTGTCATATGATACTCTCTGCTCAAAACTGAGGAGAGTTTTCTTGTTGATGATATTAGGCATTGGCTGAACTTCTTCCTTCACTGAAGCGAGCTGGGCATCGTGTTCTGATTTTCAGCCAGTGGACGTCAATGCTTGATGTTTTGGAGTGGACTTTGGATGTGATAGGTGTTACATACAGACGACTTGATGGAAGGTACTGGTGTACTTTTGTCACATTTACAGATTATTTTTATCATAAGAAAATGTGCCCTGCCACATGGTATATCTGTTTTATTATCTGGCTTACTCATTTCCACTTGTTGATTGTGGTTAATTGAATTGTTACCTCATCTGTTGTAAGTTGTGTTTCTTGCCTGTTAACCCGTATATTCCGAATGTCAGCGCTCAGGTGACAGAAAGACAGACGATAGTTGATACATTCAATAATGATACTTGTATATTTGCTTGCTTGCTGTCCACAAGAGCTGGAGGCCAGGGTTTGGACTTGGTTGGAGCTGATACCGTAGCTATTCATGATATGGATTTCAACCCGCAAATTGATCAACAGGTAGAAGATCGTTGCCATCGCATCGGCCAAGTGAAGCCTGTTACCATTTACAGGTTTGCCCCTCTTTAATTTCCCAATCTCCCTCCTCACCTATACTTACCAATCTGAGAGAAGCACCTTTCAGGTTTACCCTAACCCATTCTTCCCTGCTTTTATAATGTCGTATTGGTTTGAGTCATAAACTTGATTAGAAAATTGTAGGATTATAACCTGTCATGTCCTTTACAGGCTAGTCACTAAGGGTACAGTAGATGAAAATGTCTACGAGATTGTGAAAAGGAAGTTAGTGCTAGATGTTGCAGTCCTGAAATCTGGCGTGGAGATGGATAATGAAGGTGACACATCCACCATGGGAGATATATTATCGAAACTTTTGCTTGGTTAAAGATTTTAGAAAACTTACAGTCGATCTGCCGATAGAGAAACTGCAACAGGAAACCTTTGTAATTTAGTTTTTGTATTTTTCCAGTCACACTGCAAGAGGTCCATTGTTGTAATGGTTATGGGTTTGAACAAAAAACTATACATAGTCGTAGGCGGGTATGCTATACGGGTGTAAATTGGCCCAAAAAATTCTTGTGGCAGTTAAAAAGTTTTCGTCAATAAAACGACGATGAATTAACAATGATTTTACATAGCAAGCTGGAATTCTTTGAGTATATGCTCTATAATAACTAACAATTTAACTCACTAATGTTATTATTCAATCTTGTAAACTAATAGAGACCAAAATTGGAAAAAGAGATACGAACGAAGAGGAATAACCAATCGATGAAAGAACATGAAACCATTTTGTTTCAATAAAGGTACAAGAAACGGTTGGGGGCAATGAGGTAGGTAAAAGTGGTAGGATTTTGCGAGCTGTTCCAACCACTGCTAGATGTGCCCAACAAGAATGAATACCACACAGAAGAGTCAAGATCGGTATGTAAAAAAAAAAAAAGTTTAATTAATTAACAAGATAGAAAATCTTATACGGGTTTGGGCTTAGGGCCTTGGGTTGAAGCTTAAAAAGTTTGGATTCTAAAGACAAAGAGTTGACCTTCAAACCACTTTAGGGCCTCCTCTTTGTTGGTATTTATTTGGTTGAAAGTGTAACCAGCTAACCCTACTGAGGTCCTGTGTAAAACTTTGTCGTTACCTTTTTCTTAACATCCAATGTTAATGGGAATTGATGTTGGCTCCTAATCGATTTTTACTTAAGCCAATCTCTTAATTATTGTCTAAACTCAAATTAATTCTATTCTCGTTTATAATTATCTACAACTTAAGTATATTGAGAAGGGTTGGGTTATGAGTGAGTTGAACAAGGTCAATTATTGAGGTTCACTAAGCTTCATGCATGATGCATGAATGCAATAGAGTCTCACGTCGGAAACTTCACAAGATAAATTACAAATATATTGAATGGTTTCTCTTCTAATGTACTAAAACCATTTGTGATAAAATCCAAACACGTGCTGAGCTATGCAACTAGTTAAGTTAGGACAATATCAATGTGAATAGTAGTAGACCGTTGACCTCGGCCCTAAAATCTTAACCAAGTTATGTGTAAGATTAGATGTTTAAGCTCAAAACACATATTTGTGTAGTGTGAGTTGTGTAAGTGTGTGTTGACAAAAAAAAGAGAGTGATGTAATAGTGTGGACAATGAAAGGAAAGCAAGAGGAAGCTAGACAGCAAAAGTTGTTAGTTGATATGTCTTTTCGATGGAAATTCCCCTTTACAAGATAATTTTTCTTTCTTGCACCAACACTACCACTCCTAGCTGGGCTGCTGCTGCCTAGTACTATGTATGTATTACCCATCATTCATCTCTCTCTCTCTCTCTCTCTCTCTCTCTCTCTCTCTCTCTCTTGTAGTTGTAGGTGAATCTTTCTTTTGGTTCCTTCCTTCCAAGTGAGTAGTTTGTAGCCCGTGAATTCGCTTTTTCTAGCTCCAAGAAAGTTTACCATCCCATTCCCAACCTCCCACCAAAAGCAACAAGCAGCAAATGCAGTACTCCTTCAAGCCCTACAAACTATAAATTGGATTTTTGTTATCTTGCCCTTTACAATTAATACTATTTAAACATGTTATGATAGGCTTGCAGCTGGCTTTTAATTGAGGGAATGCATGATTCCCTTCAATAATATATTATGATTAAATTAGATATTCATGCAAAGGGCGGGGCAGAGGACCCTCCCTTCCCCAACCCTACCAGCAGTCACAGCATGTCTCTACTTTATGCTCCATCCAAAAGAAAGCCACAGGCCCACAAAGGAATAGGACCCACCAATTACCCGGCACAACGTGTCCCTCCCATTGTCACCATCACTCACATGCATCCATCGAGCTGCAGGCAAATCACATGTTTCTGTGTGTTGTCCATCTCGATCGACGTCCCACTTTCTCGCTATTTCAATCTTTCCAACCTTTCCCATGCATGTAAATTTCTCAATGCTAATCAACACCAGCTTCTATCTACTTGTGCTGCTCATCAAATATTAGTTACAGTCATAGAGTGAAGATAGATTCATAGGATAAGAAAACCCTAAACATAACATTGCATATGCGCGCGGTAAATTAATTAATGCGTCAAATTTACAATCATAGTGAAGATAGACTCGATAGACTTATCATGGGGTTAAAAAACCCTAATATTGAGTAACATTGCTTGTGTGTGGTAAGGATTGTTGTTTTCACTTTTATTTTTTTTGCTTTTCCACTTATTTTATCGTACTTGTCTTTCTATTCTCCTTCAATTCATTCAATTCAAAGGTAAAGAAAACAAAAATCACTTATTGTACTATTAACGTATCAAATTTGCCAAGTTAAAGAAAAGAAAGGTAAAATGACTTAATTAGCTAGGATTACCATATGAGTTATAAGCTTTGTAAACCTTTATCTTCTTAATTTATCTTCATGCATGTAAATTAAGATGTATACTATCAATTAAATAACACAAAACATGTAGTAGTAGTACTAGAAGCAAGGGAAAGGAAAGGAATAATATTTTGATTGGATTAAGGGGGGGATGGGAAGGAGAGGGGCATGCATGTCATATATGATGTTCATATACTCCATATGGTGGCCAGCAACGATTCCTCACGGTACGGATGGGACCCACACAGCTCCTTCCAAGAAGAAGACTTGCAACCATTACTAGTATACTACCACCACTACCAACAGTCTCCACTGTCTACTCATATGTACCTCTACAAGAAGAAGAAGAAGAAGAAGCAGCAGCAGCAGCAGCTAGGGTTGTGGCTTTCTGTGGGCCCAGTAGGGTTCGTAACTTCGTCATTCTCATGTCACTCCGCCGTAGGCCACCGGCAATCCCGACAAACCGCAAAATTTCCTTCTCTAAAGATAGACATGACCCACAGAATAATTTGTTCCTCCAATCTATCTCTGGTAATGAATTTTAAATTTCAAATTTGACAACTATGTTTTACGAGTTTTCGGATTATTTTTATCCATTGGGAATTAATCTAAATTATGATGTGGAGCGTATCGACATGAATTTACGAAGATTATTACGCAGATTTTGGGACCCCATAGAGAATTGACATGGGAAATTGAAAATTAGTTTTGAATGAAAAAGAATATTCAGTCTGAGTCATGACGATCAAGGAAAATCTTGTTTAGCTTTATTTAATTGCAACTGTACATTTTAAACACGAAAATATATATTATACACGGCTTATGATTTAAAAACCGGATTTTATATTATAATTAGGAATGTGGGTTGTTGTCATTACGTCGATTATTGAGAATTTGGTGTGGACCGTGGTCCTTCTGAGCTCCAACAAATTAATTGTATATATGATCATGTGAATACAGCAATATAATATCCTAAATGAAGTTACTACCAAATCATATTATATATTTTCATAAGAATAAGAAAATTATATATATTAGGTACAAAATGTGAAACTTGCCAAGATGCTAACGTAGAGAATATGTCTCCGGGGGACTGCAGCTGGTTTAGGGTTGAAAGGGAAGGGCACACACTTTTTCTCTATTTTTACCCAAAAATTATTTGATTTTAAATTCACCGAGGAAAAGGACTTTTCCTTTATACAAGGAAATTGTGGAAAATTTTCAAACTTTCATATGCCGTTAAATCGTAACTGGTTAATATGTTCCTGTAGTTAAACAACCCCAATAATTAATTAGGGATTCCAAACATTTTCTCACAAAAAAATCTAAACATATTCACGCAAGATTGACCTTAATCCAACATCCTTAATTCTATTGGTTGAATTAACCACTCTTCCAGCCCGGAGAAGCTATAGGGAATTTCATTCTGCCCATGGTCACTGTCAAGTAGACTCACCAACTCGGATCATTGAACCCGGGACGACCTCCCAATTTTCTTTGTCGTTTTGAGAGCCGCAGTCTACGTCCTTACCGCTGGGCCACTTGCTATAGTTTTGGTTGAAATAAATTCAAACTGTGCTAAAAAAACTAATTAAAGGTTTAATTTTATAGTTTCCAATAATAATAAAGTATGAAACGTTCTGGGAAATATTGTTTTATAATTGGAATATTTTTATCAACAACCCCAATAACTATGACCTTTGATTACGGGAGGAGCATGTGACTGTGAACTTAATCTTTGTGAATTAGGACTCGTTATACATGCAGCCAAACGCATGAAGCTCATCAGCAGCCATTTTTTATTCTAAATGATCAGCTAAGTTTGAACAATGATATTCTATATGGCACTTCACTATGGATATTTCACGAAGAATATTTATGCTAGACGGTAAATGGTGCATAAAATGTATAACGTTTGGCTAAACGTCAAGGAGTTGATGATAATTCCATTCTCGTTTTTCGATATATGGAAATCATACATAATATAAAAATATCGACACAGCCAAACCAAGACCTGGAACAAACAATGGAATTTGGAGAATATATATCACACAAGATGATCAAACCTTAAAGTCAGTACTGGACACCACCTGTTTACAAGCACAACCGAATAATTGTCAAGTTAGATTTCTTTCACATTCCCCACCATATGCATACGGTTCTATATATATCCATAATTTCCCATGAGGCAATGGTGAGAATGTGAGGACAAAGTCCCATATCAATGAGACTACATCATGCAAGAGCTAATAAGAGATTGAGTTATTTCTCATACTACCAATTGGTTTTATGGTGAAACCTCAACTCACGTGCTCCACGTCATCACTTTGTATTATCGAGGCTTAAAAATTTGTCACACATAAAAGGGTGTGTGAAAATGTGAGGACAAAATCCCACATTTTCACATCAACTACATATTTATAAAATTATAATTCTTAAGTTTATTTTAATCTTCTTGCTTCTTCTTCTTTTTTTTTTCTGTTTTTATATTTTTTTAAGTTTGTTTATGAAGGGTTAGGTCCTCTGTCCTTCCTCGTTCTTGTATCTTTCTTTTTTCTGAGAGGTAAAATTTATCTTCTAAAATAAATATTCCCCATTAAAATATTTAGAAAAACGTGAATGGAATTGGAAAAATTACACATAGAATATACTTTTAATACTTAATTATATATTGAGATAACACTTTTTAAACATTTCAAGGAAAGACAAAAGTTAATGCATATGAAAAATGACATCATTGACTTTTGTTTTTTAGAGTGTAAGTTACAAAAACAACCTTTATATTAAAATTCAAAATGTGAGTTTTTGCTCAGATTCCACCACTCCTCGAACCAGATCCAAAATGGCAGACCGAGCCCTCGAGAGGCAATCAAATCCCCAAAGAAAAAGATATGGATATTCTTAAATATAGTCCAAATTTGTCTCACTTGGTGGTTGGCTTTAGGAAGCTAATATAAACACAAGGTGAATAGGAAGCCACATTGAAATTGTTGTTGACTGCAACTTCTTTCCGTTAGTGGCCAAAATTGGTTAAATCCGAATCGGCCACTAAACTCGACTCTCTCTCTCTCTCTCTCTCTCTCTCTCTCTCTCTCTCTCTCTTTCTACGATTCAAACATTTCAACCTCACTGCAACTCAATCCATGCCGTCAATCTTCAATAAAAAATACACAGCCCAAATCTCGAAGGTACCTTCTCAAATTCCAGTTCATTTATAGGGTTTTGATTCCAATTGATTTAAGGATCAAGATTCACCATCCAATTTTTAAATTTTCTTTCAAATTTTGTGATTGGAGATAAATTCGAAGCTCATAGCTTAGATAAAGCCTCATACACTATTAATTCAGAGCAAGAAGAAGAAGGGGCCGACTCGAATCAGTACCATATATGCAATTTAATCATCGCTCTAGTCGCCTTGTCGTTATTCGCTATTTATATTGGTCCAGAAGGCAACATTTCAACTGGTATTTTCAAAAGGTAACATTCGAACTGGTAATTTCAAAAGTTTCACTTATTTCTAAATACAAGAAAAGGCACTCGAACATTCCGGTTCACATTTCACCTTTCTTCCGTGTGAAAGAGGGAAATTATGTTAGTATTAGCCGAAGATGGGTTGAATTGATTCTGCAAAAATAGTCAAGGACGGGTTGAACTAATGCTGCAAAAATGGTCGATGACAAGTGAACTAATTATGCAAAAAATGGTTGAGGACGAGTTGAACTGATTCTGCAAAAGTGTTCGACGACGAATTGAATTGATTATGCAAAAATGGTCGTAGATGAGTTGAACTGACTATGCAAAAATGGTCAATGATTGGTTGAACTTTGAATCGATTATGCAAAAATGGTCGACGACGGGTTGAACTAATTCTGCAAAAATAGTCGAAAACGGGTTGAACTGTTTTGCAAAAATAGCCAACGACAGATTGAACTGATTCTGCAAAAATGGTCGGATGAGTTGAATTGATTATGTGAAAATGGTCGAAGACTAGTTGAACCGATTCTACAAACGGTCAAAGACAAATTGAACTGATTCTGCAAAAATGGTTAAAGATGGGTTGACTGATTCTGCAAAAATAGTTAAGAAATGGTTAAACTAATTCTACAAAAATGGTCGAAGAGGGGTTGGAACTGATTCTACAAAAATGGTCGAAGAGGGTTGAACTGATTCTACAAAAATGATCGATGACGAATTGAACTGATTCTACAAAATTAGTCGAAGATGGGTGGACACATATTAAATTTATTGGAGTTGTGAGGGTGAGTTTTATTAATAGCATAAAACCTTAGGGGTACAGCTGGTATTTTAAAACATTGTTTCTATGTTTTTGGGTTGGGCTTTCGTTGTTTTTATGTTTTTGTCTCTCCTTGACATGTTTAAAAACTAGTGGAGTTTCTTGAATTATAATAAAACTTTTTGTCTCTACATATAAAGCTCCCAATGGAATTATCAACTCCCTTGAGGTTTCAAAAAAGGTTGAGTTTAATGTGTTTTGAAAGGTAAAGTTTATGTCTCTCAATTTATTATATAACTTCTTCAATTCTATTCTCACTCAAATTTCATCGTGACTACTAAGGGTTTTGAAATAAAAAAATGTATTAAGTTGACAAATTATTCTCAATGAATAGTAGTCTACTATTCATGTATCTATGAGTGCCACATAGCTGGGTTTATTCTAGGATAGTGATATTTATATACTCATTTTTACTTCTCACATACTCTTGTAAATTTTTTATCATTGATCTTCTTTGATTGATTTGATTTGACGGTCGAAAATTAACAGGTGTGTGAAAAGTACAAATGTGTGTGTGGATAGCATTGTACCCTTATTTTAATTTGACTAGAAATGACTTGGGAGTACTCCGTCTCCTAACCTGAACAAGAATGACAAATTTTTTAGTCGAGCAAATCATGTCAGTCTAAAGGAAATCCTGGTCTTGCTGCTTATGGAGGAGTTTTTTCGGGATTGCCATGGTTAGTTTCTTGGTGGTTTCTGCCAAGGGATTGTTCATTACAACTCTTTTTTTTTTTTTTGCAAACTTATCAGCAGTTATTATTGGTGTAGAGTTTGCATATCAATGGGGTTGGCATTGTCTTTAGCTGTAAAGTGACTATTCTAGTGTTATTTTTGCCCTCCAATCGACAGATTTTGATCGTCCTGGGCCTCTTCGTATGCAATGGTTTACTTATTTGGACCACATTCAGAAGATGACTTTCTATGCCTCTCACATATGTCGTGAAGGATGTAGTTGCGGATAATTTTGCTAATATGGGCTTGTCTTCTCCAACTTTGGTATGATATGATTCCCCTCCAGTTTGTGTTGCTTTGTTTTTAGACTATGTTGGCTTGCCTCGTTTCCGCTTCTCAAATTAATATGCATCTTGACATACAGAATTGTCTCACTCTTTTTTTTTCCTTAACCTTGGGACGTTGCTTTTTCTGTTTTACAGGTTTAGACCTTTAGGTTTGGCTTTAGAGGGGTTATTCCTTGTATTTTTGTTGTTTTTGTTTCTAGAAGGTTAAGGTTTATGTCCCCCATTCTTTTCATGTATTTTTTTTTTATCCTTTTTTCTTATGTTATGAGAGGTTAGATTTATGTTCCCCTTGACTAGGTGTACATTTTTTTCGATATCAATAAAATTCTCATCATACCAAAAGTTTTCTAAAAAAAAAAAAATCATGTCCGTCCATTCGGTTGCATATTTCATGATAGCCCACCATGTCTAAGAGGTGGGTCCTAATGTGCGATATAAATATATACGATGCCCTCCTAAAAGGGTCTTTAAGGACAGAAACCTCCCTGACTACTCCTGAGGAAGTTTTCTTTTTTCCTTGATCAATTTATATACATATATATAGATAATGTAATAGATGTATTCCTTTGGTCCCACTTATTGCTGAACATGTACATTATTGCATAAAGGGAATAAAGAGGTTGATTATATTACATGACTACTAGCTAAGTCATGCAGTACTGAGGTTGACAGAGGAAATACAAAGAGTTTGGCTCTCTACCTCACAAGCCAACAAAGATTGTCCATTTCCCGGAGAAATTTCAAGGAAAAAAAGAGAGAGTAAGATGGCCACCTTTGTTTGATGGGTAAAGCAACTGAATGAAGCTTCCTTTGCTTGCAGGTAACAACAATTCTACTCTCAAATCAAAATGCAACCAACTGAGTTTGGAGAAAAGTGCTCGTTTGAAACATTTCGGCATGCAACTTTAACCTTTCCACGCTTATTCTTTTAACTATTATAGATTCTCTCTTTTAGAAGTGTCTTTCCACATAGTTCAGAAGTAATCGAATGACATGTTTACAAATCCATAATCGAAATTAGAGAAGTTAAATTGAGAAGGAATTAAATTTGTTGTATCCCTTCCAGACACCTCTGACCCCTCTCTCTCGCCATTTAAATTTAAAGTTATTTTATCCTTTTCTTTGTTGTTGAAGACAAATCCGCTTTATTGAATTGAGTACCTAAAATCCCCCAACCTTTTGGTGTAATTCCAAATTAATCTCAACCTTTTCAAACATTCCAATAAAGTATCCAATGTATAGGAAATATCACTTATGTTAAGTTCCAAGGTAAGAGAATCGTTAAGTGTCTACGTGGCATTCATGGTTAGATTTTTTTAAATGACGTGACAAATCTCATAATTTCCAAACCTAATTCCCACCCATTAAATAGATCTCGATGCAGGCCAAACCTCAAAATACTTCTTTGAAACCCCAACTTCTCTTTCGTCTGAAACTGCACGTAGGGTTGCAGCTTTTCATTAAAACTCCCTAAATAAAATTGTGGTGACATGGCTTGGAGATTGGATGTCGACGAGAGGATGCCAATGACTGTCTATTGCACAGTCCAAGAGTGATCATGAGAAAGCTGCTACGCCTATTGTTTCTTAGTTCCAATTTTATTGGGAGAAGCACTTGTTATACTCATGGTCATTCACGGATTTGTATTCCTTGTAAATCTTGTTGTACAAACCAAATCCTATACGGATTAGTCCTGTGCATATTTAGTTATTTAAATGCAAAATTGCTCCCAAATCTTATTTGGCTTGAGATCATACAAATTCATGAATTTCATGATAAGAACTAATTAATAAAAACCCCAGATTAAAAGAAACTAAAACGAGATAAATAAAAAATTAGCACAAGAAAGAGTGAGGCTTTGGGTCTCGAGGTTGTTGCGAAATGTTCGAATTCGAATACTGTACCAATTGCGGTCATGTTTGATTATGCGATCATTGTGTATTTTGGATTTCATTTTTTCTGCAGAGGATGATAAAGAAGGAGGAGTTTCAATCCCCCTGCAAATTTGATAGATTGGGAGAGAGGGGAAGGATGAGAGAGTGCGAGAAGGAGAAATTTTTTTTTAAAGGTTGTGACTAATTTGACCATGAATTAATGCCACGTCATTAAAGGTTACTTTATGGGATTTGTTCACGTCATTTAAAAAAAAAATCTGACCATGAATGCCACGTAGGTACTAATGGTTCTCCTACCTTAGGACATAATGAAAGTGATATTTTCTATACGTTGAGTACTCTTTAGGAATGTTTGAAATGGTTGAGAATAATTTAAAATCACACCAAAATGTTTTTGGTTGGGGGGGGGGGTTTAGGTATTTAATGCTTAATTATTTTGTATAGATTATATGGTTATTGTTGAATGCACAAAATTCGGAGGATCTTGGACAACCGTAAATCCGGCCGTGAATCACACAAACGCTCAAGAACACAATGATGTATCGTGGTTCACCTCAATGTTTGGGCTACGCCCACACTGATGTTGATTCCATTTACTGTACGTATGTATGGATTACAATAGATCGGCATTGGAGCTTTCTGTGGATGCAGCATTTGCCATTTTGCTCTCTGTTTGGCTGAGAGTGTATTGCCCTCTATCTTATTATGAGGCTCTCTGGATGTGGGAATTTGTTTCCCTAGATGTATGGCTCTCCCCCTTTCTCTGAAGGTGAGGCCCCCCTTTTATAGAGCAAGGGTTCCTCCATTCTTACATAAATCATGGGCTTAGAAATGAGGCCCAAAGACGAGGCCCAATATATGGTACCAACAGGAGTCCCCCAAGTCTTTAGTCAAGAGAGTCGTTTGGCTGGAGACTTTAAATCAAATCCATGTACGGGCCGAAATGGCTAGATTTCTTAAACCAGTACTCAACACAAGACAATGCTCAACATAACGCAATACTCGACTAGAGGTATCACACGTTGTGAGATTGCTCGGCTGGAGGCGATGCTCGTTACGAGGCTGCTCGGCTAGAGGCTATGCTCGTGGCGAGGCGGTTGCTCGGCTGGAGGCGATGCTCGTTGCGAGGCTGCTCGGCTAGAGGCTATGCTCGCTGCGAGGCGGCTCGGCTCGTGGTCTTCCTCATTGCAAGTATGTACTTTATGTCAGCGTGCACTCAGTATGAGTTTATTCTCGACATGATTCGGGTCTGCTTGTCGGGTTCGCATATTGGGTTCTTTTAATCAGCAACAATGTTGATCAGTGGATCTAGTTGCTCAATAATTTCTGACAATAAATGACAGTATAAGTATGACCGTATAATGAATAAATCAAATTGACAAAGTTTGTCAAGGCAAAATATTGTACTATTTGCCTTCTATAAATAAATAATTTATTCAGTCGTGTGGTAAATCACATGTTGTATAAGTGACATAGTTTAATGGCAGAACGACATTTATTCCCACTCTCTTCAGCTTTGCCAAGCTGGTTTCCACCATTCGTACACTCTCTTTTGACCAGGCATCCCTTTCCAACATGGGGAGCGAAGGAAGCCACATCACACAGAATGACACACATTTTGCACCTAGTGCGAAGTAACGAAAGAAGGAAGGAAAGAAGGTTGCTCTTCAAGCTAAAGTCGATGAGCTAGAAGCTCATAACAAGAAGATAGCAATGAAGAATGAGGTCCTCTAGGAGCAGTATGAGAAGCTCTTTGAGATGCTTCGCAAAACTAGGTGTACTCAAACACACGAGCTCGTTGCCCCTGTAGACATCAACCATCATCTGGGTGCCCCTCAACACGGAGGGTCACCTCCCTTCGACATGGGTATCCTTGATGAGGAGTGAGCTAATCATCAAAACATTGATCAACATGAGACTTCTCTCAACCCAGATGCTTCGACCCAAAGTAGAAGAAGTGGAGGAAGACACCTCATTGCAGAAGGGTTAGAAAGATTGAAAGTCGTTTATCGTGATTACCGAGACTTCCTAAAGCAACATCGAGAGAATTCCCTCCACATATGCTCGTAGATCAATGACCCAACTGAATCTCGTGGTTCATTTTTTCACCTCCACCGTGAATCTGCAGAAACCAGGGGAGGAAGGAACTCACCTTCGTACCACCAACCAAGTGATGAAAGCAACTCACCATTCATTCCACCTACCAGAAGACGAGTGGTACAACTTGTACATGTGAAATCCTAGCATTCACAAATAATCAAAAACCCTCAAGCTTGACAACTCAACTAGGGGAGCACTTATGCCCAACAAGAGTTATAGTCACCAACAATGTCTTATTGCACGCCAACAACAACTTCAGTGCATGGCATACGAAGATAACGCTATTCAGCCCTCTTGCATCTGCTTCAAACATTTCCCCTCGTAACAATGCAAACACTACAACTCGTAGAAAGCTTCACACACTCTTGATCAAGACAGTGTGAAGCAAAACCAATTTATGGTGCCAACAAGAACTTCATCAATAGAGGGCAACCCCAATTCTCAAAAGCTTCACACACTCTTGATCAAGACAGTGTGAAGCAAAACCAATTTATAGTGCCAACAAAAGCTTCACCAAAGGAGTTCAACCACAATTCTCAAAAGTTTCACACACTCTTGATCAAGATAGTGTGAAGCAAAACCAATTTATGGTGCCAACAAAAGCTTCATCAATGAAGGGCAACTACAATTCTCAGACCTTCAAAGCAAATTCAATTTATATGGTTCATCCAAACCTTCAACTACTACAAGGTGTGGCTTGCATCATAATCTTTTGCTCAACAGTGTGGAAGCAAAATTTGTATATGTTGTCTCTCCCACATTTTCAAATTTCTAGTTTCCCAAAAAAAAAAAAGGGAAATTCAACAAAGCTTCATCCATGGAGGACAACTACAAATTCTCAAAAGCTTCACATTATCTTGATCAAGATAGTGTGAAGCAAAATCAATTCATGGTACCCAACAAAAGCTTCAACTCCAAAGCTTCACCAACAAAAGCTTCATCAATGGAGGACAACTACAAATTCTCAAAAGCTTCACACTATCTTGATCAAGATAGTGTGAAGCAAAATCAATTCATGGTACCCAACAAAAGCTTCAACTTCAAAGCTTCACCTACAAAAGCTTCACCCACAAAAGTTTCAACATAAAAAGATCACCTACAAAAGCTTGACCCACAAAAGCTTGACCCACAAAAGCTTCAACCATAAAAGCTTCACCCACAAAAGCTTGACCTACAAAAGCTTGACCTACAAAAGCTTCACCCACAAAAACTTCACCTACAAAAGCTTGACCCACAAAAGCTTGACTCACAAAAGCTTCACCAACAAAAGCTTGACCCACAAAAGCTTCACCTACAAAGCTTCAACACAAAAGCTTCACCTACAAAAGCTTCACACTATCTTGATCAAGATAGTGTGAAGCAAAATCAATTCATGGTGCCCAACAAAGCTTCACCTACAAAGCTTTAACACCAAAGATTCACCTACAAAGCTTTAAAATATATATATATATATATATATATATATTTTTTTTTAATTTTTTTTGGAAATTCGAGAATTCAAAAATTCGAAAATTTGAAAATTCAAAAATTTGGAAATTCGAAAAAAAAAATTTTGCCTAGGCCTCATCTTCTTTGGGCCTAACAACTTTCATAATAAATATATATAAAGAAGGAGTTTTGGGCTACCACTTAGAAAGGAAATGCCTTATTCGTCAACTCCCTCAACCAGAGACTTGGGGGACTCCTACCATATGCTACTGCACCTTGATACTCGGAAGTCTCACGACCACTCAGTGACTTGGATTTTTCAAGTCTCCAAACGAGAAGGCAGAACCCCAGAAGGAGGAGGCACCGAAGGTTGATAATTTGGAGCTTCATTACGCGGTACAGCCCCAGAAGACGAAGGCAATAAATGCCTTTGGAACAAACCCACAAACTTTTGATGATCAAGTAAAATCTGACCATCAGATTCCTGCAGCTGGTCAAGCTTCCTCTTCATGTTTGTAGCATAGTTATGTGCGAGCCTGTGCAACTATTTATTCTCATGCTTGAGCACTCTGATCTCCTGTTTGAGACTTATCACTTCAGCTCCAATGATTCAACTTGGCGGGTTCGAGCAAATAGGCGTTGGGCCATATTAGACACAGAACCTGCACATTGAACACTGAGAGCCAGATAATCCTTAACAGCCAACTCATCAGACCGTTTGGAAAGTAGTCTGTTATCTTTGGGAGTGAGAAGGTTCCTGGCCACCACCGCAACGGTCATATCATTCTTCATCACAGAGTCCCCAACGGTAAGAAAACCAATAAGGGATAAGAAGGATGGGCGCCATATGTTGTCTTGAGAAGGCATGGCTGCCTCTTCACCAAAGTTCAAGTCAAAACGACGGTCAGATGGGCCAGACATTTTCATAAATGAGGTGCAATAAATCTCTGAAGTAAGGGGAAAATTCCTACAAGCAATAACTCTCTGAATGTACTCCTTGCACACAATTAGTGCCCTTATAAAAGAAAGGGCAACAAGGCCGTTGGTTCAAAAATCGAAGTGGCACCACTTTCCAAATTCTGAAGAGGCACCACTCTCCGGATTTCGAAGAGGCACCGTTCTCTGAATCTCGAGAGCCAGATCCCCGATAGGATTGCTTGTTCGAAAACCGAAGAGGCACCACTCTCCGAACTTCGAGAGCTAAATTTCATTGAATAAAGCTTGTCTGCAATTTTCACACTCAACATCAGCTTTCCAGATACAACATACCACTTTTTCAAAGCGCTCTGACAAAGTTAAAACATGTGAAGCTTGCAGCTCCCACTACATTGCTATAACCAAGAAGGGTAAAGGAATAGCATTATTACTTGCTCAAAAATCGAAGAGGCACCGGCCTCCGAATCTTGAGAGCCAGACTCCCAACATGATTACTTTCTCAAAAATCGAAGAGGCACCGCTCTCCGAATCTCAAGAGCCAAACTCCCAACAGGATTGCTTTCTCAAAAATTAAAAAGACACCGCTCTCCGAATCTCGAGAGCCAAATCCTCGACAGGATTGCTTGTTCGAAAACCGAAGAGGCATCGCTCTCCGAACTTCGAGAGCCAAATTTCCTTGGATAAAGCTTGTCTGCAATTTTCACACGCAACATCAGCTTTCTAGATACCACATACCACTTTTTCAAAGTGCTCTGACAAAGTTAAAACACGTGAAGCTTGCAGCTCCCACTACATTGCTATGACCAAGAAGGGTAAAGGAATAGCATTATTACTTGCTCAAAAATCGAAGAGGCACCGCCCTCTGAATCTCGAGAGCCAGACTTCCAACATGATTACTTTCTCAAAAATTGAAGAGGCACCACTCTCTGAATCTCAAGAGTCAGACTCCCAACAGGATTGCTTTCTCAAAAAATTGAAGAGGCACCGCTCTCCGAATCTCGAGAGCCAGATCCCCGACAGGATTACTTGTTTGAAAATCGAAAAGGCATCGCTCTCCGAACTTCGAGAGCTAGATTTCCTTGGATAAAGCTTGTCTACAATCTTCACACGCAACATCAGTTTTCCAGATACCACATACCACTTTTTTAAAGTGCTCTGACAAAGTTAAAACACGTGAAGCTTGTAGCTCCCACTACATTGCTATGACCAAGAAGGGTAAAAGAATAGCATTATTACTTGCTCAAAAATAGAAGAGGCACCGCCCTTCGAATCTCGAAAGCCAGACTCCCAACATGATTACTTTCTCAAAAATTGAAAAAGCACCACTCTCCGAATCTCAAAAGCCAGATTCCCAACAGAGCCAGACTCCCAACAGGATTGCTTTCTCAAAAATTGAAGAGGCACCGCTCTCTGAATCTCGAGAGCCAGATCCCCGACAAGATTGCCTGTTCGAAAATCGAAGAGGCATCGCTCTCTGAACTTCGAAAGCCAGATTTCCTTGGATAAAGCTTGTCTGCAATCTTCACACACAACATTAGCTTTCCAGATACCACATACCACATTTTCAAAGTGCTCTGACAAAGTTAAAACACGTGAAGCTTGCAGCTCCCACTACATTACTACGACCAAGAAGGGTAAATGAATAGCATTACCACTTGTTGTTAGGGAAACTCCTATATATGTCGACCTTCATCCTTCATGGGCAGGCAGACCTGCAAAAATGCTCAACCCTTCCTCATATCTGAGAGGGCACTCCCAACGAAGCCTCTCGAAATACTCAGTTTTCTTCCCCCCCAATAATACCTATACAAACAAGCCACACCAGAGCAAGAGTATCTCATATCATCAAGGTAAAAAGCAAGATTATCCCATATCATGCTTTTTCCCTGTCTTTTCCTTTGCCATTGTTCTTACCTGCAAGACAAGGAGAAAGAGAGCAATTAGTTAGCACTTGGAATCAAGCTTCCAGTCAGAAACTGACTGTCTGGAACCCCTTACCCGATTACTTACCTGGCATTGCTCTCGAGTACTCATCTTCAACATCTTATGCTTCCAGAAAAGATACCACATCTGCCTGAGGAACATATAGGTTAAGTGAGAAGGATACAAGGAAGCATGTGGAGACAAGCGCAACAGAACACATGTCGATTCATCTATTACTTCGTCAACAGCAAAAGTATCCCATATCATCAAGGTCGAACGCACTCTTGATTTGATGGGCTTGTTTTGACCCTCAAATTCTTGAGTTGGCCTTATACTCTGGAGGAAACCAGAAAACCCTTCAGCCCAGTTCAAGAATAAGCCTGTGGAAAGTTACTTCTTCAAAAGCAAAAGTATCTCATATCATCTCTTCTCCATTTGCTTCTCCTTATCCTTGTTGCTGTTTACGACACAAGGAGAAGGAGAATAATCAACCGGAAGCCAAAGTCGAACCTCTGATCCAGGTTGCTTGCTTGGAAGTCTGATTGCTTACCTTGTCTGTTACCTCTTTCGGCAAATCTCCTAGCTCGGCGACTTGGGGGACTCCTACTATAGGGTTTTGTATCGCACTTGACCAAGCTCGAAACTACAAGTAAGCTTCAAGTGAAATTGATACATTACCTTGTGCATCTTCATCGGTTAAAGATACCACCCCTGGATGGAGGAAAAGTACTTCTAGAGAAGATGCCACATCTACGTATGAGACAGATAAAGCAAGTGAAAATGATACCACACTTCGGTAGTTAAAAGTTTCGTGATTACTCAATGGCTTGGATCTTGCAAGTCCCCAACCGAGGAGTTTCCCTCACTCGGGAACTTAGGAGAGCACTGTTTGTACCATACTTGACCAATCCCGAAACTACTGAGTACCGGTCAACGTTATACCGTCAAGAACCCAGAAGAGTTTCCCTACAACCAGGAGGCCAATCACAGCGCGACACGTGTCAACATCAGAAGCCAATCATAGCGCGACACATGTTAACATCAGAAGCCAATCACAACACGACACGTGTCAATGTCAGAATGAAACTAGAAACTCTCTTCTATAAATAGAGATCATTCTCTCACAATATTTCCTAATGTCATTTGTACTAAATCATTCACTAGTACTCATTAAAGGAGAGCTTGAACATATATACTTGTGTAAACCCTTCACAATTAATGAGAACTCCTCTACTCCGTGGACGTAGTCAATCTGGGTGAACCACGTACATCTTGTGTTTGCTTCCTTGTCCGTATCTATTTACATACTTATCCATACTAGTGACCGGAGCAATCTAGCGAAGGTCACAAACTTAACACTTTTTGTTGTACCAAAGTCCTCACTGATTTTGTGCATCAACAATATATATATATATATATATATTATTTTTTCCTTCGTGGGGCTGTTCTGGGATAGTAGGTTGTATTTGTCTCTTCATGATCAAGATTTCATCATAACGTTTCAATAATAGAGGTTACTTTCATCATAACATATATCAATAACATATTAAATAAATGATGAAAACATAATGATGTCTGCTGAAAAGGAAAAGTAAAGCTCTCTTTATCTTTTTTCTTTTGACAGATGGCCAGCCAATCTCGGAATAATAATAAAGTTAATAATAGAATTATTATAAGAAAACTTATCTTCTTCCTGGTTTTCCACTGGTGGTCGTGTTATTCGTAGAAGGTGGGATCCCCGCAACTGGTATCGATGGTGGTCCGTATAAACCCATCTCAATATACTGAAAAATCTTCCTTCCAACAAGAGGAGCAAAGAACACATAGAAAGCAAAGGCCAGCGCCAGAAACACGGCAACAGCCACCACCTAGAGAGGATGGTAAAGAAGCTGCCATCCATGCTTTTTCATTTTTCAACTGGAATGCTGAAAACCCAAGACTGATCCTTGAGAGTCACCGCCGCTCTGAGAAAAGTCCCGCTCGAAGGTGACCAGTTTAGAGCCGCTGGATCGACCAAATCCAGCCGTTCGTTGTCGGCATCATCGTGTTCCTCCGGAGAAGGCGCAAACTCCACGCTAAACGACATGTCTTTTCTCTAGACTTTCCTTCAGGTACGGCCTTGAGTTTCACTCACGGCAGTAGAGCATTCCTTACTGTTATGTAGATGAAGAATTTTGAGAGAGTAAGAGAAAGAGAGTGAGATCTAGAGTTAGAAACATGAAAAGAAGCGACATGAAGATGAATGAGAAGGTGCAGATGACGGAGAGAGAGATGGAAACGGCGGAGAGCTGGAGGTTTCCGAGATGGCCGACAAACATGGTGGTAGCTGTGTTGTTGCCAAAGTTGCAGATGATAGTGAAGGCGATGGGTCTTTGTCTTTGTCTTTAAATTGGGTAGTTTTTGGGAGAAAAATAGGGCGGAAGATTCGAGATAGAGAGAAATGGGTTTTTGGAGGGTTTTTAAACTGCACAGAGTCTGCAAAGGTTTTCTGGAAAAGCCCCAAAAAGGGAGGTTCTGAGTTCTTGGGTTAAGCAAATTCACAGTGGTAAGATGAAAAAAATGAAAGAGAACCGACATAGCTTTTTGTGTCGTTTCCCACAGACGGCGCCAAATGTTGATGCACAAAATCCGGAGGATCTTGGACCAACGTAAATCCGACCGTGAATCACACAAAGATGTATCGTGGTTCACCCCAATGTTTGGGCTACGTCCACACTGATGTTGATTCCATTTATTGTATGAATGTATAGATTACAATAGATCGGTAATGAAACTCTCTGTGGATGCAACCTTTGCCATTTTGCTCCCTGTTTGGCTGAGAGGGTATTGCCCTCTATCTTATTGTGAGGCTCTCTGGATGTGGGAATTTGTTTCCTTGGATGTATGGCTCTTCCCCTTTCTCTGAAGGTGAGGCCCCTCTTTTATAGAATAAGGGTTCCTTACCTTCTTACATAAATCATGGGCTTAGAAATGAGGCCCAAAAACGAGGCCCAATATATGGTACCAACAATTATAATATCTTATTTTCTAATTACCACAAGAAATATCTGTCAAAGGAACCGTCGATCATCTTCCTTTATACGGAAAAGAATTTTGATGTTCGTGGTATAATCAATTTCGTCTGGTTATGACATAGATAGACGCAAGTACTTACTCTTAAATTTTAGGTAGACAGGCCATGGGTCCACTCCAACAACACCGATAATGTCCCCACTTGGGCACCTGCTCAATCCGTCAGGTGTGAGGTTTAGGTGTGAGGTTTTAATACAAAAGGCCTCGGTGTTAGTTAGAGTGGGGTAATTCTATTTAAATGGCTTGTTCTCAAGCTTTGTGGCCGATGTGGGACAGAGGAATTCTAACACTTACTTCATTAATCAGTGTGGACTAAGTCACTTACGAAATTTCTCTGTAAATCAGTCTGATGATAAAATGTAATTTTACTGCAAAGTCAATTTTTGTTAGAAAAGTTAGTAAGTGGGTAATTTGTTTTATTTTTATGTTATGGTATATGGTATCTTTGACATTTTATGTCATAAGTTTACTATTATGATATCTTTAATATTTTGTCATAAGTTTACTATTATGATGAGGATTAAGATTGTTTTCCTATTTGATTATTGCTTTCTTGTTTCTACAAATAAGGATTAAGATTATTTTCCTATTTGTCATAAGCTTAATTGCAATCAGTTTATCGTGTTTCTTTGATTTGTTTACAATTTCAACTCTTAAAATGCTACATCTAATTGTAATTGAACTTTTCATATACTAGCCAACCTAATATGAGATCTGACCCGGTATGGCCTTCCAATACTTGTCGAATTACATCCAATCTTGTAATTGTCTCAACTTGGCTTTAGGGTATTTCACTCCAACAACATCGTTCATTGAGAAAATTTGGCTGTTCAAAGTTCTCTTAATTAGTTTAACATATATACTTGTATATCCTAAAAGTGAAACAGAGAGAGAGAGAGAGAGAGAGAGAGAGAGAGAGAGAGAGAGCGAAGGCATATATGATGGGTGCAGAATGAAGGGTTTTCTGAATGTAAAGGGTAGAAGACACGAAACAAGAGGACAGAGAGAGAGAGAGAGATGGGAAGAGGTAGGCCTACAGAGACCAAAGGTGGCCCCCATTTTACAGTCCCCGCATAAAACGACATACATTAGGCTGCGTGAGCAGCATGAACAGCGACCCCACCGCCCCTCCTCTCCCTCCCTCTCTATTCATCCCCGATATTTTAATTTCTTTTTCAATTTTAATATTGGTAAATATTTTTAATTTACAGTAAGAGAGAGAGAAAGAGTGCATGTATGTGCATGACATTAAATGAGAGGAACGCATTAGAGCGTTTTATGAGATGAGTTTTATTTTTTATATCATCATCTAAAAAAAAAACTAGATAACTCTCTCTCTCTAGCTAAGGAGAGGAAGAAAAAGAAGAAGCTGAACAAAGGCCGCCTTGACTCTCTGCGTCTTCTCTCTCTGTGTGTATATATATCTTCATCTTTTCCGGATTTTAGCTGTCGTCCGAGAAGATGCTTATTAATTTTTTCCTCATAATTATTTGTTCTCTGCATCCCTGAAGCTGTAGCTACCTAGCAAAAGAGCGTTTGACTCAGAGAATTTTTATTTTACTTAATTAGCTATATAGCTAGGTTTACTATGTTTCTAGTATTCGAGGAGCTAAGAGTCTAAATTTTTTCTGTGGGTTGTCGGTTATATAGTACCTTGAGTCTTTGATCGTTTTTGAGTGCGTATAGCTCAAAACAAGCTGAATAATTAAGAGTAATATTAATTGTTTTCTTTACCATATATATATATATATATGGCGGCTGCTTCTTCATCGATGCCATTCTTTGGAAGTAGTAGCAGAGAAGAAAACCAAAGCCAGATGACTTCGTCAATCCTTCCGCCTTCCTCAAATGCTACCGCCGCAGCCACAGGCACAGCCCCACCACCTCAAAAGAAAAGGAGAAATCAACCAGGAAATCCAAGCAAGTACCTCTTTACTTTTCATGATCATCAATTCTTTGTACACATTTATCGATTTATATAAGATTTCAAAAAAGAAACCCTAAACGAACCTTTGTGAACTCTTTGGTTTGATGAATTAATGGTTGTTAGTTTCTTTGAACTTACTCCTCTATCTGGCTCTGATTTCTTTTCTTTTTTTTTTGTTAAATATCATAAGTTTTCTTTTATTATAATTTGGGTATTCTTTAAAATTTCAACAAAGAAAAAATGTTAATTTTTTTTGGCATTTTTCCCTAGCAGATCCAGATGCGGAGGTTATAGCACTATCTCCCAAGACGCTAATGGCGACAAACAGGTTCATATGTGAGGTGTGCAACAAAGGGTTCCAAAGGGAGCAAAACCTACAGCTCCACAGAAGAGGACACAACCTGCCTTGGAAGCTCAAGCAGAAGACTAACAAAGAACCTAGACGCAAGGTCTATCTATGTCCGGAGCCGTCATGCGTTCACCATGACCCCTCTCGAGCTCTCGGAGACCTCACCGGCATAAAAAAACACTACTCTAGAAAGCACGGCGAGAAGAAGTGGAAGTGCGACAAGTGCTCCAAGAGGTATGCCGTTCAATCGGATTGGAAGGCTCATTCTAAAACGTGCGGAACTAGGGAATACAGATGCGACTGTGGCACTCTATTCTCAAGGTAAATTAATTAGTAGTTACTTGATTTAGTATCTAGCTCCTAATTATTGTTGATTTTCAATCATTCATTCATCGATACATACATTCATTCTGGAGATCTTCTCAAAATTGATCGAGAGGTACAGGCGGAGGTTTATGGGTGTAATACTAATAATCCTCTCTTCTTGGGTAAAAATAGGTGTCTCGCATACGACTATAGTGATCCTTTTATTGAAATTAATCAAACGATTTTTCAGTCTTTCCCCATGAGTGTGCTTGTGTCTGTGTCTGGGTTAATCTGGCAGGACTGTTTCCACGTGAAAAATCTGTGACAAACTGGCATTGCAAGGTTATGTATGTATATGGAGGTTTCAATCACAATTACAGAGAGAAAAACAAGAAAATCATCTATTTATCGATCCTCGAAAACAACGCCAATTTTTCTTTCATCTTTTTGATACTCATGTGTGTAGTAGTAAAAATGATGAGTCGGATTATACAGACTATCAACAGAACATATATATATGGACATGGAAGTAGTGGAGCTATGGAAGGGGAAGAAAGAGCATAATATTAATGTTACTGGAGGGGAGGGGAGGTGGAGCTACTAGCTAGGCTTTATCTTTGTTGTCACATATAACGAGTTGGATGTATATGTCACTCATGAGTTTTGTTCTCTTTCTCGTTGGATTCATGCAATCAGAGCTACAGCTCTTCCCTTCCAGTCCAAGTACTCCTTCCCATGAAATTAAAACGTACACTGATCATGGGACCAACATTCAAATTTACATAGATGCTCTCTCTCTCTCTCCCCCTCGCAGTACTGGTCCAACACCATATTTCTAGCTAGAAAATCGCTTGACAGTTCTTATTCTGATTTGAAATTTTACAAGTCACGTCAGTCGTTCAATGATTAGGGTGACGAGGTTTGTGGACTTGTGACTATCTAACGGAAGTATTCTCTGTGAAAAAATAATTGAACAATGGACCGTTCATGGTTTCCTGCTGTAGTGAAAATTTTTCGGGCCTTCGTTATTGTTCTTGTAGTTTTTTTTTTTTTTTTTTTTCCGTATATTTATTCACCGTAGTAATTTTGAGTATCCTCAGTGGGCTCTCTGAATGAAAATTTAGGAAGGATTGAATATTTCCATCTTCAATCACACTCCCTATCATGCTCCTAAGATAGCAAAATTTCAAGGAAATACTAAATCTACGGAGTGAGAAAGGAGCTACTAATTAAGAACTCCTAGCATTAATTACTATTTTTAATAATTTTTTAAGTAATTTTTTTATTAGTTCATATTTATTATGACTCCCAGAAAATATGATTAAAGTAGAATTTTTTTAGGGAGATTCTAAAATAGCTTTCTAACATTTAGTTAAAATTTAACATAAAATAGAAAGTATAATTGAAGATGCTCTTAGTACTGCTAATTGTCATGGAAAGATAAACTTTTTCTTGCCTTTTTTTTTTTTTGTTCAAGTTTATTACTTTCTAGCACTATAACTTTTTTTCTTTCTCAAGCACTAGTTACATTTTAACTTAAACGGATAAAAATGATTGGTATTCAACTATTGTTTTTATCTGGATGCATCATATATGCATGTCACCACCACATATATGATATATATGTCTTGTTCTTCTATATATACATACATTTTACTATATATATATATATGTCCATGAGATGATATGATATGATGGGGCCTTTCCTTTCCATTTCTTTGTGTGATATACAGGCGGGACAGTTTTATCACTCATAGGGCTTTCTGTGATGCACTGGCTCAGGAAAGTGCAAGGCATCCTTCAAGCTTAAGCACAATGGGCGGTAGCCTCTATGGAAACAACCATATGAGCTTAGGTCCATCCCAAATCCCCTCACTCCAAAACTCAACCCACCTCCCTAACAACGTGTTGAGGTTAGGGAGTAGCGGCAGCGCAAAGTTTGAGCACCTCATCCCGCCATCAAATCCGTCTTCGTTTGGATCACAAGCCATGCCTAATTCTCCCAATTTCTTCATGAGAGACATTGCTAACCAGCAAGGGTTTCAAGATCAGCACCAATTTCCAAACAAGGTATTACATGGACTAATGCAACTTCCTGATCTCCAGAGCAACCCTAACAACAACAGCAGCTCACCCTCATCGAATAGCGCTGCCAATCTCTTTAACCTGAGCTTCTTTTCTAACAATGGTACCAGTCGCAGCATAACTCCTACTGATCATCAGTTTAGTGATGGTAATGGCGGTGGCCAAGGGTTTAGCATGAGTCATGACCATCAAATTGGGTCGGGTTCTCTACCATCTCTCTATGGGAATTCGATGCAACACGAAGGCGGCATGGCTCCGCACATGTCTGCCACTGCATTGCTTCAGAAAGCTGCTCAAATGGGTTCGACTACAAGCACCGAAAGCTCGTCTTTGCTTAGGGGATTAGGTAATTCGTCAACAAGAGCAGCTAAATCCGGAAGGCAACTAGTGTCAGCGCCCTCGAGCGTTGGAGTCAGTTTTAGTGGTGATCATCATCACAGTACTAATGGGGGTGAACAGTACCACTTGAGATCGTCACAGCAGGTGGAAAATGAAAACCATCTTCAAGGATTAATGAACTCTCTTGCAAATGGCAACTCCTCGATTTTTGGAGGCGGGGGACTGGATCATAACAACTTTGGCGGGTTTAGTAGCGGCACTACTGCTACTAGAGTTAGTGCAATGGATCAACAGCATAATAACCCTAATTATGATGAGGCTAAGTTGCACCAAAATTTGAGTGTAAATTTTGGAGGGTCTGATAAACTGACCTTGGATTTTCTTGGTGTTGGAGGCATGGTAAGAAACATGAATGGTGGCCATGGATACTCACAGAGAGATCATCAACAACAACAACATCATGGCATCAATATGATCAGCTCCTTAGACCCAGAGTTGAAGTCAACGCAGGCAAGTCAACTCTTTGGAGGCACCACACTACAGTGAGCCTGCTAGATCGAGGAACTAAAATTACGTTCATGGTATAGGTGAGAGAGTCGATCCTTTTAATATGTAGGAAAAAATAGAAACGGTATCGATTAATTACCAACTCTAGTTGTCTTGACCCCCAAGCATTAGGGTTTCTTGAGTTTTATTTCTATATGTGCATGCCTTAAGGACCACACTAATGGATGTCCAGTACTTTCATCGGTTACTATATTATGTATAATGTGGTACCTTAATTACCTGCTTCTATATTTGGCGATAAAGGAATCCTAAATTAATATTTATCCTCCCTCTTTTGTTGACCAAGTGGTGCATGCTTAATTTTCACATAATAAAATATAAGCATCTAATTATTAATTAGTAATGAGATCGATGCTTATAATTAAATGTGGGAAAATTTTACTATTTGTTGTAAACCGCATGATGTGGCAGTATATGTATGTTGGGCTTTTTTTTAATGTTTTAAAAGAAGAAGTCTCACCATCAACCGCCACATCGTGTGGTTTACAACATAGTCTAAAAATTTCATCCCTCTAACATTTTTCTCAAGTCTGTATTAATTAATTTAATATTGCACATATGTATGAGGTAAGCCATGTTTGAGTTGTATATGTAATCAGAATGTCACAGCATCAGACATGGGCTAGCAGCTGAGCAGGTGCTGTTTGCCCAGAAAATTCAAAATGGATACATTCCAACATAATGGACAAGTGAGAGTTTATTTCTTATTTGTCTGGTTACGAGATATCCCTAACTAATAAGATATTATTGGTATTGCCATGCATCAAGAACAAAGAATCACATAAAATAATTTGAATTTATAAGAGCTAGAGGAGAAGCTCGGGGCGACGAGTTATGTATGCCAAGTTGCCCAGTACCCCACAATATAAACTACGCAAACGAATTCGTTCGGCTACCTAATACCTAACCCTAATGCCCACTTCTACAACCAAGTACAAAACATTGCTTAGTTTTTTAGTATTTAATTAATTAATCGTCCCTCCACTAGTAGAAAAAAGCTCATCTATCACGGTCGATGCCCGTGATAGATTACAATCCACCACGGACATTGTGCCCGTTAGTAATCTGGATGTGATAAAAAGTCACATATTCTATCACGAGTTATGCTCGTTGTCAATTGTAATATAACCACAGACCATGCCCGTTGTAGATTAAGATCTAACACCACGTGCACTATAACCGTTGTGGATTACAAATTGGCCACGGTTAATGGCCGTTATAAAAAAAATTCTAAAAACAAAATAAAATAAAATATTGTTTAATAAATGTATTATATAATATTTATAAACAAAATTACACATTTACTATAATATAACAATTAAATAAAAAATTATAGATTCAAACATTACAGTTGTACACTAAACTAAAGCTAACAACAAAGCGATGAGATATACAAAGAAATACCAAACTATCCAAAGACCTCTAACAAACAAGGACATTGTCACTTGAAGACTTCACATTTCTTTGAACACCTCCAAACAAAGGACCTTGAGAGTGAACTACTACCCCTAATGCTTGAACCTCAGCAATTGTTGCCTCTCTCCATCTGGATGGACATAAGCATACGAAAGAACATAAGAACACAAATTTCCATCAACATATTCCTGATTGAATCAGTTTTTCGTCAATGAGTGAGAAATAACGATACAAACTGGGCACAACCTAAGAGCACAACTGTATAAAGAGATTAAGATCTGCACAGACAGAACTACCAACACAGCTCTAATGCAAAACTTTCATACTCAATCATAAAAAAAATAAGAGGAACCCATTACAACAATTCACAAACACAAGTCAAAATTCGACAAAAAAAAGAATCACATACCGAGAAAGGATTTGCCTTTCAAGATCCATCTTCAGTGGAAACCCACTTCCGTAAGTGTACCCCCAGACTTATCACAACAAGTTTAAAAATCAAAACTCATCACTCAAAGACATCATATACAAAAAACCAACCAAACTTATCATACCAAAATCTTCAGAATCGCGAATGTCTTATAACTGTAACTGATATAAGAACCGGTCATTCTCTAACAAGGATGCACATGGTGCAGATATTTCAACAAACAGAATTATCAACCCGACCATCTAAACCTTCAAACTTTACGAAGATATTCAAGCATTAGAGCTAGAGGTATCAATAATTCAATCCTTAGCAGAGCATCCACTAGATTTATGTATGCCTAATACATTTTCTCTAAACAATAACAAAAAGTTGAGAACCCAAGCATGAAAAGCAGTTTCGTTTTCCTGAATATTTTCATGGTGAGTAATGGCAAGCTTCTTGAGCAAAAGTTCTTATAGTTTACGTGTGATCCTTCGCAACCATTTAGAAGGTACAATTTCTGTTATTTTTATAGAGTGATACAAGTTGCTGCAGTGTCGTGTTGATTGACAAAAGAATCAGATTCTTTTTTACCTCTTGATCAGGCTTTAGAAGGCTCAGCTCAATCTACCTTCCGTCTATGTCTTTAGATGAGTAGGAAATCAGAAACAGAATGGTGATGTACATGTTCCTTTACCTGCTAAGATGCTCTCATACATACTTTAACAACCACTCTAGGCTCTGTCAAATGTAGCACATTGTCAGCTACATTAATATACAATGATTATAGTCTAATGTAGTTTGAAAGAAAAATTTTGGCAATTACCTCTATTACTCGTTGGCAGGACACATCACGATTGCCTTCTAAAGAAGCCAGGATGACAAGAGCAGCTGCAACAGTTGAAGGCCAGTAATGAAGTTGGCCGTGGTCCTGCATCTGCAGCACTGCCAGGTACCTGGCAGGGAAACGGAAAACACATAAATATAACAAAATTCAATACCAGGACCGAGACTTATCACACCAAAGAAAACATCAACCAAACCCATTATCCCAACTTTAGAAATTCCAACTGTAACATCGAATTTTTGCCCCACCCTCACAAAACCCTCAAAAGGCACCAATCAAAAAATAAAAAATTCATGACGATTTCTAGAATTAGACCTCAAACAATCAGTACAGCAATCAAACGATCTTACCTCAAAATGCTTTTCAAGTCCTCCTTGGTTAAGATTCATCTTGAAAAGCTTCAGGCCTTACATCTAAACCAAACACGGAACTATCTCAAACAAAATCAAAACGCAAAGTACAATCATAATCCTTAAATTAGTATGCCCAACCCTAAATCTAATAATTTTAAGAAATACTATAGCACCAATTGAGAGAGGAATTGCGATAATACCTAAAGATCGGAGAGAGAGATGAAAGTAAGAGTGTTTCCTCTGCTGGGGGTTCCGAAAGAGAATTACAGGAAAAACTGATGGATTTATGCATCAGAAACATGAATTAAAGGTGACAATTAGAAGGGGAAGAAAAAAAACCTGAGGGCTTTGATTTTGACGACATATTCGATTTCCACCGGAAGATCTATCTATTTGCAGCGAGGGAGAGGGAGAGGAGTGGACGAAACCGCTTAATTTTAACTTTTATACCAACTCCCCGCGTCTATTTTCTAATAGTGTGAAATTTGAAAGATTTCAAATTTTGGGAAATTTTCGAAAAAAATTTAATCCTGCCTTCTGAATTTTTTTTTTTTAAATAGTGTGCATAATTGCACCACATTTAATGTCTGTGGTAGATAAAACAATGTGGTGTAATTACTAATAATATGGACAACGGTTAATACCTGTGGTGGTTTAATATTTTCATAACGTGCTAATTAAGACCGTGGTAGTAAATTATTTTATTATAACGGGCCATTACTTGCCTGTTGTAAAACACTGTTATCTATAACATGCTGACTAAGTCCGTGGTAAATGGTCACTTTTTATAACGGGCACATAATGTCCGTGGTAAAATTAATGTGGTAAATGAGCTATTTTCTTGTAGTGCTCCCTGGCGTTTTCCAACAATTCTTTCCATTCTAATTCGATCCTTAAGCTGGTATTTGAATATTTAACTTCACAGCTACTGATGATAGATATATAATTAGATATTTTACATTGAATTTAGACATTTAATTAATTTAATTTACGAGCATATGCATGTGTGTTGCCATTGGGTTCTGGCCGTGTAAATAGTATACTGCTCAACCAGAGGCAGGAGCAGAAATGATATATATTATGAAATATTCGACAATATATAACTTAACCTTATGTAATTATTAGGAAATTGATGGATGATGATAGGGCTTTCTACTATTGTCGTAATTGTTGTCTCTTCTATCTTATCACGAATCATATATAATCATCCCGTGACTCCAGCGTGTGGATGCCTTTTTTCTTCTTTTATTCAAAATTTGAATTCCTGCCCTATTTTGACTAAAAACAAATATGTTTGGAAGAAAAAATAAACTAAATTATTTAGTTCATGAATATTCATTAACTCATTTAACTAGCCTGAAAAGGAATAAGTAAATTTATATATAGGGGAATGAATTTTGCATGGACTAATAAGTATAAGTTTGAGTTACTTCTTATATTATCAATTACTTTTATGGTGGAATCTCAACTTCTTTAATAATAAAATTGAGAAAATAAAATAAAACTGAAGAGAAACTCTGTCTTAGACAATTTCTCCAAAATCCTCAATCCCCAGTTGTGTCTTTTGAGGGATAAAAGAGTTCTACTCTAGAAACCCTCAATGACCACTAGTTTTTTTAGTGTTTCTACTCAAATTTTTCAGACTTGTGTATTTTTTTAAGGTACCTATGTATTTTATTTGGGTATTTATCAACACTATATTGGATGCCAAAATTTCAAATTAAGAACCGGAAAATAAATGGAAATTAGGTGGTGAATGAAGAAAAATTGTTCTTACATGGGGTTTCTATTAATTTCCTAAACATAAAACCCGAAATTGAATAGGTTCATTGAGCCTCCCTCATCTTAATATATTAGACATAATATTGTTAAGTTGAAGACAACAGTAATACTAATTGTGGTTAATAGTGGTGCAAACTTGTACCTCTCGAGGGAAAGACGCGTTGAAAGTGTGCGAAAAAAAATAATCACACAATTCCCGGCCTTCATAGTAGTAGGAGACAATTGGATACAACTTTGGACACTCTCATGGAACTTATGCCATATATTAATTAAGAATTGATCAGAGTCAACCAAATGAAAATAAGAGAAGAGAGAAACATACATGTTTCAACGCAGATGTCAACAGAGTTCCGTGGATTTATGTTTTTATGTGTATATACAAAAAGAAATAATACAATCTTGTCGATCTCTGTATTTCTTTCCACCCTACGTTGAGTCCATGAGGGTGGGATTAGGCTTCAAAACTTGTATCTTATTAATACAAAGAATTGACTACATCTCTCTCTCTCTCTCTCTCTCTCTCTCTCTCTCTCTCTCTCCATATATATATAGACATCAAGCAATAATCATTTAATAATTTAACATTGCACTAACTATTAGTGTGGCTTGGCTCTACAAAGTAAGTTCATGATTTGAATTGTTCATTGTTTTAAGTCACCGTTCATAAATCGTTATTGTAAAAATTCACTCAAATCGGAAATTGTTTTACTTTTTAATTATTGTTGTGAATATTTCGTTGTTTGTGGACAACATTGTGTTTCTCTATTTATCAGTTTACAGTCAGATAACTAATCGATTTCCAATTTCATTGAATTTTTGTGGTATTGGTTTGTCAATGATATATAACCTAAATAGTCATCAGTTTAGATTATAAGAAATATGTGTCGCTAATTAAAATTTGAGCGCTCTTATATATTTGCGCTAGTACTACTGTTGTGCGGAAGCGGCATTCAACTGTAAGTGAATAGTAAGACAGAACAGAATAAAACCACTATCAACAAGAACACCAAGATTTATACTGGTTCGGCAATGCCTACATCCAGTTTGGAGACAACAGAGTATTCCACTATAATCAATGAGAACATACAATAGTGTTTATCACTCAATTTCCCAAAGACCCAAATAACCCAAGCTCTCACACTTACAATATGAAGAGAAAACCAAAAATACAAAGCAAGACAATTTGAGAAAATTCTTCTCTATGCCGAATGGCTTCTTGCTATTTTTCTCTCTTCCTTGTTCTCCTCTACTTCTCCATGCTTATGAGCTACACCTTGCTCTCCTTTTATAGCCAAAGAAAAGCTTCTCAAAGACATCAATGGCCAAAGGCCTAACATCAAGTCAAAAAGAATTAGGCATAAGTGCATCCAATTTTGGTTTCCCACATGTAGCATGCCATCCAACAATTTTGACACAAAAGTAGCCCAAAGATTTGGACTTTGACTACATGTTTGAGTCAATAATCAACAATCTCCACCTTGACTCAAACCCTCTAAGTAGAACTCCAAATAGTCATCTCCCAATCCCCCATGGGGCAATCAACAAATTTTACAAACGCCAATCAAGTCTAAGCAGTGCTTAAACTTGTGCAACGAAACTGGCTTCGTTAACATATCCGCAGGATTGTCAGCGGTCCCAATCTTCTGAAGAAGAATATCTCCCTCCAAATCACCATGTAAGAACGCAGTCTTGACATCAAGTTGGGCTAACTCAAGGTCAAACTGCACAACCAAAGCCAACAAAATACGAATAGAAGAATGTTTTACTACAGGAGAAAATACCTCATTGTAGTCAATGCCTTCCTTCTGAGCGTAGCCTTTAGCTACCAATCTGGCTTTGAATCTTACATTGTCTTTTCCCAAAGATTCCATCTTTTTGGCATACACCCATTTACAACCAATTGCTTTCTTCCCCTTTGGTAACTGAACCAGCTTCCAAGTCTCATTTTTATGAAGAGATTTCATCTCCTCATCCATAGATTTCTTCCACAACTCGCACTCTGAACTCATGACAGCTTCTTTGTAGGCGGATGGAATATCATCTTCAATAACGGGAAGTGCATATGCCACAATATCAGTAAATCGAGCAGGCTTTCGGATTTCCCTTCTCGATCTTCTGGTTGCAATATAGTCTTGTTGCTGTGGAGGCTCTTGGGTAGGTGCCTCCTCTTCATCATCCTCGTCCTCATCATCAGAATTAACTGTAGGACTAGTGTTTGAAACATCAGACCTTACTGGAACAACTGGAGTCTTCAGTAACTCCACCTGCTTTGAGCTACTCATGGTCTCGGTCGCTTCAGTTTCGCCTTCATGCTTGTTCTTATTAACCATAGCAGCCTCATCAAAAGTCACATCTCTGCTTACAACAAATTTCTTCTCATCTGGACACCAAAGTCGGTATCCCTTCACGCCAGTGCTAAAGCCCATAAATAGAGCTTTCTTTGCTCTTGGATCCAACTTGCCTTCTCTGACATGATAGTAAGCAGGACAACCAAATATGTGTAAAAACTTGTAATCAGTACAAGGTTTACCAGACCATACCTCCATGGGCGTTTTGCCCTCGTTCGCAACAGCTGGCAATCGATTAATGAGATGGCTTGCATAAGTAATTGCCTCAGCCCAAAATGCCTTGCCTAATCCAGCATTAGACAACATACACCGAACTTTCTCAAGTAAAGTACGGTTCATGCGCTCCGCCACCCCATTCTGTTGCGGTGTCTCCCTAACCGTGAAGTGCCTCACAATACCCTCATCTTGACAAACTTTCAAGAAATGATCAGACTTATATTCACCCCCATTGTCTGATCTGAGAGTCTTGATCTTTCGACCGCTTTGCATTTCAATCATCTTTTTCCACTTCAGGAATATCTTCAAGACTTCATCTTTACGCTTCATGGTGTACACCCATATTCTTCTAGAGAAGTCATCAACAAAGGAGACAAAATAATGGCTACCTCCCCAAGATGCATTCTTGGAAGGTCCCCAAACATCAGTGTGAACATAATCAAGAATGCCTTTAGTGTGGTGAATAGCAGTGCCAAATTTTACTCTAGTTTGCTTACCCAACACACAATGCTCACAGAATTCCAATTTGCATGCCTTTGCACCTTTCAATAAGCTTTGCTTCACCAATCCTTGCAACGCTTTTTCACCAGCATGCCCAAGACGCATATGCCATAACCTCGTGGTGTCTGTGCTATCTGCGTCAGCAGCTTCGGTGACAGCTGCTCCACCAATAACTGTACTCCCCTGCAAGAAATACAAGTTATTTCGTCTTGTACCTTTCATCACCACCAGTGCCCCGTACACAGCTTTAAGAACTCCACCCTCCATGGTGATCTTGAGACCCTTGGATTCCAATGCACCCAGTGAGATGAGATTTTTCTTCATATCCGGTACATACCGAACATCACTTAATTCTCTGACTGTTCCATCATGCATCTTCAAACAGATTTTGCCTATCCCTTGTGTTTTGCAGGCATTATTATTACCCATCAAAACAACTCCACCATCCAGCTCCTCGAAATTAGAAAACCATTCCCGAATGGGACACATATGATAGGTGCAACCTGAATCCAAAATCCACTCATTTGAGTGACCATCAGCATATGAACTAGCCAAAGCAAACTCGAAATCATCATCATCTTCAGATTTTGCAATATTTGCTTTAAAACCTGCTTTCTCCTTCTCTTTGTTCTTCAATTTGGGGCAGTCTTTCTTCCAATGACCCTTTTGGCGACAAAAAGCACATTCATCTTTAGCAGGAAACTTCCCTCGTGACTTTGAACGAGATTTTCCCCGCTTCCCAGATTTTCTTTCCTCTGTTCGACCCCTTGCAACAAATGCCTCGGTTTGTGAATTGTGAGTCTTCAGTTCCTTCTTACGACACTCATGATTCACCAATGCCGCAGACACCTCATCAAGTTTCACCTCGGATTTTCCATACAACAGAGTAGTTGTCAAATGATCATAATCATCAGGCAATGAATTTAACAAACATAGTGCCTTGTCCTCGTCAGGAATTTTCACATCAAGGTTTGCTAAATCAACAAGTATTTTATTATAATCATTGAGGTGTTCGTGCATAGAGATACCTGGACGATACTGAAATCGGAAGAGTCGCTTCTTCAAGAAGAGACGGTTTTCTGCGCTCTTGGTCATATACTTATCCTCCAATTTCGTCCATAACTCCTTAGCAGAAGTTTCCTTCATATACGGGTATTTCAACTCCTTATCAAGGAATGATCGAATAGCAGCACAAGCATGAAGATTAATTCGCGTCCACTGCTTGTCATTAATATCTTCTGGTTTATCTTCCAGAACCATATCCAACTCTTGTTGATACAACACATCCATAACTTCACATTGCCACATACCAAAATTATTAGAGCCATTGAATTTATCAACCTCTAACCTTGTAGTAGTGGTTGGATGTCTATTGGATGTAGACAAAGACGATGTTGACCCCTTCTTTACAGATTCGTCTTTATCTCCAGCCATCTACTCGGCACTGTTCACAAATACGGTACTGTTCACATGTACAATACTGTTCACAGATACTGTAGCAGTTCACTGTTCACAGAACTGTAGCACCAACACTATTCACGAAACTGGGCTCTGATACCACTTGTTGTGCGGAAGCGGCATTCAACTGTAAGTGAATAGTAAGACAGAACAGAATAAAACCACTATCAACAAGAACACCAAGATTTATACTGGTTCGGCAATGCCTACATCCAGTTTGGAGACAACAGAGTATTCCACTATAATCAATGAGAACATACAATAGTGTTTATCACTCAATTTCCCAAAGACCCAAATAACTCAAGCTCTCACACTTACAATATGAAGAGAAAACCAAAAATACAAAGCAAGACAATTTGAGAAAATTCTTCTCTATGCCGAATGGCTTCTTGCTATTTTTCTCTCTTCCTTGTTCTCCTCTACTTCTCCATGCTTATGAGCTACACCTTGCTCTCCTTTTATAGCCAAAGAAAAGCTTCTCAAAGACATCAATGGCCAAAGGCCTAACATCAAGTCAAAAAGAATTAGGCATAAGTGCATCCAATTTTGGTTTCCCACATGTAGCATGCCATCCAACAATTTTGACACAAAAGTAGCCCAAAGATTTGGACTTTGACTACATGTTTGAGTCAATAATCAACAACTACTGCCACAGCACTTGTATAAGATGTTGATAGTATCTAATTTGTACAAATGAGTGTGAACTTTATTTGTAACCGCGTGCAAAATTTTGCTGATACCTCTCACAAGGCACACGTCAAATCCAATATTATGAACAATATATAGTTAATCTTTGGTAATATACAAATCATGCATTTTCCTGTAGTCGTCCAGAACGCAGCTACTGAAGTATTCTTAAACTTTAAGAGGCACGAAGAGGCACGAAAATGTACAAACACAATTATTGTCCTCTTCCCTTATCCAAAAATATATTGTCGTCTTCTTTTCAATTAGGTCGTGATATAATTCCTATGGCATTTTCACATATATGTGCTTTTGGTCAAATTACGATTCAAACATTTTATCATCATTTAAGATGCCGATGCACAAGAGTCTTTTTTTCCCGAATAAGATGCCATGTGTCATAAAAAATTTGACTTCCAAACAAAATCAAGGCAAACTTAAGAATTCATTTTTTTATTTTGCTAGTTGTATGCAAGGTTCTAAAAGATACTAGGCACTAGTCGGGAGGTGAGTTAGGCGCACTAAGCGGATTTGAGTAAATGTATTATATATTATATAAATAAGTGCTTATTTATACTTAAAACAATACATACTTGTATTGAGATATATAAATTGTAAAATAAAATGATATATAGATTAATGTATTATAACATATTGAAAAAATGAAGAACAAGCATATAATGAGTGCTCATCCAACAAAAATAAAATGTAAAATAAAAGTTATTGAGTTTCTGTCTAAGTGAAAGTCACAACCTAAGTAGGTGCCTAGTCAAAACAAGGTGGGCTAGACGGGCGCTAGGCGGGCTAGGCGGACGCCTAAGGAGGACTAGGCGGCTGCCTAGCGCCATTTTTCAAACAATGGTTGTATGTATGTACGTAAGCTTGCATGTATGTATGTATGTAGTGGTAGATCCAGGATTCTAACATCCGTGTGGTCCTAATCAAGGTACGCTAGGCGCTATAGTCAGGTGGCGAGCTGAGGCCAAACACCTATGAGCCTAGATAAGGCATAGACATGACCCCAAGCGGACTAGGTAGATTTAAGTAAATTTATTATATATCATATAAATAAGCGTCAATGTACATGCAAAAAAACTATACTTGCATTGAGAATTTGAGTTTATTGTTTTATGTATATTATTTAACATATAAAATACAAAAATCATGTGGGAAATGAAGAGAGAAATTCTTTTGGAACCAAGGTCCAAGTACACAACAAAGCCATGGTGGTCTTCTATGTGTTCCTCTACGTTTGAAATTAGATCTTTCTTCTTAGTTCAAAGCTTTTATTGCACAACATTTGCACAACCATGGTAGTCTTCTCTCTTCCACCTGCCCAGATTGTTCGGTGGTCCGCGGAAGTCCTTAGGGGCGCTTCTTCGGACTTTTAGGTGATCCTAAGATCATCGAATGGATCTACCCCTGTCACATCCCGGCCTAGGACGGACCACTTCCCAGGCCCGCTCCATCACCGTAGCACAATATTGTCCGTTTTGGGCTTACCATTCCCTCACAATTTTGTTTTTAGGAACTCACGAGCAACTTCCCAGTGGGTCACTCATCCTGGGAGTGCTCTGACCTCCTTCTCGCTTAACTTCGGAGTTCCTACGGAAAACGAAGCCAGTGAGCTCCCAAAAGGCCTCGTGCTAGGTAAGGATGTGAATATACATTTAAGGATCACTCCCCTGGGCGATGTGGGATGTTACAATCCATCCCCCTTAGGGACCCGACGTCCTCGTCGGCACACTTCCGGCCAGGGATTGGCTCTGATATCATTTGTCACATCCCGGCCCGGGACAGACCACTTCCCGGGCCCGCTCCATCACTGTAGCATAATATTGTCCGCTTTGGGCTTACCATTCCCTCACGGTTTTGTTTTTGGGAACTCACGAGCAACTTCCCAGTGGGTCACCCATCCTGAGAGTGCTCTGGCATCCTTCTCGCTTAACTTCGGAGTTCCTACGGAACCCAAAACCAGTGAGCTCCCAAAATACCTCGTGCTAGGTAGGGATATGAATATATATTTAAGGATCACTCCCCTGGGAGATGTGGGATGTTACAGCCCCTATGTATGTATGTGTTGGAGAATGAAGAACCATATTATTTCCATAGCCATATATAAGATAAAAATATATCAAGTTAAACAAATAAAAATATATCAAGTTAAACAAATATACTTTGTTTTGACTTATTAGCTTGGTATAAAAAATCATGTTTAATGCCAATACTGAGTATATATGTTTCGACGATATATGTCAACATAAATTATGACATGGTTGCATGTCCAGTCAAAATACTTCACGAAAGTTTCTATGGATTTCAATTTTATTGAAATGCTAATATATAAAGGAACATCAGTTAAACATGAAACAGAACAAACTGTCCACTAGCTAGTCATTTAAATTTAAACTACGAAAAAGTTCTAAGCCTTCATTGACTTTGAAAATTAAACTCCCGGCCCCCAAAACACCTTTTGAGGCTTGAACAAAAAAAAAAAGGAAAAAAAAAATATACAGCTCAAACACCATTAATTAATCTGCACTGATCTCCTTGGTCTCATATCGCCAGAGCTTCACGGTGTTCAGGATGCATATGGCTTTAGTCCGAAACAAGTTATATTCCCTGAAAACAAACCCAAATTTATATGATAATTGTAAAAACTCTATTTTCATATAATTAAGGTATATAATTACATTGTTAACAAGAAATAAGCATAGTCATGGATAATGTGAAGCAGAAAAGTCCCATATATAGACACATACCTAACCAACTTAATTAGTATAATCACTTCAATTCTTAACCAACTTAATTAGTATAATCACTTCAATTCCTAGCAATCGAAAATAAAGAAATAGTTAATATATTCAAAATGTAAAGTTAAAAACATTTTACTTGTAATTCTTAGTATAAACTTAGGGATAACGACACTTTTAAGTACTCGGTGAAAAGAAAGAAACGAAGGAACGACTTAGGTTATTTTACCAAGAAAATAATATTCAACACATAGGAAGGAGGTCACTCTCATCATATATAAAAGATGTTCTTAAGAATCTTAACAAAAAGGAAAAATTTTAAATATGTAAATCAAAGGGGAAGTTATAATGAAATAGATTAACAGTAAACAAATAATTCCGGCATGTGAAGAGTAAATATCGAAGACAATTTGGAAAATGCATCTTTATTGAGAGAAGATATTTATCTTATCTCATTCATGCAATGCACTTACTTTACAAGTTCAGCACTCGTGACTCTCTCTGCCATCCAAATTAAAAAGTTAAAAAGGAGTAGAAGAATCATGTTTATATAAAAACAAAAGGACAAGACACCCAATGTGTCCTCCAGGATATCACTCCTGACGGTCCCAATTTTATGTAACCATGCAAAGGCATTGTGTCAGAATTTCATTTTTCATTTTTCTTCAATTTTATTTTTTTTAAGTACAAAAAAGCCAGTGAACAGTAGTATCAGTGTACAAAAATTACACAATTACCGAAGAAAACTAACTCCTTAAATAAAATATAGAAATCATTAACGAAAAACTTTTGGTATCGTTTACTTGAACGAAAAATTACATTTTTACACTAAAAAATCAATTATTATACTATTCACTTTATCCTTTATTTTATTTTTATAGTTAAAATTCAAAATTTTCAAGTAATTTTCATTAGTTTTTTATAAAATATAATCATTTTTAGCCCTAGGTCAATCGTCACTAATTTTCACGTACCTCTATTTCTCTCACCATCTCTGTACTTTTCTGTTCACTGAAAATTCCCGCCTCCTCCAAAAGATTGGGTTGACGGCGCAGCTGCTGCAGCATTGCTCTCTGAATCCAATGAGCTCAGCATCTCCATGCCACCATGCTGCTGCTCTGATCTCTGATGAGAAAATCCACCGCTCATGCTCCTCACTACTTGTCCAACCCCAAGAAAGTCCCTCGTTAACCTATCCGAACCTCCTCCAATATTGTTCAACCCTATATGCTGCTGCAACTTTGCATCCTCCATGTTAATTGCCCTATTTGCCGATGCATCATATCTACCAAACGCCGCGTTTCCGAAAATCGATGAGCCTCCCCCTCCGCTAGCAAACGAGTTCATTAGGTCTTGGAGGTGGCTCTGGTCGGTTTGGTCACTTCCGAACATCCTACCTAAGCTGGAAGGAACTAGGGTCCCGGGCCTATCAGGTTTTGTAGTGGTCGAGGAGGAGCTTCCAAAGCTACGGAGAAGCGAGGTGGTGTTGTTGTTTGAAGTGTTGGATCCCATTTGAGCAGCCTTCTGAAGCAGCGCGGTTGCGGACATGTGCGATGATATAGCCTGCTGCTGACTATTGCCATTGTTGCTATAGAGAGAAGGGACTCCAGAGCTCATGTGATCGCCGCCACCCATTATGTGTCCGGCAAAGAGATTATTCGAGACTTCATTGCCACCTCCGGTGGCGCTGCCGTTTGCATTGGTGTTGAAATGGTTGGGACTAATTAGTGAATTGCTGTTGCTGGCACTGTTGCTATTAGTACTGTTGGAAACGAAAGGTACGTTAAAAAGATTGGTTCCGGCTCCGGAGTGATGCTGATGTGGCGAGTGGTGTGTAAACTGCATGAGTCCATGAAATGACTTGTCCTGGTCATGGTATTGTTGTTGGTTGGACTGGTCATGATCAGAGGCTCCAGTCATGAAGAAAGATGCTGCTGACGACTGAGCCGGTCGGAAAGATGATCCCATTGAAGGGGATGAGAGGAGGTGATCGAATTGTCCGGCCCGATCGGCAGCAGCAGCACCTGAAGATCCTCCAAGCCTTAGGATGTCACTAGGTTGATTGCTGTGGTCGAGTGAGGACAGTTGATGGGGAGGGCCCACAACTTGATGGGATAAGCCGAGGCCAGTGTTGCTGAGGCTTCCTCCTCCGTATAAGCTGCTGCCAATGGTGGTCAAACTGGGTGGATGCCTTGCACTTTCCTGAGCGAGGGCATCGCAGAATGCCCTATGCGTGATAAAACTGTCGCGCCTGTACTCACACTACATCATCTTTAATTTCATGGTGAATATAAAAAAACAGTACAACTAGGTAGCTAGGTTGAAACATTTTCTGGTGACAAAGTACATCAACTTAGAAAATGTACGAAAGACATCGCATTGTATTTATATACATAATGAGTATGCTACACTTATCATCGATTTGTATCATTATTTGTATTATTTTTCTAATAGAGGTAAAACTCATCAACACATGTAACTCTTCCTACCTTTATTAAAGAGATGATATTAAAGATGGTTCAAATAAATTGTAAGAATAATATTTTTGATACATAAATAGAAAAGGTAGAATTGAATTGATTGTAAGTAAAATGAATGACACAACCTCCATACATACATACATACATACATATATGTGTGTATATATATATATATATATATATATATATCTGAATGGGTTAAAAGCGTTCACCTTTGAAATCGATGTTCCAAATTTGATTTCACTTAGGGCTGGTTTGGTATTGTTGTGCTTTGAAAAAAAACTGCTGTGAGAATAAGTGGCTGTGAAATAAATCAGCAGAGTGTTTGGTAAACTTTTTTGTAAAAGTGATTTTGGAAAAAAAAATGCAATCTAATAGTGGATCATTTCATTAAAAGAGCATTGTAGCTCCGTGTGCTTTGAAAAAAAACCAGTTTTCCAAGGCTGCAAATAGCAGCTTCAGCTTTTTCCTTTGATTTCAACTTATTCTCACAACAGCTTCCAAAATAAGCCCTTTTTTTTTTTTCAGTTTACCAAACACCTAAAACCCTCACAACTTTTTTTCATTGGTGCTTTTTTTTTAAGCACCTCACTCCCAAACCACCCCTTATAATCACCCCATTAGGCTTCAGAAAATTAAAATTGTATGTAATTCTATCCTTAAAACGAAACCATATTGTTCAGTTCAATAAGTGAGCTCCCCAATTTAGTAATATATTTGTTGATTTTAATTGGAATTTTGACGATCTAATCACACCAACAAGTAGTCATTTGCAGTTGCAGATAAAACTGAAGGTGGACATCAAATTTCAAAGCCCTTGCATGACAGTGGGAGTTCGATCCCCGTCGGTGACTAATCTAACAAAATATATTGTTTGACAAAAAAAAAAATCAAAACCCTAATGTGTGAACTCTGAAGGCTTCAAAAAACAAAGACTAATTAAGAACTTGTTGCAAACTAAAATGCACTGTGATTACAGTTTTGAAGGAGAGGACACATTTAATGACTTTCACAATTACACGCACTAATCTACCATAACAGAATTAATTGCACAAGCAAAATGAACGAAAATTTCCTAAGGGGATGTAAGTGTGAATTTTTCTGAAAAATGGAAAAGAAATGTTTGAATGCAATTAATTAATTAACAACCAAGAAATTCCATTTCAAGAACTGGCAGTTCAATAAATGCAACATGAGAATGTATTGGAAGTGATGAAAGTAAATCTATCAAAAACCCCATTTGAGGACTTATGCTCAATTAGGACGAAAACTCATGATTCAAATGTCTGTTTTTCCAGTTGAGAATTATCCCCAAAGCCACTCAATATTCTCAATTACTGCTCCTCTTTAGTCTCATCATCCCCAAATTATGACACTGCGTGCAATTCTATAAACCCTAAATTTTGACCACAACTTCAAACTCCTGCAAGGTCATGAACTGACTCCTGAAACCAACTCAAAACCAGTTTTGAGAGAGAGAGAGAGAAGCGTTATGATGAAAACGAACAGTAGCAGTGTGACGAGTCATAAGAGAACAACCACACTCACAGGACAAGTACCGTCTTTCTTTCTCCTCTTCTCTTACATTACAAAGCAATTGGCATAGCAACACGTGAATATGAAAAAGCTTTTGCTAAACACCGAAACTGGCGTTGTTTCCAAGGTGAAACAAAGTAAAAAAAATTAAATCAAGCACTAGTACGACGACCATATATGGCCATTTTTTACTTCAAAAAAAAAAAAAAAAATGGGGCGCTCCAACTGGGGAATAAATCATATATATGTATCCTGAAACCACCACGACCATGGCAGTTTCCAGATTATTCACGTGGGAGCATGTTTTTCTTCCATTTTCCTCTTCCCTAAAGAAATTTTTAAAATTAACTAAACACATTTGACAAGAAGAAGAAAAAGAAAAAGAAAATTAACACAGCTAGCCAGGATAAGGGTTAAAAAAAATTAACGCATACTTTTTTTTCTTCTCTTGTCACGACTCGAGGAATCTAAGTAACTTGAACAAAAAAGGTCAAGTTTCAAGTTTCGACTAAGAAATTTTTGTGTGTACCAGGAACATTAGAACTCATGAATTTAAAGTAACTTGCTATATGATTATGCGTATGATTGATTAATGGGAAAACCAGCTAGATAAAAAGTTGATTTTGAGTTGATGAATAATCACCTTGAGAAGAGAGTGCCACAGTCACATCTGTATTCCCGAGTGCCACAAGTCTTAGAATGTGCCTTCCAATCGGACTGGACGGCGTACCTCTTCGAGCACTTCTCGCACTTCCATTTTTTCTCGCCGTGTTTTCTAAAGTAGTGCTTTTTGATGCCGGTGAGGTCGCCGAGTGCCCGAGAGGGGTCGTGGTGAACGCATGTGGGCTCCGGGCAGAGATAGACTTTGCGTTTGGGTTCTTTTGTAGTCTTCTGCTTGAGCTTCCAAGGCAGGTTGTGTCCTCTTCTGTGAAGCTGTAGGTTCTGCTCCCTTTGGAACCCTTTGTTGCACACCTCACATATGAACCTGTTTGTTGCCATTAGGGTCTTGGGAGATAGTGCTACCACTTCTGCTTCTGGATCTGTTCTCTCATGAAAAATGCCAAACCACAACAAATTAGATAATTCATAACTTTATTAATCACAACAACAAAATTGTATATACCCTACAAGACACTTCATATTTTGTAAACTTGCGTACTTATTTTTTCAATCCAACTAATTAGAAACTTTTATATCTATCTATATATACGTGTTTTCCTATTTGAATTAATTCCTCTGCCAATTTAGGGTTCCTGATCTGTGAGAGAAAAAAGGGGAATTCAGATAAATTAAACCATGTATATTCTTAATTTAATTTGCTTTTTGTGTTGGATAGCTAGTTAGGCAGATCCTAACTAATGTGAAGATTTTAGAGTCGTGCCCACAGGTAGCTAGAAAAGAGAAGAAAATCAATTGTTGGATACTTGCTTGGTGTTCCAGGTTGGTTTCTCCTTTTCTTCTGAGGTGGAGCAGCTGGTGCAGCTGTGGATGACGTTGGTGTTGTGGAGGAATGTTGTTGCCTCATCTTCTGGTTTTGATCTTCTTCTCTAATTCCGAAAAGCGGTGCGCCCGATGAAGAAGACGCAGCCATCTGTTTCTGATCAATCTTCTTCTTCTTCGCTTAATTTCTTCCCTTTCAATTTTCCAGAGCAATCTGAAATATTCTAGCTAGAAACCAGCAAAACCCCACAACCAACTTATGAGTCCTTCTCCATCCCAAATAACAAATGAAGAGAAAGGAAAACTTGAAAGGATGAAAATATTAATAAAGGGAGTTGAAGAGAAAGTAAAAGGAATCAACTCCATAACTAAAGCATTTGATGCTCTCTCTCTTCTTCTGCTAGTTTTTTTCTCTTGTTTTAAATGAAAATGTTCTGAGGAAAAGTGATGCTGTTACGGTTTTATGATTTGGTGTCATGCACATACAGTAACACATATACACAGCATCTTTAAAAACAAAAAATTATTGTCATTTTTTTCACAGTTTCTTTTTTCCAGAATTTCTCAGAATTTTTCCTCCCTTAAATAAAATGCAAAAATTGAAAATTAATTGACAGGGAGAAGAGAGAGAGAGCGACGTAGAGAGAGAGAAGGTGAGACCTACAGGTCGGTGGACCCAATCGATACCCACATCACGACATGGTATGGTGCGTGAGAGCAGCATGAAGCAGCTAGCTACACCTCTCTCTCTCTCTCTCTCTCTCTCTCTCTCTCTCTCTCTCTCTCTCTCTCTTTCGTATCTTCCTACTCAAGTCCAGACAAGCTATCCTTCATCACCCCTGTCCCAAGTGGACCTCACTGTAAAAATTTTAATTACAAGAAAAACAGAGAAAATGAAAACCTAACACCAAATAAATGGATATATATACATTTTCAAGAGATTTAGTGTGAGAAATGACAACAAAATTCATCTAAAAAATGTCGTACCCAGTGCACAAGGCTCCCGCTTTACGCAGGGTTTGGGAGAGGTGAATGTCGGCTAGCCTTACCCCCATTTATGGAGAGGGGGCTCCCAAGTCTCGAACCCGAGACCTACCGCTCATGGGCGAAGGCACTTGCCATCGCACCAAGTGCGACCTCTTGAAAATTCATCTAAACTACGAAAATGAAAATATTTGATTCCAGAACGCAGGGAGATGAAAAAGAATGACCTACTCCACCACTTGCTTCTCAAGAGAATTAGTTGAATAATAAACAAATTTTCAAATGCATAATTAAGAAACAATTCCCAGAAAGAAAAGTAGCAACCTGATTAAGGTAGTTTGAGATTAGGCTGTGTTGCTGAAATTCAGTATAAGCTATAGCAGACTAATATTGTCACTTGAGCTCTCTCTCTCTTTCTCTCGGTCACAACGCCTACTAGGTCTAGTTTCAGTTACATGCAACTGATTCTCGAGAGATTTTTTAGTGTGACAGTTACACATGGTGGTACACCACATGTTATATAAATGGTTAGATATATGTGTTAAAGAGTTAATAACTTAAAAAATAAATTTTCTCACTATTTACACAAAAACACGTGATATAACATCCGTATTCTCGTCATAACTAAATTTTTTTGTTGATTCTCCTCCAACTGGCAGACATAATGGGGACCATGAAAGGTTGTTTTAGTCCTTTTATAATTACATTCGCAAAATTATAATTAAAAGACTAAGAACGATTAAGAAAAGACCTAATCCAACCACTATCGATAAACAATTACCTGGGAAAATCTATTTTTACACCACTAATGATAAATTGCGATCATCGTTATGAACCCTGTCATTTCCCAAGCCCAAGCTTTGGGACAATTACTTTCAGTCATGTAGATTGTACAATAATTAAATCAAAGTAAAACAAAAAATGATGAGGTAATTATTAAATTAAAGTGATGTGAGTCACTTCTCTGATTTTGAAGGTTGATATATATGTAATAGAGTGCAAATTTTGCTTTATTTGTAGAATTTGATAAGTGATTGGAATAGTTTTTCTTTTTAGATCATATTTTACAAACTAAATGATATTTCGGTTAATAATTGGATTCTATTTATATTGATTTAAAAAAATTATCAATTGTCACATCATATGTCTAAAAAAATGATGTCTCTAACACGAACCTCTAGAATGACAGTTTTTATTCTATGCCAGCAAGCCTTTTTCCTCATACAAGAACGCTTGCAGCAGATCTGTCATTCTTTGAAACAATGACAACTTAACTATAACTACGCACATCACTTTCATGTGTAGTCATTTTGATAATATGATGAGGGTGTCATATTATTCATTTCTTTGGGTGGATGACATTCAAATTTGGACCTTGAGCAGATTAGTACCCACTAAGCATATATATTAAGTTTTGCTAATTAATCCTAATGGGAATTTCTGCTTGGATAAAATGGCCCAATTGCTAAAAGGAAAAAAAGGATGTCTTAATTGAGAAAAAGATAAAATTTCATTGCTATGTTATTCAGCTGCTCTAGGCATCATAAACTCAGGAAAATTACTTAAAATTCAGTTTTTCAAATGGTTGTTTAAGAATAAATAATCTTCCTAATTAAACATGAAAATGACAATTAATAACTACTATAACGTGTCATTACCTTTAAGCAGAACTTACTTGGCACCGTGCACGCACAGCTGACTAATGTAACGGGGTACTAAGTGGACCCCCTCACTCTGTTCAATGTTGAAAACTTACATATGTAGTGTGCATGCACCTTCTTATTCTTATCTGTTTGTGTGTCACAAGATGAGAGAGGTAAAGAATAAAAAGTTCTTACACCTTGCAACAAAGATTTTCTCCAATTCACCAAGGACTTGATTGTAACTCTCAGTACAGTAAATAGTCAAATCCTCACTTAAAAGTTTGGTAATTTCATTGATTAGATTCTTTTCAGACAAAAGGATGACAGTCTGTGTAATAATAAGATAAAATGTCAAGATGTCTAACAAGGAAAGCGATTCTCTCCGAATACCTTTCACCTAATCTTCTTTATCAAACAATTCGGACTTTTAAAATTTAACTTAACGGCTAAAAACACAGTCTCATTTTAAAAATTATAATAATTTTAATCGCTGAATCAAATTTCAAGAGTCTGAATTGTTTGATGAGAAAAATTAGGTGGAAAGTATCTGGAGATGATCCATTTCTGTCTAACAACTGATATTTTGTATATTGGAAAAATATATAATGTCTAAAGAGAAAGGCGCACATATGTCAAGAAAATAGTATAATAGTGAAGGAAATAAGCCTTAAAACTTTAAAATAAAGTTTCAGTTACATTTCATAGAATTGTCAAAACCTCATACGTACCCAAAAAGCAGCGACAAGTTGAATAAAACCGGGGCTGTGGGCGGTGAACTGATATATACACACACACACATACATACAAATATATATATAAACACGCAAGACTGTTTTTTTTGTGACCGAAAGATCACGGTTTGAGTCGTGGGAGTAGAAGTTTTTTAATAAAACCGAAAACCTTGTTGGCTTCAAGTCACCCTTTTATATATATGTTTAGAGGGACGAGACCATTAAGTGACAACACAGCAGTTTGTTGCTACACGAGGACGATGGTTCAGTTAGAAGATGGACACTGCATTTTGAACAATGGCGGCATTTTCCACTTCACAACCGCTGCCCTCAAATTCTTCTGCAATTGCTATCTGCCCTCCCTTAACCCTAACCCTACCAACTAATTATCTCATTTACTCTCTTCTGTTTGGTCAAATAGACAAATATTTGGTCAAATATGGTTAAATATTTTTTGTAGTTTGCAGTCAGACCGTTAAGGACTTGGTCTTTATTGCTCTGTTGGGAATTTGGAAGGGAGACCCATATATTAGGGCTTTTTGGGGTTGAATTATGAGGCCCAAACGTTTTTTATATTGAAGTTTCTTTTGGCCCAGATGACGTAGCTCTAAACCATTTTTTATGTAAGAAATTTCGCATTGAAAAAGAAATGCGGCACTAAATAAGCAATTTGGGCAAGTGTTGTAGTTCAGCTGTTCAGGTAATCAAGAGTATTTTTCTTGCATTCGAGAAATGCCAAAGGCAAAAAATTTAGTTTTGTTCCAACAGCTGAAGGCAAAAAATGCTAAACCTAAACCTCTGAAATTGTTTACTACAAAAAAAATGGTCTAACAAATGCTAAGGATTCAACGCCAGCTTCTATTCTCTCTATAATATGAGAATGTGAAGGTAAAAAAGTCTCACATTATTGAAGGGCTTATAAGATATTGGGTTACTCCTTATATTGTCAGTTGGTTTTATGATGGAAAATCAACTTCTTCATAGTATCAAAGCAGGTTGACCCATGTGTGAAGCCCAACGGTCACACATGCTCCACATCACCAAATTCATATTATCCACGTGTTTGGCTTGAAGATTCACTACAGATGAGGGAGCATGTGAAAATATGAAGATAAAAGAGTTCTTGGTGAAAGGAGAAACCTTGCGAGGCGGTCATATGTATGGTTTACGATCACCTCTTCCCCCGGGAGCCTCGGGTCCTTTCTCCGAACCAACCCTTTGCACCAGTTCCATAGTTTTCTATCATTCAAGAACCAGTTCCATAGTTTTCTATCATTCAAGAAGGCTTATATACCAGCAAAGACAGAATGTCCTCCGCATTCAGAACTGGAAACCACCTGTGTGGCAAAAAGCTTCAAAACTCATACACAGCTTCATCATTCTTGCGAACCATGTTGAGCATCGGTCCGGTGCATCATAGTGACGGAAAGAACCAAGGCTGGAATCAATGTCCACAATTAAGAACCGTATTAGAAAATAACGGAAAAGTAATGAACAAGGTAACAGTGATTGAAGATGTGTGCTACTACATTAGGCAACAATAACCTCACATTTTCAATAACCTTAGTAATTGAAGCGTCTTACCTGCAGTTGTGCGGGACAACCCATGGTAGCATCAAATATCTCTTCAAATTTGGTGGCAAGGACACAGATAGCTTCCAATTCTGAACCATGATTCTAAGGTCATGAAGCTTGCTATCTAGACCCTTACAACAATTTGCATGTATGGTACAAACTCGATTCAAATCTTTACTAGGTTCACAAAATCCACCGAAGTAAGCCGTATCCAAAAATTTTATTTTCAGTCCGATACTAATGGTGGTTGGATGAAACTTGATAATATTGAGGACATCCTGATCATGGAACCCAGGGTAGGTTTCCCGTGAGAAATACCGAAATTTGTAGAACGCTATTGACCTGCTATTGGACTTTACGTAGTTAAACCCTCCATTCGGTCTGTTCTGTAAATCATCCGAGCTGCCAAAGAAATGATCGCATGCAATCTGAAAATCTTCATCCTCTTAAAACTGTGGAAATGGATTCCCGAACCACATAACATCAGCATCCTGGAGGAGGAGAGAACAACCACGAAGTACATCAGAATGTCTGCACAGAGTCTTACAGATGTATTTTGCAATTAATACTTAAATCCCCCAAGGAGGTGCAGGATGAGATCAATAAAGAATCAACACAAAATCGGGAAACCATTAACGATTTAGAGCAGAGCCCTACCGAACATATCTTCGACTAAAGTTATTCGAGTCTAAAAGTTCCTCATCAGGTTGTTTCATAAGTAAGTTTTAAACTGACACAAACTTTGACAGTTACGCTTAACAGTTTCTAATCAGGTTGTGCCATAATAATTTCAAAATTTGGTAAATTCAAGTTCTTGTAGCGTAAGAGATTTACTGTGAAAACGAAATTGTAGCCCATCTCAACAACAGAACGCAGAAATCAATCCTTGCCCACATCATCTTCAACTTCAAGTAGTGAGGGTTCATAAAATAAGCCTCTCGACGAAAATCAACGTCTCGAGTGACGAGCAAAGCAATGGTTATGCACCTCCAAACAACACTGAAATGCCTTTTGACCCAAGGCAATGATCACCAAATGGCTCAAGATCCTGCGAGTTCCAACTCCAATCCTAAAGCTCTCCAACTGATGATGAAAATGGGAGGTCTACATCTGGTGTTAGATGTTATGAAATTTGATCCAACTGATTCAGATGTTTGTTGGACCCTAACAGTCTTCCCAGTTTTGTGTCTCGTTTTTCTGTGGCAGAGGTCTTTCTTTTCTTCATTCTTCATGTATTCGTTCTTACATTTTTAAAAGATCCGCCTTAGTTCATACTGTTGCAGACATGGATATAATTCTAGAACTGATAATGTTTCCTTTTATACGCTCGAGTTTGAATTTTAAATTGAAATAGCGCAAGTATGAAATAAATGCATATTGCTAATGTTTGAACGACCCGACCGCCCCACAAAGTTCGAAGTTTAACCCACAAATACCACCTGCATTCAAATGGGCATGGTGATAAATAATTAACTCGGCCCATAAATTATCGACCCATGGACGAAGAAGATATATGTCGCGTTTTCTGCGTTTTATTTTTTCGTTATGTTTTGGCCAATGAGATGTTTGCGCTCGAGTGTTTTCTGTTTTCTTGTTTTTGTCGTGCATAGGTTGGTTGAACTCTGCTTTGGGATCATATATATAGCTAACCTTATTCTATTACAAAACAAAAAGAAACTAATTGATTTTAACTTTACTTTGTTAGGATAATGAAGCATTCAAAAGCGGTTGAATGAGTAAATTTAAGATTAGTTTAAAATGACGCGAATTGAAATAACAAAATTTTATTTTTTAGAATTTGTAAATTTTGTTGTTTGACTAACTTTGAAGAACAATGAAAGTTAAATATGAAATTTAATTTGGGTATAAAGTCATTAATATATAAACGAGAGAGATTTTAGTCAGGAGATATGTTAGTAATGATGGTGGCGACAACGGTGATGAGGGCGGGTGCTTACTGTTAAAGTCCCACATCGGTGGGTTCAAAGAAACCCAACAAGTTAAAATAGAATTACCATACTCTAACTAATACCGAGACCTTTTGTGGTAAAACCCACACCTGACGGATTTTGCAGGTGGTAAAGTTGGGGACAGTATCAGTGTCGTTGGAGTAGGGCGGACCCGGCGATCAAAAAATCCAACATGATATCAGAGCCACAGTGCGGACCCGTGCAAGCCAATTAGCTTGTGTGCAAGCCAACGAGCTTGTCACCTAAAAGGAAACAAGTCTGAACTCTTAATATAGAGACGATCGCTAAGTTCCATTTAAAACAAGTGGGCCCAACGTGAGCCGACATCTTTGAGTTTCAATTACCGATGTGGATCTCCACGTATGAACCACTAAATGAAGTTACACGTGAGAGGGAGTGTTAAAGTCCCACATCGGTGAGTTCAAAGAAACCCAATGAGTTTAGATAAAATTACCCTACTCTAACTAATACCGAGGCCTTTTGTGGTAAAACCCCACACACGAAGGATTGGGCAGGTGGTAAGGTTGGAGATAGTATCGGTGTCATTAGAGTTGAGCGAATCCCGCGATCCAAAAATCCAACACTTACCGCAAGTAGTGGTGGTGACAACCGTATGCGGTGATGACGGTAGGTGGTTGGGGATGCGGCAGTAGGAATGGAATGTGGTGGTGGTGGCCATTCATAGTTCAGTTATTTGTATTTTTTGTTATTATACTCAAGGAAATTTAGGTTCCAAATGCAGCTGATTTGTTAAACGCTAACAATCTTTTGGCCTGGTGTCGGCTGTCAAAGATACATTCTTTGTTCTACACCGTCCTCCAGACGGATATATATTCCATCATACTTGAAAATTCAGAGCTCATAACAAAGATACATGCTTTGCTGTTCCAGAATCAGAAGTGGAACTCAAGGACTAATAAACTACCCGAAGACCTAATCGATAACTTAACTACAGCAACAGTAAAAGAACAAACAGAATGTGGGGTGAGTGAGGGCATGAAAACCTGCTAGCCTAAAACAGATGAGTTTTCTTTTTACAGCAGCATCAGTTACTGCAGAGAGCAATCGAAAGATTCAGATTAAGGCTCCGATTCCCGGAAGAAGAGGCGGAGCAGTCTTTGTAGTTAGACCTAGAGTAGGACGATGAGATTGCACCACTTAAGTCACTTGAAGAAGCATTACTCTTGTGGGAGGGGGGATGGTGTAACGAGAGGGACAGTGATAATTCACATTCACTGGCTTCGTCATCGTCTTTGGCATGTGCTCTTCCCGCCTCTTGTTTGGTGGTAACCTGGGGGAAGGACAATTAATTAAACACCATGTCAGTAGGTCACATTTAATTTTCAAAGAGATGCAGCAATGCTATATGAAAATGATTCAATGAGACAATGTCTAACTGGGAACCGGAATGATTTACATATGCCTCTTAAGATGCTAGCAAATATTACATGTCGTATGTTTTACTTTTCTCATATTAGTCTGAGGTGACATTGTAGCGTTCACACAAGTCTCTCTCGCTCTAAACAGGTAAAAGGACGTTTTAATAATTTGAATTTACTGTTTAAGATAGAGGAGGGGACCTGTATCTATACGAATCAGAATTGGACCACGGAATGTAAGAGTTTTTGCAGGCAAAACCAAAGAATTGTCCAACAACTTTTTTAGAATGTAGTTTATGTAAACGACAAGGCATGAAGAATAGGTGGACCTCGAAATTAAATAGGGTAGTATGGGATCATATATTTTTCAATGCCAAACCAGAGTCTGTTTTCTAAATGCTGCACCCCAACCACCTTTTCCTACATTAAACAAGGAAGACGAATGAATTGCACAAAAAAAACCAGAGATTTTAATCGAAGAATTGTGATTCGTTAGTAGATTAGCTAGATCTAAAAACCGAAAATCATTTTCGCACTCATTTTCTCCATTTGCACGCCCCGTTTTCTCTCCGTCTATTCAATTTCATGACAGTAAATAAACCGGAGAATTTCCATAAAATAAAGAAGGGGACTAGTCTACTGAACACTTTCGAAAAGTAGAGAACTGTTTAGGCAAAGAGGTGACGCAGGTTGACTTAAAATAAATCATGCACATTATTCCATCCATGCCCCCTCCCACCCTCTCTGTGGTCATAACTGGGCATGTCTGGATTTCCTGGTTGATACCAGAAAAGCAAGTAACAGCATTGCACACAACTTATTAGTCATTTCAAAATCAAAATATTGAAATGCAGCTGGTAGAGAGAGAGAGAGAACCTTCAAGAACTCAGACTCTGGCAAAGCAAATTTGAAGGCTGAAGGGTGAGGATCCTCCTTTATTCCCAATGCCAGCATATAATCATCAAAAGAGTACGGATTTGAGACTCTCACATATATTCCTCCTTGGCTGCATTGCATCTGCTGCTGCAGCTGCGAATTCTCTGATATGTTTGAACTCATCGTCTCGGTTCTTGCTGATGGGTAAATAGAATAAATAAAATAATAAAAAAGAAGAATATGTATTAAGGAACAAGAAAGCAACTTCCAGATAAAAGCAAAGATATCTCATGCAGTTCCTTTTTGTTTGTTTGTGATCACACGATTCACGCCATCTTTATTTTGGGATTTTCAAATACGTTCCGCGAAATTCTATACATCGGGATTTTTCACCTCTTGTTCAGAAGATCAACGATCAAGATCTAAAGTTCAAAACTACCAATATATAAAATATAAGGGAACCTGAGTATTTTTCGCTTTATTATGCTTTTTCGACATTTCATCAAAACAAAAAATCCTTACTCCAAAAAGAAACCATAGATAAAGTTGGAAAAATAAAAGATAGTGGATATAGCTGTGCCTGCATAGTACAAATTGGTAGCTGGTGGTGCAGGTGCAGGTGTAGCCTAACCTTTTTGAACGGCGGGGGTTGCAGATGACCTGGGAATCGGATTCTCTGGTGGTTTGGAAGATGGGTAAAAGCTCAGACCATTTCCTTCTTCAACACACCCATCATCCTTGGCCTCTTCAAACGAATGTAGTTTTCTTGTTTGCACCCTATCTGTAATTTTATAAAATAAAATATCCAAAAAGTCAGAAACAAACCCAAAAGAGAGAGAATACGTTCTTTAGAACAAAGTTTCAGGTTTCATGAGAAGTGCCAATACTAGAAGATCGTAAAGAAGAAACGTTCACTTTTGGTGTGAGCTGTTTGGGGCATCAACTAAAAGTCGACTACAAACAATAAATATGTATTATTAAAGAAGGGGGGGGGGGGGGGGGGGGGGAAGATATATAACACATGAGGTGATGGTGCAGTTGCAGCTGAGTCCTCATATTTCATAAATTTATTCCATCGAGGGAGTTCATAACTCTGCAACTCTAGCTCCGGACACAACCCTTTACTGGAAAACTAATGGACGGTCGAGAAACATACATGAGAATATAAAAAGATGAAAACTTTGACAAGAAATTGGCCAAAGTAAATTATGGGCATGTACAAAGATGAATACTACTTTTACAATAAATCGGCCGACAAAAAGTAAGGGTATGCGAAAAGACGAAAACTTTGAATAAATCGGCAAAAATAAATCGATGGATATTTACCTTGTCTTCTAATCGGGTAGCCTTTCATGCTTCTATACATCTGATGATTAGAAGAAGGAGAAGGGAAACAAATTAATAAAAAGAAAGGAAGAAAAGTGTGAAAGCAAATGAATTTTTAACCTATCAGACAAACAAAAGCACTTTAGAAGAACTGGAGAAAAAAGCAAAAAGACCTGGAGATGGCTTTTGACATGAGAAATGGTGAGCCCTTTGACATCCATGAACTGAAGAACAAGTTTTGGAGTAGCCTCTGCGCGAGAAAATAAAGAAAAAATTAAATAAAAACAATAAAATTTTCTATAAAAGAAACAAAAATAGAAGGTGGGGTTTCGTAATTGCTCACTTCTATGGCCTCCGAGCCTTTCGATGGCCTGAAGAAAGCAGCGATGAAGCTCAGGAGTCCATCTCAAACGAGGCACCTTGGATCTCACATACTGCCTAACAGCGCCGTTCCTTGCACTGCAACTACTTGTAGTCATTTTTTTTCCTCAAATTCGCTTCTTTTGCCTTCAAAAGTCCAAACTTTCCCAGCCACCTGGGTCTTCCCCAAATCCCTTGAAAAAACTCCTTGCAACCTTCACACCCTCAGGATCGGCGTGGAGACCAGAACGAAACGGCGTCGTTCCGGGTTGGTCTTCTCTTTAAAAAGTTCAAAGCCGTTGAAAGTGTGTGTGTTGGTCACAGCAGAGACTGAGGACGGCATTTAAAAAGAAGAGGAATTTAAAGCCAATATCTCATAGAGGAGGGAGAGAGAGAGAGAGAGAGAGAGATCACGAGAAAAAGATAAGACGAGCTGGGAAGCTCTGTAAATTCCTTAAAGAGTCTGATAATACCTATTTGCTATTGCTACAACTGCTGGTATTCCCTAGCCTGCCTCCCCTGCTAATCGTTCCAGTACTATTCTATCCATTACCCACCCCCTTCTCTCTCCTCTCTCTCTCTCTCTCCCCTGCTGCTTCTGCTGCTGCCTGCGCCTTCTGTTTATTTCTTGCACACCTTCCTTGCACCCACTGGCAACCAAAATATTAATAATAAACTTATAGAATCGAAAAATACAGAAAATTCTCTCTCTCTCTCTCTCTCAATACGCATCACACTCACTCACGAGCTTCTGAACCCTTCTTCTTCTCTCTAAATTATTACCCCTATACAAATAGGGAGGATGTGCTACAACTGCTTCGCTTTGACCTTTTTCTTTCTCTCTCTTCTTTCTCTCTCATGAATTCTATGGTTCTGATCATATACGCCAACGTCGTCATGATACAAAAAGCCCCGCCATGAAATAATTATTTTCATTTACCCGACCCAAATAACAAAAAGAAGAAAATAAATCATTGTTTATTTGTCTTTCTCCCTAATATTTCTCTGTCCTTCTGTATTCCCCTCGACACTCGACAGTCTCTTTTTATTTTCCGAAGTCAAATACTTAGAAACTATATCACGTGTACGGGGTAGAAAAAAACTGAAAAGTATTCAGATACATGAAAAAAAATTTTGCCCTACACATGCACATGCGAAGGGATAAGGAACTTAAGTCCAAAGTACTGGGATCAGTTATTATGTTGTTTGTTGTCTTTGGCGAGGCCCGCATGGGCCGTCCTTGCGAAACATCTCTCTTCGGGATGGCCATGCTCCCTTAAACCCTAAACCAACTAACCGAGTACAAATTTTGCATGCCTTCCATGATAAAATAGAAAGTAAAAAATTGGTTTATTTCTCTTCACAAATTATTTTTTTTCATGAAAAAAATTTATTTTACATTTTTGCTTTGGAATGACACACTTATTGTGATCTGAATAAAGATACATTTTGATACGACTGTCTAATTTAAAAAGCTTTAGTATCGTATAAAACAACATGGAATTAGTTGAGACTCAGAATGTAAAAGTTACTATGCTTATGTAAAATATGCATCATAAATGACGTGGTTGAATATCTCTATCTACAATTTTTTTTTTCTTGCAAGTAACCTAACCTCTTTGTACAACATTATTGAATGTCTTCCTTCCTTTGTTTTTTTGTTTAAAAAAAGTTCAGAAGGAGATCTGGCTACTCTCACCACCAACACTACGGCATGCCCACAACCTCAATCCGGAAGGACTTACGCGTGACACTTAACTGTTAGCTATCACCGATATGGATTTACATCTGAGTTAAAGATCGCGCACCAATAAAATGGCTAACAGTAGAGATTAAACTTGAATTAGAGATGAACAATACGCATGTCCTTACCAACTTAACCAACCTGGACCGTAAAAGTCCTCCTTCCCTTTGTTTTTCTTTATGGGTAAGTTGAAATCGAATGATTGAATTGAAGTAAATGAACCGACTTGAAATTTTGAATCAATAATATACAACGCTAGGTCCCCTCTTATAAATGGGTTGGCAGCATTTAACGATAAAGCATAAAAATATGTATGTCCCTTTATAAAATGAAAAAATAAAAAATAAACTAAAATACTCAGCATGGCAATATGAATGGCATGATGGCAATTTGTTAATTTGGTTCATGATTGGAGGGTAAAATTCCATTTAAGTTCATTAGTGGTTAAATCAATGAAGGATTAATATGTAACACAAATGAAAATATTTTAGATCCGACATCTGAATCACGTGGCCGTGTACACTTTAGACACAAAATTCCCTATAGCCCAGCACCTCTTGTTTTGAGACCAACAATTACCACAGGTAATGACCGTGCTCCCCTCTCACACCACTCCCATGACCTAGCACCTCCGGATTTCCCACACAATAATCTCTCCAACTTGAAGGGGTTATGGTTGGTCACTTGAAAGGTATAGGACAAAGTACCCTAACCATTTTTCAATGTGTCTGCAGCTACAGAGGTCGAGCCATATATAGTTATTATCTAAATGGTAAATTAATGTTATGACATTATTATTAGTATACAGCTTCCTGCGTTTAGGCATTAGAGAATACAGTAACAGAGGTAAAGAGAGATGAGTACATATATATATATGTCTGATTTAGGTTTTTTTTTTTCAATCACTTTAGGTTTGCCTGCATGTCGAGATTCATACCCTTCAGTGTGTGTGTGTGTATATATATATATATATAATATGTATAAAGATGAATATATACATATATTGTCTGAAATGGTCAAAGCCTAACACTCTTTATTACTACTGTGTTTCCTGTTGTATTAACTGTTGCATCCGCTGATGAGGACTTTATGTCGAAATCCAAACATTTTACAGTCAACCAGATCATGCCAGGAAGGCAAAAGAAGAAGGTATACATACGTATCCCAACCCTAGAGAAATATGCACCGTCCACCGTACTTTTTTTAACGTGAGAAATACGGATGTCGATGAAGAATCAAGGGTTGTGATTGCGAGAAAGGACAATACATAGAGTGTGGATGATGAGTTAATTTTCTGTATATCGAATCGAATCAAATTTCACGCATGGGAGAAGGAAGAAGGAAGAAGAAGCAGGTGGTTTTCTAAGGTCAAGCTTCAGTCATACATCAGTGTCATATTCTCCTTCGAACCTCTAGTTGTGTGCAGCCATAGCTAGCAAAGGCCTAATTTTATGATAATTATGGTAGTACTTTACTGACAAATTTTATGGTATTAATCCCAATTTTTTGGCAAGTATATGATATTAGTTAACTAGGTCCGATTTCTAATTTTAAAAATACTTTAGTTGTTCTGATTCGGAGGTCCCGGAATTTTCAGAACCTAAATTCTAGTTGTCAAAGCTTACACAGTTAGAGGCAACATTCGTGTTTACTTTGTATGTGCTTTTGAATTTTCGATCATCAAATCTAATAAATTAAAAAAAATTATGACAAAAATTAAGTAATGTGCGAAAAATAAAAAACCACTCGTTTTGTTTACCAAATATCAATTTTCTCTGTTGCAGTAATACTCCTCAACTTTTTCTTTATTGGTATTTCTACTCAATTTTGCAGTAATTAGCAAAGGTGCCTCATGTTCCTGTCTGACTGTGGACGACAGTTTTGTACCCTCTTTAGGGCATGGATCCTCTCCGAATTCAATTGTCCTAATCTTAAGGATTAATAAATCCGGACCATTGAAATTTGATCCAACGGTTAAAGTTATTATAACTTTTATAGCATGTCCCTATTTGTAGCCGTTAGATCAAATTTCAATATTCTAGATTTATTGATCCCTAAGATTAGGACAATTGAATTCGGAGAGGATCCATGTCCCCCTCTTTAATATCATGGCTCTGTGCCTCAATGTTAAATAAAGATACGCGCCCTCGTACGTATATACACGTTCTTACCAAAACTGCAACCCGGGCTTTTAATACTTTTTTATTTATTTTTTAGCGACAGAAAATAACAACTTTCTGTCCTAGCCGGAGTTTGAATATGATGCTTTTGGGCGTAGGGGGGTGGCGATGCGATGCACAAGGGAGGCTACCGTACTCGAGTTTTCAACGTAGGGTGGCTAAATTAGGTCTGGGAGTATGATATGCTTAAAAATTAGGAGTTAGGACAAATATCTTTTCTTATTCTTTTGCCCTTTTATTTTCTGGTCAGCAAAGGAATAAAGATTAATATTCAAAAATCTAATAGACAGTTGATTTACTATCAATGAATTAAGACGAGTTAATATTTCACATCGTTCCTGTTTGAATTAGGTAGTTGATGAGAACATTGTGTCCGACTGTCGGCCATCTTTCATTTAAGTTCGATCAAGATGGGAAGGAAGGCTTCGAATTCGAAACAATACAAAAAAAAAGTTGAGATTCCATCACAAAATCATTAGCAATATATAAAATTCTTATAAGTTTATGTAAGATCCATTCTGACATCAATAAGAAATTTATTCTCAATAAAACTGAAGAAGAAAGTCATATACATTAGACCAATCAACCATTTACATAACAATTGGTAGTACAAAAAAAAAGGGTCGAGGAAAAATCATGATTTATATGGGGTGGTGTTATTCACATATCCAACTTTACCTCTTACATACCCATCTCGATTTCCGAATTCTGATCAAATTAATTGTAGAATATCAATAATTAAAGTTAATAAGGATGTGTCAAAAATAAAAACGGTGTATGCATAACCATTCCTTTACATATCGATATAAAGACAAACATCACACAATATTTATTCTTCTTGTATTCGTATAAATATGTGTCAGAATATATCAATGGAAATTCCTCTGGTCTGTTCCCCTTGATGTTAAATATGTATATGAATGAATATAAAAGAATTAATATTTGTATGAGACTTTGTAGACTGATGAAAGATATATATGAAATATAAATAAATACACACACACACACAAACACACACACGATATTTCCAACCAAACGACAACTCTCCACGTACACGAACGTCTATAATTCTTTCTTTGTTCATCGACCTTTCTTTGTCTCAACTCTTAACGTGCGTTATGCATGTTCCTCCGACTGGAGCATTCAAACCCCTTTCCAGCAGATCCCAAGGATCTCCAAAGGCAAATTAAGCTCATGAGTTTTCAAAATCAAGCTTTAGTTTTCAGTGTTTGGTTTTTTGTTTTAATTTTCAAACTCTCGTATCTCAAACTCTTGTCGCATCATTTCAATTGAAGAAATAAAATTAGATCATTGTATTTTTAAAATTCAAGGAAAATAAAGGTATTGGCCAGATACAAAATAGAAGGAGCCACTATTAATGTAATTTCAGCAAAAAAAAAAGAAGAAAATATTAACGTAATAGGCAGTTTTGGTCTCTCTCTCTCTCTATATATATATATATATATATATATATAATATTCTGTATAGTGTTTGTCAATGGCAGGGCACAGTACGATAATGATGGAAAGGTCAGAGAGGAAGAAAGGAATGATGGAAATTCCTGCGCAAATGGAATGATGCATACGGCAAAAGCATGTCCAGATCCACAGACGACCAAAGCCGACCACCAGGCACCAACTAATTCTTTTATCGTTTTTATTTTTTGCTATAATACATGAATATTATTATATCTGTGATTTCTGAAGTTCTTGCAGCAGCAACAGTAGCAGGACAAAATGAACTTATTATATTCTCTTGTGGCTGTATTTTTCCTATCAATTTGTGTAGCAAGCATGCAGGTAAAAACCAAGGGGCAAAATCCAAAAAAACTTTCAAGAAGATGAAAAACTTAAAAAGGTGAGATTGGTGAAAGACAAAAAATGAGACTGTGAAGTGGGGAGGTGGCTTCGAGGACGCCGGTATATTTGGCGTATGCAGGTAAACATAAATTTGCCTTGAACAGTGTGTAATGTTTGTATATATATGTGCATTTATACGTATATGGATGTCATTGTGCATGGATGCATGCATGTGAATGTGGATCTCTCCCTCCGGTAAAAATTGTAAAAGGGGTAACAACCTTTGGATGTCATTGTGCATTGAACCTTTAGGTTTTGAAATTGTTTAAATTTATACTTTTTTTTTTTGTTAACTGGAAACTTCATTACCAGGGCTGTCAGTCAAACTTACAAACGCCTACAAGAGGCAAGCAACATAAAGCATAAATATAAAACATAAGGTAGTGGAGGGGTACAGAAGGATAAGACGCTACAACAAATGCTAAAGTGTCGCTCTCTACACTACCTATTACAGAAAATTAAGAAAGACATGGTAGACCGTCATTGTTGAGAACATGAACCAATGAAGCTGGAGGGCGGTTTGCCCATGTGAAGTCGCACATCTCCATATTCCTACTTGACACCAAACGGTCTGCCGTCATGTTGGCCAATCTTGGGATACAAGATCAGCGGCATGCTTGAAAAGATTCCCTAATTCTCCGAATTTTGGTCAGGGAAGGGAATGCCTCCCAGCAGCCAAATTTTGAAGAGTCCCTCAAACAGTCAATACTCTCCTCTGAATCGGATTCAACAATTACCATATCCATGACCAGAGAGATGGCAAACTCGTAACCACTGAGGATTGCCAAAGCTTCAGCCGCAACCACACACGGAGCCCTGATTCGTTACCTCCTTGCCGCAACGGACAGTCCGTCAGAATTCTGTGCAACAACTCCAGCAAACCCATCACCATTGGCAGCGGTCCAGCTTGCATCCACATTAACCTTAACAAATGGAGAGCAGGGAGGAAGCCACCGGGTCGTGGCCTGCACATTCCATTCCGTAGTTGGTTCACCGTGGGTCGACAAGAGGCCTCCAAGAACGAGCCAACGGACACGGAGACAACAAGAATAACCCGCTGCGGGTATATGGCCCTCTGGTTGAATAGGAGATTACGGGCTGGTTTGGTATTGTTGTGCTTTGAAAAAAAGCTGCTGTGAAAATAAGCGACTGTGCTGTGAGAATAAGCGGCTGTGAAATAAATCAGCAGAGTGTTTGATAAACTTTTTTGTAAAAGTGCTTTTGGAAAAAAAAAGCAGTCTAATAGTAGGTCTTTTCATTAAAGAAGCATTGTAGCTCCATGTGCTTTGAAAAAAAACCAGTTTTCCAAAGCTACAAATAGCAGCTTCAGCTTTTTCCTTTGATTTCAGCTTATTCTCACAGCAGCTTCCAAAATAAGCCCTTTTTTTTCAGTTTACCAAACACCTAAAATCCTCACAGTTTTTTTTCATGGGTGCTTTTTTTTAAGCATCTCACTCCCAAACTAGGTCTACACCTGGCCTTCCAGATGTGCCAGCATGTAAAAGCAACTTGCGACAAAAACCTTTTCATTTCCAACTTCGACCCAAAGTAGAATTAATGAGGGAAGAAAGCCAATTCACCAGAGTGGATATTCCGTCACTATTGATTCTGTAGTTTAAAGGTCCTCCAAACCTAACAGTCTCCACCCATGGGCATAAAAGTAGCATATGCTCCACGAATTCCTCTTAAGCATTGCAGATAGGGCAGGAGGTTGGTGAGGGGGAGGACCTCCGTTTGTATAGATCAGCCATGGTTAGCATTGCCCGCTGTAAAGCCCGCCATTATTTGAGCGCTCATTCTCTATATTGATGAGTTTTTTTTTTTTTACATGCAACGACAAATAAGTTAAACTCTTACATGGTTACCACAACAACAAAATGTAAATGGTACAAATTTGCCACACAGGCAATAGAGGTGAAAAATCTAAGAATAGAAGCACGCATAACACCGCTGCTAAAAGCGAAGTCACATTAAACCACCGCTGAAACAGTGGAGCCACAACAAACTCACCAGAGCGATACAACCCCGTTGAGCGTCAACACAAAACAGAAGTTGAATACACGCCGACCCACATATATATATATATATATATATATATATATATATATATATAGGAATTGCTTAAGGGGAGGGATCCTCATTTTTTTGAAAAAATGGGGACACGCTCCCCACCGTTGGATTTAAATTAAATGAAATCCTGTGGTTGAGATTCTATGGCCTGTGTTTTAATCTCAACCACACAATTTCATTAAAGTCAATCTAACAGTGGGGAGTGTGTCCCCATTTTTTTTGAAAAAATGGGGATCCCTCCCCTTAAGCTCCCTGTATATATATATATATATATATATATATATCTTATTCATCATGTCCAAACAGTCAATCAGACTGAAAGCAAAAGTTGTATACAATTTCGATATCTTATGATTGAACATGAGAAAATTAAAACTTTGAAACTCATCTCGAAGTTAATCCCAAATCTGGATAGTTTAAATTGTAGTTAGCCTAGTTGTAAATTAAAACAAGGGTTATACTTTAAGTTAACTAAAGAGGAGAGAAGAGAGAATATTGTGTTTCTGCATCTGGTATTGGTGATTCACTACTCTACTAGGTAAATAGTGTGTTACCGTACTGCTTCTGGCTGCTGGAGTTTACTTTTCGTGGATTAGGGTTAGGATATTTATTTTATTTTAATTTTTGGTGAAAGGATTAGTTAGGGTTTTATTTAATTTAGGAAATGAATGATGAGTGTCGTGACGTCGTCCATCGCCGGGCTAATTGACGTAGTAGACTAATAAGACTACGCCTGTGTCTGCAATTTGCCGCCGTGCCAAGTTTTATTTACATTACAAGGAACCAGTCGACCCAGCACTCATGGTCTAGGGAATTAATGAAGAATGATTGAAGAAAGGTTCCCACCATCTTGACTTTTCACTTTATGTATAAAGCCCAAAGGTCTCGAATTGCTAAGTAGAAAGTTTGAATGATAGTGTTGCTTTATCTTACGAGGGTTCAAAGTATTTCGAGACTTCATTATTTTATTTTTTTTTAATACCAGGAAAATAGTTATATATTATATGTCATCACAGGAGAACGATTATCTTCGAGTTTTTAAGTACTTTGGAATTGATTTTTTCCGGATAGATCCTTCGGATTCTTCAATAATATATCACTATATCTAAACAGGATGACTATAACTATGTTAGGAAAACGATTTGTCTAACTGTAGCTTAGGAATTTCGAGCCTTCAACATTTTATGTCCACACAGAATTTTAAACGACGGCAATATATCGTGGTTGTTCCAAAATAACACTCAACCTTTTTTAACAAGTATTTGTTTCGGACAATATACTGAAATATGTAACGTAAATATTATTAAGTAACATGTGTCACTATCTAATGTGGTTGATTAGTGACTGTGGCTTCATCCGTGATGCATTGGGTTTAGACTTTTTAGAATTGATTAAGCAATTTATTAGTAGTTAAGTGGTCCTAAATCTCTACTTTGCTATTGTATAAATAGCGTATGTGCTATCTCGTATAAATTTAATCATTCATTTAAACACAATACACAACAACTATTACATCACTTTCTCTCTCTAAACTCTCTCTAATTCATCTTTCACACCGTCCATCTCTCTTTATTTTTCTCAATACCTTCCAGATGTACGTAGTTAACACTGTTACAGTATATAGTTTTTAAACAAGTCATAGTGTACGTGAACGAAATCATCATATGAAGGAGAAAATATATGGAAAGAAGCCATGCATCATCTAACTTCTTTTACGTTTAACTATGTTCTTCTTTCTTTCCAAACGATTATCCATTGCTGGGTTCACACATGTTGAGCACGGTGCATGGAAGTCAAAGACAGCCGCAATCAAATGCCATATATTCACCGCCCTTGACATGGAACACTTGAAAGTTGAAATCATATGATTAAATTTGGAGAAATATACATTTATTATATTATTATAATCATCACTTATATCATCTCTTTAATAGAAATAATGCGTGCCAGCACATGTAGTTCAAATTTCTATTAAATAAATAGTACAAAAGAAAGTACAAATTAACATGTAATAAGGGCAGCATTTATGTTAAATTTATACACTACAAATTAATATGTAATAAGGGCAGCATTTATGTTAAATTTATACACTATTTTAGCTTCTAAAATCTATTTCTTAGTACATGATCTCTCTTATTAAATAGAATCAAAGAATTAGTAAATCTGTTCTGCCAAAAATGGGAAAAGGCTTATATTATAAAATATCTTGGCGTGTCATTCTTCTGGGAAATATGTGATGATTAATCTCGAAGGTTGACCATAACAAAGGTTGAGTCGTGGTCCTCGAGAGATCATGGGTTTCAGCTAGTGCAGCATGGCAACTGGAGAGGGTGTATTCAAACGTCCGTAGAGTCCTTTTCGATAGGCAACCCAGGTCAATGTATTAGGTTATAACTTTGACGATTTCTTATCCATAGAAGCAAAAGAGTATGTTTCCCTTGATCGGTCGATAACTTGCTATGTATTTTTTTTTCTAAAAGAAAAATGGCACCTATATATTATTTCAACAAGTAAATAAATAAATAAATAAATATACATACATACATACATACATACATACAAACGGATTTGTGACACCATTTTTTTACGCAACTTTTGACATGTGTTTTTGTAGAACTCATTTTTGTAATGTATTTTAACGATCTGAACGTCATATATATGTATAACATATATCTAATTGTCCCATCATATAAAATATCCAAGATTAGAAGCTACAAAGAATTTCAAACCTGAAAGAGACATTAATATTTTAAAACCAAGGCATGTGTAGTATTTCCCAGCATCTTTCTAGCCTCTATCTGTTCTAAGTCGTTCTTTGATCGAGTAAGCATGTCTTAAATGAAATTTGTCCAAATCAAAATGGCTAATTGTTGCCCAAAACACCAGGAACTTTTAAATTAATCCATATTTTTTACCAAGCGTTAGTCTTTTTACACACTTCGAAACTAGGACCATTTCAGGCCGACTTTTGTGAGTGTGTGTGTGTGAGAGCGAGAGAGAAATCAGAATATGGATGCGTGTTGTAGGTAACAAATAAAATCATGATTCCCCCATAAAACATAGAAGAGACAAAACATAGAGAATAATTAAGAATAATTAATCCAATTTAGATGCATGTCTACACTAAAAATTGGGAAAAAGATCCTAGCCCGAGAGAAATTTTTTATTATGACAGGAATATAAGTGGTATACTACGTGTTTTTATGTAAGTAGTGAAAATTTTTATTTTTTAAGTTATTAACTTTTTAACACACATATTCCACAATTTGTATAGTAACACATGGTGTACCACCTCATGTGCCGGTCACATTAAAAAATCTCTCATTGCCGGATCTTTTTTCTAGTGATCCTAGGAATCCCGTGATCGTAACCGTTCATCGGGCAGTCATTTTTCGTTAAATACTATTCATCTTTAATTTTAAATTTTAAAATATTTTTTATCATATTATGTATGATAAACGATCATAATCATGAGATTCCTATAAATGCATGTTTATACATAGAAATATAAAAAGCCTATCCTTTTTCACTTTATCACCTTCGACTTTGACCAAGAAAAAAACAAAAACAAAAAGGTGAATGATAATTTTCAAAACGTTTTTTTTAATCAACTGATAAATATTATTACTAGACTACTCGTGTGAGTTGTAGATAGCATTATTAATTTATTATTTTATAAAAATATTTTTTGATGTGTTGGAAACATAGCTCGGTACTAAGTGTCAATATAAATTGTTAGAAATTTGTTGTTTAAACATCTAACTTAACCACTTGTAATATAACATTTACTATGCTACGCTGTGTTCATGACACACTGAAAATTCTCTCCACATTCAATGAAGAATGATTGATGTGAAATGTTCCGATCCGATCCCCACCATATATTGACTTTGCAAGCTCAAGGCATCGAATTAGGTGAAAAGTTTGAATAATTGTGGTGGTGTTTTTAGTTTCGATTGATAAGACTTCTACGTTTTGTGTGCCCTTTTGGCTATGTGCTAGTTGTGAAAGATTTTCTGAACAAAAAGCTCACAAATACGTCCTAATTAATGTTTTTAGAGTTTTGACATATGATATTTGGAAATTTCACGATGCACGAAAGTTGCGATGGACTTTTTAATTGGTTGAAATGCAATCAAATCGTCGTATTTGTGTTGGTTGGCACCGACACATCTTTTCGTATCTTCTCAGAAAGAGGAATTGTGGAAACCTAAAAAGTTGGGAGGCCAAATTCTTTTCACCAGAGTAATGGACCATTAATCTTTGAATGGGCCAAATCATCTGCAATGGTGGAGGCATCTCCGAAAGTTGAAGCGATCCAATACAGTCAAAAAGCAAGAACTTGTAGTTACCGTTTCGGAAAATCATACACAAATGTCAAGCAATGAGGAACTTAAATTTATTCGAATACTATGAAACTGGTTTGCACAACTGTGAAAACAACAGGACCGAGTCTATAACATTTGTCTCGGTACAAAAGGGTCCGGAGAAATTTCTCATCAGTTGCGGTGAAAAGCATCAAAACATCCACACCTCATAAATTTATGCTTCCTGTCAAAAATTTAAGCCAGAGTTAGTAGGCAGAACCAGTAAAATTCAACTGACGAAAGTAAGACGGAAAAGTAAGGCTTCGTGCCAAGTGATCAGCTGAAATAATATAAACAGCGAACATTGCTTACTGAAAGCGGGAACAGAAACTGGGGCAAGTGTGTTGTTGGAAAGTCTTTTACTCTCTACTTTCAATTGTGATCGGGTGATAAGCGTGTGCATAATTGCATATTTGAGTGCACACAACTACTTGGAAATGATGATACATTCATAAACTACTTTACCAGAAACTATTCCATGAGAACTTTCTATTCATTTATCCAACAAAGGAGAGAATAAAATGTAGCAAAATGGCAAGTTTTTATTTGGCTGAATGTATGATGAGATGCATGAATGTGGATGCCAGAATGGGATTTAGAATGACAAAAGAAGCCTCTTGGGGTGCTACTTGTGTTGAAATACCCCCACATAGTAGCATATCTGAAATGACCTCGCCTAATATTTCCTCTACCCACAATTCTTAAACAGCTTAGGATATCAGCCCTAACCCTTTCCCCTGAGGTAAACAAAGGAAGGCAGAAAGGGCCAACTAAGGGGGAACAAATGCTTTTTCTGGTTTCCCCAGAGCCGCAGGGGAGAAGGAGTGGTGGGTTTGGAGGGGCGGGGTGTTGGCTTGTGAAGGCTCTGTTGGCCTGAGGTACAGAAGTTGTAAATTCAAAAATACAAGTTGTATCTTGAAGTGTATAGCTCAGTTGGATGAGCATTACCCTTTTAACCTAATGGTAGTACATTCAAGTCGCTTGAGCTGATATGCTACAACCAATGCTATGGTCAAAATAGTTGTAATCTTATCCCTCTATATAAGTCGGACATAACCTTTCTAATAAATGAGTAAAGGTTGTACCCAGTGCACAAGGCTCCCGCTTTACGCAGGGTCTGGGAGAGGTGAATGTCGGCTAGCCTTACCCCCATTTATGGAGAGGCTGCTCCCAAGTCTCGAACCCGAGACCTACCGCTCATGGGCGAAGGCACTTGCCATCGCACCAAGTGCGACTTCTAATAAATGAGTAAGTAACCCAAATCCCTAAGACACTTGAGCTGATATGCGACAACCAATGCTATGGTCAAAATAGTTGTAATCTTATACCTCTACAGAAATCCGCATATATTGGCACAAAAAAGGCCACAAACCTAACATGACATGTAGAAACTTGGGACTCTTGTATTTTCCGTAACATGGACACAACTAGCATAATTCAACTTCACATGTCAAATACTTGCATCTAAGAATTTCACTACCGAATGCACCACACGAAAGGCATAAATTACTTTGCCACATACCAGAAGAAAAGGAAAAGGGCATCTCAAACTCAAACACAAAAACACTTTTTCAACAGCCTAACAAATATAGGGATGATAGGCAATTAGGACCAACCATATAAAGCAATAAGAACAAATTTCCAGTTACCAGTCTTACACCCAAATAAATCCCTCCAACTATACACATCCTCACAGATTTGTCTTGCATCGTCTTCTCTAATAAGCAAAGAGTACAGTTGGACAAGCTCAGGTGAAAACATAGGATGCATGTTTAGGTCATATGTAAGCTTGCTATATAATAGCATATTTAGGAAAACCCCATATACATAGCAAGTGCATTATATAAAACATCCAACCAACGGAATATCTAGCAAGGACGTTCACATAATCCACTCCATATTACTTAGACTCCTTAAATGATCTAAAAGAAATGACCACTAAAGATGCCAAATTCAAAGCTGATAATGTTTTTTTTTTCATTAGAGGGTGACCCAAATCATTGATTTTTATTAGTGAGCTGATATAATCCCAAAGCATTGAAATTTAGAGTTTTCAAAGATGCCATGATCCCATTTTAACATTGGTTAAATTCCCAAACTGATACCAGCTGATGCTTAACCCGAAATTTGGACCCCCTCCACCCAAATCATTTCTTCAAGCTGAACCCATGAGTGAACAAATCTAAATACAAAACCCCATATTTCTCTTAGAAACTACATTGAGCCCAATTCAACACAAACCCTAGGCTCCATAATCGACCCGAAAAATTCCACAACAGCAGCCAAAAAACACATAGTACTGAACAATTAACAACAAACCCATCAATCAACGAACCAACAGTTCAAATTCAAATGCCAAAAACAAGAAATAGAAGAAGCAGAACAAAGCACTAGTGAATTACCCAATAACGGATGGTGGGTTCTAAGCGTTGGCGGTGTTGGGAATGAGAGGAATCGGCTGCCCCTTCTTCTTTCCCTGCTTCAACTTGGCCTCCTCCTCGCGGATCTTCTGCATCGCGAGCATCCTCTCCATGACGAGCTCGTACTCGCACTTCTCGTAGGAGTGGCGCTCGTTCTCGCACTTCCATGGGAGGTAGAACTCCGCCTGCCTGCACTTGTTCAGAGGGATCAGCAAGTGGGCGCACTGGTCTCTGTACGGAATTGGCACCCTATTCTCCACCATCTCCGCCTGCGTCGCTATCATCTTCTTCGACGTTCCCTCGGCTGCCATTGCTCTGAAAAATTGAGCACCCTTTGGTCCCTGGGAAAGAATTTGGTGGTGGCTTCGGCGGCGGCGTGTACGGCGGCTTTCGGTGTCGGGGTGTTCCAGGTCGTTTCAGTGTGCGGATTCGTGTTTAGTTACCATTAATCCAGCTCGAGTGCTTGTTAGTTTCAGGCTTTTTTTTCTTTTTTTTTTTTAAATTGGGCTGAAGGTAACGACGGAAATTATTGGGCTGTTCAGCCCACATCAAGCCCAATGCAAAGAGAGATTGGGAAAACTTTGGTAATGTCTTGAACCAGGATTGGATTTAAGAAATGCTACTTTTTTTTCAACTTGCTAATTTAATGGTTAAAAAGTCGGACTAACGAAGACAAACCTGATACTTTGTTCTACTTTGACCTCTGAATTTTAATCCTCTATTTTCCAACTCGTGTCAGTATGCCCTAACTGTCACACTTCCTATAAATTCTATCACATGCTATGCTGTGACCAATTTTTATAGGCATACGTGTACACAAAATACTACATTCACCAAGTTAATACTTTAGAATTGCAATAATCAAACTTAAAAAACATTGTCAAATTTAAAAGCTTGTACTGTAATAAATGTTGGAACAATCAAATGTCAAGTTATAATATATAACAATTACACAGTTTATCTTGAATATAAATTTCACAAATATACAATATATCTTACAATATGAACAATTTAACAAATCACAAAAACTAAAAACACACTTACTTGTTTTGGAAGATAGAGGCTTGCAGAGCAATCTCCTAAGACAGAAATACGTCCCTACACGAGTGCAGTAGTTCAAAGGACGTCTATCTTGCAGGATACAACTGTCTAATCCAAGTTCTTGCACACGAACTTGGATTCTAGGCGAATTTGTTGTGATGGTTCTCTGTGAAGTATAAAAGGAATTGATGGAAAATTCTTGTTTGTTTTTTATCTGATGGCCATCTTTATAATGGCGTAGTGGAGCAGTTTCAAGCCGTTTTTAGAACGGTTGTAACTGTTCAGTTTTATCCTTTTGAAAAACCTGAATGCAAAAATCAAAAACGTAAAAATTTAAACTTGTGTTTTCATCAATCCGAGCCCAAGAGACCCAAACCTTTATTTGTAAGGTCCAAGATCCATAGCTATGACCCAATTCTTTTCAAACCATAAAGGAGGGAAAAGACTTATAAGGTAGACTTCTTGAAAGTGTTTGGGCGATGTGGGACTAAGTCCCACTCACAAGTTCCAACAATAAATGGACACAATTACCCCTTAATTGATAGAACCACCGATGGGAGGAACATTGGCGTGACCTAGAAGTTTAGGGAGGCTCATAACCAAAGTGAAAGTTCAACGGAAAAGTGAAACGGTTGTCCCAAAACGAAGAAGAAAATAAAAAAATAGGCCACCAGACTCTTGTGGGTTGGAAGTAGTTGTAAGGAGTGAAAACTGTGCATGGATTGAATAATCAAAACATGTAGAGAGCCCTGTTCAATTTGTTTAGGTTTTACCCCAATCTTAACTTGCATTATATACCATCAAAAGCTCAATCCAATGGACTCAAAATATGGAGCAATCTCTTCCAGTGCACGATGAGGACGAAGCGCGGAGGCCGCCTTCAAAGAGGTTAGTTGCAAACTTCTGGCGAAACTCCAAGCGATTCTATGTTTATTCGTACATATGCGGTTTTTATCTGCTTTAGTTTTGTTAGGTTGGCGAACAAAGTTGCAGTCATAACTGGGGGTGCAAGAGGGATTGGAGCTGCCGCGGCCAAGCTATTCGCCCGAAACGGAGCCCATGTCATCGTTGCTGATATACTCGACGACATAGGAGCTACACTGGCTGATTCTATCGGAGGCCGCTACATACACTGCGATGTGTCAAAGGAAGCTGATGTTGAATCGGCTGTTGAGCTTGCACTCAAATGGAAAGGCCGAATTGACATCATGTTCAACAATGCCGGCGTTCCTGGTCCCTCGGGGAGTATATCCAGCCTTGACATGGAGCAGGTCAAGGACCTCCTCTCGATCAATGTTCTCGGCGTTGTGCACGGAATCAAGTACGCTGCAGCGGCCATGATCAAAGGTCGAAGAGGAGGGAGCATCATTTGCACATCAAGCTCAGCCGGTATCATGGGAGGCCTTGGGGGACATGCCTACACATTGTCGAAGGAGGCCCTCAACGGATTGGCAAAAAGTGCCGCGTGTGAGTTGGGAGTGCATGGCATTCGAGTGAACAACATTTCGCCTCACGGGGTTCCTTCGGAGATGCTCGTCGATGCCTACAGAATGCATCTCGGGAAAATGGACATGACGGCAGAAGATGTAAGCAGAATTGTGGGAGAGAGGGGGAGCTTGTTGCGCGGGAGGTGCGCAACGGTGGAAGATGTGGCGGAAGCCGCATTGTTCATGGCCAGCGAAGACGCCGGGTTTATAACGGGACATAATCTTGTTCTTGATGGGGGTTATACTTCTGCTTGCAGTACCATGAGCTTCATCTACCAGAACAGTAACAAGGATACAGTGTAATTCGTTGCTCTCATGAAGTTCAACGACGGATGACAAGATTACAAGTCAAATTCTAATTAAAAAGTTACTGGAACAAATTAACTCTATAAATCTTCTACAAAACTGTATTCCTTCCAACAGCAAGAAGCAAACACAGAAAATGGTTGTTAATCACAATCCCAGAACTACAAAACTAATTGCTCGACGCGGCTGGTTTAGGAAGGGAGGAGAAATAGCCTTTCCCGAACCTGCAAAGCGAGAATTAATACCAAGCTGCAGATCTAAATCTTGATGTGGAAGTAATCAGAATCAAAGTGATGTAGACGAACGTAACCATCCTCACCCCCGCTTGAGAAACTGTTAAAAATACAACAAAAACCGAAAATATTAAGATAATCTCAAAGCAGCAAATTCTCTTTTCCAGAAAAAATTTCTCAATTCATATAGGCAGAAAATAAGCCACATCATCATCTGAGAAACAAGGAAACCATTATTCCTCCAGCACCAATTGTTAAGACTCCTAACCAGCTACGTAAAGTTGCATAATATTTATGAACGATTTCATCTCGATTTTAAAATTAATTTAATTTTTCTGGCTAAACATTTAAATTAATTGTTCATGTATTGAAATGAGAAAAAAAAAATGGTATCGCTAAACATTAGCACAAGCAATATTGCACAGATAAAAGTGAGAAATTCCCAAGTACTATCTAACAGGAATCCAATCCAACTCTAATTAAGAAGAATTTGTTCATTGTATTCACGAATCATGAAACCAACAAAAGTAGTTAAGAGAATGAACTATACCTTTTTCCATCAGGATTAAACGCCAAAGCATTTATAGGTCCAAAATGCCCTTTAACACCTCCAATTTCTTCTTGAAGAATCTATTTATACATTAAGAAAAACAAAATCACTTACCGAGGAAATGACAACCGAGAACCTTCATACTCCAAAAGACATAAAAGAATAGTATGGTTTACCTTGTCATAGAATTTGGCTTCAAATTTCCCAGAACGATGATCAGTTGTGGTGACAGTTGATGCATCCTGACCACCACCAAGTACCACCTGGATAAAACACACGGAATATTTGTAATGAACCAGGAAAACAGTGCATATATAAGAGATACAAAATAACCAGGAGCCTTTAGTACATATCATCCATTCACTAAAGTTCCAACCAGAAACTAAGACACAAACTTCTCAATATGTGACCGATAGAAAGCATTTAATCGTATTTGTACTAACTCCACTTTTATCTCATTATGTAAGTAAACAAGTTGGAATGCAAACGAGACGGGTTCTAAGTAAATGAAATACCGAAAAGACAACATTTTGAAAAAATGCAAGACAATGCAAACAAATTTGAGATTACAGTTACATACATGATCACAAAGAGGAGACATTGCAACGGCATTGACTGGACGCTCGGTCACGTAGGTCTTGATAAGAGTCAACGTTCTAGTATCCCACAGCTAAAACATATGCAACAGAAAACACAAAACTCAGTAAAAATTCGAAACCTACATACAACTCAAGAAACAAAGCACGAAGATTACGAGATGCATTACCTTGGCAGACTTATCAAGCGAACCGGTGAGGAAATGTGAACCATCCATAGATTTCGCAAGCGAAGTTATGGTCTTTTTGTGACCCACTTCCGGATCATTCTCCTTAAGTAGTTTACCAGTCTGCAAGTTAATCGAAAACACTTAAGAGTCAATCAAATTAAAGAAAAAGCTTTCAAATTTCCAATGCAAGTATTGAATAACATCACAGCGAGCCAATGCACACTCACCTCAGAATCCCAAATGCGAATAACTGCGTCTTCTCCGGCGCTTATGATGGTTCTGTTCAGAGGACCCCAAACAGCTCTGTTAATTCTTCCCTGAGGTCCCTTGAGTATCAGAGCCGATTCACCAATCTCTGAAAATTCGAAACCGTCGATCATTCCACATCCAATTTTAGATAAACCGAAAGGCAATACAACAAAAGAGGAAAAATCAAAGAAGCTTACGATCTTCGGGATCTCCGGCGATACGCTTGACGTGAATCGCCGACGTAACGTCCATGAAAGGGTCGGTGGTGATGACGGCGAGCTTATCGCCGACGGAGAAGTCGACAGCCCTCGCCGGCGAGTCAAAATTGAAGGTGAAAAGCTGCTGACCGGTCTGAACGTTCCACAGCTTGGCGGTCTGGTCGGCGCTGCCGGTAATGAGGCGGGCGGAGTCTCTGGACACATCGCAGCACCAAACGGCGCCGTTGTGGCCGCGGTAAGTCCCGAGGCGCTCGCCGTTGTCGGCAAACCAGACGGTGGGGTTGTGGTCCTTGGCGCAGGAGAAGAGGAGGTCGCCGTCCCTGTTGTATTTGAGGAAAGTCAGGGGCCTCTCGTGCCCTTTCATCAGTATCGGCCTCATCGTCGGAGTCGGAGAAGGAAAGAACCGACGGAGGTTTTGCAGGTGGAGAATTAGGATTCCGAAGGAGTGGCGACGGCTAACGTAGAGAGGGGCAGATTGTGGAAGAATGTTTTAGGTTTAAACCAATCGGGTTCGGTTAAACGGGGCGTGGGTCGGTATCCAAATTTAAGGCCCAAAGTTGGCTTAATTTAAGGCCCAATCGTGGCGTTATGATTTAAGGCCCAAGCTTTCCCGCCCTCGGTTGCGCATGCTCGCAGTGGAACTCATGCTGCCCCATGAACGTGAAGACCTCGGCAGCGCCTAACAAAAAGTAGTGGGGAAATTTGGCAAAGTATGCTAAGTGGAACAGAAACCTTTTCGTGGATCGAACCGAGCTCCCTGGCAAGCTGCAATCGGGTGATCTCTCTGACAATGCAGCAGCTGCCATGCATAGAATGGACACGAACAACCTCAATGAGGGGTGCGATATAGCATTTCCTTTTCAACTAGTAATACTTGTTGAAGCAACAACAGTTTCTTCGTGCAGTTTGTCGGTGAAATAGTTGACAAGATTGGTAGAAATCCCATTGACGGCCAACCGTTCACAAAAGAACGCCTGCATTATATATATATATATATATATATATGTGTGTGTGTGTGTGTGTACACACTACAACTGTTGGGAAAAGAAGAGATTACTCGGACACATGAGAGCAAATGTCGAGGACATTATGGTTCCCCTTCGAGTCCAACTGAACCATCTCCAGTGTAGAGGCCATCGCCTTCATTCTGCACTGGAAACAGTACATAATAACACGATCGCTAATCCAAAGGGAAAACAAAAATAGGATAGACAAAATGTGACCTATGTGGAATTGAGTATCTATTAGTACAAGTCTCACACAATAGAACGGGGGTTTATCAACAACCTAACTGAAATTGCAATGTTTGTGTGGGGGGGGGGGGGGGGGGGGAACATCTCCATCCTCCTCTATTCAGTAATTGAAGGTTCCCGAGTCCATAGACTTCACCGTCATTCATTTAATTTGCAGATGACACGCAACAATAGTTGGTCAAAACTATGCCACTAGGTGGAGTTAATCAATTGACTAAGGAAGTATGAAAGTGACAAAAAAATCAAACTTTAAGTATGAAAGTGGGACGAGACAAAATAAGTTAGCTCAGTAGAGTTTTGCAAAACTTAGGTTGTAAAATAGAAATTATCCTAATTACTAATTTCGAGAAATAAGTCAAGAGTACTGTGCATCCAACTGTCACCAGAAAACTTCAGTAGGCTGTTCGGCTTCATCATCCCCGCAGCATTCGGGTCTCGTACCAATCAGAAAGCAAGAATAGTTTACGAAGTGCAGAGCTAAAGCAAGAATCGTTGCGAATAATACACATTTCTTTATAATCTCAAATGTTTTTGATTGGACGAATATGCAGAGCTTGTAATTTCTATTTACACAGTATCAGTAACAGGGTGATTTTTACAAATGGGTTCAACGTCATCAAATCAGAAAAGCATTACAAACACTTATTCAGTTTCTACTGTTTACGGTTTTAAGGGTGTGCGGAAGGCGCCACCCACCTGGAGAAAGCCTTAAGAAGCCTTCTTCTTTTTGTACCTCTTGGCACAGACTACGTACACCAACATATTCAGGAGGCTGAGTCCGGCTAAGAGCCAGAAGAAATAATCCAGATGACCTTCGTTTAAGTTATCCGGTATCCATCCAGCCTTCCCATCCTTTGTTGAGAAGTACGTTACAATTGTTAGAATCAAGGAGCTCAGATAGTTCCCCAACGAATTCGTCAGAAGCGACAATGCACTGCATAGACTCCGCATGGCATCTGGAGATTGGTCGTAGAAGAACTCAAGCTGCCCAATGAATGTGAATATCTCCGCAGCACCCAACAAAAAATACTGAGGTATTTGCCATAAGATACTCATCGGTACAGCCACCTCTTTGTCAACCAATCCAAGCTCTTTTGCAAGATTCAATCGGTAAATCTCTACCACAGCAGCAGCCGACATGCATAGCACTGAAAGAAAGAGACCAATACCCATCCGTTGCAACTCTGAGAAGCCCCTTTCTTTACCCGTAAATCTCCTAGCAATTGGGACAATAAACTTGTCATACACAGGGACCCAGAAAATAACACTGATGACGTCAAAAGTTGAGAGGGAGGCTGGGGGAATGGTGAAAGAACCGATAGATGTGTCCATCATCGTGCCTTGCTCCACAAACATAGTCGACATTTGCGCATATACAGCTGAAAAGACAATTCCAGTAGCCCAAATTGGAAACATGCGGATTAAAATTTTCAACTCCTCCACCTGTGTTACAGTGCAAACCCTCCACGGATTGGAGAAGTCCCCAGCTTTGGTCTCAGTTTCTGAAATCACAGCAGCTTTATCAAGACACCTGCAGCAAAAACAAAGTTCAAATTTTTAGAAACAACTGATATTGTGGTCGAGTTATTTGAGAAACACGTACGTTAAACATTCAGAACATTGCACTGTATCAATAGTTCAGAATAAGAAAATAACGTCATTCCATTTTATTTTGTGTAGCAATATGAAAATTCGCGGTTTAAGTTTTCCGCGAAAATGTGTGATTCTGTAAAATTCAAATAATTATTCCCAAGAACATGAACACAGTAAGAAGAAATTTACGTCAGTTCATCGCTGTGCTCCAGCTTACGACTTCCTTTAATAGCAGAGTCTTTATCTGGTGTTTCATACAGGAGACTACTGTCTTTAGGGACGTCCAAATTCCACTTACGAAATGACGCAACCAAAACCTGGCACATTCTTGTCACAGGGCTTCCCCCCGGTTTCTGAAATCTATATAGGGGTGTGCCTGAAAAGAAACTAAAAATAGCAATGCCCATAAACAAAGTAGGTATACCAAATCCTAAACCCCACCCAGCATTGTCTTGAACCCAGACTAGTAGAGAACTCGATATTAGAGCACCAATGTTGATAGAAAAGTAAAACCAGTTGAAGAAGGATCCCTTCTTTACTCTTTCCGTTTTATCTGTATCATCAAACTGGTCTGCCCCAAAGGGCGAAACACACGGCTTGATCCCACCAGTCCCCAGAGCAATCAGATAGAGTCCAACGAAGAACACTGCATACTGTGCCGGAGAAGCTGAAGGACATACTGAATCCACACATTCTGGAGGCTTCAATGCAGGAACTGATGCAGAGAGAGTCAAAGTACCCATCCCCTACACAAAATAATTAGTGAACCAATCAGCAAAATTTATATGCTCTAATCCCAAATATATATATATGCATATACATCATATATGCGTGCATGTATATGAGATGAGATTATATAAGCACCAAACAAATGGGAAGAAAAAACAAATTCTAATTTGTATTACAATGAAATAAATGGTGGAGAAAACAGCAATTGTCCAATATCTCCCCCAATAAGCATCTGCTAAGACAGCCCCAATCAGAGGTGTAAGATAGCAGGTGCCTGACCAAGTAGTAACATTCCTTGCTGCAGACACATTTCCTTCGTGCAATTTGTTTGTAAGATAAGTAACCAGGTTAGTTGCAATCCCATAGTAGGCCAAACGTTCGCAACATTCGGTACCTGTAACATGTATCAAAAGTATTACAGTCACATAAACTACATTGATGCACAAGAGCAAATTATAGCGAAGAACAAAGCATCACCTAGAATGAAGGGGCAAGCTCTCCAATTCCCGGTATTTTGTTTCAGAACACGATTCCCCTTAATGTCAACTGAGCCGTCTCCAGTGTACAGCCCGTCGCCTTCGTTCTGAAGATGCAACAGGAAAACATCAATGCGAGTAGTGCCACACTGTTTGAAACATTTACATTTGGAAACATAAATGTGAAAGAAAATCCTTTTAAGGGAAACCTCGTTTAGGATTTCAGGAAGCACTTCTGCTCATACGCATATGCTTTTATTAAAACACGTTGACACTTTATTAATTCAAGTGCTTCGGAATGCGTTTGACAGGTAAAGTCATAAGTGCTTCTGGGTCACCTACTATAAATGCTTCTTAAAAAAGCACTTGGCTACAAACAAAAACAATCCCAAAAAGACCACTAATGGCAACAGATGATCAGTATTCAAAAACGTGAACAGAAATCAAAGGATACCCAGTATACTTCATGTCATTGACCATAATCATACACTAAATCTGAAAAACTCCCAATCGAATTTCAGTTTAACATAAAAATTCAAAATCCCTAACAGCAGCTAAGCAAATTAAGAACCGACGTTTTACAAGAAACCCAGTTCGTTCCCAAAGTAATTCTATATTATTCACATCAAAGATCAAATTTTTGAAAATTCCTAAGTTCGAAATCAATACAAAAGATCACAACTTTCAGATGAAAAAAATGAAGAGAGAGAGAGAGAGAGAGAGAGAGGAACCTGAATAAGTCCGTCTTCCAAAAGCGATCGCTCCTCCTCCTGGAGAGAACCCATCTCTCTCTCTCTGTGATCTCTGATTCCGTCGCCCTACTTCTTCTGGAGTGCAATACAAATGGAAAATGTGTGTTCTGAAGAACAAGGAGGAGCAGAGAAATTATCTTCCGTCTTAGAAGTCGGAATGGTGGGTGGATAATACGGGTAGAGTTCAAGGTATCGGTGTCGTGTTAGGTGACGTAAACGGAAGACAACCTTGGGACTTGCTTCATCAACTAACTACTTACCCCACTTCCCGGGCAAACCAACCGTTCTCTTTTTCCTTTCCTTTGACTGGGCCGCAATGTGCCTATGTTAAACTTTTACCTTCGTCTCCACTGCCTATGTGGCGAGTAGCACTTTTTGAAAGAAGTATTTGTATTGGGTTATAAATTTCCCAACATTTTTTTAGATATATTTTGATATTTATTATATAGAATATATATATATTTCAACAATTCAAATTGTTTATATTTTAAAATATAGTTAAATGATTAAAATACATAAAAAAGTGGATCCCACAAAACACATGTTAAAAGCATGTGTCTCTGGATCTTAAACAGTTTTATTATAAACTTATTCAAATTCTTAATAAAAATTTAAGCGTTTCGAGAAAGATTCACAGAGTCATTTCAACTTTATTTGGTCATTATTGTGTAATTCAAAACACATTAAGAATCGAATTCAGAACGTGCAGTACAGAATACGCACCTGAAATTCATCATCAATCACTAGCCCATTCCGTTTTGGTTAGATTTCTTAAGAACTTGATTTTTTTTTTTTTTTTTTTTTGAACTTTGAATCACAGAAAAGAGTTGCTAAATTAATGACGTAAACAAGAAAAGCAAATAGTACAATTAAAGGAAGTGCAAAAAATAACGGAAAATAATGGCAATATTACCGTCTTATATTCAAATATTATTGTTGTGTAAATTACGACAGAATATTGGAATCAAATTGCCCCCATTCCAAGAAAAAAAATAAAGATACTTTAATGAAAAGAGCTTGAATTAAGTTTATTTTAATAAAAAATCATATAACAATTTTATTTAATGTAAAGGGCTTGAAATTTAATTAAAAAAGACAAAAACTAAATACTCTAACGAAAAAACAAGCCCATGTGCAAAACCAAACTTTTTTTTCCAAGCGCTACCCCTGACGGAAGCTCCATTCCGTCAGTTAATGCCACTACCTTACCCATTAAACATGAAAGTGATGATGGAGGATACGAAAGCCATTAGTGCACTACCATCTGTTCAACAAATTTTTTAGCTTTTGTTATCATGAAACAAACTTTTCGTTGGTATGCTCCAGTAAATTAATGCACAATAAATAAACAATCGAATAGACACTTTGTGTTTTTGTAAAAATTAGATAGAGGAAATCTAAAAAACATCCCTTAGATGCTTTTTGTACTTAAATTCAAATCTAAAACCATAACAAAACACCAAAATTTTATAAAAGAAAATCTATTTCGAAAGAAATCTATAAATATGCTTTGATTGGAAGTATCATGAATTTTTTGAGGTAAATTGTATGATATAATTGGTCTTTCAGAGTGATCATTAGTGGTTTTTTTTTTCAGATCAAGAAATAGTTCGATTCTAGAAAACTTAGTTTTTGCACTACTTCTCTATAAAAACCTGGTTCGTTAACTGCGTGTTTTCTTCCCTTTCAGAAATAATGTGGATTATTTTGGTTCTGTTTCGTAATTAGTGTGTAATTTTGCAGTAGTTCCATAAATAGTGTTAGTTATTTTGGTTCAATTTTATAAATAGTGCGGGTTATGTTGTTGTATTTTAAAAAATAGTGTTTTTGTTCACTTCGAGAAATAATACGAATTATTTTAGTTTAGTTTAAAAAGTATTGTGAGTTATTTTGATTCAGTTATAGAAATAGTGTGAGTTATTTTGATGTACTTTCAGAAATAGTGTGTAATTTTGTTTTCTTCCAGAAATAGTGTAGGCTATTTTGGTTTAGTTTCAGAAATAATATTTGTTATTTTGTTTTAGTTCTAGAAATAGTTTATTCCCTTCCAGAAGTAGTGTAAGTTCTAGAAATAGTTTATTCCCTTACTTTATTCCCTTCCAGAAATAGTGTAAGTTATTTTCGTTCAATTTTAAAAATTATTTTGTTATTTTGTTGTAATTTTAGAAATAGTGTTATTTTGTTTCCTTAAATAGTGTGAGTTATTTTAGTTCAATTTTAGAAATAATGTGCTATTTTGCCGTAGTTCCAAAAAGTGTCGGTTATTTTGCTATTGTTCTAACAATAATATTTATTTTTTTCTATTCCATAAATAATATGTTATTTTGGTTCATTTTTAGAATTAGTGAGTACTTTTACAGTAGTTCCAGAAATAGTATAGGTTATTTTTGTTCAATTTCAGAAATAGTGTGGGTTATAATTCTGTAATATAAAAAATAATGAGTTATTTTGGTTTACTTTCAGAAATAGTGTCGGTTATTATATTGTAGTTCCAGAAATAATATGGGTTATTATGCTGTAGTTTCAGAAATAGGGTCAATTATTTTGGTTTATTTTCAGAATTAGTATGGGTAATTTTATTGTAGTTTTAGAAATAGTGTGAGTTATTTTGGTTTAGTTAAAAAAACTATGGTTTATAATTTTGTAATTCCAGAAATAGTGTGAATTATTTTGGTTCACTTTTAGAAATAGTGTGGGTTATTATGATGTAGTTCTAAAAATAATATGAATTTTGTAGTTCCAGAAATAATGTGAGTTATTTTGGTTCACTTTTACAAATTGTGTGGGTTATTATGTTGTAGTTCTTGAAATAATATAGGTTATTATGATGTAGTTTCAGAAATAGTGTGAGTTGTTTTGGTTTACATTTTAGAAATAGTGTGAGTTATTATCTTGTAGATCCATAAATAGTATGAGTTATTAATATTATGATGTAGTTCCAGAAATAATGTAGGTTATTTTGGTTCGCTTTCAAAAATATTGTACGTTATTATACAATAGTTTCAAAAATAATGTTAGTTATTTTGGCTCACTTTAAAAAATAATGTGAGTTATTTTTTGTAGTTCAAGAAATAGTGGTTCACTTTCAACAATAGTGTGGGTTATTTTGTGATAGTTCAAGAAATAGTGTTTATTTTGGTCCCTTCCATAAACAATATGGGTTATTTTGATTAGATGTCTGTGAGGTTTTTTTTTGTTGTAGTTCCAGAAATAGTATGAGTTATTTTGGGGTTTTTAGCTTAATTGCTCACAAGCTCAAATATCATTTGATATAATTACAAGAAACTTTGGGAACTAGACATAAATTTCTCTAAAATTTTCCATCAATAACACATTTGCGCCATCCTAATTTTCAAGAACGCACAATGGTTTAGTAAACCTCTCAAACACTCGATGAAATAAGAACAAGCTCATCAATGCATCAATACACATGTTACATAAAAAAAGAGGAAGATACAAGGGAGTCTGCATAATCAAGATGATATATGAAGAAAGACAAAGAACTTGACATTAAAAAAAAAATCGATTAACTTTCAATGTATATCGATATTCTGTTCCCTATTAATATGGGACTGTGTACAAGGGCTTCAACCCAATCAAAATTTCACCCACATGAATGGTTGATGACTCTTCAGTTAACCTGCTACCTGAATCAAGGTCAGACTAAAACATGTTCTACAGAAATGTATAAAATGAGTTTTCATAATTCGCCCTCCAAGAGATCGATTTCTCTCTTAAACCTAATGAATTGCCTAAATGGCTCAATGATATACACAAGTGTGTACTTGAACATGAAACTCCACATGATGCACAAAAGAACACAGTTAGTCTTTGAAACTACAAAGCAACCTACTACCATCCAGCGGACATGCGATTCCTTCCCCTTCCTTTTTGAGCATGTGCTTCTCTTCCACTACAACATGCATTGTCAGATCAAGCTCATCAATATAAGCTTTATAATAAACTAGCCAAGAACATAAGATTTAACCCACTAAATCACAATCATCACTCCAAATATATTTTGTATATGCAAATACTGAAGTAATATCTGCAACACAAACCTGCAGACTGCTTGACGAAGTCTTTCCCAAGTGTGTATGCCATTAGGTTACGAGTAAGTTCAACTCACATTCCCAACAATCTTTTGGATAGTTATGGGGTGACTGATGCTGCACTGTGCATATGACTGATGTTGCATATAACTGATGTTGCACTGCGTATATTGATGTTGCATACGGAATACCCACTCTTGACTTTCACTACCTTCTCCTCTCTACAAACACGTTCATGGATAAAAAGCCATGAAAACCTGCACACAACCTTCTCTTCTCTGCAAAACTCAATGCTCTCCAAGTTATAGGTAATTAGAACAATAAGAGCGTGTTTTGTGAGAGCAGGGGCTTGTGGTTTTATACTACAAGACCTGGATCGCCCTATAACAATCCCACAAGGAATACAAAACTGCATTCCTTATATCAGTATGAGTCCTATAAACGAGCAAACACAAGAGTCTTCAATATACCAATATGATTGGATTAACTCTTGTCAACATGATTTAGACTTCTTTATAATATCAATTATCCCAAGACTTGTAAGAATCATACTCATACTCTTACACATATCACATGCCAGCGGATGCTAAGCATGTGGCCTTGCTCCGCGTTGCCATAAGGGGAGACTTCTCTCGCTCTAAGGCTGAGGGCCTTCTGTCCTGCATCAACGCCGTGCTTAAAGAGCTCGATGAGCTGCATCCAGTTGCTGCCATTCAAGAAAATGGTCATCATAAACTGTCTCTAAAAGGAGTTGCAAATGGATACGGTGAGCTGCCACCAGCTGGTTCCGTTGAAAATGGCCATCACATAGTGTGCGCAAAAGGAGCTGCAAATGGAAATGGTGTGACAGAGAATGGCCAGAACGGCGCAAAATACTACTAGTCGCATTGTCGGAGTGACAAAACATGACATATATCTCAATTAATCCAAACCAGATTTAACATTTTTTTTTTGTCGGAAATCGATTTTATTAGATCGATGGTAGGAGTTTTTGTCTCTTTTGTTTCATTAGAAATTCATTTTTTTTATTGGAAAAACACTTGAAAGTGCTTCTATCATCAGTATTTTATAAAAAGAAGCGCTTCCAAATGCTTTACAATCTATACACTTTCCAAAAATTTATGTCAAATTACGTTAGAAATGCTTTTGGTTATCTATGAGCAGCCTAAGCTTTCTCTAAAAGATCTTCCACTCGTGATTTTGGTATTACCGTACACTATTATGTTTTGCACCAAATTACCAATACATGTGCAAACAACATATATGTTACCGTGACAATGAAATAAAAATATTACATGATGGTGTTATGATTACATTGAAAAATAACTAGTTTTGTGAACTACGTTAGAACATTCAATCCATTGATAGAAACCCTATATCATATATAGAGCCCACATCTTCAATCTGCCTGCAGGTCCATTGGAACTAAGGCCTTGTGCAAGAAATATGCCCCTTTCATACTCAAAGCTTATTACATATTGAAGGAATTTTAGAGTTGGTTTGGAAATGCTATTCTAGAACTTCTTATGTTCATAAGCGTTTGTGATAGAAGAGCATTGAAATTTATTAGAAATTTAATTTTTTGTTCTTCAAAAAAACGCTTGAAAGTGCTTTCAGCAGCAATACTCTATCACAAAAGTGTTTCCAAATGCTTTACAACCTATTCACATGTTTAAAATTTTATGTCAAATTACGTTAGAAACGATTTTGATTATCTACGAGAGCCATGAGCTTTTTCTAAAAGATCTTCCACACTGGATATTACTGTTACACCGTTATGTTGTGTTACCAATACAAGAGCAGAAAACATGTTACAGCGACAATGAAACAAAAATATCACATGGCGGGGTGATGATTACATAGAAAAATAAGTTGTCAGGCAGTTCAACTCTGGATTCAACCAGATGTTGCCAGGTATTTGTGTGGGTTGTTATACAGATTCCCAGGATGTGGTTCTGTTCGAACACCAACTACTCAAAGCATATCTCTCAACAATGCATGTGAAGAATAATATATATATATATATATATATATATAGAGAGAGAGAGAGAGAGAGAGAGAGAGAGAGAGAGAGAGAGCATGCGGCTACGCAAAAAGAATGAAAGAGATCTAAGAGCACTCTACAGATGCAAAGCAACCAACAAAATCTAATTATATATGTGTCACCTTGTGGAAGTATCAATCAGTGTGAACACTCTGCGCAGTCATCCCAAATGATTAGATCTTTGAATAAACTATGCCACAAACCCTAATAGTCATCGTTCCACAATCCCACAACCACCCCACTACTGCAAAAAGGATCTGTCTCTCCATGCTATATATATACTCATCCATTGAGCTAGTTCACCAGGTCAGTGCACAAGAGGCATATATAATCAGGCAAACTTTAATTAGTAATTGCAAATATACACGTTGAGCTTCAACATGAAAGCCTGCATTGTTTCTGTGTTTTTGTTTCTGCTGGCTACGAACATTTTCGTCGAGGAAGTTGTTGCTGCTGGAGAATGTGGAAGGACTCCGATTAGGTCAGCAGCAGCAAGCCTGAGCCCGTGCTTGAGTGCGGCTAGAAACGTGAGGGCCAAGGTTCTCCCACTTTGCTGCACCAAAGTTGGTGCCTTGATTAAGACTGCCCCAAAATGCCTTTGCGCTGTTCTGTTGTCACCTTTGGCAAAGCAAGCCGGTATTAATCCCGCCATTGCCATTACCATTGCAAAGCGATGCAACATCAGGAAACGGCCTGCTGGAAAGAAGTGCGGAAGTAAGTAGTTACATAAAATTGTAAATTATTGAGTAATATGTTACTTAGACACACAAAATTTACGGTAACTGATGTTTTAAAATTAATTGTTTGTTGATTTGCAGGGTACGTGGTGCCATAAGCCAAAGTCAGAGGAGTCCAGGCATTAGCCATACATATATAAAAGAGGGACCAGAACATCCAATGTCTTTCTATATATAAGACTATAAGTTGGAATAGAGAATAACATGTAACGAAGGGTCATTTGCTATGCTCTGATCGTTGACTCTTCCAGGCACATTACCGTTTTACTTTACTTTCATGTACTATTTAATGTGGTGTTCTTGTCCTAAAGTTGTCTTAATGGATTATGTTTCCTATCCTTACCAGCTGACTCTCTTAATTTCTCTGATTATAACAGCAAAATGAACACAAAATCAAAATTGACCCCAAAAAAAAGGGGAAATGAAATATAAAAAATTCCCCCGTGGTATATTTTTAGTGTAATTAACAAATATATATACACACACATATAATTAACGTATTGCATACATTGATGCATTGTAATAAAAATGATCGAAATGTATTTGTACATGAATTTAGAATGTGAGCTAGCAGAGATTAAGTAATTTCTGTCGTTGGATTATCCATCAATCAACGTTCACACGAAATCCGATGGGGGTGACTTACACGAAATTCAAACACCATGATCAAAATATTGACCTAAAAAAACAAAAAACACCATGATCAAAAGTATACTGGTCCCACGCACCCACCTATCCTGAAATAAAAATTCGTGTAGTGAGGTCCTTTTTTCGACTTGATTGTTACATCACCATGAGAATGTAAGACACTAGTATCATTTTCATATCTTACATATTTTGTATTTATTAATTAACACAGAAAAGTCTCACACTAAAATCAATTATCTCATACCTGAATTGTTAAGAATTAAATCACTAAGAGCGTCTACTAGTGTGTAGTTATTGTCTATATCAGAAATTTAACAGTTAGATAGCATAATGATTCATGTCTTTCATTAATTTTAAGTAAGTAAATATAAACTAAATTCATAATGTATCAATCTTATTTTTACTCAAATTATAATATAAATTAATAACAACAAGTGATAGTATGACCGTCACATAATATTTATCATGGTTTGATCCGTTACAGTTTTCCACCACAAGCATGCCAATAAGTGGACCCAATGCATGCAAAAGAGCAAAGAAAATTTAAAAGTGGAAGGTAGATGATACCTGACGATGGAGAGAAGCTGTGGAAAAAAGTCTCAAAAAGAAGCTCGGTTGGGAAGCATAATATTGAAGGGGAAGAAAACAAAAAAGGAAAAGCTGAAATTTGAATTGTGTCTTAACAGTTACAGCACTAGGGCATATCTATTTATCTTTGTCTTACAGTATTTGCTTTTGCATGCAACATCATCATATGAGTACCCTTGCAATTATTTAGTCCCCCACACATACTTCTAATTAACCAAAGAAAATTAAAAGTGAGACCACATTTCCCGAATCCCAAGAGACACACCCCTTTATTTTTCTTTTCTTTTTTAATCTTTGCCGTTGACCGAGCACTGCTGCTTCTGAAATCATATAATCTCTTTTAACTTTTTCCAATCTCTCTATATGTCATGGCTTTGCGCATATATAGAAATGTATGGGCCTGAGTGAGTGAGTCATTAAACATCAAGACTTTCAGAGAGAGAGAGAGAGAGAGAGAGAAAGAGAGAGAGATGGGTGAGCTTCATCACTCCATGCCCATGGCTTACACGAACAGTAGCCTCCACAGCTCTTCCCAAGGTTGGGATTGTCACGGCCACCTTGGAGTTCTCAACACAGACAGAATGTCTTTAGGTCTCTCCACTTTTTCTTCCTTTCTCTCTCTTTCCTTTCACTGTTTTTGTCTACATTTGTATTTAACTGTAGTTGAATATATAAGACAATGATAGATTTCTAGCTTGCTAGGGTTCATTTATTAGTTTTGAATAATATGTGCAGCTATGGATGAGTACATGATGATGAACGCAGCATTTTGCTCATCACCTCATGTAGATCAGTCAGATTTCTCGACGGGGTACTTAGAAGACGCCTTGGTAGAATTTGGTGAGCGATCCAAAAGGAGACGCTTGCTCGTGTATACCAATGATGATAACGAGCTCAAAGACTCCACTACTATTCTTGCGAAGGTATTGAATAGGCTTATTTGATGGATCTCTCGATTTGCATGTCTTATCTTTTATAATTATAATAGTTTTTTCCATCGATCTTGCGCCAATTTCTCACTTAAATACTTTGTAATAGAGAAACTGGAATTCAAACTGGGAATTATCTGAGAATTTTGATTGCATGAGCCAGCTAACTACTTCCAGTACTGGGCTATCAGGTAATTAATTGATAATTAATTAATAATTACTTTTAGTTCTTTCTTAATTATGATTTCCAAAGTTGATTTCATCTTTCTAAAGTTGATTTCATCTTTCAGTTCTACTTGGTGATCCTTTATGTATAACCAGACCAATGAACAGACTCGTTTCCGAGGAGATCACAAATGACATCGTCGACTCAAAGATAAACACTCCAGAAGAGCCAACAATGTCAGCTCCTGAAGCTTTTGATTCCTCCTCTTCTTCTTGCAAAGATTCGACCAACACCAACTCTGATTATTTACCTACTCCCAAAGAAACCCTTTTTTCCAATATTGCTGCTCCAGCTGCCGGTACGTACACATACCAATCTAGTAACCTATTCTAAAACAACTCTAAATTCAATAATGTTAATTTAACACATAAAACCAACTACATTGCGCACATATGCATGTACTCTTTAATTTCCTGCCATTGCATACGAGATTCACCTGTATCAGAGAGTGTGACTGTGGATAACTAAATAGCATTACTCAAACAAAACTTACAATATTATTGGCATGTTCTCTAATACAGGTGGTGGTGGTGATGAAAAGAGAAAAAAGAAGAAGAGGGTGATAACAAGGGTAGTTTATCCATTTGCGTTGGTGAAGCCCGGCGGAGTAGAAGGCGACGTCACCTTAAGCGACATCAACGAGAGGATCCTAATGCCACCAACACGGCCAGTACGACACCCAGTTGGGGACTTTGCATGTCGGCCATGCGTGTCTGCGGATGGCCCTGGCCTTTCTGGCAAAGCTGTGGTGGCCCTTACCAGAATTCAAACCCAGGGCAGAGGCACAATCACTATTATCAGAACCAAAGGTTAAAATAATCATCGTCATTTAATTAGTTAATGGCCTCGGTGCTAGCTAGTTACCAATCATGAGTTCGATCCATCTTTGATTAATTAGCTAATTAATTAGTTTAAATTAATATGTCCGATCTGTCTGAATTGTATAGAAAACCCTATATATGTTTTCACAGTCCATGTGTTATGGCTTTACTTTTACGTACACAAGTAAGAGTTGTTATTTACTATTGTTTTTTTAATAAACAATATTATCTACATTAACTGGGTGAGTGAGTGTGCTAAGTATCTGTTAATACTCAAGTTTTTTGTGTAGATTACTGACTAACTGAGGTATTTAATGTGCAACAAGAGACATCATTTCAAAGGTCATGATAATAATAAAGATGGTTGAATTAATGGAAAAGAAGAAAGTAGTAAAAGAAAAAGGCCGAAAAGAAAGAAAGCAAAAGAAGAGAAGAGAATAGAAACGAAAATGCCTCTTCAAAGATTAAAGCTTCCAACATATTGTCTGGCACGGAGACCTGCCTATAAGGCAATATATGTTATCTGCTATGCCCCAGTTTTCGCTAGGTGTAAAGAGACTAAAGTGAAAGTAGATCAGTTTGGTCATTTGATTTGTTGAAGTGGGGACAATTGGAGGGGGTACACAATATATTAGATGTCATTACTTATGACTATCCGACAATAGGAATACTATACAAATTTGAAAATTAGAGATTAACGACTGACATGAATTGCACAAAATAAAACAAGTAAGGTGTACCAATAACCCTATTAGCCAATGATGTGCTTTTTCTCAACTCATTTGACATTTGTTCACTCCATTATGTATAAATGACATCAATTTTTCTTGTAGTGACGATGACAAATATAGTATAACCCAACCCATTAATATTCTTTGAACAGAAGGTGGATGGATTCATCATCTTCCATTTCCCATCCTTTACCTTTTTCATAGCTACCCTGCTGCAGACTCCAACTACTACCACCACCATAGTAATTAAACATCAAATCATTTTCCATTATATATACATATCTGATCGACCAAGACTTTTAAGGCATGGGGATCGTGAGGCACGAATTATGTTAATCATGTAATTGTTAGCAGTGCGCCAATCATTTCTGATTGTTGACTAATAATTGCATACATTGTTCATGTTCTGTGGTGCATGTCTTCTTCAATACATAGGTCAGTAATTAGGTCAATACCCAAAATTCAAAAACATCACAGGGATTATTCAAGACAATATCTAACATGTGGGACCGTATATATGAAAACATGCACCAAATATTGATATATATATTTTGTTCTAATTAATTGCTGTTTGTATGCGCTACACTGATCATCGATCACTACCCTCGATGAGCCTTTGACTTTTCGTGATACAAATTATAATATATATGATTTGAACTATACGAGAGAAACTTCGATAATATTGTTTGATAACATTCATGCAGTTTGATAGAACGGAAATATTAGGATTGTAGAAGTCCAAGAAAGCTCACATACACTATAAATAACATTGTCGGACACTCTTTAATCGATAACCTAGTTTTTCTCGGTAGAGCACATCGCAAGAATGCTCGGAGACTCACAGTAATCACGTTTGCCCATAGATGTTGCAGAAGTCCAAAGCGGCATCTATATTGTGTAGAAGCTAGATACGGCGTCGTTGACGAATTGCTTTGTGCGAGAGTGACAAGGGAGTGACGAGGATTGGTGTTTGGTCTCATTACAACAACCATTGTTGTTGTTTTAGGTGAAGATAACTTTCACCTTTTTTATACTCAATTTCTTTGGATTTGCTGAATCTAGGTCATTTATATATAGAAAATAAAAGGGCACCATTCTCAAAATCAAATATATATATATATATATATATATTCCAAAAAAAAAAGAAGGATATATATTCCAAAAAGAAAAGTAATAAATATAGAAAAAAGAGAAAAATCAAAGGACCATATTAAGAAGAGAGAGACCTAAAAGGATGAGTAGGGTGGCTCAAGTAGTGAATGTAAAAAGAATGTAATGCTTTTGTCCTCATCAAGGGACTTATTTATTCTTTCACTTACGATTAACGAATTTTTACTGTTCAAACATCATGATCGAAATCGTTCATTCTCTTTATTATCATTTAAAGACCATATAAGCAAAAGATTATTCAATTTGGCAATTCTTTAGCCATTCATATGCATAAAAAAATGAACGATTTATCATGAAGATGCTACTTGTTACCAAAACCATTGATTGGTTTAACACATATGAATAACTAAAAAATCTTGAAATTGAATATTTTTTTTTTCAGATATGATTATTGGATTATGATATAGAAGATTAACAGATACTATTCTGATGCTCGGACGGTAAATGTTCATTAATCGTAATTGAAGGGATAAGTACGTCACCCCATGGAGGGACACAAGCATTATCCTTCAATTTCGTGCAAACACAAACGCAAGCTTTCTAAATAGAAGTTTAAGAAGGAGACTCTCAAAGTGAGATTTTTCATGGATCTTTGTCACTTCATATTTCAACAGTAATTTTCATGCTAAACATTATAAAATATTCTATAAAAGATATGAGATGGCGTAGAGATGTCTCACTTTTGAGACTCTCTCTTTAACATTTATCTTTTCAATGTTCTCCTTGTTTATTTCTTGCATATCTTATTTAAAATTAGAAAAAGAAATTCCCTTGGTATATGTGAGAATATCATCTACTTTTCTTTTTCCAAATCCCCGGATTCTCTTTCTGATTTAAAGCACGTATATTATATTGATTGGGGATTTTCAGTCTGTAAATTCTTTTAAAAGCATGAACGGCGGTTTTTCTTTTTGTTTGGTGAGCAGCTGGGCCTAATATATGATAGCTCACCAATCCTACTTAGGCCCATTATTGAATGATTGCTTCAGAATCGATACTGGCCCAATAATTAGCAGTGACGCAATAATTTTTGCATCACCATGCTTGACTCATGCAGCCGTCGTGTACGTGATTGGTCAAAGTAAAAGTCAAGAGGACAAAGTTTGCAGAAAATTTTAATTGTAACGGAAACACAAGCAGTACATCACGTATTTTAATAGAAGTGGTGGAAAATTTTATTTTTTAAGTTATTAACTTTTTAGCACATATCCCACAATTTGTATAGTGACACGTGGTGTACCATCCAGTGTACCAATCACATTGAAAAATCTCTCCAAAGTTTGAACTCAATCCTAGTTTGTGAAATTGATAACAGTGTTTAAATATGTAGTCGAGATAAAATTTCTTATTTTTATGTATATATGTAGGTTTCGTTATCAATTTCACGAACTAGGAGAATTTATTCATGACTTAAATTGACCCGAAGAAAGCCAAGGCAGAAAAGAACAAAGTACAAAGGTATTCATAAGCATCACAATCATATTTGGTAGTACAGAATCTCCGTGTTGACTTTTTACCAACTTGCTGGCCAATTAATAAAACATAGGAACAAAAATATAGGAGACGTGTTCTTGCTATCTTGAATCGAAGAGAGACAAAAATAAAAACAGATACCCAAATCTCAATATGCTTACTGATCAAGCAACTCAATAACACACATTAATATTGCATTGCAATGAGGACATTACAGACATGATCATCGAGAGAGACTGACGAACGCGATGTACTTGACCAAGAAAAGTTACTTATATCGAATCAAAATTTCAATGGAAGGCTTCACATCAACCCACCATGAACAAATAACAATCCAAACGTAAATGAGAACAACTTGCGTACGTGTAAAAGAAACTGTAGTAACATGCATGACAATGGATGACAACATAATGAAGTTAGACCGAGTACGTACGTACTAAAACTCTCATATTAACCGATCAGTAAGGAAAAACCGATGAAGGGTGTGTGTTTGGTGTGGTTGTTGTTATCTGATCAAAGCACACACAAGCAAAGATGGACTTCAGAATCTTCTTCAGAACTTGGCCGCGTTTTGGGATCCAGCGACTACTGCGAGGAACCGCCACTCCCCTTACTGCAGAAGCAGAAGCAGAAGCAGAAGCAGCCATATTCATCTACTGAGTGGGGTGTGTGATGAGCTGCCAACAGCAAGATGCAGAGGTGGTTTGTGATGAGCTGCCAACAGCAAGATGCAGAGGTTATATAGTGGGGTGTGTTGAAGCCGCGTAGGCATATCCCTTCGAGTTTTAACCGAGTGAGCAACGCGTGTGGTGGCTTAGGTGGTGCTGCTGCTGCTGCTCTTTCTCTCTTTTGTAAGGTTGTATGCAGAGACTCGTTTCTTTCTATAAAAAGCCCTCTTACCCAACAACCCCCACCACCCTTACTCTATTAAGCCCCCAAGGGCCAATTCTCCCACACGCCTATGTCTCAATTATTCTCTACTTTCCCTCTGCTTTGAAAAGGTCAGTGTGTTCTAATTGTAGTTAAATTAACCCAAGTTCTGTACGGCATTCTATTTCACATGTATGCTTGTAACATTTGCCACACAGATGAGGTTTAATTTGGTTTAGTAAGAAAAAAATCTCCACTTCTGTTGGAGATGCGAGTCAATAATATATCAATAAATTTGAATGAGTTACTGATAATTTTGTTGTTGTTGTTGTTGTAATCTTTTTTACTATAAGGTATATATATGTGGAGACGGATTAGTGGCGCCATTTTTTTAATAGAATTTTTAGACACGTTTTATGAGATCTACTCTGTAATATATTTTAACGATACAAACAATCTGTATTTAGACACATGTTTTTATGTGGCCCACTCTGTAATATATATTCTAATGAACCGATGCAGTTCAACCATTACTTATTGTTGGAAAATATTAGTATTTAGGTTTACTTTAATATTTGGTTTTCTAGGCTTAGCCCGTTAGTATTAGGGTTTAGGGTTAGTTTATTATAAATAGAGTGCTTTGTTATTCATTCGAGATATCAAGCTATTCACAATGTAGTCTCTTAGGGTTTTGTAGTCGTTCTGGCATTCTAGTTTGATTAATAATATTCTTATTAATTTGTAGTCTTATTCGTTATGCACTCTGATATTCAACTTGGTATCAGAGCAGGTTTGATCTTTCGGGATTTAATCTGTTCTTCTTGATAGGTATCCATGTTGTTTGTTTGATAATAGTTTTCAGTGTTTGTTTTGAAAAGAAAAAAAATTTGATTATGTTTGCTCGAACGACCCACAAGAATCTGCCCCACTTCCGCTGCATCGTCACCCATCCATCAGCCTTCGTACCAGGTCTGCAACTAGAAACCCAGCACATCTGTTGTTCGTATCCAACACCAGCCGCATCACCACACCGTTTCCTGCACTGCATCCGCACCCTTTGATCGGACCCGCACCACTTGCACCTCCGCACCAGACCCATGAAATCGTCTACCCACCACTGACTGCGCTGCCTTCGCACCGTACCCGCATCCTCGCTGCTGCTTTGATCCGCACTTCATCGCCTCTGCTATCCCATCGCGTCAAGAATCCCATAATTGAGATCCCATACTGCACTTGGATTTGTTTTCTCTGGAGAACACTGCCCAGATAGAAGAAGAGAATAAGGAAACAGAAGCCGAAAAATAGAAGAAGAAAAAATGAAAAAAAAAAGGAAAAGAAAGAAAAAGAAAAACCGTTGTCCAATACAAGAAAAAGTTATATTGTTTGTTGAAGAGGAAAGCATTCGAAAGGTCCCAGGAGAAAGAAAAAAAATTGATGTTGGTTTAGGCCCACACAGGCAGAGAAAAAAAAAAGTTATGGTTAAGTTTGTTTGAAGGCCCACACAGTTGGTGGCGTTGTTCGTTTGTTGCTACAATTGAGATATGAAAATCTCGTCCGTTTAGTGACGGGTTCTTTCCATACTCTCAACTCTAGCCAGTTTGCCAGTCAAGTCAAGTCAAGAATCAAGTCAAGTCAAGTTCGCAAGTTCACCAGTTCGCAAGTCAAGTCAAGTCAAGTTTGCATACCTGCCTGTCTGTCTGTCCGCGTTGCGGAGCCTGCCTGTCTGTCTGTCCGCGTTGCGGTGGAGCCTGCCTGTCTATCTGTCCGCGTTGCGGCGGAGCCTACCTGTCTGTCTGTCAGCCTAACGGAGCGAGTCCGCATCTGCTTGTTTGCAAACCCATGTCGTATACCGCCATGAGTTTGACGGGGGGTGTTGGAAAATATTAGTATTTAGGTTTACTTTAATATTTGGTTTTCTAGGCTTAGCCCGTTAGCATTAGGGTTTAGGGTTAGTTTATTATAAATAGAGTGCTTTGTTATTCATTCGAGATATCAAGCTATTCACAATGTAGTCTCTTAGGGTTTTGTAGCCGTTCCGGCATTCTAGTTTGATTAATAATATTCTTATTAATTTGTAGTCTTATTCGTTATGCACTCTGATATTCAACTCTTATTGGCTCACTTATTTTACAACAAAGGGAGGCGATCTAAATGGCTTATGATGTTTGGAACTGGCTTATATTTTAAGAAAATTCGTACAAATTCTCTTCCAATATTATTTGGTTGTGGTAGATTTCATAATCACGTTGTATAAGAAATTTAAACTTTTCATTTTTTATAAAGCATATATATGAACAGGAAGAGGAGGATGAAAAATGATAAAGTTACACGTGACATTTGATTTTAAGGTAAGTTTTTAATAATTCGAATTACTGAACAGTCTGATTTTATATTCATCACATTATCAATAAACAAAAATATAAAAATTCTTCATTTTGATTTTGATCGTTATTTATTACTAAGTAATCCGAACTATTAAAAACTCGTCGCAATTGACTGATGCATGCTGATGGCGACTTCCGAAGTATTGAATACTAAAATGGTTCAAGTTCACCGCACAAACTTACCAAAGACGAAAAAGAAAAGGACACGGGCAACAGATACATCCATGTCAAAAGGTCAGTCCAAAACCGGTCAAATTTTGCGGGCTGAAATTAGGGCTTGGAATCGTGGCCCACTGGACTGGTAGAAGGGTATTAAAGAAAACTTGATTTTGTCCCTTGCATGGTTACTTGTTAATCACGTGGCACCACCAGCCACCTCTTCCTCACGTCAACTTCTCCTTCCCTACCTCCTCTCTTCTTTTGGTCGCGTCACCAGTAAAGCACTTCTAATCTTCCTCCTCTGCCGCCTCCTTCATGATTTTTCAGAGTTGCTTTCAAAGGACCGCGAAAAACGACAGTACGACTTTGACTGAGGTCATAAAAAAACTACAAGCAAAGCAAGTAAAAGAAAATATTTTAAAAGAGGATTCAAGGTCTACTTGCATGCTTCTCGTAACCTGTAAGTCGGAGTCGGAGTCGGAGACATTTTGGAGAGATTTAACAATTGACGGTGGAATGAAACATACGTTGGAGCATGATCAGTCTGTTCTAAATGCTAATCATTGAGTAACACTTTTCCATGCTGATTGATCTCTAAGCGGAGAGATTTTTTAGTGTGACTGATACACATGGTGATACATCACGTGTTACTATACAAATGGTGAGATATGTGTACTAAAAAGTTAATAACTCAAAAAATAAAAATTTTCACCACTCCTATTAAAACACGTGATGTACCACTTGTGTTCTCGTTACAACTTAAAATTTATCCTCCACATGTAATTATTGCTTTTTTGTCTTTAGTTCTGCATCATGATTTATTTAGAATATTACACAGGTTTGATTATCGTGTGACCGATAATTTATTTTGAATGGTTGATGGGGACGCACTAATCATGATGTGTTATATGATTGCACACCATATCCTATTGGGATTTGGATCATCTCCTGAGCTTAGGAGGTTGAGCCTCCTGAGCAAAGCACACGGATCGTTGGATTTTGATCCAATAACTACAAACATGGGGCTTTCTAAAAGTTTTAATAATTGTAACCGTTAGATCAAAATTCAACGGCCCATGCGATTTGCTCAGGAGGCTTAGCCTCCTAAGCTCAGGAGAGGATCCAAATCCATCCTGATGATGGGAGACTATTGGCTTTACGTTGGTCATGGGTAGTGTTAGGGTCAAGAGACCATCTATTTAAACTAAATTTTGTAAATTATATATCGTGATTGTTGATGATTAATATTTTTTATTGGTGACACATCATGTAACTTATAAATTTGGTTTAAAATTAGTCACCAACATTAACCCGTTGGTTAAAATACAATATGGTTGGCATTTGTGTGATTGTTACTTAGCTATATGTATGCGTTATCGAAGGATGAAGAGAATATATGATAACACATAGTTCCGAACTTCCAAATACGCTACTGGTTTATAGGAAGAAAACAAGAAGCACAAACCAAAATATGGTTTGACCCAACTGATATTTCATTACTCGATCTTGATGTGCTACAGGTTCCAACTTTGCGTGCGTCACTAATTAAACGGCATTTCATGCAATTAGAAATTAGGGTTTTCAATTCCAAATGAGATGCATAAAGGGGGATCCCAAGCCAACAAGTTCTCCACTTTATGAGAGTTTGAAGAAACATAAATCGTACGCAGCTTTTTTCTTGCCTTGCAAAAAGACTATTTTCCACAACTCAAACCCGTATGATAGAGATTTTACCACCTGTAAAACAAGGGTTAAATCATAGAAAATTCTTGCTAGAGAATAAGTTTTTGTAGTATAAAATGGCTCAAGCAAGGTCGATCTCCTCGAAGACTGGTATAAACAATTTACTAGTTTTGGAGTATTTAACTTAGTTAACTCTAAGAACGACACTAATTTGACAAAACTAAATCATACTGTACGTGACTTAAACAAATATCTAAAATGGGAATTGGCTTATGGAAATAGTGATCCAACTAAGCAAAACAAGTAAATGTAGAAACTCAAGATAATATAAATAATTGAAGAAAATTAGATTAACGAGGCACTATAGTTCAACCATTACCAACAACACTCCTATGTAGCTCTTCCAATTGCTCAAATAATCGAAAACACACATGCTTTGAAGGTTGGGTTTTTCCTTGTGTAGTTTTACTTGTGACATTCAAGCTAAAACGCATACCACTACATGCAATTCATCCATGACATTTGGATTAAATATAAACATGAGTGATTCATTAATCTTGGTGAAAATCCTTTTGGTAAACAATGTAATCCCTAAAAGTTTGATATTTACCTTAGGAGAAATTACAATCCTCAATCACAAGAAGAAAAACCAATTTTAACGTGATATTCGTTCAAAATTGCATCGATGACTTTTCTAAGCATCCTAATGATGATCAAACATCAAGACACATAGATAGTTTAATTCAGTGATTGAAAATAGTTATACATATTTGTCTAAATACATAAGAAATTATCTATGAAGAATTAAAAAAAGAGAACAACCATTTTTTACAATAATTATTCCTGGTCTCTCCGATCTTCTCCTTTAAGAGAGGAGCACTTTCTTCTTCTCTTCAAATGCGAAGCTGTGGCACCCCTTCTATTTTCTGCTATCTCGCTCTCTGCAACTCTCCTTTTCTGCTGCTCCCTCTTCTCCCCTTGTTGTCGTCTGTTGCCTTAAACAAAAGGCCCCGAATTTTCAAAGCCACAAAGACCACAAGTGGAATACAAGCCCAATTCCACTTCATAGTGGGCACCCCATGTTCTCCACTCTCTATCCTCCTGCTTTTTATCTTGCTCCAAAGGCAAATGAGTGGAATCCCAACCCAATTTTCTGCCGAGTGTTGATGACAAAGCAAAGCACAAGACAATGATGTTGCCTTTCCTTTCAAGTTGGTCATTAAGAGTATCTTCAAATGAGATGTCAAAATCCTAGGTGAAATGTCATTGTGCATATTTGACATTCAAACCGAAGTGTTATTTGCTGACTGGATTTGAAGGCTTAGTGATTTGATGTCAAATTTGACATCAATGTCAAATTTATTTTTAATTCATTTTAATAGCGGATTCCTTATTCCACTAACATTTCAACCAGTAAAAATTGTATTTCAACATTTTTTTTAATAATTACAATCATTTAAAGTTGTATTTAAATAATAAAATAACATTTGACAATTCAGTTGGAGAATTACAAAATTTGACATAAGACTTCAGATTGCCATATCAGCCATCAATTGTAATTTGACTCTTATAATTTGACATTTCCTTTGGAGATGGTCTAAAAAGGAAGTTGTGTTTTGCGGAGTGGGTGTGGTGTTGAGGGATGAGACATAGCAATTTATAGCAGCAGGAGCTTGGAAGAAGGAGGGTATTGGGCCGGCTCTTCAAGCAAAATTTGAGGCAGTCTTGGAGGGGCTTCAGTTGGTAGGGAGGTTGCAGATTAGACGAGTTATTGTGGAGAGTGACTCCGCGCTCGCTATTGCTGCTATCAACAACTACTCTCACGATTTGTCCGAGTTTGGTTTGCTAGCGGAGGATGTCAGGTTTGTGGCGGAGTTGGTTTCCTTGGTCTAGTTTGTGCATGTGGCAAGAATATGTAACGGGGTTGCCCATAGATTAGCTAAGTTTTCCATTTCAACTGGTAATGATTTTGTATAGTTAGAGGATCCTCCTGATTTCATTTAGGGCCTCCTTAGCCAGGATCTTATGTAATGCGTTGGTTTCATTAATTTATACCCTTTCTTTCAAAAAAAAATAATAATAATAATGAGATGTCCTTAGAAAGCTTGAAACGTCAGCTTCAAAATCTAAGAAGGAAGTTTTCTCAATTTAGGCTTTAATTATGTACTTATCTCTCGTGCAACTCTCAGAGGTCCAAACTGTCCTGTCAGCACGCTGACCTGTATTCGTTCTTAAACTGGGAACAATTTGCTGGGAATTTTGAGCTGAAAACTTGAAATGATAATTAATCTATTGTGAATCAACTCCAACTGGAATGACTTAAAAATTTCACCGTTTGCATGCTTTTCCACCAAACTCGATCATGTTGTTCCTAGAAACACAATATAGCAAAAGTATCACAAATACATAAAACTTCCACTAAACTAGACAAGAAAACAAATATAAAAAGACTAAATATGTAGTATAAATATTGGTTCATCACCGTACATAGCCTTACCCCAAATGAGATGCATAGCATTAGCATATATTTTCCACCACTTCCTTGTAGTCTTCATTGACAAATCAAATAATTCATTCATAGTTATCAAATTTACTGATGCTTCTATAAGCATCTTTATCATCAATATTGACAAATATATGTGGAAAAACTGCCAGAGTGTTCTCCTTCTCTAACTAGTAAAGACAACTGGAAGTTTTTTTCCCAATTTAATCTGTTTTAAAAAATAGTAACAAATTGAATCTCTTTTAGGTTCATGTTAATTATTGAGTTTAGAAGGCAAGGTATCCCACAGAAGTACGGTCCGATGGAAAAATTGGTTGGATTTCCTTTTTTGGAGTTTAAATCCTATTAATTTCATGTTATTATTGATCATACAAGGTATGATCTGCCCACACAAGAATATTGATGGTTGGCTTTTCACACATGATCGGTTGGTCCAGTGACATTCAAAGTTTATATAGTTTGAGGAGGTATAAGTTTAATTCATGCTGCAAAAATGGTATATTTATAGTGAATTTGATAGTAAATTGTGATTCACTGCTTGACTTCGTCCCTAATTGGCTAACTTTACCTAATAAAAAGACCCTACCACCAAAGAAAGGCAGATAGAAATAGAATTATAATCTGGAAAAATACAAATCCATGCCAGGGGTAGAATATAATTCTACATCTAAAAATATGAGCAATAGTAAAATTACAAGTTTATGATGTTTCCCGGAAAAACCACATAAGAATCTAGCGCATAGACAAATTATGGATAGAGAATATCACATACATGTGGTCGTGTTATGTTTTTCTCTTCTATACATATATGATAGTTAGGTAAAATTTTAAAATGTGATTATTGACATTCTAAAAATCTTATTGTGCTACTCGTATTGATGATTTAAAATATCACTATCAATGGAGATATTGATATGCAAATTGTAAAATACTGATGGATATATCGATATCGGCTGTTTTGTATATAAAAAATTCCAAACACGCTCGTATCAGGTATTATCTGGATCATTTTCCTCATCATACAGTTGCTTACATTGTTAGCGGAGATATAGAGATTTCCCCTCCCTAATTTCATACAATTGAATCAGTCTAAATCGAAAGCTCCTTCTTATTCTTCAGCCACTTTTATCTTTTCCTAATTTATCTTTTCCTAATTGAACAAGAGCATGTGTGCGCCTCAGTATACAACGTTATGTAAAACTTTTGTCGATAAATTAAACACAAACTAATATATAAATTTACACGTTTTTATTTTATAAGAAAATTAATGAAAATAATTTGAAAATTTTAAGTTTTAACGATAAAAACATAATAAAAATAAAATGAATAGCACCATAATTGATTTTTAATATAAAAATATTATTTTTCGTTAAAATAAATAACACTAAAAGTTTTTCGTTAAAATTTCTTTATTTTATTGGCAACGAACGAACGATGGTGACAGAATACCCGCCCTTGTCATATGAATCCGTGCGTGAGTGAGATCAGATGTTTTAGTCGTATTGATGTGTGGTGCTGCTGCATTGACAAAACCCGACGTGAAGGCAAAACCAACAATACCATACATGCAGAAGGACTGAAAGGGCCGAGAGATAAGTGGGGGGCCCACCCGCTTAAAGGTCAGCATGGCACGTGTTGCAAATTGGAAGTCACGTGGACGTTGGCAAACTCAAGATTTTATTTTAAAAAATTTTAGCAGAAAGTGTTCGTACTGTTTATTTTAATAAAAATTATATTTTTATATTAGAAAATTAATCTTAATACTTTTTATTTTATTTTTTATTTTATTTTTATAATTAAAATTTAAAAATTTTCAAATTATTTCCATTAATTTTCTTTTAATCCTCCTCCTCACTCTCGTAATCTCATTCGACCACTTTCGTCAATGATTCAATGATTCACATCTTCGCAAAGTTTTCAAGAATTCAATAATTATAAAACTCAAAATTTTCAAACTCTGAGATTGAATGATCCACATCTTTGCAAGAAAAAAGGAAATACAAATTAAAGGGGAATTAGTCCTCCTTCTTCTCCAGCTTGTCGCTCGGACTCCGACTCCGAGTCTTAACAACTCGGGGAGGCTCTGAGCTGAGTTGGGGGCTTGTGTGTCAGTGGTGGTGGTGGTTGTGTTTTAATGGATCAACCACCGCACTCGCCGCCGGCAACTTCGTCTGAGGTTTCTGTTGTCGTCGATTCTGCCACCAATGATCATCGTCTCAATCGCCCTCGCATTGGTAATGGAGATACAGACAACGACAAGGTGGGGAATCGTATGAATATCTGATGTGGGGACGCAGGCAGGCGTTCGCTTTGGTTTTATTTGTATTTTGTGTTTTTGTTGATGGGGTTTTAAATACTTCTTTATTGTTTTAACAAAAATTTGAAAAAGATGATTACTTTATCGACATGCAATGGCTTTCCCCTGTTTTTATTTCATGTGGTTCAAAAGTTTTTTATTTGTTGTATTAGTTGTAAATTCTTCTGCTCAATTGCTTGAAAGATTGTTAATTGTTTTGGTGTTTTAATGTAATGAGTTAATCAGGATTAAGGCGTTGTTAATGACAAAACTTGTTTGATTTCAGGGGAAAAGTAGATGGGGGAATCTGCTAGTTGCCTACAGGACGCTGGGAGTGGTGTTTGGAGGGCTTGTTACATCCCCACTGTATGTATACCCTTCAATGCATCTCAAGTCTCCCACAGAAGCTGACTATTTGGGTATCTACAGCATCATGTTCTGGACTCTCACTCTCATTGGGGTTGTCAAGTATGCCAGCATTGCTCTCAATGCCGACGATCATGGCGAAGGTACACTCAAGCTCACTTTTGTTTCACCTTCGAAGAACTCCTGGTCCTTACATTTATCCGCTGTCTTCAGTTTATTTATGCTTGTTCACTTCTAGTGGATGTGATTACTGTGTTTGAGCATTTTTGTTGTTAAACATTTTGCATTCGTTACTTACATTTGGTATGCGATAGGCAACTGGAAATCACACGCGTATACGAAAACCTGTAAAATCAGCATTGTTAAGCCGTGATCATGAATGGAAGGTGACATCTTGAGACTGCCCCTAAAAGTTAGACCTTGAGTGTCATTATCCTATATTTCCAAGCATTAACGTTTTGCAGCATGTATCGATAAACCTCTTGTTTGTATGTCAAGGTGAAGACGAGACGCAAATGTAAATATGAGGGTTCGCTCACGTAATAACATATTCTGATCTGCGTTCACCGATGGATTGCAGGTGGAACTTTTGCCCTATATTCATTACTTTGCAGGCATATGAATATTGGAATCCTTAATTCAAAGCCTGCAAGTTCAAACTCAAGTCTTTCACGCTCTATCTTGGATGACGGCATAGAAAACCAGAGTGGGCTTGCCAAGTTTTTCAAGAAAAGTGTAGTTGCCAGAAGGATGTTGCTTTTTATTGCCATGTTAGGCACATGTATGGTTATTGGCGATGGTATTCTTACACCTGCAATTTCTGGTATTTCACTGCGCATTCTGTCTTTCGTTTACTTTTGGCAAGATTTATTTACAAATTTTCTTTTACTTCGATACTTCTATATCGCCAGTTTTATCAGCAATGGATGGAGTGAGGGCGCCTTTTCCATCTCTCAGTTCATGTAAGGATGTCACCTTTTATTGCTATGCTAGGCCAATGAGGCCAGTTTTCTGATTAGGAAATTGGAGTGCAATGGTTTAAATGGTATCAGGTTATTACTTCTCCGCTACATTGTTGTATCGCATTTGAATTTCTTTGCTATTCTGGTTTATATGTTGCAGCTCTGGTCGAAGCACTTTCGGCAGGAGTCCTTATCATTCTGTTCTTGTTACAAAAGTTTGGTACATCTCGAGTGAGCTTCCTATTTTCCCCAATTATGGGTACATGGACTTTGGTTACGCCGCTCATGGGAATTTATAGCATCATACGTCATTATCCCGGCATATTTAAGGCTATATCACCACACTTTATCTTCCATTTCTTTCAAAGAAATGGCAAGGAAGGCTGGCTGTTGCTTGGTGGCACTGTCCTTTGCATCACAGGTGACTGTCATATTGATATCAAGATATAGATTATTTAGTATGGAAGATAGACTTGATTACCTTTTGGATCATGTACCTTGCAGTCTTGGAAATAATCATTTAATCGATGTTCCCTGTTTAATTCAGGCTCCGAAGCATTGTTTGCAGATCTTGGTCATTTCAACAGAAGCTCTATTCAGGTTCACCTCCAATAACATCGATATGTCTTTAAGGTTCCATTTCTTTTGTCTCAGTAGGTTTCTGATATATTTTCCTCAACAGATGGCTTTCCTGTTTACAATCTATCCGTCTTTGATTCTGACATATGCGGGGCAGACAGCATACCTGATCAGGAATCCAAATGATCATGATGATGGATTCTATAAGTTTATACCAAAAAGTATCTACTGGCCTATCTTTGTCATATCCACATTGGCTGCGATAGTTGCAAGCCAGTCTCTGATATCAGCCACCTTTTCTGTAATTAAGCAATCTGTAGTGCTTGATTATTTCCCTCGGGTGAAGGTTGTGCACACATCCACTAACAAAGAAGGCGAGGTTTACTCCCCCGAAGTCAACTACATCCTCATGGTTCTCTGCGTTGCTGTCATACTTATATTCGGAGATGGAAAAGAAATTGGAAATGCATTTGGTACGTTAATTTTGAAAGCATTATGTGTTACCGTTGGAAAGTTAACATTTTCGTCAACATCTTATACAGGCATCTTTTATAATTTTCTGACTATTGCCACAACCTTATTTCAGGTGTTGTTGTCAGTCTAGTCATGCTCATCACTACAATATTGCTGACACTGGTAATGATCATAATATGGAGAACACCACCGGTATTGGTTGCTCTTTACTTCTGTGTATTCTTCGTGATGGAAGGTGTTTACGTGAGTGCAGTCTTCACAAAGATCGCGGAAGGTGGATGGATTCCGTTTGCCATATCCTTTATACTCGCCTTCATTATGTTTGGTTGGTTCTATGGGAGACAGAGAAAGCTAGAATATGAGTTGGCTCATAAGATAACCTTAGACAGACTTGAACAGCTATTATCTGATCCCAGTGTTCAAAGGGTTCCCGGATTGTGCTTCTTTTACACCAACATTCAAGACGGGCTCACTCCGATTCTTGGACACTACATTAAAAACATGAAATCCCTTCACCAGGTCACTATGTTCACTACTCTTCGATACCTTTTGGTTCCGAAGGTTTACCCCCATGAGAGGATTGTTATCAGTGAACTCGGCCTGAAAGGAGTTTATGGGTGCGTTATTCAGTATGGCTATGCAGATGCCCTAAACCTCGAAGGAGACGATTTTGTTAGTCAATTAACTAATAGCTTGCAGGCACATATACAGAACACCTCAGGCCGTTTCCCATCTGATCCTTCAGAGGTCCGAGAACAGATATCTAATTTGGAAGCAGCGAGGAGTGCTGGCGTACTTCACGTTCGAGGGAAAACAAGGTTTTATGTTGGAAATAACTGCTGCTGGTTCGATAAAATTATGCTACCATTTTATGAAGTTCTGCACAGCAACTGTCGGTCCTCTCTGCCTGCTCTCGGGGTGCCTCTGCCTCAACGTATCGAGGTTGGAATGCTTTACGAGGCTTGATGGAAGGTTATATTTTGGTTCTCACGAGTAGAATGTTGAAACAAATTAATTTTCTAGATGTGATAGCAGAAGTTTCATGTATAAGATTGAACTTCTGCAAAATTATTATAGACGTAAGTGTAGTTCTTCATCTAATCCCTCCGTTGGGGGAGCGAATCGACAAAATTTGCAAACTTTAGTTATTCGTTTGTACAATCAATCGATAGTTGATGTCGCGTACAGGATCTCTCTGATCCAACTAAAATAAATATTAGACAGAGACTTGTTTAAAACTTGGAACGATAGTGAATCCGACATTACAACCGTGGTTTTTCGGAATCATGAGGTAAACATTCAAGGAGCCTGGCAAAAAGAAAGCCTACCTGGTGAATCGATTCTCACTGTTACATCATCCTCACCACCCGATTCATCACTCGAATCGTTTACCACATGGCTCTTATTTGGTTCTGTACTTTGCTGCCCTAGAAGACTTGATTGGGCCGTGACTTTTCTCGCTTCATAATCCTTTCTCACAGTTGTTGCCCCTTCTGATCTGACTGAAACCAGTGGACTGTTGTGATGAGATGGAACACTTGGATATGATACCTTGTGTGAACGGCCTCGATACGATGGCATGCTTGGATATGACAGGGTGCGTGGTGGATTAATCGGGCCACTTCTCAGAAAGCTTCGAGCGCACCTCTGTGGATTCACCTTCACCTTGTTTGCATAACAACATAAGAAAAGAAGTTTGCTTGAGCAAAAAGATAAAACCAGAATTGTATTCGAAGTGCGAAAGAACGTAAAGAAACCAAGCTCACCATGCTGCCGTAAATGCTGAACTGCATCGCCCTCGCTGACAGGCTGTTGATTTGTCTGTCAATCCCTTCGGGGTTCTGCTTTTGTTGCTTTGCTTTGAAAATGTCCTCAGGCCAACTCATAAGACCACTATGCTCTCTAGGAAGAGACCTGTGAGGATGATGATCAACTCCATTTGATATAAATGAGGATGAGCATCTAATCAGAGCACTGTCGGATTCAAATGCTGCAACGTCGAATATGATCACTCTCGACCTTGTTTCAACGAGATAACTGGATCCTTTATGAGAAAAACTGGCTCCCCTGGTGCCTGTGACCAATCATCGGCAAAAGGTTAATGATTAGCATTAAGGATGGGGAAGTGGTTTATGCAAGAACGAAACTTGTTCTGAGAAGTATCTTTCGAAACAGAAGTTAATTATTACCTGATGTTTCCAGATTCTGGAAGCTCTGGTAACCATGTGAGGGGAATAGAGGTGCAGGTGATGTGATAAGTTCTTCTTGGACACCTTGGGTTTTAACGAAACCCTCTAACAGAAATCCAATGGAACGGTATGGAATTTCAAAAGATTCGCCCCTTATGTAAATCGGCATCACTGACCTTTCCGCAACAAGAGTTCTCAAATCTTGCATTGCCATTTTCTCAAATATTTGTGGAAGGAAAAGTTTCACAAGAGCAATAGAACTTTCCTAAACATAAGGGGAATTAAACAAATCAGTTCCAGAGTTCATACCATTGTATTATCTTTTCACTTGCCATGCATTACAAAGTTTGATTAAAACACGTTATTTTGAGAAAGTACCGAAAATTTGACAAACAGAACTCTTCGTGTAGTTTTGGTAGCTGTAACAAGCTGGAATTTTTAGTAAGCAGCTTGGACTCCTGATTTAAAATGATTTTTTGTTTTAGCAAATGAGGCCATAGTTAGATATAGTGACCTTTAACTTTCACACCAGTATCTTTAAGCTTGAAAGTTACTAGGACTAACAAATGCCTAAGCTTGAAAGTTACTGGGACTGAAATATGTTGCTAAATTTACCATTCAAAAGACGTTCACGTATATCCTTCAAATTTGTAAGATGCGGATCATTGCCACTTTCTGATGCCTTGTGAGGGTGTACAGGTTCGGTGTCAATGTCATTTAAGCTTGCAATATATCTTTTCACAGTTGGCCAGTCAGCAGGTCCCAACTCCTCGTCATCTCCAAGATCGCCAAAAGCCTCTAATGCTTTGTTCAACATTTCATATTTTGTGTACTCCAGCACGCGCCTCTGTAACAAGACAAAGATATAGAAACCAAATGCATAAACGGAAGAAAATTCTCATAACAAGTGCCCAAATGGATTTCCACCTTCAAATGGATTTACAGCTGCATGAAATGTTGAGGAATTACTTGAAAATTATAAGCCCGAAACAAAGAACAGAAACATAAAGCAGTACCACACGTCTACAAGGACAATGTGGTTAAACCTCACCTTAGCTGCTGATAGCTTGTCCAGATCTAGAAGGCGTAAAATGAATTGTGTGGTGGAACCATTCACAATTAGTGTCAAAAAGACAATTCCACCAGTGAAAAAAACAAACTGCAAAGATTTAAACAGATTTCTTAAATAAGTATCTCAAGTGATGTCCAATGTTAATTAATTCGCTTTGTTTGCAAATCTAACATACTACACGCTAAAAGAACAGACAAACATGATTTTCTGTGGGCAAGCAGTCACGCTCCAGATACATACCAGGACTCCGGTATCAGAACTGATAAGTGCAGAACTGTCACTAGTTTTCTGCAAGAGTAAATGTAAATCAATTAGAAGCCATAAAAATCATGGGTATTCAGAAGGAAAAAAAAATAGAGAAGACTGAGGTTTAGCAGCTGGTTTATTGAGAACGGACAGCTTATGATGCACCATCCAACTTGAAAAGAAAAAAGTAACGAAATAAACAACAGCGGGGATTGATTTTCAACCACAAGGGTTAGAAAAAATTATTATTTAGATTTATTTTATTGTTTGGTATTTTGAGCTTAGTCCGTTAGTATTAGGGTTTCGTTTTCTTGTCTATTAGGGTTAAGTTAGTTATATATATATATGGTACTTTGTAACTCTATAGAATAATAAGTCATTCACAATGTAGTCTCTTGGAGTTTTGTAGTCGTTTTGGCATTCTTGTTTGTTTAATAATTTTCCTACTATTTTGTAGTCTTGTTCGTCGCACACTCTGATATTCAACTTGATATGCAGGTTTGATTCTTTGGGATCAGTCTGCTTTGGTTTGGTATCAATTTGTTGGCTGAAAATTGTTTGGTTTCATTTCGAATCTTGATTAGGCTTCCGCTTATGTTCGATCTGGTGAATGCATGTTTGTTTTCTGTCTTCATTTGGAATCGATTTGTTTGTCTTTATTGTCTCCGTTGTTCCTTTACTTTAGTTGTCAGATAATAGTTTGGAAAAAGAAAATATCAGGAACTGAAATAGCTGTCAACCGCGCCGTAGTCTGAAGATTGAACTCGTGAAACGAGATCGCATTGACCCGCCCACACTACACGTACCGCACCACCTGCTTTGCCTGCCCACCAGTCGCGACACCACCTTCATCAGCACCCTATCCGTTTTCTACACCCGGCCGCAATTGTATCCGCACCAACTCGTTCTGCAATGTGCAATGGAATTGATTGCTGCATTGTTTTACGTGATCAGGAGAAGACCCCAGGTAAAAAGAAAAGAAAAGAAAAGGAAAGGGAAAAAAAAGTACAAAAAAAAAAAAAGGAAAAGTAAATTCGTTGACCTATAATGAGGATTGTTTTGTTGGGTCATTTGTTGCGTGCACAAGAGTTCTGTTGGAACAATGATCACTCGAGTGCTTGGACTGGTGATCACTCGAGTGACGTTGTGGACAGAGTAAATTTGATTTTTTGTTTGTTTGTTCGGAAGTTGGAATTTGCACTGGCATGGAAATTTTGCACTGCCACTGGCATGGAATCTTGCATTGGCACTGGCATGAAATCTTGCACTGGCATTGACATTGAAATCTTGCACTTGCACCAGTGAAGTTTCGTATTGAAATTGGCATTGGAAATTAGCATAATGGAGCTTGCATCCGCATTTACTTGTTGACAAACTCATGTCGTGTACCGCATGAGTTTGATGAAGGTGTTGGAAAATATTAACTCATGTCGTGTACCACATGAGTTTGATGAAGGTGTTGGAAAATATTATTATTTAGATTTATTTTAATGTTTGGTATTTTGGGCTTAGCCCGTTATTATTAGAGTTTCGTTTCCTTGCCTATTAGGGTTATGTTAGTTTTCTATATATATGGTATTTTGTAACTCTATAGAATAGTAAGTCATTCACAATGTGGTTTCTTAGAGTTTTGTAGCCGTTTTGGCATTCTTATTTGTTTAATAATATTCCTACTATTTTATAGTTATATTCGTCGCAAATTCTGATATTCAACTCAAGGTACTAATGAAATATTGCGAGAGTGCCACACCAACAAGGTATAAAAGTTAAATTTTGCTTTGCATAAACAAAAGTTTGTAAATAACAATAACTTGCCTTCACTTCACTGACAGTGAAAGTGACAACGCTACAGCCCCTCGTAGACCTGACCATATAAGGATTATAGCCTCTTTCCAGTCCAAACCATAGCCAAAATACCGGAGAAGGGGAAATGAAACTGCAACAACTATGAACCGGGAAACTTGAACGTAAACATAGAGAAGAATGAGGTAGAACCAAGATTTTCCTGAAACAAAAACGATTAGTTACAGGGAAACAAGTTGAATAAATATCTGCAAGAACATATACATGAAAAATAAATATTTAAAAGGTACACGGCGGGAAACAACAAAAATATGCAGTAGTGTTAAGCTTGACTGTTCGGCCTTTGTACTTTGGAAGATTCCGCACCTGATCGGCCTGTGTTTGTGTGTGCGCGTGTGCGTATGCATAATTATGACTAAGCAAGTGACATATATTTATGAATACATAAATGCATATCTATATGTTTGAAAAGTAAGGATTACCATGATCAAAAACATTTTCACCGCTAAGAACACCTTCAGCTATAACAACTCCACTGAAAAACAAAACAAAAACAGAAAATGTGTTTTAATGGATGTAAATCATGATCAAGCAAATGGTACAGTAAGTTAGTTCTGTTCTCCCTTTAATTATTGTCACGAAACAAAACGCAATTAAAGAGTGCTCGATTATGCACTTACCTCAAGATGAAAATTAAGGTATTAGCAATATAAGCAACCATTTCCCTGCGCAATATTCATAGAGTACGAGCAATTAAAATTTCAATCGAGAGTAGATTCAAGAGGCATTTTTCATCAAACAATTCACATATTTGCTGTATCTTTCGGTTTAAGAGATTATTAACAATAGGATGAATTTACTCATGAATTGGACCTTTGTTTAAACAAACAGACTGCCTTTAGTTTAACGTGATAACCACAACCACAAGATATACCAGAAATGATGTAAACTTTGTTGGCTTTCACCCTTAAAAGCTGTCCTTGCAACTCCAGCGTAAAACCTGTCCACAGATTATAACATTAGGATAAATGTATTCTCCAGTGTGTAACGAGATCTTATTGGGAAATTCAGCTTACATTCCTAAAGTCATCACCGTCAAGACACCAGACACGTCCGCACCCTCTTGAGCCTGTGGCACCCGAATTAAATGTCTCAGTTTTTTCATACAGAAAACAGGCAACTAATCACCAAAATTTTCCAGATAAGTGAAATGCATTATAATATGCTAACTGGAATGCATATCAACCGTCTTTACGCTAGAAAAAAATCATATGAAACAGTTTATTGTTGACAATCATTGGTTATTTTTCGGAAAGAACGGACATAAATTTGGAAAGGATGATACATGCAAGTGGCCAACTCCCCAGTCATGTTGGAAATTATAATATAAAATATTGTAATATATAATTTTAATAATTAAATGAAAAATAGTGTTAACCATATTTTTTAGAAAGGTTATGTTATTTAGATGCATTCCCTTATCAAATGATGTATATATAGATGAAAAATTACATCTCTTTAACAAGAAGTACTTGGGTGCTATATAAACCCATGAAACCATTGGTATTAGATGATAGAAAATTAGAGTTAATTTTTACTCTTGAGAAATAGGGTTTCCCCACTTTGTTTTGTTGAAAAGACAATAAAATATGTTAAAGGTTCTCTACTCCCACGCTGGACAGAAGGCATATGGACAGAAGGAATAAGATCATTCTTTCACAGCTAAGTTAGCATGTGTGTTGCACTATTAACGTGGACAGCAAGGCCACTGCATGTGGTTACTGACAGCTTCAACAAAAACAGCATGGGTGCCTCTTTCTTTCCTTTGTTTATTACATGCGTCTGTAATTATCTTGTATATATGTTCTGCTGCCATTACAGCAGTTGTAGGAATTCAAAATATATTTTTCACATGGTATCAAGAGCTAGGCCAAAACCCTAGTCCTATTTTCTTCTGTTATTTCTCTTTGACTGCTGTTCATCACAAGCAGCGCGTTTTTTTTTTCCTTTCCATTGATATTAACAATGGCCGATGATCGAACTTCGAGCGAAAGCAAGCCTGATGCTTCCAATCCATTGTTCATTCATCATTCAGACCACCCAGCTATGGTGCTGGTCTCGAAACCCCTTAATGGGGACAACTATTCCACCTGGTCCCGAGCCATGAAGATTTCCTTGAGTGCTAAAAACAAGATTGTTTTTGTTGATGGCACTGTTCCACAACCGTCAGCAAAAACCCAGCCGAACGATCATGCTGCATGGAAGAGATGCAACGACATGATTGTTGCCTGGATCATCAACTCAATCGATTCAGATATTTCAGACAGCATTCTCTACATGACTAGCGCTCATGAGATTTGGGACGAATTGGAAGAGCGCTACTCCCAAAGCAATGCTCCTCGGATTTTTCAATTGCAGCGGGATATTTCGTGTCTTTCTCAAGATCAACTCTCTATTGCAGCCTATTATACCAAGTTGAAGAGTCTGTGGGACGAGTTGTCTTCTTACAGTGATTCATCTTCATGCACATGCGGTGCTCAAAATGAAAGGAACAGGTTGATGCAGTTTCTTATGGGACTCAATGATTCATATAGTGCTATTCGAGGACAAATCCTCTTGATGAATCCCTTGCCTACTGTACGTCAAGCTTACTCCTCAATATCACAAGAGGAGAAACAACGCTCTTTGAGCCTTTCTCGCACCACCACTGCAACAGCAGCCATGGCAGTTCGCCAGGGCCACCACTCCAAGTCCGCAGGTTCCTCCACTCGAAAACCCATGCATTGTACGCATTGCGATCAAGATTACCACACTATTGATACTTGCTACCAGTTGCATGGGTACCCACCTGGGCATCGTCTTCATAAGACCAACAAATCCAATCCACGTGGTGGGAATCGCTCCAAGCGAGACACTGGCTCTTCGTCAGCCAACATAGTTTCCTCAGAAGGACCTTCTATACAAGAAATGCAGTCCGTGATGTCAGGTTTATCAGATTCTCAGTTTCAGCAAATTCTCAGTATCATGAATGGGAAGGATGTATCCGCTACCCCTCAAGCCAATGCTACCACCCTTACCAAAGGTTTGTCAAAAAATCATTCGCATCTCCATCGATGGATCATCGATAGTGGTGCGACAGACCACATCACCTCTTCACCGAAACTGCTTACTAATGGTGTGAAAAATGATAATATGTTGCCAGTTTTATTGCCAAGTGGAGAACAAGCACCTATTGCATTAACCGGAGATTTATCTTTGAATTCTACCTTCTTACTCCGAGATGTGTTGTGTGTGCCTACTTTTAATGTAGATTTGATGTCAGTGAGTCGAATTACTGGAGGATTAAATTGTTCCGTCACTTTTTTTTCCACTTGGTGTATTTTGCAGGATCTGACCACGAAGAGAACGATTGGTTTGGGTAAGCAGCGAGGAGGACTTTACTATTTGGTGGCGTTGGCTCCTGTCCAAGATGGCACTTCGAGACGTTTCTGTAACATGGTCCTATCACCTACAGAGTTGTGGCATCGTCGTTTAGGTCATTTGTCATCATCTAGATTAGATTTCATGTCCAAAACTATGTTACACTTTCCTTTCCAGTCAAATAATGCTTGTGATGTTTGTCCATTAGCCAAGCAAAGTCGTTTACCTTTTGGTGTTAGTACCATTGCAACCCAGAAACCCTTTGCTTTAATTCACTGTGATATTTGGGGTCCTTATAAAATTGCCTCCACTTGTGGCGCCAAATATTTTTTAACCATAGTCGATGATTATTCTCGTTTCACATGGATCTTTCTTATGCAACACAAAAATGAGACTCAACATCTCCTTAAGAATTTTTTCTCTTATGTTCGTACTCAATTTGATACACTTGTTTGTCAAATCCGTGTTGACAATGGAGGTGAATTTTTTTCCCTTCGTGATTTTTTCCAAGAACACGGTGTCGTATACCAACACTCTTGTGTTTATACGCCCCAACAAAATGGGGTTGTAGAACGCAAGCATCGTCACATTCTTGAGACAGCACGTAGTTTGCGTTTCCAAGCCCACCTACCACTTCGTTTTTGGGGTGAATGTGTGCTCACGGCCGTCCACCTTATTAATCGTCTTCCTACCAAAATTCTTTCCAACACTACACCTTTTGCACGTCTCTATTCCAAATCACCCACCTATTCCCACCTACGAGTCTTTGGATGTCTTGCCTATGCCACCAACACTCACGTTTCTCATAAGTTTGCTCCCCGTGCCCATAAGTGTGTTTTTCTAGGATATCCTGTTGGTCAAAAAGCCTATAAGCTTTACGACCTCACCACCCATAAGTTTATTACCAGTCGTGATGTCATTTTCCACGAACATATTTTCCCTTACCAAAATCACTCCACCTCCGATGACCAACTTCCCCTTCCCGGACCTGTCTTACCTCAACCCCTTCCTGACTACACTGTTCTCTCTACAACTCCTTCCGCGTCCACCATTTCTCCCGTGTTACCTGTTGAGTCTTCTACTCGTCCACCTACAGAGTCCGATGCTCCAACTCTCTCAGTCCCTGCTACTGCCATAACAGCGCTCCCAGCGCCCGTACCCCCCGCACCTTCTGTGCCTGTGCTTCGTCGCTCTGACCGACGCTCTACTCCTCCAACTCGCTTCAGTGATTATGTTTGCCCTACTTTGCCTTCTTCCCAACCAATCGATTCTTACTCTTCGTCGCCAGGTCCTACCACCGGTACCAGGTATCCTCTCGCTAATTTCCTCACTTATCATCGTTTCTCACCCCAACAACAATCTTTCCTTGCTTCTATTAGTCAGCAGGTTGAACCCCACACTTATGCTCAGGCTGCCCTTCATCCCCATTGGCAAGCTGCCATGGACTCTGAATTGCATGCTTTGGAGGACACTAATACTTGGACAGTCACTACTCTCCCTGCCGGGAAAACTCCCATTGGTTGTCGTTGGGTGTATAAGATCAAACATCGTTCTGATGGTTCTATTGAACGTTATAAAGCTCGCCTCGTCGCCAAGGGTTACACTCAACTTGAAGGTGTTGATTATCACGATACCTTCTCACCTACTGCTAAGATGGTCACTGTTCGTTGTTTATTAGCCCTAGCTGCTGCCCGTACTTGGTCTCTTCACCAACTTGATGTCCACAACGCTTTTCTTCATGGTGATCTCCATGAAGAACTCTATATGACCCTACCTCCTGGTCTTCGGCGACAGGGGGAGAATCTCGTGTGTCGCCTTAATAAATCCCTTTATGGCTTGAAGCAAGCTTCCCGGCAATGGTTTGCAAAGTTTTCAGAAGCAATTAAATCCGCTGGTTATATTCAATCAAAGGCAGATTATTCTTTATTTACGAGGCAGCAAGGGCAATCCTTTATAGCCCTTCTGATCTATGTTGACGATATCTTAATCACCGGCAATGATCCTGAAGGAATTAATGCTCTTAAAAGGTTTCTTCATGGTCACTTCAAAATCAAGGATCTTGGTAACTTAAAGTACTTTCTAGGAATAGAGGTTTCACAGTCAAAGAAAGGGATTTTTATTTCTCAGCGAAAATACGCTTTAGAAATTTTGAAAGATAGTGGTCTTTTGGGAGCTCGCCCAGTGGAGTTTCCTATGGAGCAGAATACTAAACTCTCTAACACTGGTGAGTTGCTTAAAGATCCGGCAAAGTATAGAAGGTTGGTTGGTCGATTGATCTATTTAACCATTACAAGGCCGGACATCACTTATCCCGTGCATGTGTTAAGTCGATTCATGCATGAACCACGACAACCGCACATGGAAGCAGCCCTCCGAATTCTGAAATACTTGAAGAGTACGCCTGGACAAGGTTTGTTTTTCTCTTCTCAAAACAACTTGAACTTAAGCGCATATTGCGATTCAGATTGGGCGGGATGTCCTACAACACGAAGGTCAACTACAGGTTATTGCGTTTTTTTGGGCTCTTCTTTGATCTCTTGGAGGTCAAAGAGACAAAAGACCATTTCTTTATCATCCGCAGAGGCCGAATACAGAGCCATGACTGGAACTTGTTGTGAACTGTCATGGCTTCGATATCTTCTAAGGGATTTAGGTTTGCTTCATCCAAAACCGGTCTTGCTGCATTGCGACAACAAAGCAGCGCTCCATATTGCTGCTAACCCAGTCTTTCATGAACGAACTAGACATATAGAGATTGATTGTCATTTTATTCGAGACAAGATACAAGATGGTTCAGTCATCACAAGGTACATTCCTTCTTCAAACCAGCTTGCAGATGTGTTCACAAAGGCATTAGGAAAGGAGGCTTTCTCATCCATCATATGCAAGTTGGGAGTACTCGATGTACACTCTCCAACTTGAGGGGGAGTGTTGAAAAGACAATAAAATATGTTAAAGGTTCTCTACTCCCACGCTGGACAGAAGGCATATGGACAGAAGGAATAAGATCATTCTTTCACAGCTAAGTTAGCATGTGTGTTGCACTATTAACGTGGACAGCAAGGCCACTGCATGTGGTTACTGACAGCTTCAACAAAAACAGCATGGGTGCCTCTTTCTTTCCTTTGTTTATTACATGCGTCTGTAATTATCTTGTATATATGTTCTGCTGCCATTACAGCAGTTGTAGGAATTCAAAATATATTTTTCACATGTTTCTCTCATGCTTTGTGTGTCAAATTCCGAGTTGTGTCTTGAGAGTACGGAATATATAAAGTTCTTCAGAGTCCGAAGATTGAAGTGTTTTGACTTCGGATTATAAATTGTTGAATCATAGGAGATGGAAGCCTACCGAACTACAAACACAAGAGTATAGGCGAAATTATGTCTTTAGGACATTGCATTTATGCAAGCCTCAATCTTCAAGTTTGTCTGTTTTTCTAACTTTATCTCTAGTTGTTTATATTAATCTTGTATACAATTGATGTTGTTATTTTCTTTATGATTATTATCATTGGAATTTTCGTGTTATTTTCATATTTTCTAATAAGTCACACGTAAAAGTAACTGCAGAACTATCACTAGCATTTCTACTACAGGTTCAATCGTAAGACTTCTGGACCAGTTCATATGTATCTATTGACATGCCAAAAAGCAATTTGGAATTATGATCATCTGAACTTAACAATGAAGCATCCAATTTTGAAAAGGAACATACAGTGAAGTAAGCAACATAGCTGACAGCAAGTGTTAGTGTGATCTCTATCACGGTGTCATTGAAAATAAACCCGAGCCAGAGTACAGATACTATGCCAAAAGCAAGACCAATGCCTACACTGGAACAATAAAAGAGTTATTTATGCGAGACAAAGCTGCCATCTCTGCTCAAAGAAATGTGTGACACATACGCTCCAAATGTGACTTGAGATAGAAATTTAATTATGGCGGCCCAGTCATAGCTCTTTCCAAGGACCATCTGATAAAATAGCTGGTACACCACAATTGCTGTCCTGGACGAAATTAAACACATTCAGATTAGAGAAGATATGAAAGGCATAATTACACAAAGGTTGTAAATCTATATCCATTGTTCAACAACAACAAAGTCTTTTCCTAGTAAGTGAGGTCGGCTAAAAATCTATACCCATCATTCATCAAGGATTCTCCTTCAATTATCGTACTCAGCTTTTTGCTAGCACCAAGCTCTTTTAACAGAGCAACAACAGCCACAGGATCAGTGGCGCTAAGAAGCCCCCCAAGCAACAGTGATGTTTTCCAACTCCAGTCATAAGGGAAAGTGAGCTGCAGTTGTATATGACAATATAATTATATAACTCCAACATATAGTCTAATTAGCAAAGTTTAGGATACCTTCAAAGCAGATCCAAGGACAAAGGTTGATATTAGAACACCCGGACCAGCTAGTATCATCATTTGTACTATACACCTCTGCAATTAAGATAGAAAAATCTGCCGGTTCATTTCATACCTCACGTATATAAGTTTCCGACTTTCCATGATCGTGAATATGCAGAACAACAACGCGATAAAAGAAGAACAAAATAAAAAACTATATAAGTGACCTTTATTTGGTGCACCTCCATAGAAAACTAGAAAAACAGCCAAAAGAAGATCAGGATCAATATTTGCCCCTGCACCACAGCAGAAAGCCCTCCAAGTCAAAAACAACACAAGGATGCAAAGCCTATAACCGCGTTGCGCTTGCTATTTCAGCAAACATGTAAAGCTGGAACTTACAAATTCGAATTCCGGCTCCAATCCTCCTCATTTGATGATGTGTGCCATATTCTGCATGTTTATCAACCATTAATTATCAACCATATATGATGTGACATGTGTGTTATTTAACTCGTTACTTTCTAGCTGACTTTTTTGACAACAAACAAAGAAAAAGTTGTATATTTAATTGAATTTTTTAATACATGGGTCCCATTAACAACCAATAGAATAAAAATGACAATTAATTTTGGTTATTTTTTAGGGAACTTTAACGAAAAACTTTCAGTACTATTTATTTTAACGAAAAACCACAATTTTACACTAAAAAGTCAATCATGATACTATTCACTTTAGCCTTTATTTTGTCATTATCGTTAAAACTCAAAGTTATCAAGCCATTATCATTAATTTTCCTTATTTTTTAATAGTTAATGTAAATCTAGGCCCAATAAAATAATAAAATAAATATTTGACACATCTATTGGAAAAGAAGAGAATTTAACACTTGTATTCAATTTGACACATCAACCATCAAATAAAATTTTGACATATTATATTTGAGATCTCATTTTTGGAGATGCTCTAATAAAGACACAAAGCAGAGAGTACCATCCCACCATCTGAAATGGGCTGACAAAGAATTAAGTAGTTTTGTGTCTCACTACGATTGCATGGTTGTTGCTCAATATTCCTCCTTATATTCAATTACTTCTGTTCTTAGAAATCTCACAGTTGAGATGCTGCTTTTAATTTTGTTAAACCTTGGCTCATCCTTTTCCTAGGAATTATAGGAATCCCATGATCTCATCCGTTCATTGTATATCGTGCGGTCAGTTTTAGTTAGATACTATTCATATTTAATTTTAAATTTTAAAATAATTTCTAACCGTACGATATACTATAAACGGGTGAGATTAATCCGGAGATGCATGTTTTTGACACGTTTTTTGAAACGGAAGATAGACAGTTAGATCGTTGAAAAACGTTACAGAGGGAGCTCACAAAAACGTACGTGAAAAGCCTGTGTCCCAGATCGTAACCATATGTATAATCCAAAATTGAAAACAAGAAGCTTCTAACTTTTTTATGATCATTTTTAAGATTCAAATCACTGAAACCAGCAAAAATACAAAGTTTGATAACTAGCTGCAATTAAAATTAGATTAAACCCAATAATTAAAATAATAATAATAATAACAAGAAGAAGAAATGGAAGAGAGTGAGAGAGAGGCCTATGGAGCCGAGGCCAATGCCAAGGATGAGCAGAGCGACGGTGTAGGGAACTCTGGTACCAAGCAGCAGATGCCTGCAGGCGATTCCTAACACCAAACACAACCCCAAGAACGCCACCGCGTTAGTCGGATCCGACGAGCTATCTTCTTCTTCCTCCGCCACCGCCAAGATTCTGTACGGTAACTGCCATGCCGTCACCGTCGCCATTTCTCCAAGCTCAAAAGCTCTACTCTTCGACCACAATTTTAATTCCGGTTTTAGCTGAAAAAGCTTGAAGCTTGAAGCTTTTGACTTCTGATTAAGCAATAAGCAGCAGCAGGCTAAGGTGGTGACCCGCGAGCTGCTTTTTCAGGTGCTCCCTTCCGCGAGGCTTGGTTTGGTACTGAGGTGATTCTGAAAAAAGTTGGTATAAAAAAAAAGTTAGGAGTTTTTTTGTGTTTGGTAAATATTTAGCTTCAGTTTTTTTTTCACAATTTTGAATGAAAAAAACCAAAAACAAGAAGTTGCAAAACCCAGCTTTGAAAAACCGATTTTGTTTCACATCTGTTTTACATAAAAGTTTACCAAACACTATAATAATGCTTTTTTTTTTCAAAAGCATTTTTACAAAAAATTTTACCAAAGACTCTACAACTTTATTTCACAGCACAGCAGAAACAGTTTTTTTTTTCAAAGCACAGCAATACCACACCAACCCAGAGTATGTGAAAAGGTGGTCGAAGCTGATTGATACGATCATTATCAGTCACGTTTCGTTCTGTCACGGCCCACTATGCCTGACGTTTTTTGCTTTTGAATGTTTTATTGAAGCGTCGATTTGTCAAATAATCGCCTGACTGCGAAGCGAGTTTTTCTGAGCGAGTGAAATTCCTCGGAATGTGGCGCCCGCCCTTCATTTTTCACAACGGATTTTGTGAACGATGAATTCAGTGTCCTCCGACTAATGTATTATTTTTTATTTATTTGTCCATGTTTGTCTCCTGATCACAAATCTTGACGGATTGCCGGCAGCCAAATTAAGCAATTTCTTCATTGTTATTTTCGCCAAGTTGTCTCCGATGCAATATTTGGACCAAAAGTTCTACACTGTTTTGATGCATTTTATTTTTCAATATTTTAACGATTAAAACTTGATTAAGGTTTTAATAGCTAAATTTCTCAGAGAATAAATTGTCAAAAATCGTAATTGAAATACTTATAGTTTTAGATGATAATATAAAGGCAGAGGGGAAAGCTTTGGTGTTCAAGAATAAATGCTCTCTTTACACAAGAGCCATCAAAGTTGTCTCCGATGCAATATTTGGACCAAAAGTTCTACGATGCTTTGATGCATTTTATTTTTCAAGATTTTAACAATTAAAACTTGATTAAGGCAGAAGGGAAAGCTTTGGTGTTCAAGAATAAATGCTCTTTACACAAGAGCCATCAAAGTTGTCTCCGATGTAATATTTGGACCTAAAGTTCTACGATGCTCTAATTCATTTTATTTTTCGAGATTTTAACAATTAAAACTTGATTAAGGTTTTAATAGTTAAATGTCTCGAAGAATAAATTGTGAAAAATCTTAACTGAAATACTTATAAAGGCAAAGGGGAAAGCTTTGGTGCTCAAGAATAAATGCTCTTTACACAAGAGCCATCAAAGTTGTCTCCGATGCAATATTTGGACCAAAAGTTCTACGATGCTCTGATGCATTTTATTTTTCGAGATTTTAACGATTAAAACTTGATTAATGTTTTAATAGTTAAATGTCTCGAAGAATAAATTGTGAAAAATCTTAACTAGAATACTTATAGTTTTAGATGATAAGATAAAGTCAGAGGGGAAAGCTTTGGGGTTCAAGAATAAATGCTCTTTACCCAAGAGCCATCAAATCTGTCACTTGGGTTAACGTTACGAGTTCGAAAGAGACTTTGGAAATATCAGACAATGATAACTGCTTACATAAGATAGAGCTTGCTCAAAATAGACCATACTCAAAGGATGAGAGAAGCTTAGGTTGGCTAACTCATCAACAACAAAATACTTTCAGTCATTTTAAGAGCACTTTTAAACGAGCCTTATATTTTTTGTAATTATTTATAGAAATGTAAAAGGATATTATTATTATTTTAATATTTTTTTGGAAAGAAAAGAATGACAAATAAAAAATGGGACAGTTAGCAACTTAGCACTAGGCATCAAATCAAATGCGTTAATATTTTCACTGATGAGTGGAAAGGGATTTTTTATTTTTTATTTTTTAATTTAAAAAAAAAATGATATTATCTATTATAGGGGTGGGAAGTGAGTTAAGCTTCACAATGGATGAGCCAAAATAATGTGGTTCAAATTCGCCTTTGACGATAATCGAACCTAAGAGGTATAAAATATCGATGATATCGGAAATATCGGTAGTCCAAAAACACGGAAATTTCGATGGAAATATCGGGATATTATCGATATCGATAAAAATTGAATAAAAACCACGGAAATTGTAAGAAAAACTTGGAAATTTTTATTGAAACTTTGCAGGATGTTTATTTAGTCAATTATCTATTAGTTTATCACAAAAAATTGGAAGGAAATGCATTGCATGGTAGATATAATTGATTTAAGTTGATTATATAGCGAGCTGGCAAACATTGTGAGTGTAGAAAATATGTAGTAATTAATGAAATAAGTTTAAACACACCATAATCATTTATATATAATGAATTAGTACAATATTTTACACTTTATACATTGCATGGTAAGATATATGAGTGACTTAGCAAGGTCTAAAATATCAATGATATCGGAAATATCGGTAGTCCAAAAACACGGAAATTTCGATGAAAATATCGGGATATTATGGATATTTTAGAAAGACTCTCACTTACAAGTGAAGATAAATATAACTAAACAATAATACTAACTAATTGACAAATGGAAATGGATTCCTTAAAAAAAATAAAATCAGGAAAAAGATTACGTAAAGGGATAATTAAGGCACTAACCAAACACATTATCATTCCAATTACGAAAGCAATAATTAAGGCACTAATCAAGATTACGTAAAGGAATAATTAAGGCACTAACCAACTGAATTTTAAATTGTTTTTTGTCAACCGTCATTTTAATTTTGGCTAGGGCAATATTGTAATTTGAAACCCATTCACGTCTTTGGAATAATGTTACAGCATCACGTAACGAGTAGTTGTTAACTTGTTATGTGTATCTTTTTCTTCTTTGGAATAATGTTATAGCATTACGTAATGAGCTGCTAAGTTGGTAGCTGTCATTTTGTTTCTTTTTTTGTAAGAGAACTTTAACAAAAAGCTCCCGGTACTGTTTACTTTAACGAAAAACCACATTTTTACACTAAAAGGTCAATCCTGGTACTATTTACTTTACCATTTATTTTGTCCTTATCGTTAAAACTCAAAGTTTTCAAACCATTTTCATTAATTTTCCTTTTTGTACATGATAGGGTAACATTTCAAGCTCATACAATCATATAGTTTGGTTGTCCCGTGGTGCTCTATCTAGTGATACTTCTATCAAACTTCAACTTCTTTTTTTCTTTCTAATCAAACTTCAACTTGCTACTCAGTACTACGCGGTCTGGTAATATTCCTCTTCATTTGGAAGTGAGAGGTCTTATGTTCGAATCTCGTGGATGGTGAATTCGATACCAAATTAGGTTGCTCATTGTGTGGTTTAGCCAAACTTTTCATTCCCTTAATGTAAAAATATCGATATACTAAAAAAAAAAGAACACCAATCAAAGGTGGGTGATCGACTCTTTGTAGCAAGACAGGTCATGATATTTAGAAGCAATCCCTACCAACCATAGCACTCCCCACCTTCAAAAATAAGCCGTACATATACATGTTAAGCTAGTTAACCAATGTGTTTGCCTTCTTACACTCAAGTTCGAAAACCTCCTCTTCCAATTCGGAGTAGCTCAAAAGTTGTCTTAGAATGGGCTCATGAGAGAGAGGCCTAAATCTGCTTAGCAGTTTGTCTTGTTTTGGGCCTGCTTCTTAGTCCAAGCAAGCATTTATGTCTTCATCTTTTAGGTCAAAGTCCAAATCATTAACTAGGCCCAATAGGCTTTAGCAAACACATGCGATGCGACATGCCAGTCAGCGCTGGGACGCAGCGGGTTGAGGCTAGTCGGCCACTTGCACGAGCCCAAACTTCTTTCTTTTTGTGATCTAAAGGGCTGAAAATAATAGGTCGTTGTTTGATCCAAGTATCTAAATTTAGAGAGTTTCAATTTGAGAGATTTCAATGAATTTATAAATTCATAGATTTTTTTGGAGTTTAATTGATTTGTAGAAATTTCATATAAAATTTTAATTCAATTCTCTCGAAATCTCATGGGAAGAGGTAAGATTTGTGGATGCTTAAAATACAATACGAAATCTCTTCAATTCCCTCTAATTCCTCAACTTTCACAAATTCTTTAAAATCAATTTCTAGATTTGTGGATGCTTAAAATACAATACGAAATCTCTTCAATTCCCTCTAATTCCTCAACTTTCACAAATTCTTTAAAATCAATTTCTAATTGAATACACTTGGAATGTTATAAACTTCTTTAAAATCATAATTGAATACACCCATATTTCTAAGGATTTTAATAAACTATATTAAAATTATAATTGAATACACATTGAATTTCAGAGAATCACTTAAAATCCTGATTGAATACCCCTATATTAATTAAAAGAATTAAAATCCCTCAAAATCCCAATTGAATACACCCCTTAAGTTTAGTTTTTTAATTTTAATTTGTAAATTAAATAAAAAATTCAATTGCTGAGATTGAATATGATCACATTTAACGGTAAATAAAGAATTAACGATTCAAATTTAGATCCAACAACTAAAACAATTAAAAAATCGTTTTAAGTAGATTTATTAATTTTTCAATATTTATCGGAATCTAAATATTTTTAATTTAAAATAATCTACATGAATCTTATTTATATATAAAAAAAGTTACCAATATTTTTCTTTTGCCTAAATTAAATTTTTAATAATCTCGAACAAAAATTTCATGTCAAAATCATATAGGACCAAACATTATTTTGGATTAAAATCTAAAATTTATAGGCTAAAAGTTTAGGTTTTGAATAATTAATTAAAACGCCAAATATTTATGCGGTAAAATTGAAATATGGCTTTTGCAACTAGAAAAAATAGAAAAGAAAAAGAAATATAGGATCCTCTAATCCCACAACAAAAGTTGTTGTTGCCGCCGAGTCGCTGACAAGAAAGAAAGAAAGAAAATAAATAAATAAAAGTAATTATTTAAAAAATATATAATTATCCGGTTGCTTTAGTTCCTTCGTTCATTGGCTCACACTTTCTCCAGTTGAAAAAGTATCACTCGATCTTCTTCTTCTTCTTCTCCGTCGAGACCATGAAGAACCTCCTGACCGCTCTTCCACTCGCCGTTCTAATCGCGTGCACCGCCACTCTCGTGAGATCGGACGCCTCCGACCACCGCTACAACGAAGGCGACGCCGTCCCCCTCTACGCCAACAAAGTCGGCCCCTTCCACAACCCCAGGTAACCCTATCGAGTCTCATCCAGATCTGACTTCGGATCTGGATTTCAGTCTCCATTTTCTGAAATTCTTCGTGCAATTTCTGATTTTTGAAGATTATTAATCTGCCTTTGTATCTGTTTGTTTGGTTGCAGCGAAACGTATCGATATTTTGATTTGCCCTTCTGCTCAGCAGGTTTTGCATCTCAAATTCTTTGCCTTTACATTCCTCGTTCCGTATGCAATAGTAAATTTTAGCTGCGAATTAGAAAAGATGTGCATAAAATTCTGAAATAGTAGCTTGTCTTGAGGATTTTTCACTTGGAATTTCTATTTCGGGGAGTTAATATGTTGGGAACTGCGGAGTGATTGTCCCTATACACATTTCTGATCGATAGAAGCAAAGTTTTGGGTTTTAAAATTATGATAATGATGCAGCTCTTGATTGTAGTTCTTATCGCGGAGTTTGTTTCTTGATGCATTTGCTGTGTTATTGTCTCTTTTGGTTATTAATTTGTTGGCGAATGGACATAAATGTTAGGTGATGTGAAGGAGAAGAGGGAGGCTCTCGGAGAGGTGTTGAATGGGGATCGGCTTGTTAGTGCTCCCTATAATCTTGAGTTCAGAAAAGATAAGGACTCTGAGGTTGCTTGTAGAAGGATGCTGACCAAGGAAGAAGTTGCACAGTTTCGAACTGCTGTGAAAAAAGACTACTACTTCCAAATGTATTATGATGATTTGCCCATCTGGGGCTTTTTGGGAAAGGTTGACAAGGAAGGAAAAACTGACCCCAGGGAATACAAATATTTTCTTTACAAGCATATCCAATTTGATGCTCGGTACAATAAAGACCGTGTGATTGAAATCACCGCCAAGATGGATCCTCATTCTGTTGTAGACTTGACAGAGGACAAGGATGTTGATGCGGATTTCATGTACAGTGTAAAATGGGCGGATACAAACATTCCCTTCGAGAATAGAATGGATAAATACTCACAGTCCTCTTCACTGCCACATCACTTGGAAATTCATTGGTTCTCAATCATAAATTCATGCGTCACGGTTCTCCTTTTGACGGGTTTTCTTGCAACAATTCTCATGCGAGTCCTGAAGAACGATTTCATGAAGTGAGATCTATTTTCTGTGCCTTGAGAGCTTGATGTTTTCTGAAAATCTCCTGGTTTTCTGTTTAGATTGATGTTGTCACTTATCATCTATTTAATTTCTTAATAAGGTATGCACAAGATGAGGAAGCTGCGGATGACCAAGAAGAGACTGGATGGAAGTACATTCATGGTGATGTTTTCCGGTTCCCCCAGCACAAATCTTTGTTTGCTGCTGCCCATGGTTCTGGAACCCAGCTGTTCACTCTGTGAGGATCTTATTTCATTCTTTTAGATTTATGAATTTCGTTTTATTACATGTTAGTATTAAAGGCTACTCTCTCTTCCTTTATTCATTTCCAGCACAATATTCATCTTTATGCTCGCACTGGTTGGTGTATTTTATCCATACAACCGAGGAGCTTTATTCACTGCGCTTGTGGTCATATATGCACTGACTTCTGGCATTGCGGGATATACTGCAACTTCTTTCTATTGTCAGCTTGAAGGAAAAAACTGGGTAAGTTAACCAGATTCTGTTCGGCGACAAATACAGCTTATAGTTTATGCTTTTAAAGTGAAACGGAATCATTTAGTTTCCATTTTCTTTTTGACAGGTGAGAAATTTGTTACTTACTGGGTGCCTTTTCTGCGGGCCTCTGTTCCTGACTTTCTGCTTCCTTAACACTGTTGCAATTGCTTATAGTGCAACCGCAGCCCTTCCTTTTGGTACTATTGTGGTAATTGTCCTTATTTGGACATTGGTAACATCACCATTGCTTGTTTTGGGTGGTATCGCCGGGAAAAACAGCAAGGCTGAGTTTCAAGCCCCTGTTCGCACCACAAAGTATCCTCGAGAAATTCCACCTCTTCCATGGTACAGGACTACCATTCCTCAGATGGCAATGGCTGGGTTTCTCCCTTTCAGTGCAATATACATTGAACTTTACTACATATTTGCCAGCGTCTGGGGTCACAGGATTTACACAATCTACAGCATCCTGTTTATTGTATTTATTATTCTTTTGATTGTCACTGCCTTTATAACTGTGGCTTTGACCTATTTCCAACTTGCTGCTGAAGATCATTGGTGGTGGTGGAGGTAAACACATCTTTCTTGCATTAAGTTTCTTGCTTCTATTCTAGGTTACATTGCTTATATCCTAGAAGTTAGGTTCAGTTCTCTGCTTTGTTTCAAGCTTTTTCTTTTGCTAAGTGTTTTCTAAGTTAAACTTATGCTGTGGATTTGAAGCAAAAATAAATAAGATAGAAGAAATGCTCATAATATGTTTCGAAGTACGAGAATTTCTGAAATCCAATAGATGAAGTTGTTTGGTACTAACGGTCTTCGGGGTTGTCAAGTTGTTTCCTCTATAATGTTATGTGCTTTCAGTGCTAGTGTCGTTACTTTTGAGTTATGACTCTGAAGCCAGCTCTTCGTGACTCCTATGAAGCTACTATGTTGCTGTATTTTGTAAGTAGGCTATCTTATGAGAGGTTGACTAGCAAGGACATGCTTTTGTCCCAAGTATGGTATCTACCACATTTGCTTTGTAATTCAGAGGGGTAGAGATTATCATATTCTCCGTGATCCATCCTGTGTACGGGTGATTTCATGGTTAATATTCTTATACCTTCTGATAACAGACTAACGAGGTTCTTGAAAAGCATGATTATGTAATTGATAGCATCAGAGGGAGCTCTATTTTTAAAATTCAAGGAACGATATTTCATAGAAAGTACAGTTATACTTCCGATTATGCAAAGGCGAAAGCAAGATTATTGATGTTCTCTAGACAGGATTAATGAGACTGAATCGATTTTTGGATTATCATAGTTCTTCTTTCCATTTGTACCATGATTTGTGCCTTGCTGCATTATGATTTTTCTTCTTCCTTATTATTCATTGAAATTTGTGTGATAGTATAGAGTTTTCATCCCTACATACAGCAGAGCATATATTTATTATGTCTTCCTCTTTCTATCACTTGTGTGGCTGGACTAATGAGAGTTCTTGGTTTGCGACAGGTCTTTCCTATGCGGTGGATCTACTGGCCTCTTCATCTATGGGTATTGCTTGTATTATTACTACGCCCGTTCAGATATGACCGGCTTTATGCAAACGTCTTTCTTCTTCGGTTACATGGCTTGCATTTGCTACGGCTTCTTCCTCATGCTTGGCACCGTAGGTTTCCGCGCGGCTTTGCTGTTTGTTCGTCACATTTACAAGTCCATCAAGTGTGAGTAGGTGGTCAGTTGATGGGTCTTTCGACCAGGTCCTCGTTTCTTCCTTTTTTATGATAGGAAAAAGTCGGTATTTTTGTCAGAAGGTAGGCGAGAGGGTGCCTTCAGAAGCAGAGGAATGGGCGAGCTTTCCCGAATCAAGTCCTTTCGGGGCCTCTGTTGCGCGTTTGCTTCAGGCGTTTGGGAAAATTTGGGGAATTAGGGTTTTGCCTTAACTATTCTTCACTAGATGTATGTCGTAGAATAGAAGTATGAATGTGGGGGGAACAGAAGAGATTGCTGTATGGCCACATTTTACCCCACTCTCTGAAATGACTCTTTCCATATTAGCTTACCCTTACTGTTTTTTCTAATTAGCATTTTACATTCAAATCAAATAATCGATCGGAAGGAAGGAAACAAACCTACGTTTTGGATGAGCAATTGTCCTTGATTACATCCAAATATTATAATTGCCTAGATGACTTGTTATTAGCTAATACGAGGATCCGAAAAGCCATTTAGGTCTGATGGTATTCTTCTTTATTTGGAAGTAAGAGGTCTTAGATTCGAATCTTGTGAAATGCGAATTCGATACCAAATTAAGATGTTCATTGTGTGGTTTTACCAAACTCTTTTTTCCTTAGTATAAAAATATTGATGTACTCGAAAAAAAAAACGAGGATCCGAAAATATGAAGGGAGGCTCCTCTAGCTCTAGTAGATGTAGTTTCGGTTTCAACTTTTGGAATGAATCAAATCTCTCCAAGTAGGATTTGAACCTACGACCAGTTAGTTAACACCAAATTTGTATATAGATAGGGTAAACATTACAATACAATGGCTACCATACACAGCCATTCGGCGAGCAGCAGATTCATTTAAACGTATGCAGCCGTGCGGTGAGCATAGAGCGAACTATTCTTTCGCCCCTTACTTAAGAATACTGTGTGTTCATCGCTTAAAGCAGCATACGCCTGTTTTGGAGGGTATTTCTTAAGTGAGTGCCCATACATTTATAGTTCATAAGTTCTACGAAAGTTCTACTTTGATGATAATATTCCTTAAACTTGTTAGTTGAGCTAAATTGTAATACTATCGTTAAAGAGTGCTGCTATCCTCAATCTTTTTTTACCTCTCACACACTCCTCTCAATTTTTGATCATTGGATCGAATGAATTGATAAAGATAAAGGGATAGAAATCAACAAAGGGTGTGTGAAAAGTAATAAATGACGTGTGGATAGCACCACTATAGAGTTAATTAATATTATTTTTATAATTGTTGCATGTATTATAGGAATGTAATTTCCAATTGTAATTAGTGTAGAAGTCTTGCCTATATATTCTAATATTTTTCACATAACAATACAAAGAGTCATATTTCTACCTAGTAGTCCTGCATGTGAAAGCATGATGTTCACACATGCTCATGTCACCCCATTTGTGTTGTTCGCGTATGTGGCTTGAAAATTCGTCAAATGCAAGAGGTGTGTTGAGAATAAATCCCACGTTGATGGAAGAAGTGACATTGTCTGTGCTTATAAGAAAATTGATCACTTCCCATATTGCCAATTAATTTTATAATAGAACATCAACTTCTTCATAATATCAGATGGTAAACCTGATGGCTCTAACACACAAACACAAAGATGATAGAATATTCTCGCGTGTATTAGGTTCGTGGAATACCATTGTTCTTACAAAGAACTCATTATATGGCCCAACCCAAATTGCTCTATAGTGTAAAGTGTTATTGTACAAACAAAATGCCAATTTGTATTTAACTACAACAGAATCTCTTACACGAATAACTAAATTAATTAAACGTGTTAAAATATAAAATTTGGCTCCAATACGTTCATCTCTATATAAACGTGTTGAAATTTATATTATTAGAGATTAATTAATGATTTAGAAGTTGAAATTGGTGTTATTAGACATTAAGTAATGGTTCAGAAGTTGAATTGCTTACTTGAAATTTTAATTACGGCATTGTTGGCGGCCTACGATTTCTAGCAAGCAAAGACCTGAATATGTAAAACAGAACATTCCAGTTGAAGAATGAGTAACATGTAACCGTCGAATAAAGACAAACTAAAGTTGACCCAGGCTCGATTAGCTGCTTATTATATGAAATGAAAACTAAAAATTCTCGATTGTAATTCTTGACCTTTTTTAGCTCACCCGATATTAATTATTATATAAAATTTTCAATATAAATAAAGAAAGATGGAGGAAAGATCGCATTCAAAATAGAACGACGAATTAAACGAGACAAACTACGTATAAAGACCTGATCATCGAACTAAATTCCTACTTTTTAATCTGTTTTGACTTTTAGAAATGATAGCTCAGTTGGATTCAGATACTTAATTTCAAGACTTAAGAGGAAGCATGAATTAATTCAATAAAGCGTGGGAAGAACCCTTCATAACCACCTGGTTAATTAATTGGCAGTTGGAAAAAGTGTTGATTTCTGTTATGTTGTTAATCGACTCTTTCATAATTTTTTTTTCTTATGTCCAGGATTTCCAATTTTCCATCCCATAATGTAAGCTCGTCGAACAGTCAAACTCCTTGACATGCATGACGATTTGTCACTTTATTCGAAACACGCGATGATACACGACGTGTCATAATATAAATAAAATAATATTATAAAATAGTCTTCGAAGACAGCCACTTTCGAGCCGTTTTCTGGCCAAACCACGGTGAGTTAGCCATAAAAAAAGAAATCATTCTCTTCGTCTCGTCCAGAAGTATGATTTTCGTTTTTGAATCACTTGATTTCGTTGAGTATTGAAGAAGTTGTGAACGTTTAAAGTTTACCTAGTTTCTGGCAAGTTTTCCAGTTTTCCCTCGGACCAGTCAACTTTGAGGCTATTTTCCGGCCATCTCCGGCAACCATTAGGCTTCCAAATAGATATAATCTTATTCTATATTTTCCTATTTTCATTTTGATATATTATGGGTCGAATTTGGTTAAGAAACGATTGAGTTACGAAACTTTGAAAATTGCCCAAACTTCCGGTTAAGAGCTTCGGGACACTTAACGGAGTTTTTAACGGAATGACCAAAATGATGGATAATGGACAATCTCAGGAACCATTTTGGCTATTTAGCCAATAAGTCAATAACCTTGACTCATTTTTTTGTCAAAATAAGCATTTTATTTGTTGGTCAAGAATCAATAATAAACATGACTTGGGAAACATTGAGCAACCAAATATGAAGTAGACTTCAAAAATAAACTGCGATCTCCTTTTACATGTGTGGAACCGTGCAAATTCAATCTATACTAAAAGAGAAAAACGCCTGAATCACTGTTCATAAGCACAGTGAATTTCCGATTTTGCCCTCGCTTATTTGTCTGTAATTTCAATATTAGTCTAATTTAAATCTGATTGAATCTGGACCGTTCATTGTTTTTGGGCAGTGTGATAAGAAATCAGTCCATCCATATTTTGTAATCTTATTCTCTCTGCTGATCATCATTCTTCCTCTCGCTCTCTCAACATCCCGAAAACCCCCAACCCCACCCACGAACCCAGGTACACCCAAAACAATCACCATTCTCATCCCTTCGACCTCACGAACTCAAGTCTGAGCCCATTCTTACTTTCTAGGTCAAGATTTCGTGGCTTTCATGTACGATTTGGTGAAGGTTTGAAAAAGATTGAAGCTCAATCCGTTACCTAGATTCCGGCGAGGTTTTCCGGCGAATCCGCTAGCTTCCCTGTATTTTTTGAGGCCCTCACAGTCATCCAATCACCAAATCTTAGGTATGTTTTGATTCTTTAAAATTCTAAAATTTTGCACTATAAATGATGTAAGAGTTAGTCTTCAGGGGTTTAAGAGAAGGGTGGTTTTACAGGAGTTTACATCTGAATCCGACCGCCTCTTCTTTCCCCCTTCACTTTCACGGTTCCACCCCAACATCATCGGTAAGCTTTGAAACGTTTTTATGGGTGTGAATTTCTGAATGCATGTCTAAACTTTGATTGGAATTTGGTTGTTTCCTCAATTTCCATCAACCCTTCTCACAACTTCATTTAAAATGTTCTGCATGTAAGATCTGTGTTCGTGTAGGTCATTTCAAAGGGATTTCAAGCTGGGTAGCAGAGATTTGATTCAAATTTGTGGATTTGGGTAAGAAATTGAGAACCCCTAATCTTTTCTTAAGGTTTTGGGGCTTTTTTTTATGTGATTTTATGTGAAAATTCTGGTTGCCTTGAAGGATGGTAACAACCCCCCGGCGGCTAATCGCTGGACATCACACGCCGACTTACCACCAGTGCATCCGCGTCGTTTCGGATAACTGTATTTACGGAAGGTAAGCAATTTATTCTACTTTAGATTTCAAAGATTTCTGTGCAAATTAAAGTTATCTTCTGGGGATTGTTCTGGAGATGCAAGATTTGAAGTAAGATTTGAAGTAAGAGAGAGAGAGATAGGGAAATTAATAAAGAAAAGAAAGCACACAGGTAAAACCCCAACAAGATTATGTACAGAGGTAATTGCGAAATATTTAGTGGTGCGGCAAATATTTCTTGGCTAAATTGGGAGAGTTATATTTTATTTAAGTTTTTATTTTTATTTTTATAGCTTTTGGTAAAGATTAAGTTTATGGTATTTTTGATCTTCAGAGGCCTAGAGGCTGATGAGAGCCTATTACCAATCTGCTACTACTCTAAACCTTTTCAGGGCGTTTGCCTCTAGAAGTGACTAAGCAGAGGGTCACGTAGCAGAACTTGGATTTCATAGATCACAGAGAGCAGGGTGATAGGTATGTTTCCTCACTTTTACCATTTTTGAACTTAGATTATTGATAAATTAAGCTCAGAGGCAGAACGTGGAAACAGTATTGCCTGGTCTTCTAAATTTTAATCTCAAAGGCTGTTGGTCATAGTTTAGAGGATTAAGTTCCAAAAATAGTTTGGAGTTTCGTTTTTACCAAGATTCATTCTTTTTCCATTGTATTTTCAATTTGTAGGCTTTAAAAAACTTAAGTACGTTGAATGTGTGGTTTAGGACTGATGGATGTTTTTTGAAGCTTAAGTGAGTATAAGGTCAATATACAAATCTGAGGTGAGAAATTATATACCAACTACATAATTACAAAGGGCACCAGTTTCACTTGAGGTCATACCGATGCTTTTAGGTTGTTTTTCAAGGTTTTGGAATGAAATAACGTTTTTTTTTACCAAAGAAACATAAGAGATGATAACAACTATATTAGACCTAACTTCTATATGGAGAGCAGGTATAACACTGACAAATTGAGATTGATTCGGTATAGACTGAACTATATCTTAACAATTTTTTTCCCATCTTCAATGAGTAGTTTCTCTAACACATAACTATATCTTATAAATATTGCATAATATAGATATAAATATGGGAGTTTTAACGAAAAGCCCACGGTACTGTTCACTTTAACGAAAAACCATATTTTTACACTAAAAAGTCAAACCTGTTACTATTCACTTTACCCTTTATTTTGTCCTTATCATTAAAACTCAAAGTTTTCAAGCCCTTTTCATTAGTTTTCCTTATAAATATTTCATTTGGGTTGTCGATGAGGCCAACTGGAAAATAGAGAGTTTATTTAGTATGGTAGCAAAATATATGCAATTTAGAGTCATTCAATTCTTATGTCAATTTTTTTTTTTTCAGTTCATCGTTGTCATCCAAGATGGAGGAGTTACGTATATGGGTGTCTTTAGTAGAACAAATCTTACTTTTTGAGCTTTGTACAGTTTTAGACGTAAAAGTCTCCTTGGGATAGGACCATAGCTTTTGAAAAACAATCCCTAAGGATGACATACTAACATCCTCAACTTTTTGCATGTAATATATGAATGTAAATAGAACTCTCTGGCTATGGCGTACGACCATCCCAATTTTTCTCATGTATATAAGCCCTACTTTTTACACGTTTAAGATCATTTTGAAACCCGCAGCATCGCGCCGGCCTCACTTGCTAGTGGAAAACTAATTTTGGATTTGGAATCCTTTTTCCCAACTGTGGGTTAATGCTTTCACAAAGGTGCGTTGTATATGGAGAATATTTTGCTGACCATGTTCAAGTGATTGTCATTTCACCATTCTATTTACACTGTTTGATGAGTTTAAAGATCTATGTAGTGAGTAAACATAAATCTCAAAACTCTTAAACTCATCTAATAATAATAATTAGGGTGGTGAACAATAATACCACTACTTAAGATTAGTGTGAGTAAAATGCACCCAAAATAATCAAGAAGATTATTATTAGATCAGTGTGAGTGTCATTTTCTTTCAAAAGTAAATAATGTTGAATTTTATTTGCAACAGGTCTTTCCTATGCGGTGGATCTACTTGCCTCTTCATCTATGGCTACTGCTTGTATTATTATTACGCCCGATCAGATATGTCTGGCGTTATGCAAACGTCGTTCTTTCGGTTACATGGCTTGCATTTGCTCCGGCTTCTTCCTCATGCTTGGCACAGTAGGTTTTCGCGCGGCTTTGCTGTTTGTTCGTCACATTTACAAGTCCATCAAGTGTGTGTGAGTAGGTGGTCGGTTGATTGTTATGGTAAGTAGGTCCTCGTTTCTTCCTTTTTTTATCATAGGAAAAAGTCGTCATTTTTGTTAGAAGGTAGGCGAAGGGTGCCGTCAGAAGCAGAGGAAGCAGCGAGCTTTCCTGAATCAAGTCTTTCGGGCCCTCTGTTGCGCGTTTGCTTCAGGCGGTCGGATTATTTGGGGGATTTTAGGGTTTGCCTCAAATATTCTACACTAAATGTATGTAATAGAATAGAAGCGTTAATGTGGGGGAACAAAAGAGCTTGTTGTGTAGCCACATTTTACCCACTCTCTGAAATGACTCTTTCCATATTAGCTTACCCTAGTCTGTGGTTTAGATTTTCGATTGTACTTAGTGTAGGATTTTCGTTTATATATATGGTAATATTTACCACATCAATATAAAGAGTTATATTTCTACGTAATATCAGACCATGTTGTTCCATGTGTGAAGTCTAAATGCCATGCATATTCACGTCACGCCTATTGTGTTGTCCGCGAGTTAGCTTAAAAATTCATCACACGCGAGGGGCCGTGTTGAGAATGAACTCCACATTGATAGGAGGATGGATCTTTCATGTGTTTATAAATAAATGTATTACTCCCCATATTGCCATTTAATTCTATGATGAACCTCAACTTCTTCATGATATCAGAGTATAAACCTGATGGCTCTCACAAATAGACACAAAAGTTATAGAATATTCTCTCGCATGTATTAGGTTCGTAGGATATCATTATTCCTATGACGGACTCATTATATTGCCTGGGAGTAGGATTCTCCCTCTTTCTATTTTCATCCCCTTCCCTCCCCTCCTCTCACATATTTTTTTTTTGTCTTATTGTCTTTATAAAAAAATTAATATAAGATGTTGACGTGACTTAACTGTAACCATTCAAATAGGAAGAAAGGGAAAGGGAGAGAGATTAGGAGGGAAGAGAATCATCCTCCATATTGCTTGACCCAAACTACTCTATAGTGTAAAATATTATTGTAAAAACAAAATGCCAATTTGTTTTAATTATAAAAGAATCTCCTACAAGAATAACTAAATTAATTAAACTTGTTAAAGTATAAAATTTGCTTTACTTACATCTTTATATATATATATATATTTTTTTTTTTACTTACATCTTTATATATAAACAATAATTCAACTTTCATATGGAAACATCTCTATATATAATAGTAATTCTTGACACAATAAAACAATGACTCCACCAGCTAGGAATATTATTTCTCAGATTCACCGGTCAAAGAAGTATACTATTCCAATCAACCAAAAGGTCTTTAAAAAAGCATTGACTTTAAATTTTGGATAGTGCTATTCATTCGATATTTTTTTTACATTTCACAGATTCATCTTAATTTCTTAATCGTTAAATTAAATAAATTGGAGAAGATCAAAAGATAAAAATTAACAGAATATGTAAGAGATGAAGAAGAGTGTGTTTAGCGCCATCCTAAATTTTTAGATGAAGTTTTTGTTCTTTATTTCTTTCCCGCCAAGAGCATGGGATCAAACAATAATCATAATTCAGCGTCAATCTCAAGAAGTAGATCATGAGGGCCAAAAATTGAGGCAAAGGTAATTCCTTAGCGCTGAGGAATATGATCAATCTTGTCCAATTTCTCCTCAGTCAAATACTAATCGAAGATGTCAAGATTTTGATTCATTCTTTCCTTGTTTAGCTTTTTGTTACCATGTTCACAGCTTGCTCGCACACGATACACCCACCTCAATATATCACATATATATAGAAGTATACCATGTGTTGGCTTCCAGTTGTACCTATGTAGAATCATGGTCACTTTATAACAATCTAACAAGTTAACAACAAACAAAACATGTTGTATACATTTTAAAAATTTTAAACAAGTTGATTCCAAAAAATTTAAATTTTGTGGAAAATTTTATCCATAATATACATAAAATTTGACATTTTCAAGGCAACTTCCTAAGTTCAACATCATGCGAAGCTTATACACTGGTGGATGGTTTGACAAATTTAGGACATCAATATTCTTAATTATGTTTGTAATTTTCAAATGTAATAAGAGGAATGCTAGCTACATTTTCTATTTGTATTTCCCTATCTACCTTTCTCACTCATCACTTGACACGTATATTCTACTAATAAATTAAACTACACAATTCATGCTTTTAAGGTGGAAAATGAGTATGTGAATAACACTATTAAATTAGAATTTATGACTTTAATGCATTACTAATTATAAAGTAATGCTACACTTACCATCTAATCGTACCATTATTTGTACTATCTCTTTAATAAAGGTAGGATCCACCAATGCATGTGGGTTCCATCACTATTAGAGAAATGATACAAATAAATGGTACGAGTAGTGTTAATTATGTAGTTTAATTTGCTAGTGAAATACATGTGTCAAGCGTGATGAGTGAGAAAAGTAAATAGAAAAGGTAGATGACATTCCTCTATTATATCTCAGATGATAATATTACTCTAAATTAGACTAAAAGGAGACAGAAAAGTTTTAGTCCAAAACGCAATAGGTAAAAGAGAAATATCATATTTATCATGACAATCGCGAACACAAAAATATACTCTCCGGTCTCCAGTACCTACATTTCTAGCATCCAACACAATGGAAAAGTTAATTAAAGATTATAAAACTAAGCCAATGAGCTTCACATATACACATCCAATCCAAACGAAGTCTGTACTCAAAAAGCAGAAAATTTATTATGCCTGTGTTCAAGACACGATATAAAATATATAAACAACGTGCAAACCCGACAAAATCCAAATTCTTACACAAAGATTGATAAGAGTAAAGCGTACATATATATATATGCCATAAGTTCCAAACAAGTGTGGAACTTGCGGAAACTTATGGAATTCTGAATAGCAAAAGAAAGAGAAAAACCCCAGTGAGGATGAAGTCATCAATGAAATGAACGTCCGAAATGATCGATTGATCATAATCCAGCATCAATCCGGAGCACAACATCATGCGGTCCCATAATTGAGGCGAAGGTGATTGTTTTGTGTTGAGGAAGACGACTAATCTTGTCTAATTCCTCCTCAGTCAAGGACCAACTGAAGATGTCAAGGTTCTGATTCATTCTTTCCTTGTTGGAACTCTTTGTTACCAAGCTCACCCCCTGCTGGTACACCCATCTCAACGCTATCTGCATATCATTAAAAAGAAGAAAAATTAATTAGTGCAATGCTAAGCTAGAAATATGTTTTGTGTGTGTGTGTGTGTGTGTAATAGACAAAAGTAGTAGTGCTAATTGTTAAAGTTTCAGAGACAGTCTGTTGGTCCACTACTAATTTGAAACGATATAATTTCCTAACTTAGTTACATGTGTACTGTGGAACCATTCATTATTAGGGAATTTAACTTGGTGAGATATAATGCTTCAACACTGATTAACTAGCTAGGCACCTGAGCAGTTGTTTTTCCTTTGGCTTTGGCCATGTCCTGGAGAACTTTTGAGCCTAAGACTTTGTTGTCTCCAAATCTAGACGGGGTTGACCCTAACGGAGAGTAGGCCGTCACATGAATGCCCTTCGCCTTACAGAACTCCCTCAGTTCCTTCAGCTGCCAAAGTGGGTTCATCTCCAACTGTATATTTTAACATACAAATGAATTAAGAAATAAAACATATAGCCTTATGCATGCATGCATAAAAAAATAACTGATCATAAAGTAGGAATGTAAGATCATCTCCAACTGAAGGGTCCAGAGGGTCAGATGGCCGAAAATAGCCCTAAAGCCGTCCAACGAGGGCTAGGCCAAAGGGCTCGTGGACCTCATGTGACAAAAAATGGCCAAAGGGCCAACCGGTTGGCCATCTTCAGCCAGCTAGTCCGCTAGCTAGCCCACATTTTTTTTTGTTCTTTTTCATTTGCCCAACTCACTTTTTTTTTTTTTAATTTCTAATTTTTTTCCTACACTATTTCTCACATATTTTTCACCATTTCATACTATCTTACTTTTATTTCAATTTTTCACATTCCATACTATAACCCTTTAGCCCTCGGTTGGAGACGGTTTTTTGTGACATGGCTAAAACAAGCCCTTTGGCCCTTGGTTGGAGATGATAAGAAATATGGTCATGCACTGTTCATTAAAATATTAATTTCTTGGAGGCTCAGATCGGTTGGAGATGATCTAAGTATACTTGGTTGAGGGCGGGAGGGATTTTGGCGATGGAAAGGAGGTCTTCAAGCATCTCGGAAGTGAAGTTACTGACGCCAATGCCCCTCGCAAGGCCCAGTCTCTTGCATTCTTCCATGCCTTCCCAAACTGACTTGATATCTAAGGGTAGCAGCACTCCCTTTTCTACTGGCATAGAGCTCACCACTTTCCCCAGTTTGAAGGGCCAATGTATTATGTACATGTCCACGTACTCCAATTGCAGATTCCTACATAATTCGTTCATGATTTAATAGGGTTAACTATTAGCAAAAAAAGTTAATTAGCTAGGGTTTCAACTTTCATTTAGAGGTTATTTGATAAATATTTCGTTTTCATTTTTCACTTTATTAGGAAATTTAAAAATAATAGCTATTTTTGTGAAATTTTAAAATTGAAAACTGAAATGTTATCAAACGAGCCCTTAATACTATCGGTCAAACCTTAAACTCATGTTGATGGCAGGCACTACAAGGTCTCTTTCAGCAAAGCTGGCAGAAAGCTTGGTGGTGATGAAGAGCTCACTCCTGGACTTGACAAGTCCAAGACGCAGTGCTTCAGCTATGGCTCCCCCCAGATCTCGCTCTGACCCATAAACAAAGGCGGTGTCGAAGTGGCGGTAGCCCGCTCTGATTGCTTCAAGAATTGCAGCTATGGCTGTTTCAGGGTCGACTTTAGGGTACGGTGAAGTCCCCATGCCGATCACTGGCATCGTCATGTCACAGGAGATCAACGTTACTTCAGGAACTATAATTGGCGTCATTCCTAATTAACGTACGTCGACCGAAAACTCAAATTATCTTCAAGAAATTAGATAGAAGTATATGGAATCAGAAGATATCCTGGTCTCCAGTTGTACCAATGTCTTGCGTTTATATAGGCATGCATCTGTGTAGACCATGTTATAAATCATTCATTTAATTACTGTTTATGGTTCGAATGTCATACGTGACGGCCGGCTGTGTTTAAAATAGTTTCATGTTTCCTTTTTTAAGGTTTTTGGCCTTCCAGAATATGTCTAATTAGTCGTATCTATCTGGCAAAAAGAAAATGTAAGGTAAAACACTAAACCAAATAAATGAAATATGAATTACGTTGCTATAGCCTAGCTTTTACATTTGTTTAGAATTTTCTTTTACAAATTTTATATGTTATTTTACATTTGACTAGATATAAGTTATTGCCTTGGACTGCGTCGACGATCAGGAAGGTGGCCATTTTTGTGTTCGAAATATACTTACTTTTTCGTGCACACTAAAATTAAGTATGTCATGCATGAAAAATCAGGTACGAGCTCGAGATCACCAAGGGAGATTGTTAATTACACACTTGAACAACTATAGTAATTTCCATTCTTATCTTATTTTTATTCATGACTTTTCTCATGTTAAATAAGTAAACATGTCCGATCATGGGAATCAATAATGACTCATTGTCAGCATAATGCATGTCATGACACACCATGCATTATGTCAACAATTCGTGAGGCTTGTTATGGCATGCCATGATGTGAGGATTAGCGTGTCTATTGGATGAGTAAATAGTGTGCCAGGTCATTACCTTACATGTGCAAATATAGAGTATCTTACAAGCCTTATTAGAATAGTATAAATAGCATGTTCTCCTCATATATTGTGGTTGTCGGTTGTATACAGAAAACAGCTAAGAGAAATACATTGAGAGCTTAATCATTTTCTTCTCTGTTCTTCTTCCATTTTTGCATTTTCTTGATTTTCATTGAATTCTTCCTTACTGTTAAGATGGTATCGAGAGCCATTCTTGCTCAAGTTTCTGCCATCTCCTCCAGTGTTGTACTGTGACAATCAATCTGCAATAGCCTTGAGTTTAAATCCAGTTCAACACTCTTGCATCAAACACTTGGAAACAAACTTCCACTTTGTTCATGAAAGAGTTCAAAAAGGGGATCTATTGGTGGAGTACTTATGCACTAAAGATCAGGTTGCAGATGTGCTAACCAAAGGACTACATGCCCAGATTTTCTTCGTCACTGTTTCAATCTTAAACTTGGATACCCAAGTTAAGATTGAGGGGGGGGTAGTTGATGAGTAAATATTGTGCTAGGTCATTACCTTACATGTGCAAATACAGAGTATCTTACAAGCCTTATTAGAATAGTATAACTAGCATGTTCTCCTCATATATTGTGGTTGTCGGTTGTATACAGGAAACAGCTAAGAGAAATACATTGAGAGCTTAATCATTTTCTTTTCTGTTCTTCTTTCATTTCTGCATTTCCTTGATTTTCATTGAATTCTTCCTTACTGTTAAGAGTGTCAAGACAAGTCATAGCTACGCTAACACTTGCATTGTGATACGCCAGCATTTTGCCAACACTTTGCCTACTATTTCAGAATAATTTAGATGTCGGCAATGCATGTCACGACATCCTAATCCATAACATTCCCATCGCATGCCAAGCACGCAAAACGTTGGCAAAATGCATGCCATGACATGTCATCGCATGCCAACATCGATGTTTTAGCGAGCCACGATAAGAGAGTTAGCAAGTCAAAGTGTTAAAAAAATGCATGGCATGACATACTAACCTTCGTATCGTGGCACGCCAAAACATCGTTGTTGGCCCTAACATCACAAGCATCGTAAATTATCGGTAGAATGCATGTCATGACACGCCATGCATTCTGTTGACGATTCGCAAAGCTTGCTATGGCATGCCACGATGAAAAGGTTAGCATGTCAAGATATGTCATACCCTACATTCTGGCAACATGCTTTTTTTTCTAACATTTTGCCTACTATTTCGGAATAATTTAAAATAAAAAATCTAGGGCAAAGAGTAGACCCCCGAATTTTATTTTTTTTATAGAAATTAGTACAAAATAGGACGCTAGTCATATATGAATGTATTCTTACCGTAAGGACACGTTCATTATGTGAGCTGAATATTTACATGTGTTCTTACCGGTAAGAACACATACAAGCGTTCTTACTGGTAAGAATCTTTGTAAATTTTAAGCTCAATCAATGAACATGTTCTTACTGGCAAGAACCCTTCATATATGATTGCCTACTATGTTGTAGTAATTTCCAAAAAAAAAAAAAAAAAAAATTTAAGGCTCTAGGGTAGTCTACTTTTTCCTAGATTTTTTTTGGGTGGGTTTTATCACAAATGGTCTCTGAAATTGAAAATCAATCAATGTAATCCCTGAAAATAAGTGTCGTAAATCAATGTGGTCATTCTGTTACAATTCTATTAAAATTTTTGTTAAGTGCTGATGTAGCACATAAATGAGTTTCATAAGTCATTTTTTCTCACAAATGGTCCTTGAAATTAATTTGCGACATAAAAATGGTCTCTAAAATTGACTTGCGACATCAAAATGGTCTCTAAAATTGAAAATCGATCAATGTAGTCCTGCAAGTAAATGTCCTAAATCAATGTAGCATTTCTGTCACAATTCTGTCAAAAATTTTGTTATGTGCTGATGTGACATATAAATGGATCACACAAGTCTAATTAAATTAAAAAATTACAAATAAGTGTAATAATTTAATAGTTGATAAAAAGTTGTGAACCCAAAAAACCAGTCATGCAATCACCTTATATCCCAGTCCACATTCCTCTACCTCATTCGTTGTCTATTCTCTAAAAAAGTCTCAATACACACCCATCTTTACACACTTCGACACCCTTTACCGAATTAAACATGGATCGAGATCACCTTTGGTGACCACTTGGCTGATTGGCAACGACTTCTAGGACATCACCGTTAACATTTCGCGATCAACATCCTCATAACCTTAATCTTGGTGAGCTTGTTCGGTGCTTCCCTGGTGGTCTAGTGACTCAAAGAATGGTTAGGTCTGCCTTGAGATAATGAGATTATAACCAAGGTGCGTCTATTGTTGGTTGAAAACTATTTCCAAACCCCCTCTTAGGCCTTGGTTAAGCCTTGTGCCTTTGAGAATTTATGGAAGGGATATTTATTCGGAGTAGGTCTTACTATAAGAAAGAAAATTCTATTGTGAAAAAAGGTATTTAGACAACTTTTTTAATTAATTATTAAACTCACATCAGCACATAACAAATTTTTTTACAGAATTGTACCGGAATGATCATATTGATTTGTGACACCTAATTTCAAAGACTACATTCATTGATTTTCAATTTTAGGGACAATCTTGATGGTGTAGGTCAATTTCAGGGACCATCTTGATGGTGTGAGTCAATTTCAGGGACCATTTGTGATAAAAACCTGTAAATCTTGTGGGGCCCATTTATGTGCCGCATCAACACTTAATGGAATTTTTAACATAATTGTGATGGAAAGATCACATTGATTTGTGACACCTATTTTCAGGGACTACATTGATTGATTTTCAATTTTAGGACCATCTTGATGGTAAGGGTAAATTTCAGGGACCATTTGTGATAAAAACCCTTTTTTTACATGCATTTTGGCAACACTTTGCCTACTATTTCGGAATAATTTAGAAGCGAGGTTAGTGTCGGGGCTAACATCAATGTTTTGGCATGTCAGGGTTAACGTGTCAAAGTTTTAGAAAAATGCATGACATGACAAGCTAACCCTCGCATCGAGGCACGCCAAAACATCGTCGTTGGCCCTGACATGACATGCATCGTGAATTGTCAGCATAATGCATGTCATGACACGCCATGCATTATGTCAACAATTTGCGAGGCTTGTTCTGGTGTGCCATGATGCAAGGGTTAGCATGTCAAGATAAGTCATGGCTACGCTAATGCTCTCATCATGGCACGCCAACATTTTGCCAACATTTTGCCAACACTTTGCCCACTATTCCGGAATAATTTAGATGTAGGCAATCACGGGCGGAGCCACCCACAAGGCTAAGGTGGGTTGTAGCCCAGGGAGGTTTTCTGTAAGTGTAGTGCTATCTACACATCCATTTTTATTTCTCACACATCCCTCTCAGTTTTCGGCTTTCGGATCGAATGAATTAATGAAGATCAATGGGAAAAAAATCAATAAGAGTGTGTGAATAACATTATCCTTTTTTAACTCATGTTTTAATGACTTATGTTAATGCATGTAGCCCATATAGCCCACTCAATTCCAATAATGGTTATTATTTTATGTATATTTAGTAAAGAATAGGTAATAAATAATACTTTTCATGCCAAAAGTAATAAATTAGTCCTATCTCCCTCCCTCGCTCTATCCTATTCGTTAAAGAAAAAAAATCACTTACCCTATGCGGTTTCGCATCTGTACTTCTTACTCAAGAAAAGAAAAAGAATTTTCTTTTAGTTCACAATTAAATCTCTATCTCTGCAATGCCTTTCTTTTCGTTCCAATTTTCCAATTAATGTAACCATTGGTACCTTCTTAATCTTTTTATTTACTTATTCTTGATTTATTTAGTAGGTTAATTATTTATAAGGTCCTTGAAGTTGTTGGTTAGGGTTATGATTGTGATAATTGTTTATATTATATTGTTCTTCTTTTATATTGATTATTATATAATTCTATATAAGAGAAAAATAAATATATGATTTTATGGTACTAATTTGAGCTAACCCACGCAAGAAAAAAAATCATGGCTCCGCCCTTGCAGCAATGCATGTCACGGCATCCTAATTCCATTACATTCCCATCGCATGCCAAGCACGCAAAATGTCAACAAATGTTTGCTATGACAAGTCCATAAATAATGTCTTAGAAGTTGAAATTTGAGACGGCGACCTACGATTTCTAGCAAAAACTTGAATACGTAAAACAAAACATTTCAGTTGAAGAACGTGTAACATGCAACCGTGGAATAAAGACAAACTAATGTTGATTCAGGCTGGATTAGCTGCTGATTATATGAAACGAAAACTAAAATTTCTCAATTCTTTTCCTTACCTTTTTTTTTATTTTTTTTACCAAAGCGGTATTAATTTGTCAGATAAAATTTCAAGTATAAAGAGAAAAAGTTGGAGGAAAAAACATATATCCAGAATAAGGTGTCTAATTAAACGAAGCAAACTACATATAAAAGCCTGGTCGTCAAACTGCATTCCGACCTTTTAATCCCCTCTGACGTTTTAGAATTGGATAATTACGTCAATAATTCATGGGAAGGACCCTTCATAAACACTTGATTAATTAAGGGTAGAGTTATTTACACAATTATTTCTCACATACTTTTCTTTCAAAATTGGACTCTCTATAAACTCGTTGTCACCTCATTTTTTTTGCACTATATTTTATAACCTTGTCACAAAAATTGACAATAAACTATATATGAGATGACAGAGAATCCATAGAGAATCACAAAGTCTCATTAGCATTTCTCTTCTAATTTTTCATCTCATATTGTAAGGTCGTCGAATAATAAGCCTTTCCTTCGTTCGTTAAGGTTCAAGAGTCAATAATAAACGTAACTAGGGAGAAATTCATCAACCATACATGGTGTTTTTTCAGGTGTGCAAGTAGAAATCTAACTTTGGATTTGGAACCCTTATTCCTATATGGGTAAATCGCCAAAATGGTTCCTAAGATTTGCATAACTCATCACTTTGGTCCCTGAGATTCCAAATCGATAAAAGTGGTCCCTAAAATTGTCCACCATTCATCATTTTGGTCATTCCGTTAAAAACTCCATTAAGTGTCCCGGAGCTCTTGGCCGGAAGTTTGGGCAATTTTCAAAGCTTCGTAACTCAATCGTTTCTTAACCAAATTCGACCCATATATATCAAAATGAAGATAGTAAAGTGTAGAATAAGATTATACCTATTTCGAAGCCCAATGGTTGCCGGAGATGGCCGGAAAATAGCCTCAAAGTTGACTGGTCTGAGCGAAAACTGGAAAACTCGCCGGAAACTAGGTAAACTTTAAACATTCATAACTTCTTCAATACTCAACGAAATCAAGTGATTCAAAAACAAAAATCATACTTATCGATGAGACAAAGAGAATGGTACCTTTTTTACTGTAGATCTCCATGGTTTGGCTGGAAAACGACTCGAAAGTGGCTAACTTGAGATCAAGACAGCCACTTTAGAGCCATTGTCAGGCCAAACTACGGCGAGTTAGCCATAAAACAAGGTACCATTCTCTTCGTCTCGTCGATAAGTATGATTTTTGTTTTTGAATCACTTGATTTCGTTGAGTATTGAAGAAGTCATGAACTTTTAAAGTTTACCCAGTTTCCGGCGAGTTTTCCAGTTTTCAATCGGACCAGTCAACTTTGAGACTATTTTCAGGCCATCTCCGGCAACCATTGGGCTTCGAAATAAGTATAATCTTATTCTACACTTTCCTATCTTCATTTTGATATATTATGGGTCGAATTTGGTTAAGAAATGATTGAGTTACGAAGCTTTGAAAATTGCCCAAACTTTCGGCTAAGAGCTCCGGGACATTTAACGGAGTTTTAAACGGAATGACCAAAATGATGGATAGTGGACAATCTCAGGGACCACTTTATCGATTTGGAATCTCAGGAACCAAAGTGATGAGTTATGCAAATCTCAGAGACCATTTTGACGATTTAACCTTCCTATATTGTGGGGTATTTTGCTGTCACAAAGGTGCATCGTATATATGTACATGTTCACATTTGGCCCAATAATTTAGTGCAAATATAAATAATGCTTCTTCTGTTTTCATAAAAATAATCAACAAAAATATTGTAAATTATACATCAAACTAGCGTGGGAAAACAAAATTCCAACTTCGTTCTTGACTATAAAAACTTGTAAACAACGCGTCACCAAATGGAATGATGTGGTGATATCTTTCATATATTCAAACAGAGATCACATTCCAAATGTCATTTTCCTTCAAATGTAAGGTAATATTATTTTGTGCCCTATAATTTATTGCAAATATAAACCATGCTTCTTCTGTTTACATAAACACAATCTAGAAGATTATTGTTAATTATACATCAAATTCGCGTGGGAAATTTTTTTGACAACTCCGGTTTTGACTATAAAAACTTGCAAATAACTTGTTTATTAAATCAAAATGATATGGTGGTGTCTTTCATATATTCAAATAGAGATCACCGTCTGAATGCCATTTTCAAAAAGTAAAATAAAAACATTTCTACTTTTGTGAGTGGTGTTGCCTCTTTTCTCCCAAAGCCCATTATAAAAACGTAACAGTTGCTCAATAGATGGGCCTGAGACAGGTGAGAAGCCCAAGCACATATCGGCCACAAGCCTAAAAGAAGACCAGCGCTCGACACGTGTTGCCGAGAGGCCTCGGTCCGACTGTCCGACTGTCCGAGACCGAGCTTCCCACCGCCTCAAAGATTTATCGACCATTACCTCCTGACCATAATCTAAATTATCGATATTATCCTGATATTTTTATTGAAATTTTCTTATTTTTGGACTACTGATATTTTCAATATCATCGATATTTTAGACCTTGATAGAAACTCTATGTGGTACTAAGTCACACATGTATCTTACCATGCAATGTATAAAGTGTAAAATATTGTACTAATTCATTATATATAAATGATTATGGTGTGTTTAAACTTCTTTCATTAATTACTATATATTTTTTACAGTCACAATGTTTGCCAGCTCGCTATATAATCAACTTAAATAAGTTAAATCTATTATGCAATGCATTTCCTTCCAATTTTTTGTGATAAATTAATAGATAATTGACTAAATAAACATCCTAGAAAGTTTCAATAAAAATTTTCAAGTTTTTCTTACAATTTCCGTGGTTTTTATTCAATTTTTATCAATATCGATAATATCATGATATTTCCATCGAAGTTTCTGTGTTTTAAAACTACCGATATTTCCGATATCATCGATATTTTAGATCATGCTCATGATGCAATTACCGGAAAATTAGGCCCTGTAGGCCCAGGTGTCGAAAGAAGAGAATAGATTACAAGCAGATAAAGGGCTGAGATCGCGAGAAGGCAGAAAGGGTGACATCAGTAGACGGGCATTTGTCAGCAAACAGACAGGCCACTATGTAATGGAGGAGGGAAATCTGGAAGAGGGGCTGAAGAGGCAGCTGAAGGAGAGAAATTAAGGGATTCCGTAGGTCATCTCTTGTCCAAACCCCGACACTCAAATATGTCAATGTTTTCTTCATCCTCTCGTTGTTAAAGCTCTTCACTACCACGCTCACCCTTTCTCGTATGCCCACCTCAGACAAACCTTCATACATGCAGGCAGACACAGCATCGGAAACTTACAAGCCTTCAATTAATATTTCCTGATTCATATCGTATCTAGTTAAACATAGAATTTCTATTTTATAAAAAATAAAATAAAAATACAATGTGCGGTTAGATCAAATAGCTAAGTACGTTTGTAGCTAGGCTTTTTAAGGTACGTACCAGGGCTAGGGTTTTTCCTTTGGTTCTCATTGTCCCCCAAGGTGCTCCAGTTCCCCCCAATGGAGAGTAGCTGTGATAACTATACCCTTGCTCTCGCAAAACTCCATTAGCTTCTTCTGCCGCCACACCGGGTTCATTTCCACCTAATTATTAATTGAAATTAACCTGATTAATCATTGATTTAATCGTTACTAATCTTGCCTCAACAATCATACATAGGAGTTTTTGGTAATTACTTGGTTAACTACAGGGGGAATTTCAGCTGTGGAAAGCAAGATTTCGAGCTTCTTGCATGAGAAGTTGCTGACTCCTATGAACTTTGTGAGGCCAAGCTTCTGACATTCCTCCATGACTTCCCATATTGACTTAAAATCCATGGGTAGAAGGTCCTCTTCCTCTTGGTTAAAGGGATGTTCACTTCCCGGCTTCAAACTTACCGGAAAATGAATCAGATACAGATCAAGGTACTCCAACCCTAGATTCCTGCATGCATAAATGGATACAAACTATTGAAATGGGCACCATACGTATGCATGTGAATCTATGCTTTTAACTTGTAACCATACATAGGTGCGTGATGTGATGTCCTTTTCGTTTGGTTTTTACCAATCACATTATATATCTGCATTCTGCATGGCACTGGCCACTATCTCTCTCTTTTTTTTATCTCCAAAACCCCATAAATAGAATTAAACAAAGGAATTTTCTGTTGTGCTCCAGAGTATCAAATACTTAATTAGGGCTTTCTAACCGTTAGATGTTTGCACAAAAATACAAAAACTAAAATTTAATCGTTAAAAATACAAAAACGATTAATGATGACTTTCTAACTGCCCAAGTTGCACCCCTATTGCTTCCCATATGATACCTAACTTCAAATTCTCCACCACGTAGGTTAAATAAATTAGTTTAGAACATTGTTTGTATAAAAAAAAATTTACTATTATTCACAACGTTGTGAGAAAATAGCTATCCAATTAAAAACAATCAAGTCACTTAGTACTACGATCTAATGATATTTTTCTTCACTAGTAATTGAGAAGTCTTTTTTTAGTATAGATAATATTGTTTGTTAAAAAAAATAATCAAATATAATTTCTAGCTATTGGTTTTTCAAATTATTAGTTTTTTTTTTTTTTTAGTCCGTAATATTGGGTTTGCTTCCATAAATTCAAGTCCAATCGCAGTTTGTAGCACACCAAATTTAAGCCCGATGTGAAGATCCATTACCATTATTTCCTACTGGATTAATTTACCTCTGATACTGTTATAATCTGAGAGAATTACTGTTAATTATCTCGTGCACAATGATTTCTCTCCTGTAGCATTCGTGAGGCTGCAGGCATACAGTTTAAACTCTAATATAGTTCGAATTAAACCACAAATACACCTTTAATTATTTATCGACATGCTTTGGAATCTATCGATATGATTTGTCCGTTTTGAATGGACTTATTATTTAGGATTTCAACAGGTAAGCTTGTCCATAACATATGATTACAAAATGCCCTACCAAGATCTTCATGCTGATCAAATCCCACTAGTTACATATTTCATCTGTTTTCAACCAAAAACCTCATTTTTAATTACCTAGAACTCCCTATTAAAAAAATCACAAGTTATAAATTTACAAGGATTGTATTTAGGTGAATTTTGAAAGGGAATGGATTTTCGATAAAGGAATGCTAGCAACTTTTTTATTTTCGACTATTTTTTGCTCTTCTTCTCATTCTTTAATGTTGAATGGTAATTCAAACCGTCTATTTGTTAGGTCATTCTTTAAGATTATTTCTACAAAAGTTAACTAAACTGGTAGCATTAGTCTTCTAACACTTATCCAATAAATAAACGAACTATGTTTCTCATTAAACAATAGACTTTTGCCATAAAACCGAAATTGTTTGGTGGAATGATAAAACTACATATATTTTAGATTTTTTTTTTTTTTTTTTTTTTTGCAAATTAATCTTCAAAAAATGTCCTAAAAATTAAACTGTTTCATTTATCGAATAGCGTTTTAAAATGAAAATGAAGGTGTGAAAATCAAGAACTATACTGAAAATATGAGCGAAGTAGTATTGGGGTGTGACTTTTGATGCGAAAGGGTTTGTACAAATGTAGAAATAAGGGTAAGACCAATCTGTTGATGGCACACCAAAGGGTCCCTGACTCAGATATCACTTCCGACTAATTGTATTTTTACATCATCCAAATGATTGGTGGTGACCCCAAGAACTACCACATCCCTTCAATTTTGTCGCTCCAATTTCAATTTCAATTTCCTCTTTCTTTATGTGAATATTTGCCAAGAAAATATTAGGATTAGAAAAAAAAAATTGAAAAAAAAAGGAGAGGAAATCCTATGCAAATGATGAAGACGATTCCTTTGGCGTGCAAGTCTTTGTTGGGGTAAAAGGTGTTTTTAAGTTTCATGGCTTTTGATGGGATGGGGAATTTATCATTTCATGGACCGTCAAATATTGCCTAAACTTGAGAGGCTTAAACTAGTATGATTTATCGAGTGTACATTTTGGTTTTGTTTTATTTTATAGTTGATAGAAGTATACGATTCATTGTATATTGAAAATGCGTTAATCACAATAAAATGAACTAAGAATTACAATAAGGCATCGAGCTGACAAAAATTAATGATTTGAACATATAACAAGTTACTGTTAAACAGAATATAGATTCGTTTTTGTCTCAAAAGTGGTCAGGCTCCATCCACTACAACTGTAAAAAGGTTTAAAGGGAAGGGTTTTTCTCCTCAAAGTTGACCAAGCTGTGAAGATTTTTTCTCTTCAGGCTCTGATCCAGAAGTTGTTCTACAGTTTATGACGGCCTTTCCACTTGCCTAATTGCCCTCGTTGCTCAGAGCACACTGAGAACGACAACGGAAGTGATTTTTCACATTATTTTTTCTCTCATCACACATCGATTTCTATTTATTTTTTACGATCAGATCAAATAAATTAAAATAATAAATAATACAGTGGTGTTTAGAAGAAGAAAAATAATGAGTGAAAATCATTTCCTTATTTATACCGAGCGGGAAAGGAGCAAAATCGATTAATGTTGAAAACGAACAAAAGTTTTATATAAAAAGGGCAAATTGGGGCACTAATTATAAATTCAATAATTACAGATTCTAAGACCTTTATTATGGTCAAAATGCAATCCTCCAATATCATTAGTTGTTTCTGTATATTTTGAAGTGAGTGGATTTCGTATATTTTGAAGTGAGTGGATTTCGATGCTTCCCAGTTCTCTCATTGGCTCTATGCCTTTAAGGAATTGGGTAGAAAAATGTTAGGAGGCACCAATCTGCTTGATTTTATGTGCTCATCTATCCCACGCTAGGATAAGACCATTTTCGGAGTGAGGCAAAGGCTTTTCTTTACTTTTTTTTTTTTTTTAATTTAGGAAAATTAATGAAAAGTTAAAAAAAAATTCATTTTTATTGAAAAACCATTTTTAAAGGTATAGTGAATAATACTAAGAAAATGTATAAATATGATTTTTCGTTAAAAATGAACAGTACCATGAATGTTTTGTTAAAACTTCATTTTTCTTTTAGAATTATGCTTCCATTAGTTACCTAAATTATCATAAAATTCAATTGCTTCAGCAGCTGACAATTATTTAGTTGTGCAGATGTCATGATCTCAACGTTGCTCTTCTTTTATAAAGTATAGGCATCGAGGGATCATCGGTTGCGGTCTCCTACCTCACCACAATAATGTTGAGATACCATCATTAATCAAATGATTGATGTGAAGTGCTTAGCAATACTGTCCAACCAGTTAAAATATAATTTCACATTTTTTTTTCCTGTTTCATTTTGCCGTTCATACTAAAGATCATCATGCAAAATTGATCTTCACTTGTTAAATTTACCACTCATCGATTACTCTTGGTTAGTCGCGAGACACGCACTAACAACTAATAATCTTTACTTTGTTATTTTATTTTAAACAAGATGATATTTCAAATTACTTTAATCAACAAATAAAGAAATTCGAACTTAAGTGCAAAAGAATATACATTGTCCTGATCAACTGACCTAGCGAACATTTGTGATACAACGATGTGAACTTTAATGAAAAGTTCCCGGTACTGTTCACTTTAATGAAAAACCATATTTTTACACTAAAAAGTCAATCTTAGTACTATTCATTTTACCTTTTATTTGTCCTTATTGTTAAAACTCAAAGTTATTAAACCATTTTCATTAGTTTTCCTTATAACGAATGACAATGTTGTCAATTATTTAGTTTGTTTGAGGCCAATATGATGGATGGCTTGAAAGATCATCATAATATAGGCAAGCAGTAGGATAGTGGCTGACTTTACATATCAGAACCCATCAGAACCCAAGAGAAGATGAATCATTCCATCAACTGTCAAAGTTAAACAAAGCACAAAAATGGTCCGAAAAACCAGCCATAAAGGTCATTACTTTAAATTCTGAGATTAAATGGTTTAAGAACTTTAAGCCAATCCAATCCGGGTTGGAGAGGATGAATAGTATTTCGAATACGATAAAGGAAAAGCAAAAATTGGAGGCATCATAACCTCCCATGCCCAATGCCATTAACCCACAGACGGCAGTGATGATGTTGCCTCCTGTATCTGTGCGTGGGCCTCTCTCTGTTTCTCCTCACTCCCTTCCCTGCTCTCTACATTTTTATCTAAATCATTCCTTCTCCTTCACATTTCAGCCTTTGGTCCCACACTACTCTAGAGTATATACAACCATGTATCGATATCTCTCCTAACAATCTCATCTCCCTTTGGAAATACTATAAAACCACACTACACTGGCCATCAAGTGGATGAAATACATGCAACAGCATCAGCATGATTGTGGAATCCCCATAGGGACAGTGTGTGTGTGTGTATTACAATTTACATATGTAGCTCATTTCACATTCCTACTAGGGAACATTCTCACGCTCACTGACAGAAAGTGGCTCTTGATTCATATACACAGACCAATATTATTTATTTTCTATATATATATATATATATATATATATATATATACACTATTTTTTTAATATATATCGCCGATCTTAGATAGAACTTGTCTGTAGAATGTGGATCCTACCCCTACTGAGTCTCTGACCAAAAGTCAAATCAATCTCTCACTACATTCTCCTCATTCTCTCTCTCTACAGTTGATGCATTCTCCTCAATCTCTCTCTCTCTCGCTACAGTTGATGCTACCCAAGAACCGTATAAGTATAAACCCACCACAAACCTCAATCCAACTCCCTTCTTTTCTTATTCCTTTCCACTTTCCGTTCTTTCCATTTTATTAAACACAGAATAAAGCAACTCCTTTTCCTAAAGCTCCCTCCTTTCCTTTCCCACCAACATTTTCCCATCATACTCACTCACTCACACCCCTCTCACTCTACACATCTTTCGCACTCCTCTCTCTCTCTCTCTCTCTCAATTATCTTCCGGAGAAATGAAACTTGTTTCATCAATGGAGAACTTCAATCCAGCTCAGTTTTTTCTTCATCTTTCTGCAGTACTTGTATTGGTAGGACTTCACCTTGTTCCTGTTTCCACAGCTGACCAACAAGTCACTCCATCGATCAAAACCGACGCAGTTTCTCTTCTCAACTTCAAAAAGATGATTAACAAGGACCCGAATGGTGTGTTGTCCGGTTGGAAGCTCGGCACCAGTCCATGCAGCTGGTATGGAGTTACATGCTCCTTGAACCGGGCAACTCAGCTCGATCTTACCAGTTGTTCTCTTGTTGGTACAATCTCTTTTGAACCCTTGGCCTCTCTAGACATGCTTTCTGTCTTAAATCTGCCTTCCAATAAATTCAGTGTAAACGCTACCTCTTTGCTTCAACTCCCATATGCTTTGAAACAACTCGATTTATCGTTCAACGCACTTTTCGGTGTTCTTCCTGAGGGTGTTTCCTCAAAATGTCCAAATCTTGTCTCTGTGAATCTTGCTTTTAACAACTTAACCGGCCCTCCACCCAAAGATCTCTTGTTGCATTCCGACAAACTTCAAACTCTCGACATCTCTTACAACAATCTAACCGGGTCAATTTCTGGTCTGATAATTGAGAAATATTCTTGCCCTTCTTTGTTGCAGCTTGATTTGTCAGGAAACCGTATAACGGGTTCCATTCCTATGTCCTTGGCAAACTGCACCAGTCTCAAAACTATGAGTTTATCGACCAACAACGTGACAGGCGAAATCCCAAGATCGTTCGGGCAACTCCGCAGTCTACAGAGATTGGATCTTTCTCACAATCAGATAACCGGTTGGATACCTCCTGAATTAGGAAATGCATGCGGTTCGCTTGCCGAACTCAAGCTTTCGTTTAACAACATTACTGGCCCAATTCCAGCCTCTTTCTCCTCGTGTTCTTTGCTGGAGGCTCTCGATCTCTCCAACAACAACTTAACAGGCCCCCTGCCAGATTCTATCTTTCAGAACCTCACCTCCTTACAGAGCTTGGTGCTGAGGAATAACATCATCACTGGATCACTTCCGGGCTCCATATCAGCTTGCAGGAGCCTACAGGTTATAGACTTGAGCTCTAATAAAATATCTGGCGTCATCCCACCAGATATATGTCCCGGGGCCTCCTCACTTGAGGAGCTGAGAATGCCGGACAACCTCATTGTAGGCGAAATTCCTGCTCAACTATCACAATGTTCTCAGCTGAAGACGATCGATTTTAGTTTGAACTATCTCAACGGCTCAATTCCAGCTGAGCTTGGGAAGCTGGAGAATTTGCAGCAGCTAATAGCATGGTACAATGGCTTAGAGGGGAAAATCCCACCAGACTTGGGAAAGTGCAAGAATCTCAAGGATATTATTCTCAACAATAACCATCTGAGTGGTGAAATCCCAGTTGAATTGTTCAGCTGCAGCAATCTTGAATGGATATCACTCACAAGCAATAAACTCAGTGGTGAAGTCCCAAGGGAATTTGGCCTTTTGACACGACTGGCGGTTCTACAACTTGGGAACAATAGCTTGAGTGGCAAGATACCAGGAGAGCTTGGAAATTGCAGCAGTTTGGTTTGGTTGGATTTGAACAGCAACAAACTCACCGGAGAGATCCCACCTCGACTTGGGAGGCAGATCGGGGCCAAAGCACTGAGTGGAATTCTCTCCGGCAATACTTTGGTGTTTGTACGGAATGTGGGGAACTCTTGTAAAGGAGTGGGAGGCTTATTAGAGTTTGCGGGAATCCGACCTGAAAGGCTTCAACAGGACCCAACATTGAGGACTTGTGATTTCGCCAGATTGTACTCTGGCCCTGTCCTGAGTCTCTTTACAAAATACCAAACACTGGAGTATCTTGATCTATCTTACAATCAGCTTCGCGGGAAAATCCCGGAAGAAATGGGGGACATGATTGCATTGCAAGTTCTTGAGTTATCCCACAACCAGTTATCAGGTGAGATTCCTGCATCACTTGGCCAGCTCAAAGATTTAGGGGTGTTTGATGCATCACACAACAGACTGCAGGGTCACATCCCTGATTCATTGGAGAACCTATCTTTCTTGGTGCAAATTGATTTGTCCAACAATGAATTAACTGGCGAAATTCCCTCGAGGGGTCAGCTGAGTACGCTTCCTGCTACCCAGTATGCTAACAACCCTGGACTCTGTGGAGTCCCATTGCCTGATTGCCAGAGCAGCAATGACCAACCAGACACCACTCCAAGCGATCAGGATGAAGGCAAACGAAGCCGAAGGCCATCAGTTGCTTCATGGGCTAACAGCATTGTTGTGGGGGTTCTGATTTCTCTTGCTTCTGTCTGTGTTCTGGTTGTGTGGGCAATTGCAATGCGGACGAGGCGAAAGGAAGCGAAGGAGGTGAAGATGCTTAATCGCTTGCAAGCATCCCATGCGGCATGGAAGATTGACAAAGAGAAAGAACCCTTGAGTATTAATGTTGCCACTTTCCAAAGACAGTTGAGGAAGCTCAAGTTCTCCCAACTCATTGAGGCAACCAATGGCTTCTCGGCAGATAGTCTTATAGGGTGTGGAGGTTTTGGGGAAGTGTTCAAGGCAACGCTGAAAGATGGATCAAGTGTTGCAATCAAGAAACTTATACGGCTGAGCTGCCAAGGTGACCGTGAATTCATGGCCGAGATGGAAACTCTGGGGAAGATCAAGCATAGGAATCTCGTGCCTTTATTGGGTTATTGTAAAATTGGTGAAGAGAGGCTGCTAGTATATGAATTCATGGAGTACGGAAGCCTCGAAGAAATGCTCCATGGAAGAACAAAGACGCGTGACAGGCGGATGCTAACATGGGAGGAAAGAAAAAAGATTGCAAGAGGTGCAGCGAAAGGACTGTGTTTCCTCCACCACAATTGCATCCCTCACATCATACACAGAGACATGAAGTCAAGCAATGTATTGTTGGACAGTGAATTGGAAGCAAGAGTTTCTGATTTCGGAATGGCAAGGCTCATAAGCGCTCTTGACACACACTTGAGTGTAAGCACTCTTGCAGGCACTCCTGGTTATGTTCCACCAGAATACTACCAGAGTTTCCGCTGCACTGCCAAGGGTGACGTCTACTCATTTGGGGTTGTGCTCTTGGAGCTTGTGACCGGAAAACGCCCAACAGACAAGGATGATTTCGGGGACACTAACTTGGTCGGATGGGCGAAGATGAAGGTGAGAGAAGGGAAACAGATGGAAGTGATAGACCAAGAGTTACTTTCGGTAACTAAAGGAACTGATGAAGCAGAAGCAGAAGAAGTGAAAGAGATGGTGAGGTATTTAGAGGTGACACTTCAATGTGTTGACGACTTCCCATCAAAGAGGCCTAACATGTTGCAGGTGGTGGCCATGCTGAGAGAGCTGATATCTGGATCAGCATGTGGAAGTAGTAATAGCGCTTGAAATTTTGAAACAAGTCCATGTTTCCTGTATGTTTATCGATCAATATCATCATCGTTAATCGTTGTAAGAATATTATAACGTTTGTAAGAATTTGTTGATCAAAATCGATATCAAAAAAAAAATTCTTGTACGTAATTTGCACTATGAAGAAAGAGGATTCTTGCTTGCAGGTTCAGTTCGTAAACAGCTTGAGTTGTGGGTGGCATTTGGCAAACCTTGGACACTGTCGGACAATCGGACTTGCTTGTTTGGTAGGCAAACGTTGGATTTGAGTTTTTGACCCAGAGATTCGGTCAGCTTTTTACCAAACTCAAATATTGTGTTTGGGGCAAGTCGCTCATTCCAAAACATGGGCTTTGGTTAGGCTCCATTTGACATTTTAGAAACTTGGGTTGGGTCTAAATTGATGTAGAATCCGGCCCACTTGCAACTTAGGTTTGTAAAATAAAAAAATAAAACAACAAAAATTGTAGGTGCCTGGATTCAATACTACAACTCAGTACCGCGGATGCTTAAGCCATTAGATTTGATGTTTATAATAATTTAGATCTTTTACTTTTAATCTCAGTCATTCATTTTCCGTACTATTCAATGAATGAATTGATCATTATTGACACGAAACTTTATAAAGCAGGCGTATTGCTTTTTCATCTAATTACCCAGGTCGATATCGCATTCCAAGTCGGAGATTATTTTCTATATCTATACTACCTATTACTAAAATACTCATTGTCAATCAAAAGTTAAGGAAAATGTTATTATACCATTCAATGCATAATTGAAAAAATACTACCTTTTAACATAACACTTTTATCAACCACAAGTCAATGAAAAGACTATTACACCTTTCCATACATAATAGAAAGAAAATATCAAAAATAAAATCATGGGCATTAAAGTAATTTCATAAAAAAAATTGATGTTTTCTTTTTCTTTTCTCACCCACATGACATCAAAACACGCCTCTAAGTTAAAAGAATTAAGGGCAAAAGACTGTTTACTACCCTCATGTTCCGTGGTTTTCAACATTTAATACATCAATTTTTTTTCATCTCAGAGTCATACCTAAAGTGTAAATTTTGGGACAGTTTCATACATCCGTTAGTCAAACTGTTAAGTCTCCCGTTAAGTGATGACGTGGCGCACACGTGGACAATGACTGGGTGCCACGTGTCATTAAAAATATTAAAAAATTAATTAAATATTTAAAATTTAAAAAAAAAAAACAAACAAACAAACCAGCCATTTTCCCCCTTTCCCCCCGTGCCCCCAACCCAGAGGAAGAAGAAGGAGAAAAAAAAAAGAAAAAAAAATTGTCTGCCAACCCAGAAGAGGAAGAAGAAGGAGAAGAAGAAGAAGAAGAAGGAGAAAAAGAAGAAAGAAAAAAAACAGAATCTGCAACACCAGAAGAAGAAGAAGGAGGAGAAGAAAAAAAAAAGAAAAAAAAGAAAAACCGTCTGCCAACCAAGAAGAAGAAGAAGAAGAAGAAGAAGAAAATGAAGAAGAATAAGGAGGAAGAAGGAGGAGGAAGAAGAGGAAGAAGAAGAAGAAGAAAAAAACCTGAATCGGCAAAGATGAATTCGTCCCCCCCCCCCCCCGCGACCCACTTGTTCCAACGCCTCCACAACTGTTTGGGTTTTGTTCCTGGGTTCTATGGGAGTCTAATGGTGGTGGTGGTTGATGAAATTTACTTCAAAAATGGCGGATCGCCGTCACACCACCTTCGTCACACCCCTCACGGTTTCTTCCATTTTCACCACCAAATCTCTCCAAATTTGGGATGTAATAGGTAGAGGGAAGGTCATGAACTTGATTCTAGGTGGTTAGGTAGTGCAATTTGCCGGAAAAATGGGTGAAAATTTGTTGGAAAACAAAGAATGATGCAGGTCGGGTCGCGGGTCAATGAGAGACCCGGCCGTTCCCCTCCTTCTCCCCTCCCTCCTTTCTCTCCTTTCCTCCTTCCTCATTCGCCACCTCATTTCTCTCTCCTCCTCCCCTTGGCCGAAACTCTCCCCTTTCTCTCCTGAAACTCTCTTCTTCCTCTCTTCCTTCTTCTTCCTCCTTCTTCTTTTTCTGGGTTGCAAACGGCTTTTTTTTTTTCTCCTTCTTCTTCCTTTGGGTTGGGGGCACGGGGGAGAGGGGGAAAATGGATTGTTAATTTTTTTTTTTAATTTTAATTATTTAATTAATTATTTAAATATTTTTAATGACACGTGGCGCCCAGTCATTGTTCACATAGATGCCACGTCATCACTTAACGGGAGAACTAATAGTTTGACTAATTGATGTATGAGACTGTCCCAAAATTTATACTTTAGGTATGACTCTGAGACAAAAAAAATTGATGTACCAAATGTTGAAAACCATGAAACTTGAAGGTAGTAAACAGTCTTTTGCCCAAGAATTAAAACAAAAAAAACCCTCCCACTACAACATTCTCTTTTTCCCTCTCTCACGTTTCTCTCCAACTTCTCTCTCTTTCCTCTATATTTAAAAAAATATATATATTTACACACACAGTGTGTAAGCTTCGTCTATGCAAATATATGCTAGAGAATATACATATATGACTTATTCGTTCTACATTACATTATATGTTTTGGGTGGGCAAACGAACAGTGACTTCACTTTATCTCCCCCGCTACCTCTTCTTTTCCTATGGCAATGCCCTTTTCTTCTTTTCCTTTTTTAATGTCTGACTTGCTGTGAGGTGAAATGGAAAGTTCCTTGCGGTTGATGTTGGAAAAAGCTTTTGTCTCCATTTATATTTTTTTTGTCATTATATTTACAGTAATGATAGGTAAACTAAATTTGTAAACTAAATTTAGAAACTAAATGATGTATTACCAATAAGAAATAAACACGTTAATTAACACTTAAGTAATTTTCTAATCATAAACTTCTATGTCATTTAGTTTACAAAATTTAGTCTACATATTTAATCTATCTAGCATTACTTTTATATTTAATTAAACAACTTAAAATGAAGTCTGTAGATCACATTTAATAATTAAATATATGTCAACACTGAATATTTATAAGTAGAGAGAAGAAACTGTTGGTACTGGGGTTCCAATATCTCGACTGAATATAGATATCCACGTTTTCACTCTGTGCAACACGAAAAAGGATGAACCGGGAAAGGAAAAAAGTAAGTTTAAAGTAAAAAGAGTGTTCGTAACACGCAAGGGGTATTTTAAAAAGAAACCCTACTGAGGAATGTACGTGAGAATACGAGGGTAAAGTTCTTTATCGATTAGGAATTAAATTATACAAGAGTTTATAAGAGATTGAGTTAGCATACGTGCAAAGCAATAGCTATACGTATGTGCTTCACATCATGTGTTGTCAACATGATATACTTAAAAATTCATCACACATAAAAAAATGCGTGAGAAAATAAGGATAAAATCATTACATTACAAATTAATTTTATGATATAACCTCAACTTGATCAATCTGCTATGCTACGTAGCCAATCCACTAGACAAAAAGGGAAGCCAACCATTAAAAGGTGGGAAAGAGGTGAACGTGGTCCTCACTCTCTCTCTCTCTCTCTCTCTACAAAGATAGAGAGAGAAAGAAAGAAAAAAGAACGAAAGAAAGACAACGACAAAGACAAAGAAAAGCTCAAAAGCTAAGAAAGTTAGAAATGGTGATGAAATGGGTAACCTCTTTTGAAATTTTCTTCAGCATTAAATCGTGTTTTATTTGTTTCAGAAATTAATGAAAAGGCACTGAGTGATCTGCTGCAGGACGACCCCTCCTTGTTTGAATCCCTGATAAAGTAGTATGTATGTGGGAGTCCAAGTGATTGAGTGACCGAGCGAGCGAGTGAGGTCGTGTGTGTTCTGTATTGTTTAAGTTGACAGGGACGAGTAACTGAGCCTAACCATTCCAGCAGTGGCACTGAAAAACATGGTGGTCTTATAATTTTCTTGTAGCATTTAAAAGGATTACAAATGCAGTGAAAACGACCACCCATCTTTCTCTCCTCTCTACTTTTTTCTCTCATTAAATTCAATTTGGTTTCAAGTGTATGTACGTAGGTCAGCTTCTCTGAAAGGTGCTTTCCTTTCATTTACCAAAATGGTCCCAAAACATAATTCCTCTCTCTTTTTTTTAAGTAAAAGGCGGAAGAATAGTTCGCTTTGGGTTCTGTGCATGGATTCGTTCCTCTCTCTTTTAAGTGATAGTGTATTCTACATGCGCTAATCTACTAAGAATAAGCAGTATTATCCTAATTTGTGAGTAATAGATAAAAGATTTGAATTAATTTGGGTGCAAAGGAGGGATCATATTACTTTGACCAATTAGCCTAATTTAAAATTACCATCAAAAGATGATTTTGTTTACATATTTGCTGCCACATTCTCTCAATAATAGGGAAAATAGAATAAATCACTTGTACAAAAGCGTGTGATCTAAATAATCTTATTGATAAGAAATATAGTTCACCAAGAAATGATTTTTCACACACCTCTTTTTAGCTAATCATGCATGCTTAGTCCGATAATAACAAGTTAAGGGTGAGCTTCTAAGAAGACCTAGCTAAACTTGTAAACTGGTTAGATTCAGATTAGTTACGGGTGAGCTTCTAAGTATCGCAAGGTAACAACAAATACCAACCAGAGTAGTGCAAGCACTATATTTCAACAAATTACAATGGACTTATGCTTAAACAAGTAGAATAAATAAGTGTGCTACATCTTGACATATTACATTTGAGTTCGATCTGTTTCGTAATGTTGAATGAATTGAGTATGTAAAGTCTTTTTTCTTCTTGAAACTAAAGTATACATGTACGTATGTATTTATCACCATTTATTTGAAAGTAAAGCAAATCCACAAAGTCATATTTTTACTCTCTTTTTTTTTTTTAATCCTTTTTGTAACAAATGAAGGTATAATATAATTGTTGAAATATTAAATACAAGCACCCAATGACAACACTTCCAACCAATATCCCAAACAATGGTTAGAAATAAAGTGAAGGTCTGTGAGAGACCTTCAAATAAGCGTTGCATGTGAACGAAAACAAGAAAAACAAAGCAAATACAAAATATTACGTCATTACTGATAATTATTATGTGGTGTGATCATGATCTCCTTCTCCTTCGGTTGTGGCGGAGGACATGTAACTCATAGCTAGGGATGTCTCATCAGAGGGTCCCACTCCTCCCAGTGCTCCTCCTCCTGCGGCGGCAGAAGCAGCAGAGGCAATGTGAAAACGTTGCTTGCAAGCTTGACAAGTGATTTGCAAAATGGCGGAGCTGATTCTCTTAGTTGCCTGCTCTTTGAGCAACTGAGCCTTCTCCACCTCAGCCTGCGCTTGCTGCCTGATCCTCTTGGCGTTCGCGAACTCGATCTCCGCCATCTCTATCTGCCGTTTGGCTTCTCGCCGGGCGTCTTCGGCGTAAGACTTTTCAGCCACGGCCAACTTCAGCTCCTCACTCGCAAACTCTTTCAACCTGGCCACATCCGATGCGGGCCCAACTCCTCCAAGAGCCGATTCATTCTCATCACCTGGAGAGTTGCTTGTTCTTATTATATGTGATGAATTATACTTGCCTGATTCATTCTTTTCGTTGTCAAGCTGATCACTTGACGGGGATCCAATCGAGAGCTTCAGATTAGTTGCGTGACGTTTGTCTAAATTTGGCGGGGAAGAAGTATGCGCTTTTGACGACGGAAGGAGCTGAAGTTCCAATATATTTTTATGCACTCGTTGTTGTTGCTGCTGCTGCTGCTGGCGGTTGCAAGAATTATAAGGATTCATACCGTCACGCTGATCGTGATGGTGAGTTGGGTTTGGTCGCACCGGGAGTCCAGCCAATACTACTGGAGCTGCCACATTGTTACTAATGCTGAAATTGGTGTCACTGGAGGGGCTGGTACTCGATGCGGTTCGCGACGAGCAGGCCGCCGGCTGTAACGCTGCCTGTAACTCCGGCCGGACGACGTGTCGTACTGTGCAAGTGTCTTGGTGCTCTATGAAACTTTCCACTCTGAAATCGATCACGACATAGAATTTAGAATGATTCAAACTAAAACTATATTGCTATCATGTTTAAAAACATGGTTTTTCCTCGGTGTCTTTAACAATTAACAACAACAACAAAAATTAGCCATAAGCGGATAAGCCGTTCGTATATGACATATGTAGGGTTACCAATAAACAATTAATTAATTAGAATATATCATCAGTTAATATATATAGCTAGGTAAGCAAAACAAATCAAATGGGGTAGCCCTATATATTTAATTAATTAATTAATTAAAATATAATGACGACGGGTTTAGTGTGTCCAAAAATAGGTAAATTATATATAAGTAATTACATTTTTGAAAACTTATAAACCGGAAACTGCAGTTTTTGGAAACTGGGGAGCTTCAGCGGCCATGAAAGATAGGATGAGGTCATTTGCCACTGCAGGAAACTGATAACGTACACCATTTGAATTTCAAAGAGAAGAGAACAATAAAATTCATCAATGTTTGAAGAGAGAAAAACGTAGAGGTTGCTTGTAGATTTCAAGTTTGTTCTTATCTGTAACAGCTGCTTTTTTTGGCAGTGCTTTTAGGGTTTGGATGAACCTATGAAAGAGGAGAGACGATAGCAGCTTATAGCTATGTCCTTTGCAATAAATGATTTGGGATTTTAAAAAAACCTGTCTTCAGATTTCAGATAATAATTTTGGCCTAGTAGCTAGTTATTTTTATCAACAAATATATCTTCTTTTTTTTCAGAAATAATTAAAATAGAAGATTTGGCGATATTAGTTCTCAGTAGATAACAAATTTCTAATATTTTAATTTAATTTAATTTACCTTGAAAATACCCGGCCACAGTCACAGGAATGTCCTCTGGTGCCGCAGGTTTTGAGATGTGCTTTGTAATCGGACTGAACGGCGTAGCCTTTGGAGCATTTGCCGCAGACCCACTGCTTGTGGTTGCTATGTTTTCTTCTAAAGTGTTTTTTGATTCCGACGAGATCGCCGAGGGCGTGGCAGGGGTCGTGGTGGAGGCAGCTGGGCTCCGGGCACACGAACACCCGCTTCTTGATCACCTGATCTTCCGCTATCTCTCGCTTCAGCAGCTTCCACGGCACCTTGTGGCGCCTCCTGTGCATCTGCAGATTCTGGTCTCTCTGAAATCCCTGGTTGCAGATCTCGCACACGTACCGGTCCGATTCGAGTAGGGTCTTGGGGGACAGAGACACCACTTCTGCATCCGGATCTATAATATAACCAAAATTAATTAAACCATAATAATTAAGAATTTTAAAGAAAAGGGTTTGATTAATTAACTGAATGATTTTATTTTTACCTGGTGTGCCTGTAGGTCTTCTTTTTCGTTTGTGGGTGGCTCCGCCATTTTCATGGGAGGAAGAAGACGGAGGAGCGGAAGAAGAGGCCGCGGTGTTGTTGTTGTTGGTGTTACCGAACATGGGTGGATTTTTGTGAGGATGTGATGGAAGAGTTTAAGTAAGAGAAGAAGATGACTAAGAATCAATCAATCCCTACATACACACATGTCTGCAGGTAAAGCTGGACTCAGTAGGTTTCAGCTTTACTTTCTTTCATCTCTCTCACGGTCACATATGAGAGAGAAAGAGAGAGGAAGAGGAAAAGCTCTTGCTTTCTGCAATCCACTTTTCCTAAAGCTTTAAGCAGCTTTTAAAGGCTTTTTAGCCAGGCTAGCTTTTCTTCCATTGACCCTCCACCTTGAGCAGGTAAGGTTGTGGCAAGTCTGTCCTGTTTATAAAAGCTCGCCTCTTCTTTCTTTCTTTTTTCTGTACAAGAAGGAAAGAGATCTAGAGAAAAAAAGAGAGAGAGAGGAGGTTGGGGCTGGCTGGCTGGGTGAGGGTGAAGGTGACCCAATCACACGATTCAGTGCAGCTTAAAACTGAGAGCCCCCACACACATCACAGAATTAGACAGAAACAAAAAAACATCCTTCCCGTAAGAAAACAGTCATTACTCGTCACACTGTAATTTTGCATGAGGTAATGCATACCTTCCCAGTTTACCCTCTTCCACGTGAGCTCTCATCCTCCCCTCACGTGACCCTCTCTCTCTCTCCCACTACAGAAAAAAAACAAAAAACAAACAAGAGGTAAAGTCTGGGATAAAAAAGAAAAAGAAATAAGAAGTTACTAATTAACTGTTCACATGGTCTGGTTTAACGAATCATGATGCCCAAGCTAATCCGGATTAACATGTTTCTTGAAGCAGCTTTTGGAAAGGTAGAAAGTAGTAGCACGATTAGGGATTAGTCATTTTCAAGAGGGCTGCCAACTGCCGTAATCATTTCTCTAAGTTCTATTTAATTTCGGATTTTCCATCTTATGTAAATAATTATATATGTAAATTGTAATGGATTAGCATGATTAACAATATTTCTTTCATGTATTCATTATTCACTTTTTGAAAATTGCTCAGAAAACACATGTCAAATTAAAGTTTTCACCAGTGAAGGATGGGGTTTTAAGAACGAATAATTAGCAAAAGGAGAAGATGCTTTATTTACTTGTTGGGTTGGAAAGTATGGGGAGAAGGATTCTCATCACATGCTGGCATGCATTGCTGCATCAAAAAAAAGCAATCATCCCTCCCAAGTGTTTGTGATTCCAAATCTTATCAACTTTTCTTAAACTAATCCGTTTCCCACGCAGCAAAACAAAGCTTTAAAACTTTTTGTTGACTTAGCCCTAAAGTCCGATTAATTATCATAAACTCAACTTAGATCTTAGATTCTTAAGATTTAATTCATTTTAATTTGATTAACATATGGAGATCGAGTACCACTGCCATATCTCCTTGTAATAGATTTGAAATTTTCTTGTTTATTGTGTCACCATGAATTGAACTATTTCAATTGAATTGGACTTTTGCTCTATTTACTATTTGGTGAACGTATAAATATTGGGACTAAATTATTATATTGGACAACACTCCGGCATATTTTGTCATGTCCAATCTTTATCCCGTCACATCGACTAAACATTTTCCTAGTTCTTCGTTGGGAAGTGCTCGAAAACTCCGAATTGAAAAGCAATGTACGATCAAATATTACAAATATCTGAGATTATATTAGCAATAGTACGGAGATGTGTTGGTTTTGTTCAATAATTTTATGATGGGTAGGGGCAAATAATCGTATGCTAAATTGTACTCAGCACGGCATACCACGAGGCCGAGGGCCTGAGGGATTTTGTCTGGTTTACTTTTGTTGGTATTCGAAGAACTGAACCAAAGTTGGCATCGATTCCATTCTTTACTGCTGCACTGAAAACAGAAACGGAGAAAACAACAAATTAAAAATAGTATTCATTTCAAAAGGGATAGGTTTGAGAGTGCATTTTTGCTCACCATCTTCAAATGATGCTAATGTTTTCTACTCTACTTATTATTCTTGGATGAGTTCAAGTTTATAGATTTGTGTCTATTTACTATATCAATATCAAAATTTAAACTTATTTAACGGTAATAAAAAAAGATGGTGAACATTACCATTCATGAGTATGAAGTTCGAAACCACAGGCACAGTGCTAAGCTATCATTGATATGCCCATCTACATATACATCATTTCTTCCCATTCAAGCCACATAAACCGCATTGAATTGAAATGACATATTTGTTTGTTTTCTCCACCTTCCAAGAACCTTCATCTTTTATTTCTTGCATTAACCTGCGTGTTTTGTTGCACAAGGTTACAGAGAGTATATAATACACCTCCATCTCCCTCTGCTAATTTTCTGTAACTGTTTTTTTTTTTCTTCTTAACGTTAACGTTAGTGAATTATATGATGATAGTTAAAGAGAGATTATAATGCTTATGTGAGTCTTTCCAAAAATGTAAATTGTCGTGGTAAAACCATTAGCTAATCCATTTTCAAAACAAAAAAAGCTAAAAAAATTGGTGGTGTAGAGCTCTCCTATACTTTTATCTAAATTTTTGTTAAGTGATATAAGTCAATGAAAAGTTGTTGCCGTTTCAAAGAAAATGATCCTTGTAAATGAAGGGAATGTTTCCCTTTTTAGGCGAGTATGCAACACGCCAACTACCAACCACAAGCATAAATTTGGTCCGCGGATCATTTTCAACAAGTTTCTACTTTATAATATATATATATTTTTTTAATAAAAACCGCTGCTTCTGCTTTATAATATGCTCCTAATTTAGCCCTAAAGTCTAACTTAGCGATTTCGATATATAAACCAAACTCAATAATTAAGGCTTAATTAGTTGAACAATCACACTTTTTTTACTACTCTATTCTACATTAGCAGAAAAAGAGAGTTTAAACTCGTAACACAATAAAATGAACAAAAGATCTTATTCACCAATGCAATCCACTGTTTGCATCGAACAATCACACTTGAGTTTACTAATTCAATAATTCAGTAAGAATAGAGCCCATACGTTTGTCATCAAGACCGAACTCTCTTGTCTGGCTAGGGCCCAAGGCCCAAAACTAAACAAAAAGCTTAACTAATTAATAAGAATTCAGTACGGCATTAACTCGTCCGTCTTCACACCTAAACAGGTGAAACCGCCCAATAAAATTACATCACCACGAAGAAGATGACACTACGGAGAAGGCAAAAGTATGATTTCTCGTTCACATCGGTTGCACAGAAATATACGAGGAACTTGTTCGCTGTCCGGAATTCGAACACAAAGCGTATGCTGCCGAACTTCACAAATGTCACACGACACCATTCTTTCCCCATCGTCTTCCTTTGCTCCACAGGGACAGTGCACGACATAGTTGATTGCTCCACATTCATACATCTCACTAACTCCACCCGTCTCTTTGCTACTCCTACCCTCAAGCACAATATTTTGACCCACCTCAACCATACCAAATGCCAAACCTGTCCCCTTCGCATCGTTCAGGTGTGCAACTGAATCCACCCCAGTAGATCTCCTTGAAATTCCTCTCCACTTCTTGCTTCAAATCATCAATTGTAGCACTGTTTTTCAAGGTCACACACTCGTACGGTTGCAATATTATTGCATTGTTGTTTATAACATTCTTATGGTTATCGTCGTCTACTTCGGAATTGTTTCTTAGCATTACTGTGCAACCGAAACTTCGAAATCTTGTACCACGCAGCCTTTGCCTTCGGATTGTTCATGAGCAAACCGTCCTGATGGTTAGGGGAAGCATGATTGAGATATCTTCTAAGCACTACTCGAAAACTTTAATCACCGGATTCAGCTCATCTGCATGATATATTTTCGAAATTAGGGTTGCCAATTCTGCTGCGGCAACATTTGCAATAAATTGAAGGAAGCATGCTTTCGACCAGAAATTTTTAGTTGTGAAGGGAACACAAGTAGTACATTACGTGTTTAGTGACACGTATCCCACCATTTGTTTAGTGACACGTGATGTACCATCCCGTGTACCAATCACACTGAAAAATCTCTCGCTTTCGACAATGCAAATTGTTTCACCATTGGTGTATGACTTTATGCTCCGCCAATTTCAATGCACACCTGGGCTTTATGCATGTGATTGTTATATATTAACTAGGGATCGGGATGAACGCAAAAGTTCTTTCCTAACTACCCTTCTTGTTCAATTATAATTCATTAATTAATTTGTTGACGTAGTAATTTTTTGGTGTACTTAAAACTCAATCAAGTGATATTATCTCGGTTAAATTATTGCCTACAAGTATTATAACAAGTAACGATACACTACGTGACTTATATTCTTAGTACCTGAAATAATTAATAGCAAGAGAGATGCCTAGGTAGGCAACATTTGACAAGGCATGCCAGTTAGTCCTACAATAACAAAGATGTTATCAAGGTGTTGTGACTTGTGAGTTGCTGTCATGTTTTTAAGAGCTTTCGCTACAGTCTGGGCCCCTCCCTCGTCGTCTTCAGCTTAATGGTCTTCACTCTTCCGGGCTGCTAAGGCCCAATTATATTTTGAGTTTGGTCTTGTGTGGTTTTGGGCTTCATTTTTGCCTATTTTTTAGGCCCAATATTATCTAAATTGTTTATAGCAGTGTTGTTGTGTACAAAATATTACATACGTATTTGGTTCAAAATCTAATTAATTTTTTTCATACAATATATGAAAAGAAATGACTTGATTAGTTAACACATTTGAGTTCGTTTACTTACTAATAATGTGTATGCTGTAAATTGGTATCAGTCTTTTTTTTCTGATGTCATTGCTAAGTTGCTAACACATCGAAAAAAAAAAGTATCTCTCACATTAATCAATAATCTTATCCTTTTTTTTCAAACAATCTTATACTTGGTAGCTCGATATTAGACAAACCAAGTATTTTTCTAATTCACGACTTCTCTTATTTTAAATAAATCTATCACTATAGTAGGTAATTAGTTTCCACCAAACTTTTTCCATATGTGTGTCAACATTCCAAAGCTGTGGATATACCAAAATAAAAGTTTTATTTTTATAAAAATATATCTTTGAAAACTTTAAAAAAAAATTGCTAGATTCAACATATTAGTTAACTTATCAAGTAGGCCTGTAAATTTAGGGCACAACTCAAACCCTTCATACAATTAATTGCTTTAATTTCCCCGTTTAGTTACAAGTCCACCTCCTAAACTCGATAAAAAAGGGAACTTTAACGAAAAGCTCATAGTACTGTTTACTTTAACGAAAAACCATATTTTTACACTAAAAAGGCAATCCTTATACTATTTATTTTACTTATTTTTTTTTATCATTATCGTTAAAACTTAAAGTTTTCAAACTATTTTCATTAATTTTCTTGATAAAATATTTGTTTAAAAACAAAGCGAAAATAAGTAAAGAGAGGATAAGAATTGGGGCTATGCAATTCAACATAAGATACAATGATACATCATATTTTTGACCGAAAATAAAAAAGTATAAGATATATCAAATTTAATTTATTTATTTATTCATGAGGCCTTATAGTTTTCCTTATTTTAAAGTGACAGCTATAAGCTTGATGGATACCCCATTTGTAGGTTTTCTTTCTGTCTCTCTCTCCCCTCTCTCCTCTCTCCTCTCCTCTCTCCTCTCTATCGCATAAGTTTCTCTCTCTCTCTCTCTCTCTCTCTCTCTCTCAGGTTCCTCTCTCCTCTCTCCTCTCTCTCTCTCTCTCCAGAAGGCAAAACCCTAAAGAGCCGTTTACACCCACCTAAGTAAGTTTTCTCTCTCCTCTCTTCTCTCTCCTCTCTCACTGTCTCTCTTTCTCTATCTAAAATTTGAATATATGGGTCCTTGTACTATTATCCTGCCATTTACATTCATGTGCATATTTGTATATTTAAAAGCTTCAAACTTTTTTATGAATTTGTTATTTTTTCTCCTTATTATACCCCAAATCTCAGATCCTAATTTCTCAGATTACGAAACCCTAATTTGTTGTATTTGATTTTGGATGGAAATTCAGATCTGGGTGTTGGTCTGTTTACTTGGGTTCTGTTTGGTTGCTGAGAAACTGTAGGAAATGCACGGAATTTTTCATCCTGGGATTCGCATGTTTATTGATTCGGATTGGAAGGATGTTTCAAATCTTTAGAACTAATCCATTGGATGAGAATATGTGCATACTCATTACCAATTGCATGTTTGCATCTTAAATTTTTGATCTTTTAGATCTGAGAGTATGGGGATTAGGAAGGATCGATAAGATTTGTAAATTTGTAATTTCCTTCTTGTTCTCAGCTGTCAAACAATTGCTTGATCTTTGATTTAATGTGAAGATCCAATATTTTGCGGATGATATGGTTTACAATTTTGCCTCATAGGCCCTCATTTGTGATTATCTTGAGCTATGCTTTGTTTCTCTCTTTGTATCTGTTTTGTTTTTATTGCTATCCTTTTGTTTTCGATTTCTATGGCCTCGGAGGGCTATCCGATGGTAATATTTATTGTTGTTCAAGGACTTTCATTAGAGGGCCTAAACGATGTTTGTTTGTCTGCTGATTCTGTAGCTTTCATGGATGATGATGCATTGAACATGCGCAATTGGGGCTACTATGAGCCATCTTTTAAGGGTCATCTTAGCTTGCAGCTCATGTCAAGCATGGCAGAGCGCGACACTAAACCATTTGTCCCTGGGCGTGACCCTACAGTCATGGTTAGCGCCAACGGAGCCTATCACCCTCGGGATTGTGTTGTATCAGATGCTCAGCTTCCAATGAACTATATGAGGGAGAGTTGGGTAAACCAGAGAGATAAGTTTCTCAATATGATGCCTGCCAATCCTAACTATGGGGCTGTTCTTCCAGAAACTTCAGGTGCCCATTCCTTGCAGATCTTACAGCCACCGGAACCATCAAGGGATGAGAGGGTGGGTAGGATCGAAGAGCCAGTTGTCCCTAAGGAAGTTGGCACATCCAAGAAAAGACAGGGTGGGGGTGCACCAAAAGCCCCAAAAGTGAAAAAGCCCAGGAAGGCAAAGGATAGTACCAATCCTTCAGTTCCTCGTGTGAAGCCAGCAAAGAAGAGTTTGGATGTTGTGATTAACGGGATTAATATGGATATCTCTGGAATTCCAATTCCCATCTGCTCATGCACTGGAGCTCCACAACAGTGTTATAGGTGGGGGTGTGGTGGTTGGCAATCTGCTTGTTGCACCACAAATGTATCTATGTATCCTCTGCCAATGAGCACTAAGCGACGCGGGGCAAGAATAGCTGGAAGAAAAATGAGTCAGGGTGCTTTCAAGAAGGTGTTGGAGAAGCTTGCAGCTGAAGGTTATAATTTTGCTAACCCAATTGATCTTAGGTTTCATTGGGCAAAACATGGTACCAACAAGTTCGTCACTCTCAGGTAGAGTTACTGTGTTGGTAACCGTTAGTGGGACTTCCATTGCATTTGGTCTGTTTCACCTGTATATATTTATGTGGCCTTTTGCAGGGATCTTTCAGATAATTTGTAGTCATTCAATTTTCAGTCAGGACGGATGATACTTGTTTTTAAAATCTGGAATTGTTCTTTTTGTTAATTTTTTTTTTCATTTCGGCTTCTGTTTAAGGGCTGACTTTTCTGGCCACCAGGATTATGTGGATGAGTTGTTATTTATTGAATTGTTGTTGGATAGCATTCAATCTCTGTTTAATCTAATGCTCGTTTTTCGTATTCCTCTGTTGTAGTCAAAAGTAGTATGTTCAATGTGCATTGCTTCTCTGGCTTATAACGACCGAGTTCTATATCGTGTAGCATGCTACTTATAGTTATGGCTATAGAAAGATCGTGGCACCTTTCGATGCATATATGTATCTATGCTGTGAAAGTCATGCTTGTTCCGTTTTTTTGTTTATAATCTTGGGTTTGCCTTGTTTGAGAAGCTGCAGTATTTGTGTTTTCAAGTGTTGTACTCGTACATCCTGTATGTTTTCGCTCGGAGAGGAACATGCTTGATACAGGTTTTGTATGAAGGAAATAGTCATTAGAGAAATGACTAGATTTAGCAAAGGGATTTAGGAGTATACATAGTTGCAGTATTTGTGTTTTCAAGTGTTGTACGTCCTGTATGTTTTCGCTTCGAGAGGAAAATGTTTGATATAGTTTTGTACGAGAGAAATAGTCATTGGAGAAGTGACAGTTGCTTAGGAAACGGATTTAGAGTCTAATACGGGAGGAATAATCATTAGAGAATTGATAGAGGCTAGGTGTCAAAAATCTTCGGAATGTTCGAAATTAATTTGCGTTGAAAATGTCCGGAGTGTCTTAAAATCAATCTTAGGAAACATGTGGTAGGACGAGAATGACTCGAATTTTGGCATGTAATGAATCTTGTATAAATTCTCATCTATTGGAAAATGTTGGCTATAACTAAGTTTATGTGCAAAAATTGAAATTTTTAGTTTCAGAAAATTTTCACATGAGAGTTAAGAAAACATGTAGCAAGACCTTTGGATGTGATCCTACTATGTATTCAGTCTTGAAATTATTTTTATTGATTTTCAAATTTGAAAAATATAAAAAATAATGGAACTAATAGTGGGCCCCTCAAGAGATTTGTAGGTGTCGAAAATCATCAAAATGTCTTAAATTAAATTAGGAAACATGTGGTGCGATTAAAATAACTTGAATTTTGGCTTATTATAAATCTTGTTAAAATCCTCAAAATCAATTGAAAAACGTGGGTTATAACTCACAATATTTGTGAAAAAATTGAAATTTTCAGTTTTAGGAATAATTTCCCCTGGGGGGGGTGTAAAGGAAAATGTTCCAAGACTTTTGGATGTGATCTTACAATTTATTAGGTCCCAAAATTATTTTTTTATTGATTTTTAAAGTTGAAAAATAAAAAATATATATATAAACCAATAGGGGGTTTCCCAAATATAATTTTATGTGTCGAAAATCTTTGGAATGCTAAATTAATTTTAGGAAACATGTGATGTGACGAGAATAACTCGAATTTTGGCTTATAATGAATCTTGTATAAATTCTGAAAATCGATTGGAAAACGTTGGTTATAATTCATATAGTTTTTGTGAAACACATTGAAACTTTTAGTTTAAAAAAAATATTTTGCAGTGAAAAGTCTTAGATTCGAATCTCACGAATGGCGAATTCAATACCAAATTAGGTTGCTCATTGTGTAGCTTAGTCGAACTCCCCCTCCCCCTAGTGTAAAATATATTGTTGTACTAAAAACAAGTAAAATATTACAAGACCCTTGGATGTGATCATATCATTTATTAGGCCAGGGACCTATTTTTTATTGATATTTAACATTGACAAATAGATAATATTATGAACTAATAGCGGTGCCCCTAAAGAGATTTGTAGGTGTTGAAAATCTTCGGAATGTCCTATATTAATTTTGGAAAACATGTGGTGCGATTAGAATGACTCAAATTTTGGCTTATAATAAATCTTGTAAAAATTCTCAAATTTTGTGTAAAGTGAAGGAAAACGTTGCAAGACATGTGGATGTGATTCTACCATTAATTAGGTCCTGAAATTATTTTTTATTGATTTTTAAATTTGATTTTTTTAAAATACTATAAACTAATAGGGGGTCTCCCAAATATACTTTTATGAAATGAAAAATCTTCGGAATGGTCTAAATTAATTTTAGGAAACATGTGATGCAACGAGAATGAATCGAATTTTGGATTATAATGAATCTTGTATAAATTTTCAAAATTGAATGGAAAACGTAACTCGCAGTTTTTGTGAAAAAATAATTGAAATTTTTAGTATTAGGAAATATTTTGCATGGGAGTTAATAAGGAAAATGTTATAAGACCTTTTTGTGAAGTCTAGTTTTATTGTTTGGCTTCTCTGGTCAAATGTTGTAAATTGTACCACACATGCTCTAATTAAATTTAATGTTAATTGCTTTGGGATCTTGTTGCTGGAAATATCACTTCAAGAGTAAAACTTCGTACATCAAATGTTTGTTCATTCATATGCATCTCATGCCCTTATTTCCAGTACATTCTATCTAGTGGTTCGTCAAAACTTCTTGTTGCTTTTACGCGAGTTGAGCACACACTTTAAGACAACCCACATGGGCCATTTGACAGCTTTTTCCCGAAAATGGTTTTTCAGCCCTAGATCTGTCCAGATTGCTTTTGCACATGACACGTGGGTTTTCTGGTCCCCTTTCTGTTTGAACATCAAACCCTTTATATAAACATCAAGCTAGGGTTCAATTGGTTTTTGGGGTTGAGATTGGAAAAGTTTTTTAGAGCTTTATTTTCATCTCCATCTCAGACCTCCTAGAGCATCAAAGCATATTTTATGGGTAATTTTCTTCATTGAATATTTCTAAACCTATCTTTGAAATTGCTTGCTTAAATTCGTTTTATATGCTCATCTCCTTTGGCTAGGATTTTTACATTTTTAGATAAAAGTTGATTTTAACTTTGATTGTGTTCTTTATTAAACCTTAGCCATTTAACTATGTTCATGAATCAAACACTCAATCACTGCATATTAGGGTAGCATTGTCTTCATGGTTTTGTTTTAATGTGGTGGTCAAGTTTTTCAAGTTTCAAATCTTTAAACTGATATCTTTTTGGATTCGCATCAGTTTCATCTTTCAAGTGTTTGACTGGTGAAAATGACTAGACAATTGAATCCAGATTTGCATCAACTTCATTGTGATATCATTTGCATAAGTTGATTGTATTTCAATGTCACAAGGTGAAGAGTTCAAGAGGAGCTGCCACTTTGTGAAGACCGAAGAAATCTATCTCGTGAAAGGCAAGGTTGCACAAAGGTATAAGTTGCTTCATAGATATAAATCTAGGAATTGAGTTTGTGTGGTTGCTTTGTAAGAATCTTGATTTCATTAGTGAATTGGACTCAGCAGAGGGTCCCCGGTTTTTTAACCTAGAGATGGGTTTTTCCGACCAAAAACTTCTTGCGTTCTTTGTCTCTTAAGCTTGTCCACATATTTTATTTACTTGCATATGTTTCATGCATCATATGAATTGTTATTTTGTCACATCCCAGACCGGCTCCGCTGTATCACTATATTGTCCGCTTTGGGCCCCGACCACACCCTCATGGTTTTGTTTCTAGGAACTCACACGATAACTTCACAAGGGGTCACCCATCATGGGAATGCTCTTGTCCGAACTCGCTTAACTTCGGAGTTCCAATGGAATCTGAAGCCAGTGAGTTCCCAAAAGGCCTTGTGCTATAGGAGGTGGACATGTACATATAAGGCACATCACCCCCTCTCCGTTGGTCGATGTGAGATGTAACAATCCACCCCTATAGGGGCTCGACGTCCTCGTTGACACACTCGCACCGAACGGTAGAATGGCTCTGATACCATTCTATCACATCCTAGACCGGCTCCGCCGTATCACGATTCCGCTTTGGGCCCTGACCAAACCTTCACGATTTTGTTTATAGGAACTCACACGAGAACTTCCTAGGAGGTAACCCATCCTGGGAATGCTCTCGCCCTAATTCACTTAACTTTGAAGTTCCAATGGAATCCGAAACCAGTGAGTTCCCAAAAGGCCTCGTGCTATAGGAGGTGGGTATGTACATATAAGACACATCACCCCCTATCTGTTGGTCGATGTGGGATGTAACATATTTGATATGTGTTAGGGACTAAGTTTACACTGCATATTATGAGCAACAAATTGATTTGTTGTTGACTAAGATAACTCGTAGTGAACTAAGTTTGATTCGTAGATTTGCGTTTGATTAACCGACGAATCTGTACTTAGTTGACTGGTGAGCTTGATTAGTCAATCCATCATATTTGAATTCATAATTGCTTTGTTATTGCTGTTTGCATAATGAATAGATATGTAAATGTGTTCAAGCTTAGGAATTATTATTGTGAAACTAATCTGGGCAGACTCTGATTAGTTGAACGTATTGGTCATTTATGTTTTGTTCTTACAATTGCACTTTATACCACTGACTAACTTGTAACTAGTTGACTAGTCTACTGCACAAAGTTAATTTTTATTTGCAAGATATTCCGTCTAGTACCCAATTTCACATTTGGATGTGATTCTACCATTTATTAGGTCCGAAAACTATTTTTTATTACTTTTTTAACATTGAAAATTTTAAAAAGTAATATGAACTAAAAGCGAGGCCCAAAAGAGATTTGAAAATCTTCTAAATGTCCTAGTTAATTTTGAAAAACATATGGTGCTATTAGAATTACTCAAATTTTGACTTATCATAAATCTTGTTAAAATTCTCAAAATCAACTAGAAACGTGGGTAACTCACAGTTTTTGTGTAAAATTTCAAATTTTTAGTTTTAGGAAATATTTTGCATGGGTGTGAAGGAAAATTTTGCAAGACATGTGGATGTGATCCTAACATTAATTAGGTCCTAAAATTATATTTTATTGTTTTAAAGTTGAAATTTTTTACAATAACATAAACTAATAGGGGGTCTCCCATGTAACATCCCACATCGACCAACGGAGAGGGGGTGATGTGCTTTATATGTACATGCTCACCTCCATATAGCATAAAGTCTTTTGGGGACTCATTGGCTTTGAGTTCTATCGGAACTCCGAAGTTAAGCGAGTTCGAACGAGAGCATTCATATGATGAGTGACTTACTAGATCTCGCGTGGGTTCCCAGAAACAAAACCCTGAGGGCATGGCGGGGGCCCAAAGCGGACAATATCATGCAACAGCGGAGCCGGTCTGGTATGTGACAAAATGGTATAAGAGCCACTTTACCGTGTGGTGCGAGTGTGCCGACGAGGACGTCGGTCCCCTAAGGTGGGTGGATTGTAAGTTGTAACATCCCACATTGACCAATGAAGAGGGAGTGATGTGCCTTATATGTACATGCCCACCTTCATATATCACGAGGCTTTTTGAGGACTCACTGGCTTCGGATTCCATCGGAATTGGAACTCCGAAGTTAAGCGAGTTCGGACGAGAGCATTTCGATGATGGGTGACCCACTGAGACGTTCTCTTGTGAGTTCCCAGAAACAAAACCGTGAGGGCGTGGTCGGGGCCCCAAGCGGACAATATCGTGCTACGACGAAATTGGTCTGGGATGTGACATCCCAAATATAATTTTATGACACGAAAATCTTCGAAATGGTCTAAATTAATTTTAGGAAACATGTGATGCGACGAGAATGACTCGAATTTTTCCTTATAATGAATCTTGTATAAATTCTCAAAATCGAATGGAAAACGTGACCCACAGTTTTTGTGAAAAAAATTGAAATTTTTAGTTTTAGGAAATATTTTGCGTGGAAGTTAAGGAAAATGTTACAAGAGATTTGATGTGATCCTACCATTTATTAGGTCCGAAAACTATTATTCCAGCTAACAATTCACAGATGTCATACCTGCACATACGTAATAGTAATTGATCAAATTAATATGATGATTAACAAGTAAAACAAAAAAAAGAATGACGAAGAATCAGGCCCAAAAAATTAATCTACAATGAATATCAGTAAGGCCCAAGGGGGAAGAATATAAGATCCACAAAAATTGGGAGAATATGATGATGAATTAAGCTGCGCTGGGGAGCAAGGGAATTAATCAAACGCTGTCCAACATTTTTTTATATTCCAACAACAACATCAACAACAATAATTATCGTCAGAAACTAATCAAATCTGGAAGAACTTGGTGGTTATATGCAGTAGGTACTGGATGATGATATGGTATTATATTTTTCGACGACGGCGCAAAAGGGTTTCTATATTGTCCTTGTCCCCCGACACCGATAGCACTACTGCTCGTAGTATTGTAGCTGTATCCGCTCACATCGGAGAATCCAGATGTATCTGCGCTCACCCAGCTGATCAAATCCTCTTCAAACACCTCCCATTTGTCCGTAATTATCGTCTTGGATTTCTTCGCCGGTTTCTGCATGGCCACGATCGCTTTGTCCTCCTCCATCTGCGCCGCCGCCATCCGGTCGCATTCCATGAAGCTTTCCTTCCTTTTCGACGCTTGGTTAATTATCCGTTCGAGGTCTCTGATATCCTCTTCCGGGATCTGTTCGACTTTAGGACAATCCGCCGTGCTGAGGATCCCCATATCCATGCAGTATTCGAGGTACAATGAGAGCTCCTCCCCTTGAACCCCCGCCTTCTGAACCACCCCGAGCGCCATCTGCGCCTCCTGCTTGCCTGGGGCCGCGTAAATCCTCAACAGCGCGCCGGCAATCCCTTTGCAGACTCTGCTGTACACGTCGAAGATCTCCGTCAGCAAACAAATCATTGCTTCGGAAATAAGATAAACCTTGTTGTTATTGTATGTGTGATTATTAGTGCGATGCGGACTAATCGCTTCCGGCTTGATCTCGAGAAGCATGTCGAGCAACGACTGCCACTTTTGCAATCGCCCGAGCTCCTCCAGCAGCGGCGGCTCCTCCTGGTCGGACTTGCTGTTGTTCTTCTTCACCAACGTGCTAAAAAATGAGGATCTCTGATCCAAGTACGTAAAATAAGCGCGGACAAACGCGTCGTACGCCCATGTCTTGCTGGGCTTAGAATGTTTGTCGCAGAAGTTAGAAAGGTCGAACGGCAGCCGGCCAATCTTTTGGACGGAGAGGATTTTGCAGCAGAAAATGCCGTGCATGAGCATTAGGCCTTTGAGAGCGACGACCCAAGAGTGAGTTTTCTCCATGCGTGTGGAGAGCGCGTAAAGGAGGGGCTTGAGGTAGAGCGGAGAGGTGCGGACCCATTGGTACACCCTGTGGAAATTCTTGTAATCTACTGTGGCCTCGTCGTGGCTGGTGGCTTTGATGATGATGGCCTCCAAATCGGGGTTGCGGAACGACGTCCGCCGTGAGATGGTGGCCACCCAGATGCTGTTCCGGTCTTTGATTAGCCCGGCAGCCTTTTTCCACAGTTTCATTTCCCTCCTCTCTCTCTCTCTCTCTCTCTCTCTCTCTCTAATTCTAATTTGTCACCAGCACCTTCTCATGCAAACCCTCCTTTCCCTTATTTTAGCTCTCTAATTACATTGCTTTTGTTTGTTTTTCCAATTGGACAGACAGCCTGTGGCTATATTTGGGAGGTGAATAAAATGGGAATAAAATATTTTTTGAGTGATTTTCCAAATAAAACGAGTGATGGAATCTCAACGAACAGAAGAACAGCATTGGCTGGCTGTTATTTTTTTCACCAGAATAAGAAAGATACATCTAGATGTATTTGCTTTTGTTGGACTTATTCCAAAGGTTTGTTGTGCTTGTCACACGTTAATTAACTCGTTTCTATTTTTAGGAGATATACTATATACACCAATATGCCAGAGAGGATCCATTAAAATTCCTATGAGAGTCGTGTTTATATACTCAAACACCGAAAAATTTTAAAATGGCCGCTCAATAACGGGAGTCAAGTCTTCAATAATTAAATATTTAACGGTCACAGATGTTGGTCTATATTGCGTCCATGCTAAACAAACTCACTTATAAACGATAATGTTGCTTAGACATACCAAATTGACCACATCTCTCATAGAGGTTAAGACAATGATTGTAGTTATATGTGAGACCCACACATATAGAGAGGTGGTTTCTAATATAATCAGTTTTGTTTGTCTAAATGTTTTTTATGAGTTGCTTCTTTATAAAAATTCAATAATACTTGTTGAAATCGACAAATTGTAAGATCTAAAGAAATTGAAAAATTAAATTTCTTTCAAGAATTGTAAGCAATATAACTCACAATTTTAATCTGTCACGCATGCTGTAACAAATCGTCAAAGCAATAATAACAACTTTTAAGCACATTTTGACAAACTATATATGATATATGATTAAGACTACTAGATGAGACAACAAAATCTTCTAATGATCAGGTTGTAGATACGCTATGTCTTGTGGAGAACAAATAGTAATTTTTTAGTAACTTTAGAAAACTACAAAGCATAATGCTGATTGCTTTTGTGGAGGGTACTGCATAAAGTATTATGTATTGCAATTTGCGTTGAATGAACAAATTAAGCACCTACAAAAATAAAGTGTCTTAAAATTTGGGTCTGTGTGAATGTGTTTGTGTGAGTATGAGCCTGCATTCTTAGCTTTTCATTCCTCCTACTATTCTATAGCCACATCTCTCTCTCTCTCTCTCTCTCTCTCTCTCTCTCTCATGCATTTGCTGGCTAGCTGCTTAAGTTCTGCAAACCAATGAAAAGCAGAAAGTAGGGTTATATTTTTAATCAAGCAAGCTGCATAGAGTTACTACAGTAAAAAATGTCCCTAAAAGCAACAAAGTGAAAGGGAGAAAAAAAGAGAAAGGGAGCTGCAATTAAGGGCAGGTCCCAAACCCAATAAAGAAAAGAAAAAAGGGTTCAACTAAAGTAAGCTCAGTAAATCCAAAAAGACGAAAATGGTGGGAATCTTCATTCCACTGTGCAAAATCATCCCATACCGCCACCTCTCTCTCTTTTACTCCTCCTTTTCATGCCCCTCAGCTTTCTCTTTCCTATATTTTCCTCTCTCTCTCTCTCTAAAATTTTCTCAGCTTCTGGCATGCAAGCAACAACACTACTATGAACTACATCTCTATGGGATTTTCATGTGAGGATGATTTTGTAAGTCCTTTCTTTCTCTCGCCACACACATACACTTTTCCATGGGTAATGGTTTCGATCCGCACTCATTTTCTCCTCCTGCCCAGACTTGTTTAGTGTGCAGAAATCACTTCCCTTTTCTATCCTTTCCTTGAGTAGTACTCATTGACGTGAATGTTTAATCAGGACGGAAAGGAAGGCGAAGCTCCACTTTTATATGAAACGAGGGAGAATCAACACAGAAGCAGCAGGTGCATGGATGTTCATAATCATGACCATCATATGCAGGTTGAAGTCGACTTCGAGTTTTGGCCGGTGGAACATCCTCTTGAGCCACCTGATGAGGATCGCCCTGTCAAATGCCCGATGCCCGACTCTTCTGTCATTAATGTGAGCAAGTAATCTGATAGATATTTCATTCCTTCTTACATGACATTTTCCCCTTATATATGCCTTTTTTGCTTTTATCTGTAAAATTTCGTAATGAATACTTTCTTATCTCAGTCACTAGCATTACGATCTATTAACATATCTTTTCACTTGTAAGTGAGAGACGTTCTAAGCTAAAACGTTTCTTCCTCCGGTCATTGCCTTTATATATATATATATATATATTTGTTTTTTTTTTTTTTTGTTTTTTTGTTTTGTGTAGATCTTGATGTTATTTTGTTGCTCGAATACATGGACTGAAAGGAATTTCAATACAATTAGTAGTAAAAACTTGAGGCGTATATTTAACCTCTGGCAGTGTTATATATGCAGATTGATTTTGTCTCACGTAAAATGCATTTACAGGGAGGAGGGAGGAGGGAAAAAAGGCTTTCAGAGAGCAATAGCATGCGTAAGAGGACAGAAGCATCGTCTGCGCCTGGAGCAGCTTATAGCAATCAAGGATTAATGAATCAGACGGTAGCGGCAGTGGCAACGCCGCCTCCTGTTCGAGCAGTGCGTAAGAGGCACCACCACACTCTCACCCGCGGCGACCATATGATATCACCTCTGAGAAGGATGCCACCTCTTCCTTCTCTCCCAACTCAGAGCATTACCGTCTTTCAAATGCTCCAGCAGTTCGACAAGTTCGACTCTTGAACGAAATTAAACCCAGTTTTCGTTTTTATTCAGTGATGAGAAGATCCTCTTGATATCACATATGTTGTAGCTTATAGTTAGCCCGAGCTTGGACTTTTTATGATTTCATTGTATAATCGTCTAGTTTTTCTCACTTATTTTAGGGAAAGTGATTTCCGCACACTTGCTTTAACTTTCTCCCTTGATTTTCTTTGGTTTTATGACCAAACAAAACAGGTGTGCAGGAGGAGAAAAGAGATTGCGGAAATCAGTTTCCTATTTTAAAGGAAGGGGCATAGCATATGATAACTTTTTCTCTTTCATTACAAAAATCACGTCCTATACATATATAGGTATCTGAAAGGAAAAAGACATGAAGAAACCGTAATCTCCTAAACAGGGGAGTAAAAAAGAGCAAGTTCGCCGTCTTCCATGGAGAGTTGTCCACTATGGTATCACCCTCGAGAGTTTCCAGAATAATACCGCAGCAAGGTTAACCACCTTCATCTTCTCTGTCTTCCCGTCCCTTTTCCACATTCACCGCACAATTATCAGCTGTAAAACCCAGATGCCCGTGCAGCACATTTGGATAGTCCCGCTCCGGTTTCTAAACAAAGTTTCATTCAAAAAGTGATATACATAGGGCAACTCCTATGCCAAGTATCAACGCAGTTAGCTGTAAAGCCGTGCTTTTCAACGATGAGCCGCCATTGTTGTTCATTTCAGCAAGCACTCCAGCAACAGCAATGTATATAAATCCACCAGCTGTAAAACCCTGAAAATAGATTCAACAAAGTATAAAGATAATTACTTAGATCATGAAAGCCATTTATGAGCCGAATATTTAACCAGAACATTCCCGGGCTATATTATTGTCACCTCAATCAAAGATGACTGTCCTGCATTCTGTCCCAAAATAAGAGCCTGCATCAATAGCAATGGATTACTCTCATTTCAATTATCGAAGATACTAACCAAAATGGAATAACCCTACAACAAAGTATTGACAATACTTTACCACTGCGGTTCCAAGTAGTGCCACAAGTGCTGAGAGAAAGTTGAAGAACAGAGCTTTAGATACGCTGAAACCAGACCTTACAAGAATACCAAAATCACCGACCTGAAACAAAGGTAAAACAAGCTATAAAGTTATATACCTCCAAGAACCAAGACAACAAGACTCAGATTGGATGTGACTGTTTAGCCAGCCCGCCTATCTAGACTACCTCATTACATATTAACGAACAACAGAGAGAACTCAAACCTCTTGAGGAATCTCATGTGCAAGCAAGAACAGAGTTCTAGACCACCCACCAACAGATCCATGAAGCAGGAATGCACTTCCTAAAGCCATCCCATCTGTAAAATTGTGCTGCAGTGGCAATACAAATATTTCAGTAAATAATATCTATCATGAACCACATTTTGTTTAAAGATATACAAGCTTGAGAGCAAGCAAGAAGTCACATACAACACCATCCGAGAAGAGATTGAGATAGCCGAACACAAGATTTGAGGGTGATCGAGTAGTTTCCCCTTTTGCGGACTTGGCCTCAGGAGTGGAATCATTTGCAGCATGTACATGTTGTTTATCATCGCTCCCACCAGTCCTAGTGTTTCTCTGCACAATGGAAATATGGCCATACTTAAATTGCAGTCCAGTATTAAAAGTTGATTAACAAAATTAGATTGACCACAAAAAATCAGATAATGGTAAGATTCATGCAAGATGCATATAACTATATAAGCCAGTAGATGTCAAGTCTGTGCCGACTTTAAACAAAGATGAACACAAACTCTCTGAAAAACCAAGAAGCCAACTAAACTGCTTGCCTTGCGAATATGAGAGTCCTGTTGAGTATTTTCAATCAAAGAATCATTTAAACCATCAGCTGTCACTTCTCCGTCAGATGACTTCGTCAGTTTCCTTCCATCTTTTCCATTAGAAGATTCTGACTGCAAGTCATCATGAGAATCATTATCATCCTTCAATTTCTTGCTCTTCTTATGATGATGATGATGATGATGACCATGACTCCATGCATTAGTTCCTCCAGAGTTTTCCTCAACATACCTCACTGTCTTTTCTACCAGAAGAAATAATACAATTCCCGCTGCAACAACCAATACGGTACTTTTAAAATTCAACTAAAACCAATCAGGAAGGACCTTACAATAATCGGGTACAATAAGAAGCTCAAGGAAACCAATAACACTAGGAAACGAAAGAAAGGGTTACAGCCCTACGGAGTCGTATGGAAGAAGTGATGTGCACGTAGAAACATTTATGCACACAGAAACATACATCACATGCACCTGCCCTCGGACACCCACACAAACACAAATTCATGCAGACACGAAGCATGGTTAAGACAGCATGCAGAACACAGATTAGAACTAACCCAGGATGGATAATCCTACTGAAAGATCGTCCAAAGAATGCGAATGTGAATGCTCATGCAAATGGGAATGGGAATGGCCTTCATGGTGGTCATGCGAGTCGGAGTGCCCTCCTCCTGCAATTAATATAAGATTCTGGGTCAACTGCTGATAAATCTAAAAGGCATGCATCTTACACATTATCATTTATTAAGAAATTATACATTTTTCAAACAACAACAACAACAAAGCCTTTTCCCACTAAGTGGGGTCGGCTATATGAATCCTAGAACGCCATTGCGCTCGGTTTTGTGTCATATCCTCCGTTAGATCCAAGTACTCTAAGTCTTTTCTTAGAGTCTCTTCCAAAGATTTCCTAGGTCTTTCTCTACCCCTTCGGCCCTGAACCTCTGTCCCGTAGTCACATCTTCGAACCGGAGCGTCATTCGGCCTTCTTTGCACATGTCCAAATCACCGGAGCCGATTTTCTCTCATCTTTCCTACAATTTCGGCTACTCCTACTTTACCTCGGATATCCTCATTCCCAATCTTATCCTTTCTCGTGTGCCCACACATCCCACGAAGCATCCTCATCTCCGCTACACCCATTTTGTGTACGTGTTGATGCTTCACCGCCCAACATTCTGTGTCATACAACATCGCTGGCCTTATTGCCGTCCTATAAAATTTTCCCTTGAGCTTCAGTGGCCTACGACGGTCACACAACACGCCGGATGCATTCTTACACTTCATCCATCCAGCTCGTATTCTATGGTTGAGATCTCCATCTAATTCTCCGTTCTCTTGCAAGATAGATCCTAGGTAGCGAAAACGGTCGCTTTTTGTGATCTTCGCTAGATTGCTCCGGTCATTAGTGTGGATAAGTATATAAATGGATAGAGATAGGAAAGCAAACACAAGATGTACGTGGTTCACCCAGATTGGCTACGTCCACGGAATAGAAAAGTTCTCATTAATTGTGAAGGGTTTACACAAGTACATAGGTTCAAGCTCTCCTTTAGTGAGTACAAGTGAATGATTTAGTACAAATGACATTAGGAAATATTGTGGGAGAATGATCTCGTAATCACGAAACTTCTAAGTATCGGAGTGTGGTGTCGTCTTGACTTGCCTTATCTGTCTCATAGGTAGATGTGGCATCTTCTCTGGAAGTACTCTTCCTCCATCCAGGGGTGGTATCTTTAACTGGTGGAGATGCACAAGGTAATGTATCAATTTCACTTGAAGCTTACTTGTAGTTTCAGGCTTGGTCAAGCGCGATACAAACCATGTAGTAGGAGTCCCCCAAGTCGCCGAGCTAGGGGGTCTGCTGAAAGAGGTGACAGACAAGGTAAGCAATCAAAGCTCCAACTGATTGTTCACCTTCTCCCCATCTTTCAGCAGCATGAAGGATAAAGAGAAGAAAAATGAGAAGAGATGATATGAGATACTTTTGCTTTTGAAGAAGTAACTTTCCACAGGCTTATTCTTGAACTGAGCTGGAGGGTTTTCTGGTTTCCTCCAGAGTATAAGGCCGACTGAAGAATTTGAGGGTCAAAACAAGTCCATCAAATCTAGAGTACGTTCCACCCTGCTGATATGGGATACTTTTGCTTTTGACAGAGTAATGGATGTATCGGCACGTGTGCTGTTACGCTTGTCTCCACATGCTTCCTTGTATCCTTCGCACTTGCCCTATCTGTTCCTCAAGCAGATGCGGAATCTTCCCTGGAAACATAAGATGTTGAAGATGAGTACTCGAGAGCAATGCCAGGTAAGTAATCAGGTAAGCGGTTCCAGGCAGTCAGTTCCTGGCTGGAAGCTTGATTCCAAGTGCTGACTGATTGCTCTCTTTCTCCTTGTCTTGCAGGTAAAAACAAGGCCAAAGGAAAAGACAGGGAAAAAGCATGATATGGGATACTCTTGCTTTTAACCCTGATGATATGAGATATTCTTGCTCTAGTATAGCTTGTTTGCAGAGGTATTATCGGGGGGAAAGAAAGCTGAATATTTCGAAAGGTTTCGTTGGGAGTGCCCTCTCATATATGATGAAGGGTTGAGCATTTTTGCAGGTCTGCCTGTTCGTTGGGGATGGAGGTCGACATATATAGGAGTCTCCCTAACAAGTAGTAATGTTATTCCTTTACCCTGCTTGGTCATATCACGGTAGTGGGAGTTGCCAGTTTCACATGTTTTAACTCTGTCAGAGCACTTTGAAAAAGTGGTCTGTGGTATCTGGCTCTCGAGATTCGGAGAACGATGCCTCTTCGATTTTTGAGAAAGCAATCATGCTGGGGGTCTGGCTCTCGAGATTCGGAGAGCAGTGTCTCTTCGATTTTTGAGGAAGTAATCATGTTGGGAGTCTAGCTCTCGAGATTCGAAGGGCGGTGCCTCTTCGATTTTGGAGCAAGCAATCTTGTTGGGAGTGTTGTCTCGAATGTGAGTAAAGGTTGGGCATGTTTGCTAGTCTACCTTGCCACGAAGCACAAGGTTGACACACAGGGACTTTCCAATTATCCAGCAATGGTACTGTTCCTTTACCCTCTCTTCGATTTTGAGAAAGTAGTCATGTTGGGAGTCTGGCTCTCGAGATTCGGAGGACGGTGCCTCTTCGATTTTGGAGCAAGCAATCTTGTTGGGAGTGTTTTCTCGAATGTGAGTAAAGGTTGGGCATGTTTGCTAGTCTACCTTGCCACGAAGCACAGAGGTTGACACACAGGGACTTTCCAATTATCCAGCAGTGGTACTGTTCCTTTACCCTTGTGGGTAATAATATGGTAGCTAGACCTTCAAAATTTATGTGTCTAAACTTTGTTAGTGCTGTTTCTTTGCTATTCTTTTACCTTTCTTGGTCAGAGCGATTTAGTGGGAGCTGCAAGCTTCACGTGCTCAACTTTGGCAGAGAACTTTGGCAAAGTTATCTGTGGTACCCATGAGCTATTGTTGCGTGTGGGAAGTGGGTGATTAAACAGTAAGATTCATGTGCTTTCTACTTCACCAGAAGTCTTCGACAGAATGCCCATAATTTCTGCAAAGCTGAGTGTGCGTGTGACAGGTGCTGACAAGGCTAGAAAAGTAGGTGCCTCTTCGATTTCTGAGATCGAGCCTCGTGGTCTCTGAGCAGCCCAGCTTTTGAGAAAGCGAGCGCCTCTTCGATTGATTCGAAGAACGATGCCTCGTCGATTTTTGAGAAAGCAATCATGCTGGGGGTCTGGCTCTCGAAGATTCGGGGAGCAGTGTCTCTTCGATTTTTGAGAAAGTAATCATGTTGGGAGTCTGGCTCTCGAGATTCGGAGGGCGGTGCCTCTTCGATTTTGGAGCAAGCAATCTTGTTGGGAGTGTTTTCTCGAATGTGAGTAAAGGTTGGGCATGTTTGCTAGTCTACCTTGCCACGAAGCACAGAGGTTGACACACAGGGACTTTCCAATTATCCAGCAATGGTACTGTTCCTTTACCCTCTCTTCGATTTTTAAGAAAGTAGTCATGTTGGGAGTCTGGCTTTTGGAGCAAGCAATCTTATTGGGAGTGTTTTCTCGAATGTGAGTAAAGGTTGGGCATGTTTGCTAGTCTACCTTGCCACGAAGCACAGAGGTTGACACACAGGGACTTTCCAATTATCCAGCAGTGGTACTGTTCCTTTACCCTTGTGGGTAATAATATGGTAGCTAGACCTTCAAAATTTATAGGTCTAAACTATGTTAGTGCTGTTTCTTTGCTATTCTTTTACCCTTCTTGGTCAGAGCGATGTAGTGGGACCTGCAAGCTTCACGTGCTCAACTTTGGCAGAGAACTTTGGCAAAGTTTTCTGTGGTACCCATGAGCTATTGTTGCGTGTGGGAAGTGGGTGATTGAACAGTAAGATTCATGTGTTTTCTACTTCCCCAGAAGTCTTCGACAGAATGCCCATAATTTCCGCAAAGCTGAGTGTGCGTGTGACAGGTGCTGACAAGGCTGGAAAAGTAGGTGCCTCTTCGATTTCTGAGATCGGCCCTCGTGGTCTCTGGGGAGCCCAGCTTTTGAGAAAGCGAGCGCCTCTTCGATTTCTGAGATTAGCCTTCGTGGTCTTTGAGCAGCCCAACTTTTGAGAAAGCAAACGCCTCTTCGATTTCTGAGATCAACCCTCGTGATCTCTAAGCAGCCCAGTTTTTGAGAAAGCAAACGCCTCTTCGATTTCTGAGCAGGCGCCTCTTCGATTTCTGAAGCTCCGTCGAGTGCAGATTTTTATAGGGGCTGGCATTACGTTCCAAAGCACACTTGAATCTCCACCAGTAGAAGCTTCATTCTTGCACTTCTAAGATCTTGATTTGTCCGACCTCTTCTCTCTTCAACACCTTTGAAAATGTCTGGCCCCTCCGACCGTCGTTTTGACTTGAACCTTGTTGAAGAGGCAGCCCCGCCTTCTCCAGACAACATATGGCGCCCATCCTTCGTCTCCCTTACTGGTCCTCTTACTGTTGGGGATTCCGTGATGAAGAATGATATGACCGCTGCGGTGGTGGCCAGGAACCTTCTCACTCCCAAAGATAACAGACTACTTTCCAAACGGTCTGATGAGTTAGCTGTTAAGGATTCGCTGGCTCTCAGTGTTCAGTGTGCAGGTTCTGTGTCTAATATGGCCCAACGCCTATTTGCTCGAACCCGCCAAGTTGAATCATTGGCGGCTGAAGTGATGAGTCTCAAACAGGAGATTAGAGGTCTCAAACAGGAGAATAAACAGTTGCACCGGCTCGCACATGACTATGCTACAAACATGAAGAGGAAGCTTGACCAGATGAAAGAAACTGATGGTCAGGTTTTACTTGATCATCAGAGATTTGTGGGTTTGTTCCAAAGGCATTTATTGCCTTCGTCATCTGGGGCTGTACCGCGTAATGAAGCTCCAAATGATCAACCTCTGATGCCTCCTCCTTCTAGGGTTCTGTCCAGTACTGAGGCTCCAAATGATCCCCCTCCGGTGCCTTCTCTTTCTGGGGCTCTACCGACTGCTGAGACTTCTCCTAAGCAACCTTTGTGAAGGCTCCCTCTTGTGTGTTTATTTTGACTCATGTATATGTACATATTTGTAGCTTATCGGGGATATCAATAAATAAGATTTCCTTCATTTCAACGTATTGTGTTAAATACACCAAAGCCTTCTTCGCTAAGTTCTTTGAATTTTCTTTTGTTGAAGCTTGTATGTTGAAGCTTTCTGAGTGGAGCATGTAGGTTGGGGTAGTGTTCCCTTAATTTTCCGAGTGAGGAAAACTTCTCGGTTGGAGACTTGGAAAATCCAAGTCACTGAGTGGGATCGGCTATATGAATCTTAGAACGCCATTGTGCTCGATCCTGTGTCATGTCCTTCGTTAGATCCAAGTACTCTAAGTCTTTTCTTAGAGTCTCTTCCAAAGTTTTCCTAGGTCTTCCTCTACCCCTTCGGCCCTGAACCTCTGTCCCATAGTCGCATCTTCTAATCGGAGCGTCAGTAGGCCTTCTTTGCACATGTCCAAACCACCGTAACCGATTTTCTCTCATCTTTCCTTCAATTTCGGCTACTCCTACTTTACCCCGGATATCCTCATTCCTAATCTTATCCTTTCTCGTGTGCCCACACATCCAACGAAGCATCCTCATCTCCGCTACACCCATTTTGTGTACGTGTTGATGTTTCACCGCCCAACATTCTGTGCCATACAGCATCGCCGGCCTTATTGCCGTCCTATAAAATTTTCCCTTGAGCTTCAGTGGCATACGGCGGTCACATAACACGCCGGATGCACTCTTCCACTTCATCCATCCAGCTTGTATTCTATGGTTGAGATCTCCATCTAATTCACCGTTCTTTTGCAAGATAGATCCTAGGTAACGAAAACGGTCGCTCTTTGGTATTTCTTGATCTCCGATCCTCACCCCTAACTCGTTTTGGCCTCCATTTGCACTGAACTTGCACTCCATATATTCTGTCTTTGCTCGGCTTAGGCGAAGACCTTTAGATTCCAACACTTCTCTCCAAAGGTTAAGCTTTGCATTTACCCCTTCCTGAGTTTCATCTATCAACACTATATCGTCTGCGAAAAGCATACACCAAGGAATATCATCTTGAATATGTCCTGTTAACTCATCCATTACCAACGCAAAAAGGTAAGGACTTAAGGATGAGCCTTGATGTAATCCTACAGTTATGGGAAAGCTTTCGGTTTGTCCTTCATGAGTTCTTACGGCAGTCTTTGCTCCTTCATACATATCCTTTATAGCTTGGATATATGCTACTCGTACTCCTTTCTTCTCTAAAATCCTCCAAAGAATGTCTCTTGGGACCCTATCATACGCTTTTTCCAAATCTATAAAGACCATGTGTAAATCCTTTTTCCCATCTCTATATCTTTCCATCAATCTTCGTAAGAGATAGATTGCCTCCATAGTTGAGCGCCCTGGCATGAACCCGAATTGGTTGTCCGAAACTCGTGTCTCTTGCCTCAATCTATGCTCAATGACTCTCTCCCAGAGCTTCATTGTATGACTCATTAGCTTAATACCCCTATAGTTCATGCAATTTTGTACGTCGCCCTTATTCTTGTAGATAGGCACCAAAGTGCTCGTTCGCCACTCATTTGGCATCTTCTTCGTTTTCAAAATCCTATTGAAAAGGTCAGTGAGCCATGTTATACCTGTCTCTCCCAAAAGTTTCCACACTTCGATTGGTATATCGTCTGGGCCTATTGCTTTTTTATGCTTCATCTTCTTCAAAGCTACAACCACTTCTTCCTTCCGGATTCGACGATAAAAAGAGTAGTTTCTACACTCTTCTGAGTTACTCAACTCCCCTAAAAAAGCACTCATTTCATGTCCTTCATTGAAAAGATTATGAAAATAACCTCTCCATCTGTCTTTAACCGCGTTCTCTGTAGCAAGAACCTTTCCATCCTCATCCTTGATGCACCTCACTTGGTTTAGGTCCCTTGTCTTCTTTTCCCTTGCTCTAGATAGTTTATAGATATCCAACTCTCCTTCTTTGGTATCTAGTCGTTTATACATATCGTCGTAAGCCGCTAACTTAGCTTCTCTCACAGCTTTCTTCGCCTCTTGCTTCGCTTTTCTATACCTTTCACTTACACATTGTCATAATTTAAAAGCTACTTTTTTAAAGATGGATTGTTATATGCTCTTCGCAAATTAAGATATAAGAACTTAAGAAATAATTAAATACTTGAAACGTCAGATTATATCAGGTGTAAGAACATTATATGGTATAGATTTGTACAGTGTAAGGATGAACTAAAAGATGCAAATCAACGCAGGCTTCATAAACTAGTTCCAGATTATTGTCATACCAAAAGCATGTGGTAATTGATGAAGAAAAGCATCCCCCAACATTGCTCCAGCCTGCAAATGAAGTACAAATTAGATTGTCAAATTCCCATTCCCATCCACTTGCTCCAACAATCTACTCCAACGGTCAAAGTTCTGTAAACTTATAGAGGCACAATTCCTAAAGCCTAAATTGGGTATTTGAATCGATGACGATCTTAACACGGATACAAGAAAACTTAAAGAGTATACATATCAAATTGGTACTAAAGAGATGCAAACCGTATACAATTGGATTAGATTTTAAAACTAGATAAACAGGTCTGCAGAATCTGACCCCAAATAAAGCCAACGAATCAACAACTGCCTTGGATGGCTTCCCCTGCACTGCAATAAAGCAGTAACTTCAGTCCTGGTCATCGGCAAAGGCTTCTTGAAGCAAAAGTCATCGGCAGCGTCAATAAAAAGACAATGTAAGTAACAACTGAATCACTTACCAAATATCACTGGCAATATAATCAGGCAAATGAGGGAGGCCATGCTCACCAAAAGCGAGCACCCCAAGGAATGAATCCAAAGACCTATAAAAGATATATAAGAAAGCGGTTACAGACTCACACATTCGAGATGAGCTTATTTTGTATGACACAAACTTTAGGTGCAGCGAAAAAGAAACACACAATCGGATGTGAAGCAAAATAAAACAAAGGTTTTTTTTAAAAGACAGAATCTTGTGTCATGGCTAATTCAGCAACACAGATTTCGCACTTTCGACCGTGAAATCAGATTACAAACCAGACAAGCATTATACTTTTCGCCATTTATATCAATACCAAAATGAAAATTTCCCAGCTTTTGTACCCACCAATTGGCCTCTTCAAAAATTTCAATTCGTTCAATCCGCATTCGAAGCAATCAAGCAGTATAACGAAAATTAAACCAATTAAGTGCCTCACACATCATACACAATTTCGAAGAAATACCAAGAACCGAGAGCTGCGGAGCACCAAAATGCTCGTGATCGTGACCATGAACGTGCTGATGAAATTCAAATCCGTACAACTTCATGTCCTCCTCCTCCGCCAATTCCTCGGGAAGCTTCGATGTCGCCAACAATCTCTCCTCTTGGTGGCCGTGGCCGTGGCTGTGGCTGTGGCCGCTGCTGTGACCGTGGCCGTGGTCGTGGTGGTGCGCATGGCTGCAGCCGTGGTGTTGAGTGTGAGGCTCGTGAGCGGCAGATGCAGAGAACCCAGAAACAAAACTCAGATCCGAACAGTGCGCAACAACCAAAGCAACAGCAACCAAGACGAAACCTTTCTTACAAAGCGCCATTTTCTGAGAAACCCCAGTCGTGTGTTAAGGTGGGGTTTTATTGTAATTATCGAATTTAAGGTCGGTGTTGGTGGAGAAGTAGAAGTCTGTTTTGTCGGGAGGGAGGGCTTAAGAAGGACGGCGCTTGCAAGTGCCTTCGATGGTCACGACAACAACAGCAACAAAAAAGAGGACGATTATGCCGATTATTATGCCGAATGTCACCGCATCCATCCCCGACACTCTCTCTCCCTCTCCCTTTTCGGGCCTTTTTTTTTTTCTTTATCCTTTTATTTTGTTCTCGGAATCCCCAAAGAACTCTGACAGCCCGGTCGCTATTCTCTCACTCCACACTCTTTGCCACTCCCGCAAGTCCACAGTCGAGAGACTCGCCTTTCTGGATTGGATTGGCCGCCCAACAAGTCCACTACTTTGTGTCATCATATCATCCAACAAATCCACAACTTTGTGTCGTATCACATTTGAGTTTTTTTGTCTGTTTGGCATTGAGGATTTCGAAAATTTGTGAATCGTATTTATTTATTGTACATCGTACAATAAGAAATTATTTTAAATATTTTTATTTAAAATTAAACACAAATATTACTTGACAAAAACTGATCGCACGATGCATGATGAACGACACGATTCACGGATCTCCAGGATCATCTCTGTCCCTAAAAGGATCGAGAGGGGATCTTGTTGGCATTGCGGGGAGACCAACCTAACATGGTTACTCCGTCACGTGACTTTTTTGTCAATAAAAATAAAAATATTTGAATAAAAAAAACCTCACATATTTTTATTTTATTAGCACAAATATCATCGTAACGGAATACCCAAATTATATAAATCAGTCGGACATTGTTTGAGACTACTTACTAGAAGTGTTCCCATCCCTTAAATACTCCTACTGGTAAATTTGGTATTGGATTCCAACACAAGAAATCTTCAAGTTTGTCAACCAGATGTAAATTCAAAGATTTACCAGCACAAGAATTGCATCCAAGTGGTTTTGCATCTTGTTTGCACATAGAAACGAAGAAAGATTTCAATGAAATCGTACTTAACGTAACACACCATATTAGTTGCTCTGTTCAGAAGTCCTATCTAGCGAGAAGCGTCGAAAACGTGCTTAAGAATGCCTGTGACAGTATCAAGAATAAACTCTTCATCGCATCCTGTTACAAACTTAACTGCAATTAAAAGGAATAAACTCAATTAGTACCAGTGCTTTCTTTCAATTAACTGAGATGCTGCAATAGCGGTGTAAAAACGCGAAATGGTGAATAAACAAAACCTCCACAAAGCACATCACGAGAGAAAAGAGTAAGGAAACTAGAAATCTTACCCCAAGGAAGAACAGGAAATTCCAACATCTGTTTAGGTACGGTGATGATATATGAAGCAACCTGCAAAACAACATGAAAACAAAATTAGAGAACAACAAACCAAAGTTAGCAACATTTACTAGTACTAAGATTCGGTTCTGTTAAACATGCCAAGACCGATGCAGCGAGAGAGCGAGGATTGGTGTAGAGCATCGATGTCTCCTCCTTTTCGTAAAGAAGATCCATGATGTCCATGCCTGCTTCAAAGTTCACAAGTTCCCCAACTTTTGCGACTCCCCTGAACTCAAAACCCCACGAAAGATGTATCAAAATGAGGCTAGTAATCCTCGAAAACAAGCAGATCATGAAAGGAAGAAGCTAACACTAACAGTACAATGAAGGTAACGAAAACTTACTTGAATTGGAGCAGAAGCTCTTCAAAGTGTACAAAAGCAATATTGTTCATGCCAATCTCAAAATTCACTTCCTTTGATGAAGAACATAGACAACTCTCAGCCGACTAGCACAATACAAAGCAAACAAAAAGAAAGAAGAGAAGAGAAAATCCAGAGCTTTAGAGTGTACCTGCATTAAAACCACCTCCTGTGACATGATCAACCAAAATGTAACGCACCCGATAAGAAAAAAGATCAAATTTTTATGTGGAATACGTGCTTCGCGAAGCCCTTGGCAAAAATAGCACTACATATTTATGGCTTACCGCTTCCAAGTAATCTCGAACGGTGTAGTGTTGCTCCTTGATGATGCTGTCCCCCAAAGACTTGAATATCTTCACAGACAAATGCGGAGAAGTGTGTATCTATCGATAAAGCATCAAATGGACATAGATTAGGATGAAAAGTCCAAGAAAATTTGCAGAGAAAAAGATCGAAAACCTACTTTCGTTGAAATCCACAGCGAAACAAGCGCAAACAGCTGCAAATTGCTTTCTCTCAAGGGATACAAAAGCCAGTTTGCTACATCATTTGCCCGTTCCTCCAACCTTCAAATGTACTTCCAAATCAAGTGAAGCCCTAATTTTAATTGAAGAAAAAACAGAAATTGAAAAATTTTAGATGGAATTACTTACCGGGACAAACATCGAGGATAAAATCGATGAGCGAAGAGGGACAATGCGGTGTATTTCACTATCGGAGCGACTTGGAGTTGCTAAATTTTGCATTCCGGTGTGAGAATTTGAGGAAATTGAGAATAAAATCGATTAAATTCAGAGCGATAAATAATTCGAAACCGGCGTACTTGAGCAGATTCGATGAGCAAGTGAAGGAGGCGCGCTCGCAGAGGCAGCGCCGCCGCAGCGAACTCACTCTGCATCTCTCTACGCCGCCTTTGGAGTCTCTAGTTTTAGGGCGCGCGTTTTTGAAACTGGACATTTTTGCTTACTTCCGGAAGCTAACGACGGCGTTTCGGACATACGATTATTTGGGCCTCATACACTAATTCCGCCCCGTTTCGGTTGGGTCTCAAGGCCCGCGTTTGTCTTGTTCTCTTGCTGGGCTTCGGCCCTCCATGTTATCCCAATTAGTTTTGGTAATGATCTTACGTCGGAATGGGAGGTGATGAGGAGAATGGTGCAGCGAATGGTTGACAAATATGAGTGTGCGTCTTAGTTTGTGTATAGGGGTGCAGCTTGGAATAATTCCGATTCTGAAAGTAAGGGTTTATCGTTAACGTTTTGCAAAACAGTTTTAGTTTTCTGAAAATTCCAAATTCGATTATGAAATTTTAGAATGAAAATTAAAAACGTTGTTTCTGATCCGATCTATTCGAAAATCACCCATATTTGGATCTACAAACTCTATCTGGTGTGGTAGATATACTTTGACCCTTTCAGGTACCAAAGAAAACCATTGTTCTATCATTGTTTTAATTTGTTTTCTTTACTTTGATATTGTGGGTATGCCCTAACGCTGGTGGTGAGAATAGCTAATCTCCTACTAAACTTTTTTTTTTTAATCTAAAAGAAAAACGAATGAATAATGGTCGTGATTAGGGAAACATGATCCATGACAATTAAATACAACTTGCTAGTCCATGTATGGCTTTTCTTTTCAAATTTATCTCCTTCAAATGAACAGCATTATTTGTTTCAAATTTATCTCCTTCAAATGAACTGCTTTATCTGTGTTCCAAATTGATTCTCGCGTGAGGAGTGGGTGTAGGCCACAAGGACAAGCAACCTGTAATAGTATTTTCTTTGAACAAGTTGTAGTTTTTCTTATCGATCATATCTTTGGTATCCGGTATATATTCTTGTTTATTAAAAATGAAGATCAGATGGATGATGGATCTTCCACTTAGCCATGCTCAAAGATATGCTGTTCCCACTACAAGACATATTTCCAAACTTCCCAATCATATATGTCATCATGTGTTTCCATTTCCTTCACTCCTTTCATTTTATCTTTTTCAATAATAAAATTGAATTTCCCGATAAATGATCATCGTTTAGTGCATTCATTTTAGAGAAATGTTAAGCGATTCTCTCAAAGTGAAACTTTTTGCCACCTCATAATTTAACGACAATTTTTGTGCTAACATTATAAAATAGGGAACTTTAACGAAAAGCACCCGGTACTGTTCACTTTAACGAAAAACCACATTTTTACACTAAAAAGTCAATCCTGGTACTATTCACTTTACCCTTTATTTTGTCCTTATCATTAAAACTCAAAGTTTTCAAGCCATTTTCATTAGTTTTCCTTATAAAATATTGTGCAAAAAATATGAGGTCACAGACACAACGAATGAGTCGGGATTTTAGCTTACAAGGGGCTCAAAAGTCGCAATCTGAAACGCTCTCTTAATCTTACAAAAATTACTTTGATGTATGGTGAGCAACCGACTATCGTCATTTGTGTCTGATATAATATCGTTCTCATCATATATCCTCTTCCTTAAACCTAAACCTGAAGCCTCTCTAACTTTCTTCCTCTCTCCCTCCATTAATCTCCAGACCAAAGTTCACCTCAAAGCTCACAAACAACAGATTGTCTGAACTCCATAGGAGCTACCAACCTCAAATCAAACCCGATGAAAAAATTAAAGTAAAAACATCTTATCAGGGCTCTGAACCTACGGAAAAACATTGAAAATCATAAGCAAAACACTAAACATTTATGCGTGAGAAAAATGTCATGATGGGCTTGGGACCATCGATCTTAATCCCTTCATAGCTCTGTCTTTGGTAGGAGAAAGTCCATGGAGAGTCTCACTTTTAAGAGTCTCCTTAGCATTTCTCTTCATTTAATTTGTCAGAGACATTTTTATAGGTATCTGAAACACAATTTATGCGATGTATTATTCATGTGTTATAACGAGAGTGGACAATAACTTTATATGTCTCAATTTTAGAACAACGTTACATTTACATGATTATGTTTCAAATACAACGAAAAAAATTGCTCAATTCTTAAGCTGCACTAATCATTAGTAAGTTCGATTAAAATATCTGCCACAAGATATATATGGGGGTGGTATTGGTACGATTACCATACCAAAACCCATGTACCAATTACCATATCAAACTTTTGGTATGACAAAATCTATTACCATTATCATGCCAAACTTTCGGTATACCAAATTTCAACATGCCAAATAGTTCGGTTGGCATGGTATGGTAATGGTAATTACCACTTTGTTTTGGGCCATTCTTTTGGGCCAAAATTTGATTTTTTTTTTTCAACCAAATTCAAGACCCAAACGTGTTTTGGTCACTCTCTTTAGGTTTCTAAAACTTTCTTATTTAATTATGAGAATTTTATAGAGATTCATTTAAGAAACAAGAAGTAAACAGATGGAAGAATTGCTGAAAGAACCCAACATCCCTAAAAAATAGTACAAAGATTCCTAAATTCCATCTCTACATTCTTTAAAATTGTATAAAAATTAACTTGATATACGAAACCAAGGAGAAAGACATCCCAATTTGATGAAGGAGAAGATGAGATGGACTGCGAAGAGAGAGAGAGTTGCCGGAACGGGAGCAACATAAATGAAGCCGATGCCTAGATGAATGAAAAGATGAAGAGTCGCAACGCAAGAAGGCTTGGGTTTTTTTATTGGGAACGTAGAGGTTAGAGGGTGAGATGATTGGATACATGACTAGGAAAAAAATATAAAGTGCATATATAATGGTAAAAATACCTAAGTATATATATAAATGAATAAATAAATGATATAATATTAATAGTAGTGGTACGGTACGGTATACCACTGGTAATGGTTTTGAATACCATTATCGTACCAAAAATGTATGGTACGGTACAAATACCATATCATTACCAATGGTACAATTTTTTTGGCACAACTTTGGTATGGTACTATTGGTAATTCGGTTGATATAGTAATTTGGCAAAAAATTCCACCCCTAGATATATGTGAGTGCATGATGGTTAGCACACAAGACCCTGGTCGCCGGTTGGGAGCATAATATATATATATATATATATATATGTAATTAAATTTGTATTATGTATTATGATTGGACCAAAACAAAAACCTTCAATTTCATAATATTCGATCCAAATAGAAGGGGTGCTTCTTAACGCCAACTTTTACTGTACATTCATGAGCCGAGTTATGTAAGCACAACTATATATTTATTATAATTATTACAAGCTTCTTAAGTAAACTAATATTTTTATGATCAAAGTTTCCAGCTTGTTGATCTCCCTTTCCATACAAAATTATGGGTGGAGGATACTTGAAACTTGCTTGATACTCCGTCTAACCTGTCTGATACAAAAAAACTATGATATCCTCTCAATGTTCTTAAAACCCCAACTTCGGCTGTAAATATTGCATTCACAGGTCTGTGATCAGACAATTTTGATTCACCTCTATTGTATACATGTTGCTTCAACCCTTCTCCACGCCAAATTATCCGATCACACCTAAAAAAACCAATAATTAAAGACAATTAATTTCATATTACGTGTTATGATAACACCACGTGTCGGTATACATATTGCATGTTACATGTAATTGTTAAGCGAAACTTACCAGGCAGGAGCACGCCTCTTTTCACCTTTCTTTCCCGGAGGACATCCATAATATACATCAGAATTTGGACAATATTTGTAAGTGGGAGCAAATTCAACAGCTCCTTCATTCCAACCTTCGAGTACTTGTCCCTCTTTGAGCTGCATCATCAGCTAATCCCAATGAAAATTGATGTCAAATTTTGAGGGAAAGAAATTAACTTATTTTTTTTAAAATAAATATTTATATAAAGTGTACAGTGCTAACGATTAAGTGGTCTACCTGATCATGTTTTAGTAAGATATTCCATGCTCTTATATCCACTAACGAACGCGTTGTTGCTTCCGGAAGGGAAATTCTATAATTCAAGTCTCCGAGGAAAATTACTCGACTGCAATATTTTTGAACCAAGCAATTAGGCACCGGTGTTGATGTATCTAATTTGCAATAGTACTTCAAAACATATTATGTATATCTGTAATTAATTAGCTAGGCTTTATATGATATTAACTTTTGACTATATAATATATATATATATATATATATATATATATATGAGAAATGCTAATTAGGAGACTCTCAAAAGTGAGATTCTTCATGGACTTTCAGTCACCTCATGTTTTTTTGCACAATGTTTTATAATGTCGACACGGTAATTAACGTTAAGATGTGAAGTGTTAGAAAATTCATAAAGAATCTCACTTTTAAGAGAGTCCCTTGACTCTCATATATACATATATGAAGTCAATGTTTTAAAAAACCCATAGTTTGAATGACATGATCATATGACTAATAGACCATTTACTGTTTACTGGTATAGAGAAGTCAAGCTTTTCATGTGGTTAACATAATTAGTCCAACATGGCCATATAAAATTTGGTTAACAATTACTTAATTGTAAATAATATTATATAGAAGAAGACAAGTAGTAATAAAGATCAACAACACTACAGGTTTGTCGGCTCTATTAATTAGTTATTTGTCACGACAATTAAAAGAAGAAAAATAAACAATAATGGTGATAAGCCTTAAATATATATATATATTGTACTTGTCCAATTGTGTTATTTTCATGCTACGTACATATATAGTGAAAAATAGATTGATTGATTAATGAGATTAATTATATATTATGTATAATAAACTAATGCAATAACGAACTGGTTTGGGCGGTTTCAAAGTTTAGTTAACATACTCATGATCTAAGATCCTTCGTGGCAAATCAAGCAAAGGGCCTCTGGGAAAACTTGTTCTGGAAAATATATCGGATATGTTAGAATTCCTCAGTTTCTCATCTCCTTCTCTACCCCCTGAAGCTAGATGAGTGCACACGAAGCAGAAGCTTGTTTCATGTAATCGAAATCTAACAGAAACCGAACCCTGCATGCATACCATAATTTTAATTAAGATAAAAAAGTAATGTACCTTTGATCATTATTATTATTTAGATCATGTATAACCTCAGGCTCTGGAATATCGATCATGAGGCTACAATATTACAAAATATCAATATTCTGCCACTAAAGAGTCTTTAAATTAAATTCAGCAGTTGTCTCTGTGTATTGTAATTTTTTTCAAAGCATAAAGTATGTAATAATATTAAGTCCACGTACCTTATTTCCTAGGCATCCCATGATCCCACAGCCAACACAGGAGACACTTGGATTCCGAATAAATGGACGAAGATCACTTCGAATCCAAACTGATATTAGTATCCCCACCATTTGCTTACTTACAATACAGTGGAAGTCTGGTGGTTTATTAATATTGTTGTGTCTTTTCTTGTTTAAAGCTTCTCTGATCAAGGAATTCCATTTCATGCAGATCTTACTATTCTCAGATCCTAGAACATTGGAGGCTTTCAGAGGAACGATTTCTTGAAACCTGAACAACATGAAATTAACATATGCATCGTGAGTAATTACAAGTTTTAGTTTTTTTTTCTTTTCTTTTCTAATTTAGTATGGAATTATGTACGTACCCAAGAACATAGATGTCAGAGGATGTGTCAATCCAATCCTCCATATTCATATCTTCTTGTGGTTCCACCCCGCCAACATTCCATGTACTAACAAAAACCCTAGATGAAGAGAAAACAAAACCATACGTATGAGATGTATAAAAATACATTTTATGAAAAAAAAAGATACGTATTAATTGGAGTATTAATCATGGTGGACCAGGGAAATGAAATTTCGGGATCGAGTTGGTATATAAATACATACTTGTACTTGTGTGTGTTAGTGTCCTTGTGATGATTGACGACGGTAGAGGTAAGGTTTGAAGACGGTTGATCAACACTTGGTGTTTCCAGTATTAATTCCTCCGAGACCTCGTTGCTTGGAAAATCTGCTACAAAGTTGTTGCTTCCCAATTGCTTTCTCAGAATCTTGTTTGCCACTAATCTAGGCCACATCACCTGATCAAGGGAAACATAAATATTAATATTGTTATAAGCATTTTTATGCATGTATATATGTCTGTGCGTGTGTGTGTGTGTGTGTGTGTGTGTGTGTGTGTGTATACATACATGTATATAGATATGGAGGAGGAAAAATATCAACGGGATGCCTAAAAGGTAGAGACGAAGGTGCTCACTTCTCCTGGCTTTCTAGCCATGGACAGAGAGAAAGAGGGGAAGAGTTGAAGTATTTGATGCTAGAGAGGGAAGGAGAAAGGTCGGATAGACGATGATAAAACAGATAAAAATTAAAGAAATGCAGAGAGATAATCATGCATGCCGCACTGCAAGTTGGGGTGATTTGGAGGAGTTGCTCTTAACTAAAGCGACGTGGATGGTTTCAAGGATAGAAAATGCAGCAACCGTTAAAAAGAAGTGGCTGCATTGCTTGTATATATATATATATATTCGTTGAGAGTTCTCAAAAAAATATATATATATATATATATATTCGTTGAGAGAGAGGGAGAGAGAGAGAGAGTAAGGAGAAAACACGGGTCTCTGCAGGCATGAATTTTTTCTGTTTCCTTACGGCATAACTTGAAGGATATGATATGCTTTTACAGAATTGTTTAAGCAAGGGGTGCATGCAAGTGGGCGTGCTCCATCATCAACCACATTATATAAAAACAGATGAGCATCAGTATAAAAAAAAACCTAATTTTTTTTGTAACGTGTCAACCGCTTACAGGTGATCAAAATGTCCTTACGTCGTCGATGCCACCTCCTACTCCAACTCTGAAATTACCTTGCAGTCATCACTCTCTAGGCTCTATATTGGTTTCTCATCCCGATCATCTGGTTAAAACGGCCTTGCAGTCATCGCCCCCTCAATTCAAACACGTAAACCCCAAATCTCCACAAATACTGAGTTGTTTCCCTCGCGGCCCCCTCCTTCAGCCTCGATCTGCTCCGGCTCTTTCTCCTTCGGCCCGTCTGTTCAATTCCCAATCACAAACCCGCAACGCACCAAAGGTATAGCGCGGTTTAGTTATTTTCTTTTTATTTAATATAATTTTTAATTTAGTAGATGCCATTTTGTGTGATATTGGTTTGATATTAGGGTGATATTGGTTTTTTTTTTCTTTTGTCAAATATTGTTTTAATTTGTTTTCAGTTTTCTCGAGATATAAGGAGTATGTCTCTTTTTCTATTTTCTATTAGGGTTAGATTGCTTTCTTATTAGTTTCAGAATGAAGTCTTTATAAATACACCTTGTAACTTAATATAAAAGTTAAATCGTTATAAGATGCAGTCCTTTCGTTATATAGTCGTCTTGACCATATTGTGGTCTTATTCTTTATTGTAGTCAATAAAATTGGAATCGCAGTTTGTAATTAGTTTTTCTTCTTTTCTAGTCCTTTGTTGTGTTAACAGTTTGGCTGCTATTTAGTAGCCTTGGGGAGCAAGGCAGCATTTGTTTTGTTTGCTGCGGGTAAAAACTAATTGGATTGAATTATAATTTTTGAAGATATATATAATTTAATTTGCAAGATGTCAGATACATACTTTATATTTGTATCAAACTAGAAAAAAAAATTATATATATGTATGTATATATATTTCACATATAGACACTGAGAAGACACATCCAAAAATAGGGGCACTCAGTACTGTTGACTCTCTCATTGATAACACAAACATGTTTCCAAAAAGCTGATTTAATTAAAGGTACGGTCTGATGTATTCGGCTGGCTGGAATATCATATCAGGGATGGCCTCAGAGCATGCAATATGCAAGTCGTTTGTAGAATTGTAGTTCGAGTTTTTCCAGAGCCGCCGGCAGAAATTCACAAGTTGGTGTATAAACAAATTAAATGGATTTAAAATTAATGGTAAGTGACCATCGACCAGTATCTTAACCTAACATTGAAGTGTATACTATACTTTCCAATCACAATGCAACTTGTTCACAAGATTCCAATTTTAAATCATCCGGCAAAAACAGCAATTTTAACAACTCCAATCAAATAAAAAAATTGTATAGTTTAACACCACTAATTATATATACTCGTTAAACTATCATAATCAACCAATATCAATGGGTTCATAATTTACACACCATACGTATTTTTGGGATTTGATAGGCACTAATGACAGCCACAAGAAGCAAACCACCAATCCAATTTTCTTATTTGGATGGATGGCGTGCCCAATGTTTCCAATAAAAATGTCATCTTTTTGTCATATTGAAAAAAACACAATATTTTACGCTGTGTTTTTTCTGAATGTTTGTGTTTGTGTTCTTGTACCTCCGCGATTTTGTATTAATTAACATGATCTCCTAATGATACATATTAATTATTAGCATATGTGCTCATAGTTGTTATTTAGGGCATATATATTTGGTGAGATATTTGGGCAAATTGGGGCACAACAAGCTAGTCACGTCCGTTCGGCCCCATCCTAGTTAATATTAAGTGATGCAGGCTTAGCTTCACCTCATCAGCTTGAAATCAGCAAATTACAAGCACGTAACAATTACATATCATTGCGTCTTAGGGTTTTCCAATCTTTTCCTTGAAAACCAAACCATCAAAAATTAGTTAGCCCTTGAACCTCAAGTTTCTTTACACAAAATCCCACATATTTTTTTTGTCTGAATAAAACTTATTTACCAGGTTATGTATAAGCAAATTCATTAATTCTGTTTGACTTTCCACGTTTTTCATTTTTAGATGTCTAAAATATCCCTAATTACTTATTTGGTATCTACAATTCATTATATGGATATTATGTGTATTAATATCATGAATTATTTTTCAAACTATGCAAATTTAAAAGGCGAATTAATGATTTTGGGAAAAAAAAAATGGTATTAATGCTATTCATCAGAGCATAAAAAGGAAGACTACCCAATTTTTTTTATCCATTACTCTTGGTCTTCAACCTCTATTTATCTATTATAAACTTTTTTATCTATTATTTTCTTTGATAAATATAGGTAAATATGTAATATTTTATATTACTTTGTATTTCATTCATATTTTTCCATGAAATATATTGTAATAATGTTGTATGGAAAAGGTATCTAAGTTATTTTAGTTTACCTATTTGAATATTGGAAAAACAATATCCCCACTTACATACATAATAAGGAGTAGGTAAATATTTTCATTCCACGTCAGGATAATTTGTAGATACACAAAAGCCAATTACACTTGGGTGTTATTGTACATTAATGTACCGACTGTTATGTTGTGACAACCTATCCTTAATTTTAAGATTTTATTAAATTCTAAAAGAGTGAATGGACGAAAACGCCTCTAGTGGTGAGATTGTTGACGTTCGTTGACCATCATTATGTGACTTGTATGAGCTATTATTTTACCATATTCTTGAAGTACTCGAAGGTACGAACATGTAGGCACAAGCGGAATTGAATTTGGAGTTACGATGGAGATTTTACGGACTTACAAACGTGAAGGGTGATTTGGTAATTTTAACATCTCGGGAGATAATTTTATGGTTTGTCCTTTTGTAGCCTTGGGCTATGTATCATGTGGGACCCACACCCCGTACTCCTCCTTCACTCCCATGTCTCCCTATTTCTGGAGCGCTCTTTATCTCTCCCTTATTTCAAGGGGTGTGATATCCACACACCCCATTTTACTTCTCACACACCTTTTTAATTTTCGGCCGTCGGATCAGATCAATTAGAGAAGATCAACGGACATAAATTAACAAAGGGTGTGTGAGAAGTAATTTGAGGTGTGTGGATAGCACACCCTTACTCTCTCCATTCTCTCTCATCTAACTCTCTATCTTTTCACTCTCTTTCTCTCTCTGTAAACACAGAGACCAGCCATCACCACCACACATCCGGTGAGCTTCACTAAACCACCACCTTAAGGCCACTACCTATCATCCTTTCCAAAACTCAAATTCAAGGGGATCAGACTCCTTCACATCTCATATGGACTCTTTACCTCTCTTACTCACTTTGTGCTCACTGTACAGAAGTAACCATGGCGATCGCCAACGCCCAGTTTCACGACCACCGTCGTCTTTGTCTCCAACCCACCACGAAAGCAGTACCATGTACAAACGCCCTGTTTGGGCATCCAAACCCTAAAAGTCACTACTAGAAATTTTGACTTTACCGACAAAAGTACTTTGTCGGCAAAAGTCAAAATTTGTTGGCAAAGAGTCTTCCCCAACAAAAAATTTTGTCGGTCATTTCGTCACGCAAAGCATGTCGGGTAAGAGTTTTCCCGACAAATTTTTGTGTTTCGTTGGCTAAGGTTCAATTTTTCCCAACAAACTAATTTTTGTCGGCATTTACATCTTTCCCGACAAATATTTCATCAGTACAGAGCTTTTATGCCGACAAATAATACTTTTTAGCCAACAAATTATGTTCATCATCATGGATATTTTGTCGGCACAGTCTTCTCTCCCGACAAAATTAGTGTCGTCGGGAAAGACATTTAATTTATATAAAAAAATAACGCTTTAATGCTCAACTATTATATATGCAAATCCAAATACAATACAAAAAAATTGTTAAGAAATAATACTTTATTGATTGATAAATTTCAAATGTACATCTAGAGTGCTTATACAAAAGCATGTCACACAATAAAATTATCCTACTGCCATTCCTTAAAGTCGGCTGCCATGTAGCATTATGCAAGAGCTTGTGTCATGAGGAAAGGGGCATTCCCAGCTTCATTTCCACGCAAGAAAATGAGCATTCCCAGATTTATATCAAATGGCCTTCAAAAATCCATTAGCACCAAATATGCAGGAGCTTGTGTCATGGGGCAAGATGAGAAGAATTTAGTGGCTTACTGAAGACCATGAGTTTGCGACCTCAAACCTTGGATGATATAGCACCATAGTAGAAAATGGGGAAGGGCTGCAATAACACCATAGTATTACAATAAACAATGAAAACTTAACCAATTTGTCAACAAGAAAGTATGTAGTTATATCTAATACTTTCCCATTACAAAGAGCCTAATCCCTTTCTAAGTTCATATTCCTCCAATCCCAATATACTTGAGACATTATATTGAATGTTAATTCACAAAGTCCTCCTTTACGATAGTCCAAATCGACATTACATTGAATGTTAACATTTAAAAGTTCAGTGCATGCCATATTTGGGTACTGCAAAACTAGGAAAAGTATTGACAAATAATTAGTTAATATCTATTACCTAATCAACCCGTAGAACAGTGCAGGCAGCATCTGCAGCATAATTGAGAGCAAAGAACCTGTAACAAACCACCCAACATAGAAGATTAATACCTATATCACATATGACAGAATCATTATGACAAGCTAGGGTCATAGTGTTTCTTAAACCAGAATCTAAGCAACATATAAACCTAGAATCTACAGAACCTACATGATTCCCTACACACAAATCCAAAGTACTAATGCAAGTAGAGGTTTGCCACAATATGCTGAAAGAAATAATTTCAAAAGTCAATTGCAACCTTACCTTTGTTCACATGTGAATAGGCATGTCATCACAACCTAGCAAAAAGGGAAAGCTGCTTAAACTGATTATGAATTCAGAAACTAGAAAATGAGTATTCCCAGTTTTAGACCAAACGGCCTTCACTGAAACCAACCCAAAGTTCAATAACCCCACATATGCAAACTCTAACATTTAAAAAGATTATATTACATTTAGCACAAACCAGAACACAAACTACAACATACTTTAAATAAGAATCCACCATCACAAGGCACTTGTAAGCATAAGAAGTTACATGGAGCGACTTCTGTTATCAAGCACATAGTTGCAATTAAGCACACCATCTTTGAGGGCATCAAACCTTCAAGCCCATTTCATTGCTCTAAAACATTTTGAGACCATTTTTCATGCTACTTCAGTTTCAATGTCAAGTACCATGAGCCTAATTTCAATTGATTACACAGAGGGATTGATTTTTGTGGTGCAAAGACTCACAATCAATTTTAACTATAAAACCATTACTGCAACTTGATTAAAGTCTCGCAGAAATTGAAGTTAAAAGCAATTAAATCCAGAACATGGATTACGCATCCTCAAACCCTAACTAAGGATCCTCCATCAAATCATTACCTAAAATCCCCTCAGAATTACATTGGAAAAACAAATCTAAGAAAGGAACCATAAAATTGAGACTAACAGAGAGCTGAGGGGAAGGATTAGAGTAGGTAGGGTTTGAGAACATACCCAAAACGTTTTAGAGAAACGAAGTGCAACGAAGCACCCAGTACTAGCGATTACGAAGCTAGAGTAGCAGGGGCACTTCAACGGCAACGGCAATAGAGAGTAGATGAAGCGATGACGATGGCGAGCCAAAAAACAATGTTGACGGAAAGCGAACGGTGGCACCGTGAGAGAGAGAGGGAGAGAGAGAAGGGGGCTGGGCTATCCGCATATAACAGGGTTTGTAGAAAATACATTGAATTTAGATTTAAGGGGGAAATTCTTTAAACTGAAAAATTGAGCGGGGAATCGAAAAGACAAAAAAAAAAAAAGAGCAGGAAAGAATAAATTCGCGCTCCTCTCTTGATGACGAACGGACATGTTTTTGCCAACTATTAGTTTATTTGTCGGCTTGAATGTTCTTTGCCAACAAACTTTTCATCGACATAGGTCTAAATGTTTAGAGCCGACGAATTAAATTTTTTGTCGGGCAAAGACTCTTGTGCTGACAAAATTTTACTTTATCGGCTTTAAGTTTGTCGGCAAAATAATATTTTCTTGTAGTGAGTCGAACTCGAAGCTCTCCGAGTATTTTTCCATCATCCTAGGTAAGGTAGGACTTGATATACTTTTAATCCTCTCCTTGTTGATGTTCTGAATGATTACTAGGTTGTTACGCGTGTCTTAATGGTGCATAAACCTCTCGAGGAAGGATTTCCTAGTTTTTTGGAAAACTATAGAACCGTGGTTGTCAAGCCATCTTTAGGCCATTTTTTCAGCCAACATCGACATTAACTCGGCCCCATTTTGGTATGGACTTGTTCTCTACATTTCTAGCTTCAATATGGCTTTTGAATCATCGAATTTGGTTGAGAATTAAGCTCGAAATGAGCTCTTAAAAACCTGCAAAGATCTGGAAATCACGATGAAGGCGTGTGGGTGCATGTGGCTGCCCATGTAGCCACCTTGTGGTGGCGCGTAGAGGAATTTGAGGTCCCTCCTTAGGTTTCTTGACGTGCCGAACCTGAATTCGTCGTCCGTTTTCTAAAATTTGTTCGTTTTAAAATAGATTCTTTACTAGCCATACTTTGTACCAAAAACGCGTTTATACGTTAGTACGTTATATATTTATGTAAATGGTTTCATTTCTAGGTGAAACGCATTGCAAGGATCTTCGATGCTCACAACTCGAGTTTGACTCGACAACATGATTTGTGAGTGGATCTTTGCTTTTTAATATTACATATTTATTTAGTTTCCACATATATATATATATCATAAAGAATTTTCCACATTACGCCTAGTTTAGACTAACGTTTTTAAGAATTAGCGTATTGACCTAATTTATGAAATTTTAATAAATTCTATGGGATGCACATTCACGGGATGCATATTTTGATTTGATGTCATAAATATATTTACCGTCGCAAATATTATTATTTACAACTGTGGATTACAAATTTTTTGTAGTATGATCATATTTACGTTATCTACTCATCGAGTGCTACACTGGTGTTTGTACTCGCCCGGGCTAGGGCCAGGCCTCACATGTATGTTCACATCACACCGTACGCTCACTTGGGATCCATTGTAGGTGTCAATCATGTCCTAAATTGCTATAGGCAATTAGGACTTGTATGTGATGCGCATAGCGCCAGTTTTCATGTGATTGTAGTACTAGAGCGTAAATCATTATTACACCTAGTCCAATTCATGTCAGAATATCTTTGCATGAACTCGTGTGTCAGCATATGTCGATGAGCACCCAATATGATATGTTTGTTATGCAGATATGATTACTTGACGTTATGTGTTTATTTACGAAATGTTGGACACTTTGCATTCCTGAGATAGTGCTGGCTTCGGTAAGTATTTTCATACTATACGTAATATATATATTTGGAAACTATACTTGTTTTACGGCGAGAGGTTATTATGTTTTCAAAAATGTTTTTACAAAGCTTTATTTTTAGGCTCACTCACCTTTGTTTTTTCGCCCCTCCAGAGTTAGTGGTAGAGCTTATGTGTCGATGAGAATTCTTGGCAAATCTTGGTATAGGTGATTACCTTCGATGGTATAATTCTTATCCTACCTCTACTGTACTTTACTTATGCTCTGCATCACGTGTGAATTGGGTTCAATCTTGCTCACATGAGCACTCTTATATTTAGGCACTTATAGGTTTAAATTTATTCACATTTCCACATCACTACATTTTATGGCTTCGTCATCTTCCTAGTGTTGGCCGCCAGCATAGCTCGATTCGGAGTCCAGATGAAAATTCCGGGTCGGAGTGTGTTATATGTTATAGATAAATTACCAAAAGTATGAGAATATAACAGGTAAATTACTCAAAAATATGAAAATATTAAAATATAGTACCGTTATTTGTATAAGTAAATTAGTAGGCAAGTTTAACCATTATACTTATGTAGAATAATTTAACATGAAAAAATGATGTATTTTTATTTTTATTTTGATAAGAATTTGATTCCATCGAACAGTAGTAAACGATGCAGCTATTATATATTATATACGGTAATGCATTAGATTGTCGGAAAAATAAAACGTTAATTGGCTAACCTAGGCCCTGATAGGCCTAAGGGATTTTTTGAAATATAAAGTAGCCTAAAACATGTTATCTTATGAACCTTATAGAGGAATCGAATATGCACATATCGAACAGTTGGTTGGCTCTGAATTTGCCGTCTATCCAATACTTTGCGCATTTGAATGAATCACATAATTGAGATAGTTAATGGGATGAATAATATATTAATAATAATTGGGTAGAGAATAGATGTACGGCATATATATATATTATATCAAGATTAATCAAGATCAAGATGCAATTAATTTAACATACATGAGCCTGCAACTTGCCCCGGGGGGAGGAAACCTTGCAAATCAAATGAAAGCTAAAAAAAATGCCGCAGACTGTAAGATTATTGGTCGATGCTAAGTACTTTCTTGCTAAACAGAGTCTTTAAGTGATAACGTGGTGTCGGATAGCTAACCTTGAACGTTAATTTGTTCGACTTAAAGTTAACTTAACCTCACTTTCAACGTTACTTGATTGACTATGTTTACTTGATTTTGACCAATAATTAATTGTGGTAAATTTATTCATAGCTAACAAAAAAAGACGTCCACGAAATTGGATATCAAGTTTTTCATGCATACACGTTTTCTTTTTATTTTAGCTGTATTCTAATCTTTTTACTATATAAAGATACGTTGTTTATTTCAATGATACTCAATGCTGATTGGTTCATGTTTGTTTACTTTCCTTCTCACACAGTACGTCAACCTAAAGGAAGGAATATAAATATTTGTGCCCAGAAAATTAAATTGTTCGTGAATCATAACAGGGACTACCGTGATTTGTGATTCTTTGTGGAATATATGAGATATCATGACATATGTGACACTTGTACTGTTGACACACACCCAACTAGAACTCCAAATTATTAACACAAACGAAGACTTAAGGTTATCTTTTAAGTATTAATTATTGTAGATTTGACCTTATTCTCTTTTCTTTATGAATATCTATTCATCTTTTCTCAGTTTCTTTTCAGACGAAGAAAAAGAAACAACAACCACAAGTCGCTTTGAAAACTTTTTTTTTTCAAATTTGACTTAGGCCTAATGGTGGATATGCCATTCCTAAGCATATTATTCGTATTCGGACACAAACTATATATTAGTTCTTGTTCAGCCCACAAAATAATGGATTTATGTCTTCTTTTTTTTTGTTGGTCAATCACTCAATTTTCTGTCTTGGCCTTTACGTGACGAGGTTGCTTTTCTCGGTTCTTTGATATAAGGCCACAATGGGGTCAATGAGTGGGCTAATTCACACTTCAATGTATACACATCAGGCCCGTTTGATTTTTTTTAAGGGGAATAATGTTAAAAATGGAGAACTTTAACAAAAAGCTCCCGGTACTGTTTACTTTAACCAAAAATCATATTTTTACATTAAAAAGTCAATCATGATACTATTCACTTTACCTTTTATTTTTTCCTAATCGTTAAAACTCAAAGTTTTTAAACCTTTTTCATGAGTTTTCCTTTAAAAATATACTTCTCCTCACAAGCAATTTTAGCAGAAATGCATCTATTGTAAGCACTTTTTAATAAAAATGAAATACTTCTTGAAAAATAACTTAAAATCTAAAAGTTATATATTGTCAGAAACTCATTGGTGATCTAAAATACTTTTAATTTTTCAAAATCACTTCAAAACTTCCCGTATCAAGTCCAAATCGAAGGGAGAGGGAGACAAAAAAATGAATATATGATCTAATGGTATATATAAAAGGAAAAAGTCAATGAGTGCATTCAGTAAGTGGACTCGAAGAGAAAGGTTTAGGGTGGTTGTATGAATTACAGATGGACAAGTTTCCCTTTTTTCTTTTTGCTCAAAACTGGGACGAGTTTCTTTCTGATTCAACTTAATAACCTACAAAAAAGGAGTTGTATAAATTAAGCTGAAAAACTATGAACTAAGGGGGAGGTGGTGATCGTGAGCTGTGTACGTATCTTTAATGCTCAACTGATCTCTCTTCTTTTGCATTCGATTAGCTTAACCCTTAATATATATATATATATATATATATATATATATGTTACGATCAGAAACAGAATAAAGAGAGAAAAGAAAAGGAAGAACGGCATCTGTGATTATACCACCGATGCCACCTGCGACCCGTGATGATGCTCTCCATACCGTGCCTTCAAAGGTGTGATCACAATTCCCTTATTTTTTTTCAACCCTTCGTTTTTCCCCCTTCTCTTGTCTATGCATGCATGCATATTTATGCGCACGTAAGTATTCTTGAAATTAATTTGTGCATAGTACTTGTTTTGATTGCTAAATTGATGATAGCTAATCAATCCTTATTATTGAACCGGTTTATGTGATGGATCTAATCTACTCCTACGTCATACCCGGCCCATCATTCTACGCCCAACCTCACCACTGGGCTAACCATAGTTGGCTTTCGATCAAGTGTCATTTCAACATAGCTAGAAACATGATCAGTTTTTTTTTTTTTTTAATTAATGGTGTTTCATTTAATTTTGTTTAAAGGATTTGGATGCGACACGGCAGCAGTAATCAACATTCTAGCACAGAGGAACGTAATGCAGAGCGCTGCCATCGAAAAGAAATTTTTGATAGTCACGATACAGTTGCTGGTAGTATATATTAGGGTGCGTTTGTTGCACCGGATTATATCGAAAATTGGTTTCAGGGACTAAGTTGGATTGGTTTGGCTTTGACTAAGCTAAATAAGAATTATGAAGCGTTTGGTGCAGCACTGAACAATAAAAATGTTCATTTTATTTATTATTAAATTAGTATTTTGTAGTTATTTCGATATCTAAACACCTAATTAATTCTAAAAAATATTGTTTGACCATTTATTAAGTTATCTTTTTAGTCAGCACGAGTCGGACTTAGCGTCATTTATACTAATCCTGTCTTACGCCAAACATGGGATTGCTATCCCAGCTAAGCCAGTCCCCACCAAGGATGCCTAACAAACGGGGCCTTAAGGTACTGCGGTACGAAGGTCCGGAAGGGATGGTACAGAAGGATGCGGAAGCGCTGAATAAGGCCGGAGAGAAGAAATTGGGAACTGATGAGAAGGTTTTCATACAAAAGAATATATATATTCTGAGCAATTAATTATGTTACAAAAAAAAAAAATTCTCAAGCAAATTACAATTGTCTCTTCTCATATCCATCGCTTGTATGGGCAAAGTCATCATGTGTAACGTTCCCATCATGTGTAACGTTCCCAAATTTGAACCTAGACGATTATCTACCATTTCCTTCCTCAAATTACAGATTCTTACCAATCTGCGAAGGAAATTACGAGATAACTAGCTCAGTTTGTAAAACAATTAATTTACAAGTTGGCGATACTCTTATACATGTACATGTCATTATTAATTTTTTGGCCGCATGTGTACACTATTGATTCTCTGCAGAATTCCAATTTTTATTCTTCTGATATTCCACATGATTTCCAAGTTGTCCTTAAGTCAATTAGATAACCAGAAAACAGCACATATATCCTCATAATATTCATAAAGTCATAATGTGGATTCGATGCTTGTGTTCATAAATTCTTCATAATAAAAAATAAATAAAAGATAGAATGATCATTGGATCGATCGTTCATTTGGTAAGTGGATATGGTCGCAGGATCTGTCGGGGACCTTTGGATATGGAACATGTCGCTGTTCTCAGATTAATTTGGATAGGCATGCACATGCATGCAGTGGAATGATATATGATGAGGATCCCCTGCACATGCAAATACTGCAGCTTCATCGATCGAGCAATTTCTATTGGTTTTGATTCCTCTATGTTTAATCAAGAAATTAAACCTGTAACACGTATTCAGAAACCGTATGATCACAAATGACCTAATAATAAGTTGATTCGTTCATCATATATCAATATCATGGCCTTCATTTTCATCTAATAATCCAAAATTTCCCCATACATCCACAAAACTTATACAAAAATAATTAGATATGGGAGCATGTCATGTAGGTCCCCTCTGAGACGGTAAGAACTAGCTAGGCTGGGATGTGCCACTTTATATATTAAATGCCTTTTGGCTGATATAAATTAGGTTGCAAAGATAAGAAAAGTGAAGAGATATCGTTTGGTGGGGATTTTTCCACAAGTTGACACCCATATCCACATATAGCTGTTTTCAATCTCAAATTATTCACAAAATACGTAAACAGACTAGGCTTTTTAATCACTTTCAGGCAAAGATCAATGAGACCTAAATTTACGGCGTGAACCTACTTCTTCTCGTGCCAACATTATTATTTTTTTTATTCAAACAATAGAATTACATATTGTTGTGATTGACATTGTACATCATTTGGTGTTAGGGATACAAGATTTTTCGTTCTCCGGTTTGTTTTTGCTTTCAGTTGTTGCAGTGCATACACTAGAACATACATTTTGTTAATTTTGACAGATTAAAGGCGGATTTGTGGTTGTGGATGCAGTTCAGAAAATAAAAATTCATGTTCCATATATATAGTGTGGACATCTACATCATTCATTTTGCATGCATACGCCTCATGCATCTTATAAACTTCTCTGCATGTATATGAGTATATCACGTTTCCTTGAAACTTTCTGGGACATTTCTAATATATAATTCCATACTAGTAACTGACCCTTAATTTAAACACCATAAGATAGCCCTAGAGCTACAAAAGGAAGAGATTCCTTGATCTACAAGAAAGCTAAGTACTCGTATAAAAGGAAATACAAACCGTATGAGGAGGACGCGTTGGTTGAACTCGGGGCAGTAACATTCCGGGGTCGATTATCCAAAGCTTTGTTAATTCTTTTTTATCCTTTCTTTTATTTGTTTACAAAACACTTATTGGAGTAATTCAGTTATATTCACTTTAATTGTAGGTGTTTTGTCTAATTATTTTTTTGGTGAAGGCGATGACCCTCCAAAAAAGAATCTGACTTAATAAAACTTAAAAATCCAACTAAAGCTATAGTCACCCATTCTCCCACATGTCGTGCAGGAATGCGTTGAGGAATCCCTCCAAAAGATGGCGTTCGAACTCCCAAAAGAGAATATAACTTAAAAATTTAACAACTAGCTTTGAGTAGACTAATTTGAATTTAGAACTTGGTTTAGTCTAGATTGTATTCATCATAGATAACTGAACTATGGATTATAATTGATATGTTATGACCAAATTAGTAGCCTGCTTAATTTACAGTATGTTTGAAACTGCATTAGGCAGTTGCCCATATATAGTGGCAAATAATTATAACCCTATTTTTAGTTACGCTCTTTAGAACTCAGTTTTGATACTCTTTGCCCCTTGAAATTCAAAAGTCGCCACTTTACTCATTGAAACTCAAAAGTCGCTACTGTACTCTCCAAAACTCAATATTCGCTCCACTTTAGCTTAGTTATGTGTATTTCGTTAAAAAACCGTTAAGTTTAGGCTTATTTGTAGCTAAGCTACCTGAAACTCGATTTTAATCACACTTTGCCCCCTGAAACTCAAAAGTCGTCACTTTACTCCTTGAAACCCAAAATTCGCTCCACATTACCTTGTTTATGTTATTTCCGACTATGACGATGCCTCACCCCCATCTCTTCATGATCTTCCGTCTCTCCCCATCTCCCTCTTCCTAAACGAAATCCAAATACCTCATCATGGCCCGTTTGACACCTTTACTCTATGTCCAGGAATTGTTCTAAAAAAATACCCAGGGATTATTTATGCTATTTTTCCGATTAAGAATATAACAAATCAAGAAATTAATGGAACTAATGATAAGGTAGATAGAGATGGAGGAAGAAGGGATGAATGTACAGACAATGATGAGAGAGAGAGGGGGGGGGGGAGCGGAGAGTTACTTAACGGAATACACAGAAACAAGCCAAAGTGGAGCGACTATTATGTTTTAGGGAGTAAAATGATGACTTTTGAGTTTCAAGAGACAAAGTGTGATCGAAATTGAGTTTCATGAAATGTAGCTATAAACAAATACTTATTCTAGAAATGTGCTTTTTAATCCACATTGACATATTTGTCCCTTTTTTTTAATAGAAATAACATAAAGATGATAATGTGAAGCGAATTTTGAGCTTCAAGAAATAAAGTAACAACTTTTAAATTTTAGAAAGTAAAATAGAATTAAAATCAAATTTCAGAAAGCGTATAGATAAAAATAAACCATAATTATGTGATGTGGGTGAATGTCACGCCTTCACCAGTGGATCCCTTAGTGCGATGTACGTAAGTGGAGGTTTCTTGTCCATTTGTGTATAATAAATCGTACAAGTCATGTGTGGCCTCGCGAACCTCATGCTGTCCATTACTCTTGTTGGTTCTATATTCCCTTTTTATCTATTATTCATGTTAAGCCACCCTATTGTGCAGTACTGCTTAAACCACACGCATCGTCATCGATAACTTTCTGTTTAATATATCTATTTATCTGTTAATTAATTAGTATGCAACGTTAACCCAACTCGTCAACCATATAAATAGATAGCTTGCCTTGCTTTGCTTTGCTCACCATTCCTCTACTCTTACTTTTGTTCCCACCTAGATGCTAGATATGGAAAACATGACCGTGATGAGGTCAAGTATTCTGTTCTCTGGTCTAATAATTCTATGCACCCTGTCATCTTTTACATCTTCTGCAGCGGAGCTACCACGATTCCCGCACGCAGCGAAAGCGGATGGGTCTATAAGCTTTTTGGTTCTGGGGGATTGGGGAAGAAGAGGAGCCTACAACCAATCTCAAGTTGCTAATCAGGTACATTACTTCCTTATAATACTTGATTTCTACGTCGATGTACATACAGCTTGATTATTGTGTTTTCTTAATCTTAATATTTTACCTGTTTCTAGTATCTATCATGTAAACAATAATTAGTGTAGGGAAAGTGTATACAGGTGTCAGAAGTTCAATGAGTGTCGTAGACTGGTAGCTTAAATAGTTGCTTGTTTCCAACAAAATTTCTCAATCTCAATATATATCCGATATCGGAAAATTTAAGCTTTTCCAAAGTATTACGTAATGTTAAAGCCTCTTCACCAATTGTCATGAATGAAGTGTAAAGGTGACTTAGATAAGTTAGGTGCGCTCTAATTCTAGTGAGATGTGTCATAATAACATAGTAATGTTCTTAAACTCAGGAAACCTTTAAGGGAAGGGATCTCTATTTTTCAAAAAAAAAAAGGATACTCTCTTGACTGTTAGATCTGACTTTAATGAAATTATGTGGTTGAGATTCTGTGGCCTGTGATTTAATCTCAACCACATAATTTCATTAAAACCAGATATAACGGTCAAGAGGGTGTTTCCATTTTTTTGAAAAATATGGATCATTTTCCTTAAAGAGCCTGCTTAAACTCATATTCTTACACTATATATATAACACTATATATATATATATATGCATCTTTACGGATAACAATTAATTGGTTTTGAGTTGGATGCTCTATTTCTTTTTCTTTCTTTTTTTATATTAAAAAAAAACAACTGGTCTACTCCTTTCTAGCATAATATGTAACGTTGTACATTTTTAAATGAGAAATGAAATACCTTGTCTTAGAAAATTAAATTATTTAGACTCTTCAATTATATCCAAAATTTTGAATTGATGTTCAATTAATTAATTATATGGAAAAGTTGATTTTAGCCCAATTCTTATAACGTATTACAATTCAAAATTGTATATTTTCAAATTTAACCATTTGACTAGCTTTCCAATCAAACTTTTTCTTTTTAAGGTGATGAGTCAGATTAGGGTTTAGAAAAACTCTGAGCGAATTTTTCATACCTATTTGAACTATGAACTTGAGACTATATATTTGATAGGGTAATGCTAGGAATGTAAATCAGATTTTATAAACCATATGATATGATTATTGATGATTTGATTTAAATAGTTGATCTCCTTAGCATTACTTTATCAAACATATGGCCTTGTGTTGATAGTTCTACAAAGGTAGGGCAGTAGCATGCTAAAAACACAACTGAAGAGAGATAAAACAAAACGTGAGAAAGCAATGATTCAAACAAAAATATTAGAACGGCAGCTGAATCCTTGGGATGTTGTCTACCGAACTTCATTTTCTTTCAATGGCAGTTTTTGTAATTTGTAATGAAAACTATGGCTATATTTCACTTACATGGATTATCTTTCTAACTTATACGAATTATATTTAAAGCTATAAATATATATTGGTTTGATCTGGTGGAGAATATTATCACTACTTCAGTGGCAACGAGAAGGATATCCAATATTCTGAGACTGAGTACTGGTTTGGTATTAATGTTTTTTTATAAAAAGTGGGTATAAAAAAAATTGAGCTCAAAAAGGTGTTTGTTAAACACTTAAAAACAACTTATTTTCATAGTTTTTGGTGAAAAAAGCTAAAAAGTGAAGCAATGTTGGATTATATGTTGAATGTTGGATTATGATTTCTTGTTAAACGTTGGATTATGATTTATTGTTAAACGTTAGATTATATGTTTAAGATAAAATTTATAAATAATTTTCTTTTTAAAATAAAGTATATTTAGTAACTCACCTTTATTTGTTAAGAAAATTAAATTAATGGCACATCTAATACCATTTTTGGTTATTTCACACAGTCACAACTGTTTTATATAAAAGTTTACTAAACACTATAATACTTTTTTTTTTTTCCAAAAGCACTTTTACAAAAAAGTTTACTAATCACTCTGCTGTTTATTCTCACAACACAACAGAAACAGTTTTTTTTCTTCAAAGCATAACAATACCAAATCAGCCCCGAACACCATGATTTATCTACTTTAAGACCCAATCAAACTCTTACAAATAAAAAAGTATGAAAGATATTGGATTGGATTGAACACACCAATATATTGGGTGCTTCCATTTTAAGCATATACTTAAATGTATTTATATTATTGTAGCATAAAACCCCATTCCACGTTTGCTAGCATGGACAACCCATTGCGGAAATATTTGCCATAACTCTTTTGGTCCTGTATTATTCTCATCCCAATGTTTTGCTTGCATTACATGCACAAAAGGAAAATGGCCCCCTTTTTGCCGATAAATATTCAAAAAATAATGCGTTTATGAGTGTATTTTTCTTCTTCTAAATATCGAAAGTTTGGAGTGCAAAATAAGAATTTTGGAGTGCCAATAACAATTCCCTATATATATATATATTGTCCTACTTATTGCCAATAAATAATGCGTTCATGAGTTTCTTTTATTTTTTTGCTTTTCTAAATATTCTATTATTTTTTTTCTTTATTCGATTTAGAAGATAGATATAAAAAGAAGGGATGTGATATCCACATACTCCTTTTTACTCTCTCACATTTTTTTGGTTTTCGGCCGTCGGATCGGATGAATTGAAGAAGATCAACAGACAGAAATTAACAAGGAGTGTGTGAGAAGTAAAAAATAGTGTGTGGATAGCATACCCCTAAAAAGAAGTGTATGTCAGGAATGATTTAACTTTACCAACCTACTTTCATGCACTTAATTTCTAGATGGGAATAATTGGAGAGAAGTTGGATATTGACTTTGTAATATCCACCGGCGATAATTTTTACGAAAATGGATTGACGGGCATCGATGATCCACAATTTGAAGACTCATTTAGCAAAATCTACACAGCACCAAGCTTGCAAAAGCAGTGGTACAGTGGTATGTATTCCCAAACCTTAATTATATATTCACTTATAAAACAATAAGGAATTTTCTTTAAATTAAAAATATTAATTCATGTTTGTCTTTGTTTAATTATTGTATTGCAGTTCTGGGTAACCATGATTATAGAGGGGATGTTGAGGCACAGTTGAGTCCTGTCCTTAGGGAATTGGATAGCAAATGGCTTTGCTTGAGATCCTTCATAGTTGATGCCGGTAAGGCTAAGGCCATACTACATAACTATTATCAATAATTAATTATAATCTAAACAGGAGATTTAGTTTTTTAATAAGGATTTTTTTTTTTTTTGTTATTTATCTCAAAGTTATTTGCCTATTTTGGCAGAAATTGTGGAAATCTTCTTTGTGGATACAACTCCCTTTGTTGATAAATACTTCACTGATCCGGAGGGCTCTGTCTATGACTGGAGTGGCATATTACCCCGAAATTATTACCTATCAAATCTTCTCAAGGTAATTTGTTTTCTCGTCAAACATAATTAAGACTTACGACTAAATAAATTAACTTTAAAATATCTCCAAACAATTTTTAGAAACCCAAAAAATTAGCTCTATGCCTGCAGTTGTCTCTATACATTAGAGATGATATCTGTAATTAATAATTTGAATTTTTTCTCTGTGAAAGGATGTGGATTCAGCATTAAAAGATTCTACTGCAAAGTGGAAGATTGTGGTTGGTCACCACACGATTAGAACCGCTGGATATCATGGTGAAACGAAGGAGCTTGTAACACAGCTTCTCCCAATTCTTCTGGTACTTTACTCATGCTAAAACTAGAAAGGAAAACCAAAACGGTCGCCTTTTTCCCTTGTTTGTCTTTTTGCTCAAATGTCTATAAATTTTCAGGAAAACAATGTCGATCTTTACGCCAATGGCCACGACCATTGCTTAGAACACATAAGCAGTCCCAACAGGTACTAGCATTTTGTAACTCTTTAATACACATAAATTTAACAAATGAATCGATTTTATGTGTCTAAATAAAATTATTGTTCTATTAGTATATAACTACTTTTGTACATGGGATCTAATCTGAAGCATTTCTGTGCAGCCCACTTCAATTTCTAACAAGTGGTGGTGGTTCAAAGGCATGGAGGGGTGTAGTTAACCCGTACAGCCCAAGCGAAATGAAGTTGTACTACGATGGGCAGGGTTTCATGTCAGTGCAAATCAATCAAACCGAATTGGATATTGCATTCTATGATGTTTTTGGCAATGTCTTGCACAAATGGGGGACATCAAAGCCGCACTACTCTTTCATGTAGAGAGGTGGACATGCAGAAGTATATGCAATCTGTTTAAGGTTCTTAGTCTGCTATATATATATATTGTAAAGCAAGTAACAAGAGGCAATATTTTATAAGTGCCTATGTGATTAATGGAAATTATTTTGCTTAATCTTGCTAGCTGATCTGCTTAAACATAATTAAACTATTAATAGGAAGAAAACTGATCGCTTGTTCCTTTTCGGAAAGTAGCCCATCATTTTGAAGGACGAAGTAAATTCCGGCCTAGTCCATGAAAACCTAGCAGATGTTTGAATTATGGGATATGGGAATGCGATTCAAACTTGGGGGAAAAGTTCACTCTCCTTTAATTTGTAATTTATCTTCCTTTTCTTTTTCATATCTTTTTTTTTGTTTTGTATTATAACAAGTTAAGTTTATGTCTTCTTGGACTAGACATACTATTTTTTTTCGATGTCAATAAAATTCCCTACTTACCGTCGAATTTTCTAAAAATAAAAACAATTCGAACATAAATGAAAATATGAGTAATTGAAGCGAATGGTTGAAAACTAATAAAAGGAAGATTTGATGTTAATGATGGTGTACCAAAGTGTATACGGACGTTAAGTATAAGCTGTTCATTTATAGGGTTTTTGATAAACTTTTTTCTTTGTGGAAGATTAGGTGAGTTAGAATGACGTGGAGAGAGATTGAGACAAGGGGGGTTCGAAAAGAGAGTTAAGAATATTGCATTTATCATTTTATGGAAATGATAAATGCACATATTTTTTTGTATAGGCATTTTTTTAACAGCTATCTCTCTACCAAAGTCCGAGCTTTGAGATTATAAAAAACAAAGAAAAATGTTATGAATATTGCATTTCGTACTACATTGACATATTATCTAATGTGACAAGTGATGCACACATATTACGTCAATTAATCAATTGATCTCATTGTATGTTGGTTTCACACATTATTGGTACCTTAGTATAAATATTTGGTTTCACGAGTACCACTCAAAAAGAAATTATAAGATAAATTCTACAAGATCTGATGCGATTTTTCTAGAAAAATTAAATAAAAAGGAATAAATGAGGGTTCTTTTAGAAAAGCTGATACTATTGGGAACTTCAGGTCGTATATATATAGCTCTTCATCAAAGCCACTTGACTCAATTCTCTCAGAGTTTTCTGCGGAAAACTCAAACTCTCGTGGCTTCTTTGTCTAATACTTCTAATAATCATAAAGCCATGATTTCCTCCTTTCACTTCAAGGGATGCCTCCTGTCACTTTGTTTGGTTGCTTGCGCAGCTGAGCTTCAACGTTTTAAGCAGGCACCAAAACCAGATGGCTCTCTCAGCTTCCTGGTTGTCGGAGATTGGGGAAGACGGGGACAATACAACCAATCTCAAGTTGCTCTCCAGGTACGTTCTACATATGTATCATTTCATTTAAAATTTTCATTGTTATCATCTCTGTGTATTTTACATTTAAATGTTTGCATGCTTTTGCATGCTTTTGCATGTATATGATGTCGTTAATTTCATTGATTTAAGCTGATTCACTTACCTCATTTACATGCCTAATTATATTACTACGTTTCTTTCAAAAAATTTCACCATCTTTTGACAAAATTAAGCGATACTAAAATTTCATGAATTAAACTGAAAATTTACGCAAATAAAGGAAGAATATAAACGGTATTTGGGCCTTACCGACACTTAAAATATATATTGTGGATGAAAATAAATGAAAAGGTACCACAAATTGGTGTGCAGTCAAGTTCTTTGAATTTGAAGGTACAATTCCAGGCATATACCATATCAGTATCACTCTTTACATAAGCCTTGTTTGGGAGGGTATATTTCCAAGCATATCCTCTAGTACAAGCTAAGGCCAGAATTTGATACTCCATGCATATTCCAAAGGAGAAGGATTGTCTGCCATCCACTTCCGGTGCCCTTCTTGTGCCCTCCTGATTTGTGTGGTCACGATTAAGCCACGTCAATATTTTATATTGTTTTTTTATAGATATAATAAGACAAAAATAAATAGTAATTAAAATGTTGACGTGACTTAACCGTAACCACACAAACAGAAAGGCACATGAAAGGTACCGGAAGTGGAAGCAGACAATCCTTGTCCTATTCCAAAAGGGTCGTTTTCTGTCTCCAGTCTAGCAGTTTTCTTTCAATTTGGCAACCATCCCATCACTCACAGTATCCTTACTTATTTGGTACGTACCTGTGACTTTCAGCTCAAGAAAGATCTTGACTGGTTGTTTTGACTATTAGAGATGTTCATTCGGCAATGCATGTGGTTTAACTTAAGCAGATTTTATTAACTTTAATCCCTAATTAATTATTACTGACTTTATGTCGAAATTACTTGCGGATTGTAGATGGGGTTAATTGGAGAGAAATCAAACATAGACTTTGTCATCTCCACTGGTGATAATTTCTACGAAGATGGTTTGACAGGCGTCGACGATCCAGCATTTAACGAATCGTTTTCCAATATTTATACTGCTCCCAGCTTAAAGAAGCAATGGTACAATGGTAAATTACTTACTTACTCAGTTAATTATACCACACGTAATAATTCTAAGCAATTATGTATCCTTAATGGTATATTAAGTGGTTAATTTGTTTCATGCAGTGTTGGGCAACCATGACTATCGGGGTGATGTTGAAGCACAATTGAGTCCCGTTCTCAGGGCAATTGACAGTAGATGGTTTTGCTTAAGATCATTCATTTTAGATGCAGGTAGTATTTATTCGCACTCATTAATTAGTCACTAATAAGCCTTTTACCGATTTTATTATGTGCAACTAATATGTTTTGCTATTTGTCGGTACTCCAGAAATCGTAGATTTTTTCTTTGTGGACACAACCCCATTTGTGGATGATTACTTTACAAATCCAAAGGAGCATACTTATGATTGGAGAGGTGTGACTCCTCGGGCGGAATACCTTTCAAATCTCTTGAAGGATGTGGATTCAGCACTAAAAAATTCCACAGCAAAATGGAAAATTGTGGTCGGTCACCATACTATTAAAAGCGCAGGACATCATGGTGTCACCGAAGAACTTGTAAACCAACTTCTCCCAATCCTTAAGGTAACCTAGATGTTCCTAAACAATGCATTGACCCTTACTCTTGAGGTCTTACGTTTGACTTCTTCTTTTTAATATCGCTTGTTTGATTCTAACTTTTTATTTTCACTCCCACTTTTCTCCAGTCAAATAATATCGATTTTTACGTAAATGGACATGACCATTGCTTGGAGCACATAAGTGATTCTGATAGGTAAATTTGTACACACAAAAACTTGATATTAACCTGGTATTACATACGTAAGCACAAATTAATTTGGTTTAACTGGTTGTTAATTATGCAGTCAAATTCAGTTCTTTACAAGTGGAGGTGGGTCCAAGGCATGGAGAGGTGATATAAAGTCGTGGAGTCCAGAGGAGTTGAAGTTGTATTACGACGGACAAGGTTTCATGTCGTTTCACATGTCCAAGGCCAGTGCTGATGTTGCATACTATGATGTCTCTGGCAATGTCTTACACAAATGGAGCCTTTCCAAAGAGATCGACTCAGCCACTCACAGAACATTCACCTACTCTTAAAATAGTAACTCTGCCAGTTTAGTTATTGGAAAATAAAACTTACTCGTGTATAAGGCATCGTGAACATATCTGTTACACAAAAATTTCAATAATTGCAGTATAAATTCTTTAGTGATCTAGCTTAATCTAGTCTAAATTACGGTGTGGAGAATTCAAATGTTGGGGCAAAGAGGGAGGCACACTGCCTTGGCCAACTTGGCTACGCCTTATACCAAAAGAAAATGACAGTCAGCATTGGTATGAATACCCGAAGTGCATGCAGTATGTTGATGAAACTCGTGGTCAAACAACTCATCTCCCCTTGCTAATCGCGGTGGCTCCATCGTTAACTCGGCAATGTTGTAACAGTGTGACGGAAAAGTAGCTCATATCCAAGAACATGCAGTCTTGCCTGGCATATATCAAAACCCAACTGGTGATCAGAGGAAGTTTGGTCGGGTGAAAACCAGTACATATTACTAGATGCTGGCAAAGGTAGTCATAATTTATGAACATGATCATGCAGCAGACTCTGTGAGAGAAAGATATACGTTAATTATCCTCGTCATAACTAGCATCACGACTGAACCATAATGCCAGCGTGAGTCTTTCGCCATCAGTTATCTGCCAAATGATATCAGACAGCAAATCAGACCCACCAAGGAAAAAAGGATGTTGTGGCTGTCAGCTGTGTATATCACAACATCCTGACAAATATGTTCTCATTAATTTTGGTGGCGATGAGGTGCGCGACAGTGGTCGAGAAAACATTGGGTCTGTAGCCAGCCCAAATGGGTGAGCTAGCTCCTTGCATTCTTGGAGGGAAAGGAATTCGTGGAGGATGAGGCGGCGGCGACTGCCTTCTTCTGCTGCTTCTGGCTCACTCATTTTCGGCTCTCCGGTGCTGGGTGTAAAACAGTCGACGCAACAAATTGACTCAGACGAACAAGTGATTGGGAAATAGTTTTTAACTGCCACCTAACTTTTACCCTTGTTACAATTTACCACTCGAATCCTACTGAACCAGTTTATATTAGTTTAGATTTTCCCTCCGATTAAAAATAATAATTAAGAAAAGAATTACCTGAAAAGACTAATATACTCTTGAAACCGATTAGATGTATTACAGGTGCGTCATCTTCTGCGAAAATTAACTGAATAATTAAACGTAGGGTTTCGGGTTCCCGAAACGCATGGGTTAAAGAGGAAGCCAGTTGCAACCAGAGTCAGAAGTTTAAGCGGCTACAATGTTTGTAGCAGTAATTTCTGTAAACAAACTACCTCTGATGCCAAACTGACACACCCGGACCCGATTAGCCTTCCAGCTAAGGGTTGGAATGTGTTGGCCGACACTAAATTGACAATAAAACACCACCGCAAAGGTGACGAAATACTATCAACTTAATGACAAAGGCACAAGGAAATTGTGATGTGAATTATTTCGAACCGCTGCATTGCATGACATGACCGGATATGTGGAGCAATGACATCAGATGGAGAAAGAAGCATCAAAATTTGAGGAAAGATATTAGAGAAGAAGAGCAAAAGATGGATTCATAATGTGCTTTGCTTTGCACAGACTAATGTAAGAGTTGATGGAATAAGATTAACCAAAAAACAAAAAGAGGACAAGGGATCTCAATCCATCCTCCCAAAGAGAATCGATAACTTCTTCCGCCTGTTCCTCTTGCTACTATGACTTTAGATCTTCACTCTCGCCGCTCTTTACATTTGTTTCCAACTCTCATTGCAGTTTGCAGCCTCTACTCTGTTTCTCCTTAAGAACCTCTCTCTCTCCCCTACCCCCTCCTAAACTGCTCCGGCTTGATCGCTTGTTGTCATGCTGTCGGAGTGCTGATCTTCTTCTTCCTTAACGGCTGCTCTTCCACTGCCAGTTCCATCCAGACTTCCATTGCACTCATGGCTCTGAGCTTTCCCATCCGATTTTCCTTTTGGAGGAGTTGTGCTATGGTTGGATTTTGCAGACCCGCTCTCTCTCTCTGTCTGGGGAGGAATCTCAACAGAAGGGCTCATTTGAGTTGCAGTAGTAGGCAGCTGTTGAGGAGCTGATGAGTTACCCGAACCTGGGGGAGGGAGGAAAACACCAGTGCCAGGAGGAGGGATGCGAGGTGGAGGATGCCTGGGAGCTGCTGCCCATCCAGCCGAAACAGGTGGGATGGAAACTGCTCCGGCAAAAGGTATTGCTGGTGGTCCTACCGGAGGTGGCACAAACAATGGCTGGATGCCATTTGGAGGTGGAAGTTGGGACCGAATTGGTGGGGCTGGCAACACACCAGTTGTCGGAACTGCTGCATAGTGCTTGGGACCAGCAGGATGCCGAATGTGGCTTGGAGACCTACCTGATGGTTGACCCCAGTAGGATGACTGAGCTGGAGTAGGTGCAGGAAAACGTTGACCATCGCTCATCGTATTTTTCTTTGGTTGAGACTTTGTGAAAGTAACAAGTACGCGTTGCTTCCGTATAGAAGGTATTGCATGTTTAGCAAAGTCTGTGGATTTCCCTTGCAGCAAAAGGAGGGATCTGCAGTGTGATGATCAAAGACCTTATGTCAGGAATCTCAAACGAAAGTAAGCAGGCTTTAAGTGAAACGATGACCTGATTTCAAGTGCAGGTAAAGAGAAAGGATAAGATAATTTCATATGGATGTGAGAAAACTACGTCATGATCCTGAATTATGCAACTCATATTCTTCCGGCATGCAAAAGCAACAAGAAAAATTGTGTTCTATTAGTATAAATAATGTAATGATCTCTAATGGATGTGATACAGCCAACTTCTGGAAAAGCTTCAACTGTTACTAGGCCCTCAGAACTCAATATATCACTGCTAAGTAACCTTAACTTGATTCCAATACGTTTAAAACAATACTTCTCAGCCTACCATACTTTATTTAGAAATACGACAATAGAGTACATGACAGAGAAGCAGCAGCAAACCAAATAAAAGTCACACTGAAGAAGATAAATATTATCAAATGAGAGCAGTCAGAAAGGCTACCCAGGTGTAAGAGAGAGCTTGAGTGGGCCTCTATAATCCCCAGGATGGTCTGATACTAGTACTCTCCCAAAAGTCATGTCACATTCTGTCAGGAACAAGACGCAAATAGGCCTTCCAAACCAAGGTGGCCACGTGTGAGGGTGTGAATGATCTCCCTACAAATAATCGTCACCAAATTTCATAAAATTATGATTCTTAGAAAATTGTACAATTATAGAAACCTAGAACAAGAAAAAAAAAACAGTAAACCAATATCAACCTCATTATAGAAATCAATGATACAAGAGTCTGGCTTCACAGTAGTAACTTGCATCCCAGCTATGCGATCAATAACATCCTGCAGCAAGGAAGGGATAGCTTCTATTCTCCGATCTACAGATATAGGAAATCAACAAATGGCATTTGAATAAAATGTGAGTAGTCATTTCCTTATATTGGCAAAAAAATAATAAAACAAAATTCCAAAATTTCTATCAAAAGACCATTGTGAATTCCAACATGCCTTTGGAGGTTCCTGACGAAATTTCATCTTCAGATGGAGTATCAATAACAGGTAGGCCCAATTGAATCATTTCTCTTCCATGTCCCCTCATGGGCCTCTTTGAGACCACATATGTCTGACCTGCTTTGCATAACCAAAGAGATTATATATTATTGTCTGATAGAACATCACACTTTACCGCAAAACACTTTGAACTCAATGCTTCAGAGAAAAACCCAACTTACTTTGTAACACCAAAGGAATTTCACAACTACAATCAGTTAGAGCATGACAAGTGGATAGATAAGGGCGTTTTCTCCAATTGTGCTCTTAAAGTGTTTTTCTTTAAAACTTAAAGTTGTCTGGGTGTTCTTTCTAGTTTACTTAAAATAATACTCTACTAAGAGTTAATGAACACAAAATTTACCAAAATTTGATTAGTAATTAACACAAAAGTATTTCCCTGGCATGGTATCCACACAGATAACATAGACCATAGCGTACAAACAGTAATACCAAACACAAGTGATAATGGCATCGCTAACACTTACTTGTACTAGCATTGTGAAAACTTTCCTCAACAGGTTTCAGGGGTAAAACAACCAATAATCTTGCAGGTTAGGATAGCAAGGATCTAAGGAAAATATAAGAACAATGATCATAATAAAGGAATAAGTATTAAACTATGTGAGCTACTTCCATGAAAAATATAATGTAGACATTAATCCCCATATCCACCAGATAAAACTTGGATAACAAAACAACAATCAAAATGGTAAAACTAAGCCACCCAAACCCTCCCACTTAAAAAAAAAAGGGAACAAAAAATGTTTACAAGGGAAAGAGAAATACTCAACGAAGAATTAAAAAACAATATAAGTTCAGGCAATTATTTATTCAATCGCTTATTGAACCCTTTGCTTTGAGCTAAACAGTGACACAATTTTTTTTAAAGATCACTTCTTAAAGCACAGTGTTCAAAAACAAAGGTTTTAGGTAGTTTGAAAATATAATACAAAAACCACTAGAGACTAGTTTAATTGGAAGCTACATGACAAGGATGTTGACCAAAACTAACATGGGACAAATAGATTAAATATTTTGAATTTATATTAACAGCATAATAAAAAGGGCAAGAATATATGTGGCAGATTAAATACGCTTAGCACATGGGTAAGGATGATGGTGATGATTTGATCAGCTCAAACAGTGTTTAAATATCAAATTTCATGACAACCACATGGCGGATTTATGTTTAGTACTGGAATCAACCACAAGTTTTTCATATCTTCTGCTTATTTCTAAACACAAAGGATTATTAAACTCGCCTTGAAATTGTCCTCTTTTCCCTGCAACCCTTAAATCATTAGCCAAAGAAACAAGTTTGGAGACTTCTGTGTCACCAAGCAATCCTTCATACAATTTCAGTCCATCGACCACGTTAACCTGAAAAATAAACGTTAGAAAATCCATAACATACTTCAAGTTAAAAAGACAGTATCAAATGAGGTAACTACCGTCTTTCCATCTAATAACTCGTTGCCAACAAAAGTTTTAGGAACAATGGAGAGGTTCTGCTTCGCATTCTGAATTTGGATAGAATGTGATTCATTCTCTGGAAAAGATCAAAGAATCCCAAGTTTAAACACAATAGTAGAAGAAATAGAATCAAATACAACCACATTTTGAATCCATGTCATGATAGACAGAGTTGATGTACGTAACACACACCCCCCACAAACATGCAAAGACTAAAATCCCCAAAGTAATGAAAGAAAGATAAACTACAAATTGTGTTACCTTTGGAGCTTGAGGTGCATCCATCTCCTACCGCAACTTCAGGTTCTGAATTGCCATATATGGTCAGTTGTGAATTCTCCGAACTCCTTAATCTACTATCTTCTTGAGGTTCTGTAAGAGCATTTGTAACAGCAATCATAACTAAGTATTACAATAGGTATTACTTCCAAGCATCTTTCTTAGTTTTAACAACTGAAAATTATCCGAATCTGTATAGTGCAGATAGTACACAGGCATATTAAAATGACTTCTGCATGAGTATGCAATGCATATAGTTCAGAGACGGGCTACTACTTTTTTACAACTTTTCATACAGCACATTTACGCTTTAGTGATTTCCTAGTTTTCAGGTCACCTGGTGAAACACATTCCTTTTCAGGTCACAATCTATGAATTTCAAAATTACTAAAAGATAATTTCTTAACCTTTTGTGAACACCAACTTAAAAAAAATCCCTAACATATTCAAGACATGCTTGATTCTCTTCAAAAGATTGGACCTTTTCATTCAGCTTTAAAGTTTGGATTTGATTACCATCAAACCAGTATTTATTATATTTGTTCAAATGAGCATGAAATCACCAATCTTAATCCCAAAAGTTACCTGTTTTCTCTCCAGCAGCTGCTAAACCGTTACCATCCAACTTCCCAACCTCTCCACCGGGCTTGAGTTCCTCAGCTACCTCGCTTCCCCGCTCAACTTTCTCCGAAGCAACAAGCCCCGAAGAATTCCCATCATAACTATGAACCTCTGTACTAAAATTATGTCCTTCCTTGAAATGCTCAGCCCTATGTTGGCCCTTGTTAAACCCGGAACCGGATCTCTTATACTCCTTGGCCCCCACTTTTACATGATCATATTGCCTCTGCTGCCTCCTCCAGGCAACATGTTGCAGTGCATATATCACCTCCGCAACCGAAAAGTACTGCTGCATATGAAGCACAGGATTCCAATTGCACCTCCTCTGCTGAATACAGCTGATAACGCCGTCGTACTCGCCTGGCTCACCAACTACACGTAAATGGTGGCAAAGGGAGTCTATAATCGCATTAGCTGCCGCGAATTCTCCGCGCAACCATGAGATGAACCCATCACGCTCATCCGGGAACCACTGACGGGGGAGCTGGGGGATCTCGCCGCCTCCAACGGCCGCGGCGCCACCACCACTAGGAAACTGCATTTTGTCCGATAAAACCACATTCCCCGACGGCATTGTCATCAGAACCCACTTCACCAAACTCACTATTATGATACTATCACTCTCAAAGCATGCCTCAGTACCTTCCAGATCCAATAAATCAAACCTACGGCTCTATCCCAAATCCCACAAAATTCAAGCAGATCCCACCAAATTAAACCCTTAATCTAGCAGGAATCAGCTTAAAGACCACAACTTTCTTAAATTTTACCACATTTAGAATACTAAACCCTGAAAATTTCTCAAGAACAATGCAAAACCTGAGATGGGTTCCCCTTAAATAGTTCAAATAACGCACCGATCCAACGAAACAGCCGGGTTCAAGCGAATTGAGGTGAAAAAACGGAGCTTGGTGATGCACTAGTCAGATCTGGGAAATGGGTTTTGTGGGAATTGAAAGCAGAATCAAAAGGGGTGTGGTCGTCTATGCGTGTATATTCAATTGGGGGCTGACGAGTGAATCTCTCATTGGCGTACAGATTGGGGAAGTGGGGTTGGAACTTGGAAGAAGAAGAAGATCTAGGGTTTGGCGAAAAATGTTAGTCTGTTGGCGTGTGAAGTGAGGACCTGAGGGGGAAGGTGACGAATGGCTTATTGAGCACGCATTTGGTCTTAAATGGTGGCTGAGAAAAACCCTCCCTCCCTCTCGTCAGCGTGGAAGGGACCAAGAGAAGAGGAGAGAGCGTGTTCTCGAATGTAAGGGTAGTTTGGTCATTGTGTTAGGGTTTTATGAAACTTGGAGTGGGGATTATGGTTAATTAATCTTGTAGCTTGATTAATCACCTGCTTACAAACCCAGAGTCCAAATTTTCTCTCTTTTTTTAGATCAATTCAGTCCCCACAGATTTCAGTTTCGTCACTTTTGTATCAACTATTTGTTCTTAAACTAATTTTTGAAGTTCCTATTTTTGGTACATACAATTCTGGTATTCTGTGTTGCTTATCTAATCACTCGTTTAATTTTTAATTTTTTTTATACAAACTAGTTTGAACTACAAGCCTCTCTTTGCCGTTGGCCTTGGGGGCAGCGGCAATCTCTCTCGGCCTCTTTCTTTATTTTCTTATGTGTTTTTTATTTTCTGGTTGTGGTCGCTCTTACATTGTGGCAATAAGAGTTTTTATGATTGTGGTTTCTCTCTTACTTTGTCGATATGAGTTTTTGTGATGGCTATAACTTACGGAGCAAATTTAGATCTTTAAGCAACGGCCATTGCTCAAAATTAATGTTGGTTTTTGTTTTTCTTTTGGTTGTTATACATGACAAAGAACCATGAGAAGTAAACTCGACATTTGTTAGAGGTGACTGTAGCGGTGCTTCTTTGTTAACAATTGCAAAATCATTAGGTGATGCAGTCTTTTCCTCGTCATGTTGTTACATTGGTTCTACAACTCATAGGGTTATTATCTTTCTATGTACTATTTTTAATGACCAACTCAAATTACTAGTGTTACAATTTTGAAAGTAGCAAAATCGACAATACATGTGACATATCGATGTTGTCAAGTTGTTATCATCCACAATCTTGTAGTACATAGCTTTTAACTTTATGGTTGTTGGTACGACCGGCGAGAGTTCTTTTTCGTTTGCATCATGATCAACAATGTCGTTTTCATTTTATTGTACACTACATGCATGATATACGCAACAAATATGTCATACATGGGAATATATTTCGTTAGGTGATACTTTCACACATCAATTTTATTTGCTACACTCTTTCAATTTCCGATCATATGATAGAATGAATTGAAGAAAATAAATAAATAAAAATTAACAAATATGTGTAAGAGATAAAAAAAAATGTGTGAATAACATCACTCTATTTTGCATTGTATATATACGTGATCGTTTAAATTTGTGACACTGATCAGTTAATTATGCTATTTTAATAAGTATATTGGTGTGGGTTGTCTTATGGGGTACAACTTACAAGGTCTTTTCTTATTTTTGCTCCATCTTGCTTAAAGGGTTAAAGGGAGATGATAAATCCAGTTGTTTGCAATGGCTAACTGGCTCATCTTTTTAAAAGATTATTCATGTTTTATTTGATCATCACTCCATTCAAACTCCTTTAAGTTTTGACAACTCATCTTTGTATCAACAGAAGTTGAATCGAATAAAATTGCAATTATAATCATTGTCGAAAGAAAAATAACTAAATTCAAAATTGTAGTATAGTTATATGAATATCGGACTCGAATCTTGTTATAGTAAACTAGGAAATAAAAAAACGCAACATTATGGGTATCATTATGGAAGGCAAAAATAAAAAATCAGAAACATAATAATAACAAAAAATTGTCAATTAGTACTACGGTCTAGTTATATTTCTCTTCACTTATAAGTGAGAGGTAGGTTCGATTCTCGCCAAAAACGAATTTGAACCACATTATTGCTAGCCCATTATAGCCTACTCCTCTTTCTTAAGGTAGATAATATCGTTTGATAAAAAAAAATAATGATGAAAAATTTATGCCACTTAGTACTACGGTCTAGTGGTATTCCTCTTCACGAGAGGTCTTAGATTCGATTATCATCAAAGATAAATTTGAATCACATATTGGTAACTCATTATGAGGCTAAATTTACCTCTCTTCTTTAATATAAATAATATCGTTTTTTCTATAAAAAAAATGAAAAAATTATAAAGTAAAGGAAAAATAAAATCAAAGAAAGCAATATCATTAATCAAGAAAATCCCATTTTCCTTATCATACGCTAAAAATATGGTAAAAATATTTTGGACATCAGACCGGCAGATCCCTATTACTTTTGTCTAAATATAAAAACGCTAAAAAATTACCGGCGAGGCATCTCTCTCTCCCCCCCTCTCTCTCTCCCTCTCTCTATCAATGGCGGCCACAGTGACCTCTCAGTCCTCAATCATACAGTCAAAACCCGCTTTCTCTTCAAAAACCCTGCAAAACCCTCGTCCTGCCTCCGTTGCCGTGCCCTCCACCTCCCTCTCACGTACCTCTCTCAAACACACACCCGCTTTCTCTCTCACTCTCATGTCAGCTATCTCAAATTGACACAAAGATGTGATTTTTGGGTGCAGGACTGCGATTTGGTGTGAAATTGGCAAATGGGTTCGCCGTAAAAGCTTCAGTGGCCGTCGCTGAAACGAATTCGAAGCCCCCTGTTGCCGAAAAGAGGACCAACAATCCCATCATTGTCATTGACAATTATGATAGCTTTACCTACAATCTCTGCCAGGTTACCAATTTGATTAATTTTCTCATCGAAGTTTCTTCTTTTCATGAACAACGATGAATTTAAATTTCCCCCTTTTTTTTTCTTCCACTTTGCTAGTTAGTTTGCACAGAATGTTTGTTTTCTCTTCTGTATTCATGGAGACTGCCCTTTTCGAACAGAGGAGGTTTGAGCTTCTAGAGCCAAAACTTCAATATAACTGTTACAAAAACCATGCATTGTTACTCTTTTAGCTTTGTGACTGCTGCACTAGAGAGAAGATATGAAAATGAGACACCTTGATTTTCTCTTTTTAGTAGAGTGCAACGAGATTTTGTATGACCATTCATGGAATGCTCCCCGAAACATGCGTTTGACTTGAATTCATGTGCTTTAAGTTCTCTGGATTTTTTAGAAGCCCTCTTCCAGGGTCAGGTGGGAGTTCCTGAAACAGTTCGACACGAGTCTATCTGTCCTTTTATTTATTGATGGTTCTTGCAAATCAAGAAGACATTGTACTAAGACCTTTCTTTTGATGCGAAGTATATGGGAGAGTTAGGATGTCTCTTTGAAGTGTATCGGAACGATGAACTAAGTGTTGATGAACTGAAAAGGTAAGTATCTGTACTTAACCTATTAATCATTGTTTTCTGATCCACAAGAGCAATGTATTGGGTGGCGAAGCAATTATGATAAAAACATATATTCTTTGCAATGAATCTGACTTAACTAACTGGTTCTTGTTTCCATTCTTACAGGAAAAATCCCAGAGGAGTGTTAATCTCTCCAGGGCCAGGTTAGTTCTGGACCTTTTGGTGATGTTTCATCTATAGGTAGTGGTTTGGGAAAGGAAGCAGGTACTGATTCGTAAATCTTGACACATAGTATTTCCTTATTGTAGGCACTCCCCAAGATTCTGGAATATCATTGCAAACTGTTTTGGAGTTAGGGCCCATTGTACCCTTATTTGGTGTATGTATGGGTTTGCAGTGCATCGGGGAGGCTTTTGGAGGTAAATATTCTTACATATGATAAAGTCTTTTTAAATCTTTATATTTGGTTTAGCAGTTGACTATTCTATTGTATCTTTTCATTGTACCCTTATTTATTGCGGGGCTTTATCATAATCCACATGGTGTTGCAGGGAAAATTGTTCGTTCTCCTTTTGGCGTCATGCATGGGAAGAGCTCTCCCGTATATTATAACGAGAAGGAGGAAGATAGCTTGTTTTCAGGATTGTCAAAGTATGAATTTCTCTGTCCTTTTGTGATCCCTATTTCTGTTTTTGTCTTCCTAGTTTAAATTTTACCCTAGCTGTCAGCAAATATTAAAAATCCTATTTATTATTTAAACCGTTTCCAAACATTATTCACATTTTACATTTGTTTTCTTTTTTAACGTTATGAATGATTGCAGTACCTTGTTGTAAACTGCTATTTGTACCTTTCTTGATTGTTTGTTAACTATAGTTCCTTGTGCCTTTTGTCTAAAGCAGGCTTTAATGTTGATCAAATGCATTTTATTATCAGTCATTTCTAGAACAGCAATGTTGTGTAAGCTTAGTAGCAAATTCTAAGTTGTATTTAAAATTTCTTGATTATATATGTAAACCTTACTATAAATCGTACTACTTTAGCCAGATATTGTTGGAAAGTAACATCTCGGGGCTGGCGTGTGGTTGACAGTAGCATATTGGGGGTTGGATTAGTTGCTAAAGGAAATGTTTCATTCAGTGTTTGAGGTTTCTCCTGTTGTTTGCAACGTAATGAAATGATAAACTAGTATGAGAAAACCTTGCTTAGGTTACCTTTTAAACTTTCAACCATCCTGTGCATTAATGGGATCTCAAATAACAACTAAACTTTCTTTTTGTCTTTTCAGCCCTTTCACTGCTGGCAGATATCACAGTCTTGTAATCGATAAGGACAGTTTTCCTGGTGAAGAACTTGAGATTACAGCATGGACAGAGGATGGACTGATAATGGCTGCTCGTCACAAGAAATACAGGCATCTTCAAGTAAGAAACGGTTTCCGTGGACTTTTTTTATTTTTTTCAAAACTATTATGGAGTGGGAGAATGTTGTGCTGCTTAGGTAATATAAATCATAAGTTGCTTTGCATACAGAAAATGCACTTTCCTGCACAAGTTGTGTACCATATAAAGAAGAGTCATAAGATTTTGACAGGCAGTTTCCATGCGGTTCATTTCTGATCCTAGGATTCCTTTATTAGGTTACGGAGAGATTTAATGACAATGCTTTGCGTTGAAAATTCGTAGCTTTAAAAGTAATTTTGGCACTTATTGAACTTGAGGCAGGGAGTAGATAGGTAGTAGGTACTGTTGGAGAGGAGCCCTGTGGAGATTATGTTTGCTATTTTTTTGTGGGCAATAGATGATTTGGCCAATTAGTAGATCAGTCATGGGGTTAAATATAATATATGAAAAAGGGTCGCGGAATGTTTGAAGTAGCATAGACTCAGAAGTTATCGCACGCTAAAAATACCAAGCTGGAAGAAATATTCTTTGTTCAGTTGTTCCATGATATAAAATTGTTAATCATGTAACATAAAAGTTGATGAAGTTGCGTCGATTCAGTTAGCTGATGTTCTTCGTTTCCTTGACATGCATTGCCATGCGATACATCCACGAAACAGAAAAACTGCAACGATGTAGCGTTGGATTGCAGTTGTTTCGCCTCAAACAAACTAATTTTAATCTCATTAGATCTTAAATTGTTGAATCTGACTTCTATGCCTTCTTTCTAACCAAATGTATGTGAAATTTGCAGGGGGTTCAGTTCCATCCTGAAAGTATCATAACTTCCGAAGGGAAGACAATTGTGCGTAACTTTATTAAGTCGATAGAGAAAAAAGAGTCTGAATCTGAGAATTAGAGGCTTGACTGATCTGCAGATTCTGCACAATGTTATGTGACATGGTGATAAATATAAATATCATTATCGTCAAACTCATCGCATCTACTCGCTTTCAAATAATAGACAACAAAAATTGAAAACCAAATGTATTATTAGTCAAGTGTATTAGTATAATTCTGAGTTTCTTGAACTTGGATCTTGCTCGTATATCTTAATGGATTATGTTGAACATGTTATCTTCACGGTTTTTTTAAATGGTGATCCGATAACGATCCGATTCGTTAACGGTTTGTGTTAGTGTTGGATTAATGAGTTAAGAAATTGTCTCTATTGTCTAAACGTTGCAAACGGGTATGTTTGTGTCATTTACGTGTGATACCCGTTATCTTAATGGGTTTTTAACGATTGACCTAGTAACGACCCAATTTGTTAACATGTATTTAATAGGTGATCCGATAATGACCTGACTTGTTAATGAGTTGCCTCAAAACTTGTTATTTTTGTGTCATTTTATATCGAGTTAACTTGTTGTGCAAGAAATTGTCAAGCCTAATTAATAGCGTTTAGTTTAATCTGTCAACCAAACGGGTCCTAGGATCTCATTAAGCCGAAGATTTATCCTTTTTTTTTTATAATCTGGTAACCAAACAGGCCGTAACATTATGTAAAATGGCAAAGGCAACAACCCAAAAGCAAGCAGAATGGTTTATGCCAAGGACATGCAATAAAAGTCCAAAAAGTTGTAAAAACAGCAATCTGCTTCTTGTAATTGAATGAGGATCATCTCCAGATTCTCTTTGTGATGATCTTGAGGATCCTCAAATCATGTCCGTTCATCGTACATCGTGCGGTCATAAATTATTTTAAATATTTTTATTTAAAATTAAATATGAACAGTACCTGACGAAAACTTACATACGATGTTCGATGAACAGACACAATTTAAGGATCCCGGGGATCCTCACAAAGAGGATCCGAAGATCCTCACAAAGAGAGGATTCTCATTCCTTGTAATTGTCGAAAGTTGTTTTAAGATTCAAAAACTTAAAGCCAGCCTACTCCCATTTATTAGAAAACCAACCCTAGCACCATCACAACCTAATTCTTTTGTTTTTTGATTCGAGCGATTTTCATATCTAATTTAAACTGCTAAGAGGGAGACTTGAATGAACTTGGGTGTAGAAACGAGGCACACTGCATTAGCCTATTTGGCTACATCCAAGTTTGTCACAACCTAATTCTTATACATAATTTGTTAGTAATTATGTTGTGTTTTCTTATATATCGTTATGTTATTTCTTGTATTCGTTTTGCAAGGTTTTGATTTCCTGTCCCTCTCAATTTACTTTTTTTCCTTTCATCTAATACATTTTGGGCTAGCAGAGGTGTTTGGAAGGTTGAGGAGTTTTCTATCAAGGGCTAGCTTTCTATCAACGGATTGGTCTGATTTTGTCATCATGTATATTGCTTGGACTTGTACAAAATTGCATGAACTATAGGGGTATTAAGCTAATGAGTCATACAATGAAGCTCTGGGAGAGAGTCATTGAGCATAGATTGAGGCAAGAGACACGGGTTTCGGACAACCAATTCGGGTTCATGCCAGGGCGCTCTACCATGGAGGCAATCTATCTCTTACGAAGATTGATGGAAAGATATAGAGATGGGAAAAAGGATTTACACATGGTCTTTATAGATTTGGAAAAAGCGTATGATAGGGTCCCAAGAGACATTCTTTGGAGGATTTTAGAGAAGAAAGGAGTACGAGTAGCATATATCCAAGCTATACAGGATATGTATGAAGGAGCAAAGACTGCCGTAAGAACTCATGAAGGACAAACCGAAAGCTTTCCCATAACTGTAGGATTACATCAAGGCTCATCCTTAAGTCCTTACCTCTTTGCGTTGGTAATGGATGAGTTAACAGGACATATTCAAGATGATATTCCTTGGTGTATGCTTTTCGCAGACGATATAGTGTTGATAGATGAAACTCAAGAAGGGGTAAATGCAAAGCTTAACCTTTGGAGAGAAGTGTTGGAATCTAAAGGTCTTCGCCTAAGCCGATCAAAGACAGAATATATGGAGTGCAAGTTCAGTGCAAATGGAGGCCAAAACGAGTTAGGGGTGAGGATCGGAGATCAAGAAATACCAAAGAGCGACCGTTTTCGTTACCTAGGATCTATCTTGCAAAAGAACGGAGAATTAGATGGAGATCTCAACCATAGAATACAAGCTGGATGGATGAAGTGGAAGAGTGCATCCGGCGTGTTGTGTGACCGTCGTATGCCACTGAAGCTCAAGGGAAAATTTTATAGGACGGCAATAAGGCCGGCGATGCTGTATGGCACAGAATGTTGGGCGGTGAAGCATCAACACGTACACAAAATGGGTGTAGCGGAGATGAGGATGCTTCGTTGGATGTGTGGGCACACGAGAAAGGATAAGATTAGGAATGAGGATATCCGGGGTAAAGTAGGAGTAGCCGAAATTGAAGGAAAGATGAGAGAAAATCGGTTACGGTGGTTTGGACATGTGCAAAGAAGGCCTACTGACGCTCCGATTAGAATATGCGACTATGGGACAGAGGTTCAGGGCCGAAGGGGTAGAGGAAGACCCAGGAAAACTTTGAGAGAGACCCTAAGAAAAGACTTAGAGTACTTGGATCTAACGGAGGACATGACACAGGACAGAACACAATGGCGTTCTAAGATTCATATAGCCGATCCCACTCAGTGACTTGGATTTTCCAAGTCTCCAACCGAGAAGTTGTCCTCGTTCGGGAAATTAAGGGAACACTACCTCAACCTACATGCTCCACTCACAAAGCTCCAACATACAAGCTTCAACAAAAGAAAATTCAAAGAACTTAGCGAAAAAGGCTTTGGTGATTTAACACAATACGTTGAAATGAAGGAAAGCTTATTTATTGATATCTTGATAAATTACAAATATGTACATATACTTGAGTCAAAATAAACAAACAAGAGGGAGCCTTCACAAAGGTTGCTTAGGAGAAGTCTCGGCAGTCGGTAGAGCCCCAGAAAGAGAAGGCACCGGAGGGGGATCATTCGGAGCCTCAGTACTGGACAGAACCCTAGAAGGAGGAGGCATCAGAGGTTGATCATTTGGAGCTTCATTACGCGGTACAGCCCCAGAAGACGAAGGCAATAAATGCCTTTGGAACAAACCCACAAATCTCTGATGATCAAGTAAAACCTGACCATCAGATTCCTTCATCTGGTCAAGCTTCCTCTTCATGTTTGTAGCATAGTCATGTGCGAGCCGGTGCAACTGTTTATTCTCATGCTTGAGCCCTCTAATCTCCTGTTTGAGACTCATCACTTCAGCCGCCAATGATTCAACTTGGCGGGTTCGAGCAAATAGGCGTTGTGCCATATTAGACACAGAACCTGCACACTGAACACTAAGAGCCAGAGAATCCTTAACAGCCAACTCATCAGACCGTTTGGAAAGTAGTCTGTTATCTTTGGGAGTGAGAAGGTTCCTGGCCACTACCGCAGCGGTCATATCATTCTTCATCACGGAATCCCCAACGGTAAGAGGACCAGTAGGGGAGACGAAGGATGGGCGCCATATGTTGTCTGGAGAAGGCGGGGCTGCCTCTTCAACAAGGTTCAAGTCAAAACGACGGTCGGAGGGGCCAGACATTTTCAAAGGTGTAGAAGAGAGAAGAGGTCGGACAAATCAAGTTCTTAGAAGTGCAAGAATGGAGCTTCTACAGGTGGATATTCAAGTGTGCTTTGGAACTTAATGTTAGCCTCTATAAAAATCTGCACTCGACGAAGCTTCAGAAATCGAAGAGGCGTTTGCTTTCTCAAAAGCTGGGCTGCTCAGAGACCACGAGGGTCGATCTCAGAAATCGAAGAGGCGTTTGCTTTCTCAAAAGCTGGGCTGCTCAAAGACCACGAAGGCCGATCTCAGAAATCGAAGAGGTTTGCTTTCTCAAAAGCTGGGCTGCTCAGAGACCACGAGGGCCGATCTCAGAAATCGAAGAGGTTTGCTTTCTCAAAAGCTGGGCTGCTCAGAGACCACGAGGGCCGATCTCAGAAATCGAAGAGGTTTGCTTTCTCAAAAGCTGGGCTGCTCAGAGACCACGAGGGTCGATCTCAGAAATCGAAGAGGCACCTACTTTTCCAGCCTTGTCAGCACCTGTCACACGCACACTCAGCTTTGCGGAAATTATGGGCATTCTGTCGAAGATTTCTGGCGAAGTAGAAAGCACATGAATCGTACTGTTCAATCACCCACTTCCCACACGCAACAGTAGCTCATGGGTACCACATATAACTTTGCCAAAGTTCTCTGACAAAGTTGAGACTACTTTTCCAGCCTTGTCAGCACCTGTCACACGCACACTCAGCTTTGCGGAAATTATGGGCATTCTGTCGAAGATTTCTGGCGAAGTAGAAAGCACATGAATCGTACTGTTCAATCACCCACTTCCCACACGCAACAGTAGCTCATGGGTACCACATATAACTTTGCCAAAGTTCTCTGACAAAGTCGAGACACGTGAAGCTTGCAACTCTCACTACATCGCTCTGACCAAGAAGGGTAAAAGAATAGCAAAGAAACAACACTAACAAAGTTTAGACACATAAATTTTGACGGCCTAGCTACCATATTATTACCCACAAGGGTAAAGGAACAGTACCACTGCTGGATAATTGGAAAGTCCCGGTGTGTCAACCTCTGTGCTTCATGGCAAGGTAGACTAGCAAACATGCCCAACCTTTACTCACATTCGAGAAAACACTCCCAACAAGATTGCTTGCCCCAAAATCGAAGAGGCATCGCCCTCCGAATCTCGAGAGCCAGACTCCCAACATGATTACTTTCTCAAAAATCGAATAGAGGGTAAAGGAACAGTACCACTGCTGGATAATTTGAAAGTCCCTGTGTGTCATCCTCTGTGCTTCGTGGCAAGGTAGACTAGCAAACATGCCCAACCTTTACTCACATTCGAGAAAACACCCCCAACAAGATTGCTTGCTCCAAAATCGAAGAGGCACCGTCCTCCGAATCTCGAGAGCCAGACTCCTAACATGATTACTTTCTCAAAAATCGAAGAGAGGGTAAAGGAACAGTACCACTGTTGGATAATTGGAAAGTCCCTGTGTGTCAACCTATGTGCTTCGTGGCAAGGTAGACTAGCAAACATGCCCAACCTTTACTCATATTCGAGAAAACACTCCCAACTCCCAACATGATTACTTTCTCAAAAATCGAAGACACCGCTCTCCGAATCTCGAGAGCCAGACCCCCAGCATGATTGCTTTCTCAAAAATCGAAGACACCGCTCTCCGAATCTCGAGAGCCAGACCCCCAGCATGATTGCTTTCTCAAAAATCGAAGAGGCATCGTTCTCCGAATCTCGAGAGCCAGATCCCCGACAGGATTGCTTGTTCGAAAACCGAAGAGGCACCACTTTCCCAACTTCAAGAGCCGGATCTCCTTGGATAAAGCTTGTCTGTAATCTCCACACGCAACATCAGCTTTCCAGATACCATAGACCACTTTTTCAAAGTGCTCTGACAGAGTTAAAACTTGTGAAGCTGGCAGCTCCCACTACCGTGCTATGACCAAGCAGGGTAAAGGAATAGTATTATTACTTGATGTTAGGGAGACTCCTATATATGGCGACCTCCATCCCCAACGGACAGGCAGACCTGCAAAAATGCTCAACCCTTCCTCTTATCTGAGAGGGCACTCCCAACGAAGCCTTTCAAAATATTCAGCTTTCTTTCCCCCCGATAATACCTCTGTAAACAAGCTATACTAGAGCAAGAATATCTCATATCATCAGGGTTAAAAGCAAGAGTATCCCATATCATGCTTTTTCCCTGTCTTTTCCTTTGGCCTTGTTCTTACCTGCAAGACAAGGAGAAAGCGAGCAATCAGTCAGCACTTGGAATCAAGCTTCCAGCCAGGAACTGACTGCCTGGAACCCCTTACCCTGGCATTGCTCTCGAGTACTCATCTTCAACATCTTATGCTTCCAAGGAAGATACCGCATCTGCCTGAGGATAGGGCAAGTGAGAAGGATACAAGGAAGCATGTGGAGACAAGCGTAACAGCACACGTGCCGATATATCCACTACTCTGTCAAAAGCAAAAGTATCCCATATCAGCAGGGTCGAACGTACTCTAGATTTGATGGACTTGTTTTGACCCTCAAATTCTTCAGTCGGCCTTATACTTTGGAGGAAACCAGAAAACCCTCCAGCCCAGTTCAAGAATAAGCCTGTGGAAAGTTACTTCTTCAAAAGCAAAAGTATCCCATATCATCTCTTCTCATTTTTCTTCTCTTTATCCTTCATGCTGCCTGCAAGATAGGGAGAATGTGAACAATCAGCCGGAGCTCTGATTGCTTACCTTGTCTGTTACCTCTTTCAGCAGATCCCCTAGCTCGGCGACTTGGGGGACTCCTACTACATGGTTTGTATCGCGCTTGACCAAGCCTGAAACTACAAGTAAGCTTCAAGTGACATTGATACATTACCTTGTGCATCTCCACCAGTTACAGATACCACCCCTGGATGGAGGAAGAGTACTTCCAGAGAAGATTCCACATCTACCTATGAGACAGATAAGGAAAGTCAAGCCGATACCACACTCCGGGACTTAGAAGTTTCGTGGTTACGAGATCATTCTCCCACAATATTTCCTAATGTCATTTGTACTAAATCATTCACTTGTACTCCCTAAAGGAGAGCTTGAACCTATGTACTTGTGTAAACCCTTCACAATTAATGAGAACTCCTCTATTCCGTGGACGTAGCCAATCTGGGTGAATCACGTACATCTTGTGTTTGCTTTCCTATCTCTATCCATTTATATACTTATCCACACTAATGACCGGAGCAATCTAGCGAAGATCACAAAAAGTTACCGTTTTCGCTACCTAGGATCTATCTTGCAAGAGAACGAAGAATTAGATGGAGATCTCAACCATAGAATACAAGCTGGATGGATGAAGTGTAAGAGTGTATCCGGCGTGTTGTGTGATCGTCGTAGGCCACTGAAGCTCAAGGGAAAATTTTATAGGACGGCAATAAGGCCAACGATGTTGTATGGCACAGAATGTTGGGCGGTGAAGCATCAACATGTACACAAAATGGGTGTAGCGGAGATGAGGATGCTTCGTGGGATGTATGGGCACACGAGAAAGGATAAGATTGGGAATGAGGTTATCCAAGGTAAAGTAGGAATAGCCAAAATTGAAGGAAATATGAGAGAAAATCGGTTCCGGTGGTTTGGACATGTGCAAAGAAGGCCTACTGACGCTCCGGTTCGAAAATGTGACTACGGGACAGAAGTTCAGGGCCGAAGGGGTAGAGGAAGACCTAGGAAAACTTTGGAAGAGACCCTAAGAAAAGACTTGATTACTTGGATCTAACGGAGGACATGACACAAAACCGAGCGCAATGGCGTTCTAGGATTCATATAGCCGACCCCACTTAGTGGGAAAAGGCTTTGTTGTTGTTGTTGTTGTATATTGCTTGGACTTCTTCGTCTTTTTGGTCTAATTGCAGCTTATTTTTATGTTTATCTCGTTTAACATTTGTAATATTTTCTTCTATCAATGAAGTTCATGTTTGATAAAAAAAAAAAGAAAATCAAGGACTAGCTTTGCAAATGGAGGGTACTTGCTTTACGTGGTGTGCAGTTACGCTCGCCTAATCTTTTTATTACCTCGCCTAGTATGGTTAAAAAATCTGCATTAAGACATTTTGACCTACCAAATCTAAGAACAGCTAGTAATCACCAATATAAAAGTGTAACTTTACTGCTTTTGGTTGAAGATATAGCCATATATATATATATATATATAATTAAACCAATATTATAAAATAAAGTTTGGTATAAGATTCCTTAATTTTATGGTTATTGTATTAGGGTTGGTGAATAATGCTGCAGACAAGATTAGCTGTCAGATGGATTTTATCGTTCTGCAGATGTCAAAGCGATTCGCGACAATAAGGTTCTAACCTCGTATTTGTTTTCTAATTACGACCTTAATATTTATTTAGTTTGGCAAAAACATGCACCAAACTCACCCATAGTGGTCGGTTCTGAATGTTTTTGTTTTTGTTACACAAGAATCTTGACCATTTTATTAATCTAACTTATATTTTTCTGCGGATGTTAAAGTAGTAACTTGTTGTGAAGAAATTAATAAATAATCAAGGGACATAAAAGAGGATTACAGGTCGGAATTTACCATCGCAAAAAGGAAACTGAATTTGCATGAAGCTTATTCCTACTGTAATTTCTTCTGTCTGCGATAAGTCTGTTCAATTGAACTATTTAAAAAAAATATAAAAAAAATCAGCCGGTGGCTTCGCAATGACAATTCATCATCTTGGGGCAGAGAAAACTCACAGAGACATTTCAGTTTCCCTTTAACCACTATCGTGTGATTCACCAATACCAATAATCAACAAAATACATATACCATGTAGATATGTTTTGTTTGCAACAGTGATTAACAATATCGATGACACATCAGTACTTGCTTATTTGTAAAAAACAAAACGGACGTCTATTTCATAGTTGTACTATTTAATTATATATTTGTAACCGTTTGTTTGGCACTTGTTCACTCTGTTTAAGCATGCCATCATGTTTTTTTACCCTTTTCATCTTCCCTTCCGTTAGACCATCTCCAATGGTGGCTTATAACCTAAATTTTTCCCTTTTTCCCCCCCAAATCCACTCCAACCCAAAACCTAAACCAAACCTAAAGCCTAAAACTTAAAATGAAGGTAAATATAGGTCACAAATTTAGCCCACAAAAGCTGCTGGGACCCATGGATGAGAGTGAAAAGTGGACCTTGTCCTGTAGCCAACGGCTACTTTTCTTCATCGGGTGGTGGTGGTAATTGGACCGTTAGTTAATCCAACGGTCCACATTCAATTTTATTATATTTTATATTTATATATTTATTGGATCCAACGGCTTAAATAGAATATAATCAAATCTAACGGTAAAAAAAAAATCTAACGGTCCAAATTTAAATCCAAGGGCAAGAATAATCTTAAAATTTATCGGAATTTAAATATTTTTTTCCAACGGCTAGAATAATTTTTTTTTTTTAAGTTTATATGGTTTATCATGATTTTCATGTATTGATTTAGTGATTTTTCAAAATTTATCGGAATTTAAATATTTTTAGGTTAAAATGTTCATAAAATTAATTTATGATAGTCTACATAATTTTTTTTTTAAGTTAATTTAAAAAAAATAGCCTTAATTCATTTTTTGATAATCTGGGGCTAAAATTTTAGACCAAAAGGGTTGGAGTAGAAAATCTGTTTCTGGGCTAAAACTTAAATTTTATGGGCTAAATATTTTTAGATTTTAGGTCAGGATTGGAGATGGTCTTAGAGACCAACAAAAATCAAGTGGATAAGAGGACCGCAAAGCTGCAAAACCTCAGTTTTTATGTCAGCAAGGGTTAGTAACTTAGTTACCACTTACCCAATGAGCCTCATGCCAAACCAATTTTCTACAGCTCATTTATCATCTATAGTAGTCCAAAGGATTTCCAGGAAAACACATTCCATTAGAAATTCAAATTATTTTTCACCTCAAGAAAAAAAATTTAAAAAGAAAGAACAAAAGTGGTTTATTAATGACGGAAAACGTTCAATAGCGTTGTCTGACTGAGGTAGTTTTAGCACTGAATGTGACAACCCGTCTTTAATTTTATGATTTTATTAATTTTAAAAGAGTGAATTGACGAAAATGCTTCTTGAGACGAGATTGCTAACTTGGTTAAGCAAGTGGACAATTAGGCCGTTTAGCGTTAGTTTATTTATTTATTGTTTGGGCTTGACCCAAAGTTAATACACACAGATCTTCGGAGTACGTGACCCGACGAGTACGTAGGTGGTTATCTCCGAGGATATAATTCTCATTCTACTTTACTTATGTTTTGACATCACGTGTGAAATAGGTTCATTATCGCCCATAAGCACACTCTTTTATTTAGGCATTTTTAGGTTTTAATTTATTAACATTTTCCAAATCACTACACTTATGGCTCTGTCACCCTCTTGATATTGGCTAGCACAGCTCGATTCGAAATCCAGGTAGATATTTCAGATCGGGGTATGTCATTGAATAAGTAACATGTGGAGTCGGATGAGATCAAAACATAAGAGATTCTACATTTTCTTGTGAAATTAACTTGCAAATGACGAGGTCAGACACTCGTCCTATTTTTCTCTATAAAGTCAGTTTTTTTGGGGTCAATTTTTGCCAGGGCCACCATGTGTAGGCTAGCAGGTTTTGTTTCCTCGTGTTTACTTGGTTTTACCTTTACCTCTCCCCCTTCCAAGTCACGGACCCAGCTTTGAAGCCTTGAAAAATCCAACCTACCTGCAGCACTGTGAAGGTAAAGAACAACATGCTGAACCCATTTTACAGCTCTTGTCACATCCTACTGACCTTGGATTCCAATTCACCATTGACAGACTACCATCCATCCGTTTACTCAGCAGCTATGACTTTTGAAGATAAAACGACAGTGGCCCAAATTTTTTGACATTAATAAAAAGTTAAAAATTAAATTAATTTAAAAAAAAAATGAAAATCCTACCAGCAATGCACCGGTGCAGTGGACGGCTGAATTGTAACTGCCACAATCTAGCCACACAAACTCTGGCGCATCTCATACACCGGTTAACCGTAGAAATGTACACAACAAATAGAAAAACCATGCCTACTACATATTACAGAAACTTCCATATGCTCAAATATTTATTGAACCCATGAGGGTGTCAAAAGTGCAGAGAAAATCTCAATTCGTAAAGCCAAAAGAAAAGCATGAATGGAAACCTGGGAAGGAAGCATTCTAAAAGTTGTACAAACTATACACAAACCACCCCCCACCAAAACACCCTGTAAAACTCTATCCACCCTCAATAAATCTATGCTTCTCAGCTCTCACTATACACCGAAGAACTGACCCAGCGCGGATATATATCGACCAAATGCCAATGGAGTGACCGTAGTGCTCATTCATATCAGAATCCATACGTTGCTTGCAGCCCTCATCAGACAGAAGTTGCCTCTTCTGTCTGGCTTCCTCTGCTCCGGTGGTGATGCTTTCCATGGCGGCGCCTCCCTTTCCCGAATGTGACGGGGTCAAACACACGCAGTCTTTCAGCTTCTTGGGGACTGATCACACACTCTGATGGAGGAGACTTGTATCGGATTCTGTCGTAGCAGTAGGAGTATGTCATGTGCTTCTTCCTTAAACCCTCCATCTTTGTTCTTTGGAGGCGGGTGACACCAGTAGGGACTGATTCTGAATTTTGGGTGTTTTCGCACTTCTTTGATAATTGTTCGATTGGATCGACCGCACAGCCGTGTAGAACAAGGTCGGAGAACTCAGCCAAATAGGGAGAGTACTTGTAATTCACTCGGTATTTGCCACCATTGGTAGCCCAATCAGATCCATCCCATATTGTGGCATACAATGACATTGGCTTAGCAGGGAAGTCACCACCCATCGATTCTGTTTTCTTGAACTCTCTAATGGGAACATTGTCAACATAAAAGCTGCAAGTAATTGACATTGGAAACAAATACGCCGATCAAAATCTGAATTACAGAACTCATAAAAAATGAGGTGAACAATAAAAGGCGAGAAATCGCTACGAACAAAATTTTTGCTTGAATTACAAAAATTATATTTTCATCCAGTTTCCCTAAAATGAAAACGTGCACCAAAAAATTCCATCCTTTTCTTTTCTACTTTTCTCACAAACCAACCACAGCTGGTTTTGACGAAACAAGAGGCGGTATTAAAACAACGAAAAGAACAAGTTATGTGCCGTATTTTCCTAAAAGGAGAAACCCCGCCTCTGCATTTTCCCTACACAGTAAAACTCCAGACTTCAAAGAACATGACATTATTGGTGACAATTTGGAAAAATATGCCACAAAAAGTTGATATGCTAACACATAGATTTAGAATATACTAATCCAAATATAGAGTGGAGAGTTTTGATTGACGCTCACATGATCTGAGAGTCAGTCCAGAGAATGCTGTACTGATGGTAATCGTCGGACGGATCAAACCAGAGATTGTATCTCTCTTCCCTGCCGGTGTTGGTGCTTCCGTTGCCGTAAATATTGGTCTGAACCCTCCATTCTTTGCCCCGTATATTCCCCAAGAACTCGAAATCAATTTCATCATGGTGCTTCGGAAACATGTCACCATTTGACATCTGTTAACATTAAACAGATTAGAACCTGTATTCCTATTCGTTTAACAGCTTAATGAGAAAATAAAAAGGAAAACACCAGCATACATCAGTGTCGAATATTTAGTCATCCGATTGATATCGAAAATTGTTCGTTTAATAGGACCGAAATCTTGAACACAATAAATGAAAGAAAATACTCATCTGGGTGTGAACTTCAGGTCACAAAATGGACATTTAAAAATGTAAAAAGTAATGCAGCCTATCTGGGTTATCTCAGAAGGTTGAGAAAACAAGTTTTTAATTGGATATTGGTAGAATTAGATCCACAACATTTTCTGGGCTCCACACCACCAAATTTGAAACAAAAACTGTTCAGATTTATCAGCTAACCATAAAGCTTGAATCTTTACTGAACTGTTAAATTGAGAAGTAAAAATCTGGGTCATATTATTTTGTACAACGTAAGATACAAACAAACAACAAACAAAGAGGGAAACAAAATTAAAAACCTTAATCAGATAGAAAAACAGGATTAACTCACATAAAACGCAACAACAACTCCAGCGGTGTAATCAGCAGGCAGCTTAATGGAAGCACTGAAAAACCCATGCTGGTAGAGGTCCTGAGAAACAAATCCAGACCCTGCAAACAGACATAGCCACCAAAAACAAAACAAAGACAACAACTTCAAGGTAAAAAAAAACTCACGAAACGTCGCCACCTCAAAAACCCAGAAACCAAAAAATCAAAACACTTTCACATGAGTCTCGAGACAGAAACCCAAAAGGGAAACAGATTACAGACCTGTCCGTTCGTCTAGTGAGAGATGGACGGATTTCCCATCTCTAAGGATCATCAAATTGTCATCCCCAAAAAGCTTGGTGTACCCTTCATCGAAGGGTATGATTGGTAAATTTCCAGAGGGTGCAGAAGCAACAACTCCAAGAACAAGCACTTGGCAGGCACACAGAAACAATCCCAGATGAAAAAACCCCATCTTTTCACCTAAAAAATAAATGGTTTTTCTTTCTTTCTTTGTTTTGAGTTTTTTTTATTTGTTTTCAGAATTCAGAGTGTATATATAAGAAGGTGAAGAACTAGAAGAGAGCAAGAGCAGAGAGAGAGGTAGAGAGAGGTAGAGAGAGAAAGAGAGAAGCTTGTAAGAATATCTCTATCTCTCAACAGCAATGGGGAGAGAGAGAGAGAGAGAGAGCCGAAAAGGCTAATGGGGGAATGAAGGAAGACAAGGCCAAGGGAAAGTCATTTTATTGCCGAGTGTCAGTGGAAGCTATTGAGCTGTTTTCCGTTCATATGCACATCGCTCCACGCCCTTCTTTTCGTTTCTTTCTTTTTTATTTCACCAAATATTTTATTACCTTTATATTTAAAGAAAATTAATAAAAATAATTTGAAAATTTTAAGTTTTAACGATAAGGATAAAATAAAGGGTAAAGTTAATATTATCAGAATTGACTTTTTAGTGTAAAAATGTGATTTTTTGTTAAAGTGAACAATACCATAAGTTTTTCATTAAAGTTTCTTTATATTTATATAGTAATTTCTTTTAAAAAAATCTGAAAATGTCATGAATTTATATACTTTTTAAAATTTATTATATAAAATAAAATTTTAAGCGATTTGTCGTATTAATTTTTCAAAATTTGTTGTAATGCAATCTCTTTAATTAAGGGGCAATATAATTATCCTTAATGAAGGGGATTTTTTTCGAAATTGTTCAATTTAGATTGAGTAATCAAATTTGCATTGCGTACAATACAAATTATGAGTTCTTTTTTTTTTCTTTTTTTTTTAAATAAATGAATGGATAGTTGCGTATTTTTTGTCATTAAGATATGCAATCACAAAATTATAGGTTCCGACTAGGTATTCGGCTCAAATAGATACAGTGTTTGTCATATATTTTTAGTCAAACTTGAGTCATTCTATAACCAAGCAAAACAAAATATCGTTATACAAACGACTAACTGGTAATACAACGAATGAAATGGATGATCCGTCTTGTTACCAATCAAACACCACATAAGCAACATACGTATGAATGAACTACTTAATCAACCGTATCAATATTATAATGATTCTTCAAATTATATGGAATATATCATAAGAATTTATAACATAGTATGGATGTTGTATGCTGCAGGGGTTGGTGAATGTTTTAAATGAAATTATAATTACGCGTTTACTAGTTTGGCAAAGAATGGATCTAATGCTCATAAATACATTCCAAACAGTATTACATAGAACTCCTGTATTAGAGAGTTTGTCAACAATGTGATCAATATATGTTTGGACTGAACACATGACTTGTCGTCATGCTTCACAATAAGACATGCTAAGCATGCGGTTTACTATTGCATTGAGAAGAACCAAGAACTCATCTAGGACGAATTCTATTGTTCTATTCAACGAGAAGTGCCTCCTACTTTTTCATTAAAAATATCTAAGAACTTGGTGGACCGTTGAAAATGAGTTCTTTGTTCTTTCTCATCTTCACTTTCTTTCTGTTGTCCATACTACTATGGCATTGATATACATAATTATACCTTTCATTTATATAACATCTTAACGTGCTTTGAATTTTAAACTGACATCACAATTTAGATATATGCTTAAGTCGTCAGTAACACGCATTAACTAATTCTTAATTCCATTATTCCTTATACAGTGATTTCGAACACTTTATCCCTCCTTCAAGACTTTGAAATAGAGTACCCATAGCTTGAATGTTAATCTTTGAAGAAGTCTACATTCTTCAAAGAGGTATAAAGTGCTCAAATAATAATTGCATTAAAAGTAAAAATATAAAATAAAAATAGACAGAATTGAGAAAGCATGAATCATTACGGGTAAAACAAATTATTATTAAGACTTTTGGGGCAAAAAGAAGTTTACCTTTAAACTCTTTTTATCCTTTTTAAAAACTTAATTAAAAAAGGAAAAGCAGCTCAATCAGGCAACCGCCCAAGGCGCCGTCCCTTTTCACGTTTATTTGTGCAGCTTGCTTTCCTAAACTACCCCCATATTACGCTACGTATTTACGGATTTTCCACAACCAGTATTTAAGATTGAACGATACTTGACTACTCATCTTTGAGTAGCTAAATATTGTCCTTTAAAATTTATTTGATACGGTCAATATTTCCAGAAAAGTATTCAAAAAATTAGAGAACGATAGGGAAATGGGAGGTGAAGTCTAAACTTCACCTTATATCGGAGAAACTAAGTCTAGGCTAAAATCGATATATATTATCAAATGTCAATATTTCTAACACATTTGTTAAATATCGAAAAAACTTTTATATTTCATTCATACCAATGTTTAATAATTCTTAAAGTTTCATTTTAAATCTCATAATTCGATCGTAAGCAACATATATTTATATACAATATATCCGTCAATAAAAATACTGATATTGATATTTTAAACACTAAACACAAGAAGCGGGCTGTGATACCAATCTGGTAATTTAAGTCAAGCATGTAGGCAATTCAATCCAATCTGGGGGAAGCGTCTAATTTCGGCGCGTAGAGGAATTGACACGTGGTCCAAATCACCGGACACCGGCTGAGCGGGCGAATATGCAAATTACTCACTCAATTTATCAAGAAAATTGGTTTTTTTTCTTTTCCAACTTTAGTAAATTCCACTTGGCAAACGGTGCTGCACTGCTGACGTGACACCTTGTCTCACTCACACCTCAAATCCCAAGTAGCCGTTGAGGGGACCCACCCAGAATCCACAAAAAAGAAGCCGAGTTGTGAAGAAATGGATTTGGACCGTAATTCATGGGCCTCCTTAAGGAACCCGCTCCTAACGCCGTTAATCACGGGGTCAATCCCGTCAAAGGAAACTAAAGCACAGTCCCCTGGGGCGTGAGTCCGTGACCCCCCCCTAATCATAAGCTTCCTTAACGTCCGTGTCCGTTGAAAACGGCGTCACCTCCCCTGATTAGGCCCCACATTTCACGCGGAACAGATAACAACATTATGTTAGTTGCTAATTTTGGTTAATTTACAGAATTAATAGAGTAGAATATTAATCAATACAATAATTACGTGAATTCGATTTGAAGTGAATTTGCATATAACCGAAATTGGGTAAAATTCTTATGATAATTACTACAACGGTAGCCATTCAATACTACGGTCTAGTAGTATTCATTCTTATTTATAAGTGAAACATCTTATGTTTGAATCTCGTGAATGGTGAATTCGATACCAAATTAAGTTGTCTATTGTATGATTTAGCCAAACTCTTCCCTCATTCTAATATAAAATATATCATTATACTAAAAATAAAAAATAAAAAAAATAAAAAAACAACAACGGTATAATTGCCACCAAACTAGACTGTGCTAACATACGCCGTTTGCGTGGCATTATACCACGTGGCGCCGTGGCATTTGCCCCGCATGGGAAATAACATATGGGGATCTAGCATATTATGAGAGTTGAGATCATCCCGATGTTGCATGGAGGATGATGATGCTGCCTATGGCAATGGTGTTTGCCATGCATGCACATGTTTGCAAGATCTATAGCCGTCCACTACCCAAGTTCATCAGATCGACGGTTGATGTTTGTCTCGGAGTTGTGAAATATGTTTTTGCCAATCACCATGCAAGTTATGCAACATGTGACTTTTTGTGGATTTCTTATTGGAGAACATGGGACATAGAGCACAACACGTTTTAAGGCTATTTCCAGCAAAAAAGAAAAGAACGTAAAAGTAATATTTGACGCCAAAAGTGGAGATAGGATCTTCGTCTCTTCAACGGACCTTTTTGAGAGGATTTCGATTTTTTTTAATTATGTTCGTTTATCGTACATCTTGATATCATTTTTCCTTAGGTACTGTTTGTGTTCAATTTTAAATAATATAATTTAAAATGATTTATAACCGCACGATATACGATTAAAGGATCTCCGAAATCCTTACAAAGAGAATCCGGCAAGGATCCTATCTCTCAAAAGTGAGTATTGGAATTGTGTAAGTCACCATATTATCAACTCTCAAGTTTAATTTTATTTTATGCATTAGAAAGAGATTTGAGTCAAATAAATACGACTTTGCAAAGTTATATTGATTCCCAGCTCTTTAAGTGTACTAACTTTAGCACCAGAATGCTGAAAATTATTATAGAAGGCATCAGATTACTGAACACGATTATTTTCTTTTATATCTTGGATTCATGTTTTTCAAGGACTTCATTCATAATATTTTTAATACTTTATCCATTTTTGCTAAAAATGTTTTTTTCTTCGATTGTATTGAAAGTGGTTGCAATCGAGATTTCGCTTTTTAAATGAGTTAATTTTAAAAAAAAATCAATGCAAATACGACACCTAAAAATAATGGATAAATAATACCGACCAAAACAAATACACCTAAATATAATTGCTTCTTGGGTTCCTGGGGGGATGTTTGCCTGCGGTCTAAGAAATCGAGCTTTTTCTTTCGTTTCTTCTCTCGCACTCTTTTATATTTAAGATTTTTAATGGTGGGGTGGGGTCCGATCAATAGCTCTCAACCACGTGTACGCGGTCAGGAAAACCGCGACTTTTATTCGCATAGATATTTCCACGTCAGCCATCGAGGAGGAGGAGGAGGAGGAGGAGGACCTGACCTTCTCTGCTTTTGGCTTCTGGTGGGTGGTGGTTCTTTTGTTCCTTCTTCCAGTGGTGGGCGTTGAGCGGTGGATGGTGGGTGGTGGGAGGTGGTTCTTTTGTTCCTTCTTCCCGCGCCGATTTTTGGTTGTCCTTTTCCTTATGTGGCAAACCCTAACATGTACTATATATTCTCTATCGCATTTCAAAACATAAGATACAATCTTTAACAATATTATGTGACTAATATTTTTTTATAGATCTTATCATTTCAGATCATAAGATACAATCTTTAACAAAGAATAATAGCCCAATCATATTCAGATTATTTACAATTATGATCCGTGATGAGATATGTATCAATGTTTCAATTAAAGGTATTACTTTTGAGTGTTATAGATGATGAAAACTTATGTACATATAATATTTTGTAATATATAACATGTTACATGCACTTATTCTTCACGTTTTTTTATACGAAAAACAATATAAAAAATTCAAAATTTTCTTAAAATTATACCAGACAGAGATATATAAATTCTGACGGAACAAATAGAAAGGATACAACAGAAAAATAATTTATGGGTCTGTTTTTATAGCTGTTGGCTGTCCAGAATAAGCTTTAAAATTGAAGGCTTCCACTGTGAAACCATGGTGCATGGAAGAAATAAAACAGATAATTTAGGGAAAATAATCATTACATAAATGGCCGTGTATTTACAAAATCATTTTAGATTCCACCGAACGCAGCATAAAGCCAAAAAATAATAATTATGAACACTCCGGTGCGCACCTCCTCCTCCAACAACTACTGCATCGCATCCTATAAATTTGTATATACAGAAGTATTTGTGGTCAAATATATATATCTGTATGCCCGTTTTATATCATTTATTCCCGACATGTTAAACCTACGAATCCATATTTTTCTTAATAAACGATGTTATCTACATTAAAAGAAGAAGACGGACTTAGCTTCATAATAGGATGGTAATAATATGATTTAAATTCGTCAATTGATGAGAATTGAACTTAAAACCTCTAATTTACAAATAAGAAAAAATATCACTAGACCGTAATATTAAGTAGCTCCACAAATTGAATTCTTAATGCAATCAACCGAGCTCCGATCCCTCACTCCTTTACCCATCTCTTTCTCTCTTTCTATTACGAGTGTCGACAGGTCAGGACTCAAGAGGCTAATTTCCAATGCGTCATTGCTTACATTACAAGAAAAAGATGTAAATCATGACTATTATTTGTCGTGATGAATAAATATATCATCAACCGCTCAAATGGTGTTGTTTGATTTGACAATTTTTTCCTTCCATTTGATGTTCAAAGTTTTGTCAAATTATTGATGTTTGAATTTATAAATCAATTTATACTCACAGTTTTCCTTTAAGTTTTCAGTTTTTTAAATCTCAAAATTTGTTTAGTTAAATTTAATTTTCGTTTAAAAAATAAAAATTAACAACTGAAAACTAAAATAATTACTAAAAGGATCCTTAATTTGTTGTAACAAACGTAGTGGGCACACGCAAATTAAAGCACGAGTGCCGTTGAGTTGAAAAATATGGTTTGGAGATAGAGGGGGAGCGTTGGTGATTGTCTCATCTCACGATTTTGCAGTTAAAGCTAGCCCCATCAAATGAGGAAATTTTGTAGAGTGTCAAGGACAGTCTGATACACAAAGTATCATAATATAAATAGTTATAATTTTTTTTAAGTATCCAATCACTTATATTTTAACATTTTATATATTGGGACGTGTTCTAAGCACACCGTAAAATCTTCTCATTTAACACATTTGCCACTTTCCTTGTTAATCATTTCATATTTGCATGTATATATTTTCATTCATGCGTAACTGACACCTATCCTATGATTGAGCATCTGAACTAAGTTTTTCAAAGTTGGAGTCACCACCACTAATTTATTTTCTTTATGTTTGTTTGTTGGTGGTTAACATAATAAATAAAGGCGTTTTGATTGAGGACGCAATGTACAGTTGCTTTCGTCTTTCAAGCTCATTTCTCATCGATGGAACCTTAATATATATCTCTTAGCAAGATTAATCAAATATCCCAACCACTTTGTTTCGTTGCTTAATCATGTCCATCCATCTTTATATAAATAGCCAGCTAGCTACATGGTCACGGCCTAAACCCTAGCATATGGTAGTTAATTTTAACCTTTTTCTAGACTAGGTCAACATTAATCGATAACGATATCAATGTCTTCAATAAAAATGATGGAAATTTGCTTAAAGACGTGAAAATTTAAATTGAAACTTTAGGGAATGTTAATATATCAGAAGTATCGATGAAATATGTCAATTTTAATCGAAACTTAAGAGTTTATTCAGTATAGAGTGAAGTCTAAGAGCTCGTTTGGATATACTTTTAAAATGACCGAAAGCACTTTTAGAGAAAAAAAATTTGGGTTCCAAAAGCACTTAAATTACTTTCTGCAATAAGCATCAGTTATGTACTTCTTCTAGGAAGCACTTTAAGTGCTTTTTCAATAAGCACCATTGACGAATTGACGAATTGACGAATTGGAGAAAATTTTGGTTCTAAAAATATTTTCTCCAAAAACGATTTCAATTATTTTAAAAACACATCCAAACAAGCTCTAACCCATTTTCATGTCTTCTCTAATTTTTCCGTATTTCCACTCAAATGTAAAAAAAATGAATACACACACACACACACATCACAGCTAGAATTTTAGTTGATATATCATATATAGGAATTTGTCTAAACCATGAGTTATAATTTAATATATCTTCATTAGGAAGTCTTTTTCTTGGACAACTGTAAGAACGAATATTTAGAAACGAAATCAATATCATCCACCACTCAACTTTGGCATGGTTTTTAATTAGTGCACATATGATAGATAGATATATGCGGGCCAAATAGGTGCCTGCCAACTAGTCGATGTATGCATATTAACGAAAGACATTCACAAGAAATACATGCCGCTCATGTTAACTCGATCCATATCCCTTCGTGTTATTGTCATGCATCTAAATTTTTCGCATGATCCCAAAATGTCTACAACATACATGCATCTAAATTTTTCGCATGTTCCCAAAATGTCTACATATATGTTGTCGTTCATCAGGCAAAATAAATCGAAAATCAACTTAAAAGACATAAATTTGACAATGCTTGGAAAACTTTGAACTTTGGTCTGATTTGAGCCCGCGACTCACCATTTCGAAGAGAAGGTTATCACGAGTCAAACATAATGCTTTGCTGTGACATGAGCTTTTTCAACCGAATTCTATCAATTAAAATGTGTAATAGGATTCTAAGTTTTTAGGATATTTTCGAGATTTTGTTATTTGTTTAATTCATTTCTTATTTGAACTCTTACAAAGTTGAGGACTAAAAGACACCATACAAACCTCCTTTAGGGTACTAGGGTTTGTTATCTCCCATATTATCAATCAATAAACTTTGACCCTTTTTCTCTAATGATTTCCGATATCCTCATCCTTTAAGTTTTAATTTGATACTTTTTTTTTGTCGTTGAGTCTCCTTTGCTCTTGCTGCATGAAAGTAGTAATAATATCATAGCCCATCGAGACAATTGATAAATTGGATACAGCTTGATCCTTTTACTTGCTACATCCAAATGATTCACACAAAACTAAATTCTTTTAAAATAGCGTAATTACTAGTTAAGAATCGATATTATATGGTATCAAACATTTACGTGCAACACAAGTTTGTCTATCAGCTCCCTATACCTTCCTGGACTCGATAGTATAATTAATAAACTAATATATTGGTTAAAAAACTAAATTTTCCAGTAAGCAAGCATAATCCAAGAAGATTAAAATAATGCGGATAAAATTTTAAAGAATAAAAGTTCAAATAAAGAAAGTGTTGAAAGCGTGATGGAACTGGAAGGAAGCGAGAGATTTTCAATGTGCTTGTAACGCATGACGGTATATTACGTGTCTTTATACAATTAGAGGGACACTTGAAGAAAAAAAAAAAAACTTTCCTCCACTTATAAAAAGACATATATAGTACCGCCTCATATTCCGATTACATTGAAAAATCTAAGTATCAGTCTCCATCAAGTAGTTATGCTGAGAAACCTAACTCGGAAATTAAAGAAGCTTATCTGACAACCACTAGGACTCCGTGATGATTATTTATCTGTATATTATGAATGTTAATCCCACAAATAGATAATTAAAAATGATTGTCTTGAGTATGCAGTCATGATTAGGAACAATCAAAAACATTTTAATGGCAGGAAATGCTTGCATCAATGATAGCAAATCCATTGTCTTTTTCCCATTCCTCAAATTCATCATCCTTCCTCCATAACCCTAGCTATACAACTAGTCTTTGGTTCATCATAGCTATGAGGGTAGGAATAACTTGTAAAAGTAGAGTCTACATGTATTGGATTGGTATTGCTATGGCCGTAAATTCTAAAATGGACCGGCTCATGTCATGATTCAAGATTCTTAGTTGCTGTGTCATTAACTAAAAATTCTGATTCATTGTATGAGCTGGTCCATGTATAAAATCCCCTACTATGGCTAGCAAGTATGTAGCAACTTGGGATTGAAAAGGTAATCACTTTGAAGTGTGGTCCTAAACATGAAATTCCAAGTGCATGCAAGCTCATGAACATAATCACTACCAGTAGTACTCTTTGTTGCCTTTCGTAGCAGGGTCCAAGGGAGGAATTTGTGGGAAATCAAATGTCTCTAGACTTTTTATTATGCGGCTAATTCTTAAGAAAGGGATTGGTCTTTTGCATATAACTAGTCAACGTCATATAACCAATTCAAGTTTGTAAGTTTGTGTTTGTTTAAGAGTATACAATTATTTGAAAGTAACATATGAGAGTTTAGGGTCCTCATAGCCTATTGCAGGCCGGTCCTGTATTCTATCTGACGGACAGTAATGACTTCAAGATTGGTCTGTAAGTCCTAATCCAGTTCAGAAATATGGGTCAGGCTAACCCAATTGTAAAAACCAAACCTTTGAGGTCTGACTTTTTCTTCCGTAGATAGATCAAACCTCAGGGGGTTCTTGTGCCACCAACATCGTTACTAAGATGGAGCTCTCAAGCAATGACGGAGCTAACATAGGGTTATTGGCTGTTAAATTGTCATATTCTTCATTCACTGAAAAATAGTTTGTGAGTAACATAACAAAGGTTGGAATAACCTCGCATGGATTTATTTGTTTGAAAAAGGCTAACCTTTACCTTTTCAGTCTATTCTGCAACCACATTTTTCTCTTTGGAAAAAAAGAATTCCTCAAACAGCTAGATAGCTAGGACGCCTCTACAAAGTGTAAAATTAAGAGAGCGGATATATACTTGGATCAATCATCTACGCGAACTTGTGATGCTTTGGTTTTTCCTTTTTCTTATAATAATTGGGCAAAATAAATACCTTAGTAGAAAAATGAGGTGGTTTTATTTTGTCCTTCTGATGCTTTGATAAAGTTCAAAGTTTCCCCAGGAGAGATTCCCAAAACCAACACAACAAGCAATCCCAAGAACAATGCATGCATTTTTAATGACAACCTCTTTAGCATAACACTCGCACATCAAAATTATAGGAACGAAGTAGACCCATCAACCCTCATCATTAATTCCCTAGATTAATTAACTTCGCCGTCATCTGTCCTCTGATTACTTAATTGCAATGCATACTACTATAAACTATAGATACGAACGATCAGCCTCTCGGTTGACAGTAGGTGCACACTTGTTTGGCATCTTAGGACTCATACTCTTGCTTGTTTGGCTCCTGCATTACCGTGGTGGCATCGACTATGATTCTGATAATTCAGATCGAGTTTTCAACGTAAGTGATCATTAACCATCACAATCCAGCCATTACTATTTGCTTGCTTAATATTGGCTCAAGTTAAAGTTAAAGTCATTTCCTTAATTTGGCAGGTTCATCCGTTTCTTATGTTCTTCGGGTTTATTTTTTTTGCTGGTGAAGGTACGTACATATTAGGGTACTAGGGTTTAATTTCTTATACATTATACGTGTACTTATGCTTAAGTACTAATATCTGAACGAAATATTATTGCATGTATTTGATACACCAGCGATGATGGCATACAAGACCGTAATGTCGCGACACAAGGTGCAGAAGTACGTTCACGCCCTCTTACATCTGGTAGCTCTAAGTTCCGGGATATTTGGGATATGCGCTACTTTTAGATACCATGACATGAGGGACATAGATCACATGTATTCACTGCATTCATGGATTGGCTTGACCACCTTTATCTTGTACGGTTTGCAGGTACGTACGTATAAGTAATAACGAAACCTTCACTAATTAGTTAATTAAAGTAAATATATTGTTCCTTAATTACTTAATTAAGCATGTATGCATGGTTTGATGTGGCATGCAGTGGCTGTTTGGAGCTGCTACGTTCTTGTTTTCAAGAGGTATGTCAGAGTCGTCGAGGCTCAGAATAGTTCCATGGCATATGAGTATGGGTAGGGCACTGCTGTACTTGTCGATCTGTGCTGCCCTAACTGGTCTGATGGAGAAATTCACATTCCTTAGAATTTCGAATGTGCTGGGTCGCAGGGAATCACACTTGATCAATTTCACTGGACTAGCAATCCTCCTGTTTGGCATCTTCGTCGATCTCTCTGTCGCTCTTGCCCGTTATGTGTGATATATAGTTTCTTAATTTAAGTCCAATCCTTTTTTTTTTCAGCTGGTTTATTCAGTTGAACACATTGGGTTGGTGTTATATATAATGTTAATTATTTCCTATGTATAATCCTTTTTTCTTTTGGTGTGATTAATTTGAGCGAATTTATGTATTCGAGGGTTCATGTGTAAGACCAATATATTCATTATGATATGAATTCAATTATTTTTCTATTAATGATCAGATAATGTGTTGATTCCTTAATCGGTATAAGTTTGTAAATTGTATCAGTCCCTAATATTTGGAATCTTTTCTAACACAATTTACTTATAGAATCACCTCCTAATAGTTCGCATCTTTAATGATGATGTGACATTATTTTATCGTACAAACATCATGATCAGAATTGTTCATTTTCTTAATCATATTCTAAAGATAATTTTTATAAAAGTTTATTCGACTTAGAGACTATATACTTAGAAAATGTATATGCTTGATTGGGGTGCTTTGTAAATGTGATTGACGACGAGTTAATTTAGCCGTACGTGACACACAGAAACAGAATGCAAAACAAACATATTCGAAGCTTTTGGCCTGGCCACCTAAAAAGATCAGCCGGCTAGACGGTTTTCCATATTCCAAATATTGCTTGGCGGCATCGATCCTTCCATATTCCAAACATTGTTTAGTTTGGGCAAATAAAACTCTAAATCTTTACATTGATTTCATCCAAACTTCCATGCTTTTCTCGTCGACACCGTTTCTCTTATGATTTAAATACAGTCCTAGTAAAGCTTGTAGCTCTTGAGAGGATTACACTCACACGTTACAACAATGGCAACCAAGAGTCGTAGCTACCAAATATCAGCAATCCCAGCTACAATATTTGGGCATTTGCTAGCTATAGCCATAACAATCCTGGTTCTTGTTTGGATCCTAAAGTTCCGCGGTGGCTTCGCTCTCGAAACCCTCATCAAAGAGAAAATTATAAATGTACGTTACGTAAATTTTTAAATCTTGCATACATATCATAAGTGAAGTTTATATGATCATATCCTTCATCTCATCATATTCTTCCTCTCATCTTTCACAGGTTCATACGTTTCTAATGGTGGTTGGGTTTATATTGATCGGTGGAGAAGGTAATCATATTGGAGCTCACTAGGTCAAAAAAATGTGTCTATAACCTTGCTAGAACAAATGTGCCCTCTTCACAGTTCATATTAGTTTAAAGTAGACTATCGTTTATATAAAAAAAACATTGCTAAATATCCCTAGAATATTAAGGACTGATCTGATGGGGTAGCAATTTATTGGTGCAGCAATCATGGCATACAAGACAGTCCAAGGGGAAAGGAACACGCAAAAAGGGGCGCACCTGATATTGCATCTTCTAGCTCTGGTGGCTATAATTTTTGGGTTTTACTGTGCCATCAAGTTTGATCACGAATCCGGAGTTCAACATTTTCTTACCTTACATTCCTGGCTCGGCATAATCACCATCTCGTTATTTGGTCTTCAGGTAATACTGACACCTTACGATACTTAAAATACGTCAACACCTTATGGCGTCATGTCACTTTTGCGGAGAAGCGCCTCTTATTAACTAAATGATCATACACTTATATTAATGCTTGTTTTCCAGTACTTGTTTGGCTTCGTGCTGTATGTGTTTCCGGGTGGCGACAAGTCGTCGAGGGGAAATTTTATGCCATGGCACACATTTTTCGGGATGGTGGTATTTCTGCTAGCAGTGTGCACGGCTGAGACAGGGTTGCTGGAGAGGTTCCTTTTCTTGGGCGTAATAAAAATGAATGAACAAGTACTGATAGTCAACTTCATTGGCCTTTTGCTCTTTCTCTTTGCAGCCACCGTCAGCCTCACCGCCCTCCTCCCTGGGCCTTACTAATTGATCATACCAATTATTCATCTTTACCTGAGTATTTTCTCTTGTCAATATGTTGTTTTGAGACGAATTAGTTTTGTTGTGTTTTTTTTTATACAACGTTATATTTACGCTAAGAAGTGGAAAATAACAATGAGTAGTAGTGTTAGGGCTCATTGGAAATGTTTTTAAAATAATTGAAAGCGCTTTCAGTTATTTTAAAAGTACTTCTAAATGAGCCCTTAAATATTAGTTCATTACCACATTCATAAAAATTTGTTGAGCCATATGGCTAGCCTATTTGTATACTTAAATTAATAAAGCAATGCACATTCAAGAAAGATTATTCTCATCTTACTTTACATCGTAAGTAGATCAGTACCGTTTTACTTTTAGCATAAGTTTCTCATTCTTTTCGACATGTGTATATGTTGTATTTTGCAAATCTACAATCACAAAGTAAGATGCTTTTAATTTAAGTGATTACCAATATTTGCTTTTATATTCGAGATCTGTGTTTGAATCTGCTTCCAATATAAAAGCAAAACCTGAAATCACTAAGTAATGATGGTGTTTTTGAACCCACAACATTATTAGTTTTAACAATGGTGGAAGTGGTGGCACCAATGCAGTTTTTCTTGGTGCAAGCGGAGTTTGCATACAGACTTTTTTTTCTCACCGTGTGATTTGATCAAGCGGCTGAAACTGAGTGATTTGGTGACCGGTTTTGATACAAAGTGGGAAGTTTTGTGTAAAAAAAATAGGCGGTTGTGATGCGAAATATGATGTTTTGTGTAAAAAAATAGCTGTGATTCAGGTGTTTTTGAATAAGACGGAGCAAATCTTTGCATTAGAAAATAAAGGCTTTGTACAATGCCTCACACTAGAAGATACGTCCTTGCATTGTTTATATAAGGTTGTGCACACATAGGTGCTATGTAATGTGCCACCGTTGAGCGCTCATGTGTGTGTGTATATATATATATATTGTCGTTACGGAGAAATTCTTATGTTCACCAGAGGACAGCCTCATTTGTACGGCCACACGTGGAATTTTGTAATGGACTACAATGCAGAAGGTGGTCTTGCTTAATTGTGTGTATGAGCATGCGAAAGACAATCTTCCTCCAGACGGACACAAGAATCTCTCGTTGCTATGGCAAAGAGGGAGGTAGAGGGAGGCCTTGTGCAGCGTTGCTATGCTCAACCACTGTTATCCAGGAGAATTTTTTTAGTGTGCGGGAAACACAGCCTGTACACTCCATGTCATAAACCAACTTGTAATATGACACTTGATGTACCAAACTGCGTTCCTAGCACACTGGAAAATCTCTCGAGGCAGAGCATATGCAGATGGAATGATGCCAGCACTAGCTATATAATCAATTGAAGAATAAGGTTCGAATTCCACAATGCGAGACAATCTTTCACTTTGATTAAAATAACAAGCAGAATCCAAAACTGAATAACACTAATCAATATACTTAACACAGTCAGCACCATTGTTAAAAAAGAATTAAATAAAAGAACAGAAACTAGACCCTTTGCTGCTTTGTTGCTTCCATTCTCTCCAACAAGCCAGCAATCTCAGCTTGCATTCTAGTTTTCATGTTGTAGTAATCGCAATGTGAACTTTCCAAAATTTTCAGCTCCTCCAGTTTCTTCCTTCGCTTTTCCTCCGTCTCTTTCAGACACAATTTGGAAAACTTTCCGGCGTACTCTTCCTCCAGCTTCTCTGTCTTTGTCCGTATCATCTGATGGTACCCTTCTGCCTCTCTCCGCGCTTCATCAGCCTTGCTCTGGAACATTCTAGCTTCCGCTTCCTTTATCCTCACTACGCTTTCCAAGCTCTCAAACCCGTCTATTTTTGGTAATGTTCCAAACTGGAACTCATCCTCATTGCTTATATGGGACGATTTGAGGGGGTTCTGACGGGTATCATTAGACAGCGAATCACATTGCATACTAGAACTAGTGTTGTAAACAGCATATTTAGGAGGTACAGAAACAGATTGTGAAAAAGGGGTCGAATCTTTTCTCAGGCAGGCTTGAGAAGCAGCCAACTCTTTTGTGGATATGGTAGAAGCAGGATATTCTGACACTCCATCTGTATCTATTTAAAAGGAAAAGCAAATCCAGATTTAGGCATGAACAGATACTGAATAACACATATATCTAAGTCGAGGAAGAAACATTTAGAATGAGTATATAAGCAAACAGTTCAACTCAAGCTGCATCGAGGAGATTCAAATCAAAAGTGAAACCAGAAGGAAAGAAGAAAATAGGCCAACACAACAAAAAAGTAAGCTGTAGAGATTAAAATGGTTTTTAACAGCCACAGGCATATGATCCTCATTGTAGCTATGCAGACAGCCAGTCACAAGCCTCAAGTAATCAACTCGGACAAGGCTCAAGTAATCAACTCAGAGTATTCTATTTGACATAGTTCATATTACGCTAGCCTCCAATACGTGCATAGAGTACCCAATCAAGTTCCTTGATTGGACTCGTACAATAGACCTTCAGTGATTGTTTTCTAATTTGATAAAGTAACATTATGCTACAGTAGTATACGGCGAGCTGAAGATTATATAGAATTATCATCTCTATGGTTTTATATTCAACATGTGAAGAAATAAAAGGTTGTGTGGTGTTTCTAATACAAAGATTGCTAGTTACGTTTTCTCCAAGACACTCTTTATCATCTACCTTAACATTTCACTTTGGTACATCAATACATTGCCCACATTAATGCCCAACATTTGTCCCATAAACAGTAGCTGACCAAATGGCAATTCGTCGAATTTTTGTTTACATCTATTTAGTATGCTTTTTGTCACAATAGTTATAAGTCATTCTTAACATGCAAGGAATAAGCCACACTTATGCATAAGCAGTTCATACTCCCCCACTGGACTAGCAGAAGACAAACAATTTGAAAGTAACAGAATCACATACAAGTTGAAATAGAAAACCGAAGAGGGTGACTTACAGTTAAAGAACTGAATAATGAAACTGCAGGCGTCTGAAGGAGACATCAATTGGCTTCCAAGCTTGGAGATGATCTCCTCAGCCTTAATATGCAGTTCCCGGCCTTTAAAATCGTCGCTTCTCCTAAAAATCTTCTTAACACAGTCAAGCTCCTTGATAAGGGTCTCTAGTCCCCAGTCTTTTGCACAGCACAGAAACACATCCTTGACAAAACCAAACATTTCCGAAGCATGGCCGCATCCAATGCAATGAAATTGCATCTCAGTTGTCCCAGAGGGACCTTTCAAGCTAGGACCTGGTTTAATGAGGTTCCTCTGAATACCACAAGCAGCGTGACACCAATGCGAACAAACATCACAGCCAACCCAACCACAAGTATTATTGGCACAGTCGAAATTCAAACACACAGGACACATGCAGGAACTACAAAACCCCTTATTTGCAGAGCAAATTTTGCAGTCACAATCATCAACAGGCAATAAGCTCTTGCAATTCACATTCTTACACCTCATAAACGAGAAAATCTCCACCAGCTCGGTTGCTGGAAGGCGGTTTTTCCCAGATACAAAGTTCCCGAGTCCCATTTTCACAGCAACCAACATCTCCAATTGATCCTTCTGACATTTAGAGAGATTCTCCTTTGTAAGATCAGACCTTCTCTGAAGCCGGTTTTGAAGGCTCACCAATTCTTCCTTCTTCTCCGGCGTGGATATCAGATTCTTCAAGTATTCCTTAGTTGATAAGAGCATTTCCTCACGAAGCTCTTGAACTGTCTGAGCCATGACAGTAACAGATTCCGAAACAACTTCGTGAAGAATTCTCTCCGGTCTAGAAAGTTTCCTGGCTCTCCCACCAACATCCATACTCTCCAATCCTCTCAAACTTTCAGAACCTCTCCCTCTAGAATCCCCAGAAAGGGTATCGATTGTCGGCTTAGCAGGCAATTCAGATGGAAAAAAGGAAAGGTTATCAGAGCTAGTTGTCCTATAAACACTGTTATTATTACAAGAATCCTTACGATTACTCTGCATCATTGACAAAATCCCGCCGCCGTGATTCGACAAACCAACTCCATCTCCAATCGGCTTAAACCTGCTATGAACAGACCCATTAGTCCCCTCCCCACAGTTATAAATTTGATCATCTTTCCCAACAGAATAATCGAAATCCGTCGAATTTCGGGTAAGCGAGCAACTGGGGTTGTGGGAAAATGGGTGGGAGTAAGAGTACGACAATGAAGCTGCTGTGAAATCATTGGAGCAGGTTGTCTGTGTGTTGTTAGCAGACGGCGCCAACGACTGTATGCTTCTACTCGGCCGCAGCATCGCCGGAGGATCGCCATTCTGCAAGGCGTTTGAGGCGGTGAGAGAGAGAGATACCTCCGGCAAGGCTAGAGAGAGATTCAAAGTCTCGAGCTTTGGCTTTTTGTCGTCCCTGCTTTCTCTCTCCGCCTCCTCCGCAAGCTCTCGCTTCGAGCAATTCAACCTGGTTTCGTTCAAATTAAGGAAATCTCTCTCTACCCATTTGTTAGAATTCTCCGAAACCATGGCTTCTTTACCTTTGAAACTCTCTTTCTCCAACGAAGTCAGCAAATTTGCGCCGGCGAACTCCTTCTCGAGAAAACCCAGTTTGGAATTGTCGCAGAGGTAGCTGAGAGTCAGCTCCTGGGAACTTAAATTTCCAGTCTTTGAGGGTTTTGATTGGAACCCATCAGAACCCATGTCTGATTCTCTGAGAAATCCGAACCCCTTTTCGGAGAATCCCATTTTCTCTTCTGGGTTGTGTTTATTTTGCTTGGAGATATGGCGAGTGACCTTGCTCTGAGACGCCTCGTCGGCGGCAAGATTCCCATTCGCTCGATCCATGTCACCAAATACGGCCTTATTCACAGAGAGAGGGAGAGAGAGAGAGGACTTACCAGGTAAGAGAGAGATATAGGGAGGAAAGAGTGTCTGTGAAGACGAGAGGAAGTGAAAGAGAAACAGAGAGGAAAAGGTCTACAGGGGCTGTTTGGAAATTAGTAAAGAATCTGAGGGTGTGTTTGTCAACTGATTCCTTCAGCCCACCATTACTGAAATCTCAGTATCTGTAAATCTGCAACGGGAGGAGCCCCAGCGGCTGGATTTTTCAAGCGTTTACACCAGAAAACGGCGATTCGTTTTTCTGGCTTTGATCTGAAATTACCGAACTGGCCATCTGAATTTGGTGGAATTACTCTATGCAATGCTTTGAGTCATCTTTTTCTTGGTAAAGACCTTGACTGGAGTCTAGGGGTGGTGCTGCTGGAAGGGGACGACTTTTTGTATTTATGGAGAAACATATGAATTAACATTTAATTAGAGCATAATTAAATCCTTAAAAAGGTGCTTAATTGCTTTCAATTATGAGTCAAGGTTTAGCTAGTATTTTCTAGTGTCGGATATTCAAACGGTACTCTATATGTTATAATATAAGTAGAGATAATTTATTTTTTAGTATTTTTATTCTTATATTATGACACATGGAGTACTCCTTGAATACTATACACTTTGAAAGTTTTATCCTTTCCTTCCTGGTAAAGGGTTACAAGTTCAAGAAATTTTCATGTGTACTTGAAACTCTTGTCACGTAAATGTTATAATGAATTAAGGACATTGTTAATAAATTTTACTTTTAAGATAGTATCACAGTTTAATAATATTTTTCTTCGTTTATAAAGTCATGGCTCTCGTAAACGATGAGTTATATACCCTCCATTATATAAATGTTGTTACAAAGTACACTGACAAGATCAACTTACCTCAATTGCCATTTTTCATCGAAGGGAAAGTGTGAAATAAGGAAAATGTCATGGACTTTCTGAAAATTAGGGGACATGAATAATGTAGCTTAATTGCTATCTGAATCCTGAGCTAAGATATTTTTGGTCAAATGAAATCAAGTTTAGCTGTCATGGTTGAGATTAATAGAAATTAGGTGCTTCATTGTGTGTTAATTAATCTCAACTCAGTTGGAGAGCCACATATTCTAGTCACTAATCAAGAATATGGCTTCCGTCAAATCGGAAAACAACTTTGCTAAAAAAGATTGCCAGAATTATTCTTTTGACTTGGAGATGGAATTATAAAATGTTTCACACAATCGCATGAAATTTTGTAAGCATATCCTGAAGGTAGTCAACAACATGATTTTGGTATATTGGTGAACTTCTCGAATTCAAAGAATATTAACCAAAGCACATAATCCATTTTTTTATATGAAGGAACAAAGTATTGTCCTTAAAGACTTCCATTTTATATGACCCTCGATTCTAAACTAAGTGACATACGTTGAAGTTTTCTGTTTAAAGTGTTATCTGAACTATCTATTAACAGAATCATCTTTGTGTATGAAAACCAATTAGCCTTTCATTTGGAGGTATATTTTTGGCACAGTTGCATCGCTTTTGTGGGCACTGAATATAGACACCTACATTTAACACCCGTGCATAAGAAATGGTGTATATTGTGATTTTTTTAATTTTTTTAGTAGCGTCAACACATGTTGGCAATAAAAAACAATATTGTTGTAATGAATGTGATATATTAATCGGGATCACTTTCGTAAATATCATATCGTCTTTAAAAAGAATAACCAATATACATACTAGTGTAAAAAAGGTCGTACCCAGTGCACAAGGCTCCCGCTTTACGCAGGGTCTGGGAGAGGTGAATGTCGGCTAACCTTACCCCCATTTATGGAGAGGTTGCTCCCAAGTCTCGAACCCGAGACCTACCGCTCATGGACGAATGCACTTGCCATCGCACCAAGTGCGACCTCTAGTATACATACTAGTGTATCGTAGTTTAATGCCAAAAATACGAGTTGAATTAGCAGAAACTTCACCGATAAAAAGTTTTCAATTTGTTTAGTAGCTACTAGCAAGCTGGCATGAGAAACCCAAACAGTCTAGTACTCTAGTGTCGAAGGAGTTAAGAATCTCTTCGGATCATTGTCCTGAGTCTAATGATCAAGAAATTTGGACCACTCAAATTAAATTTTGCGGTTGCCATTAACCAATTTCATTAGTCCACCTCACATAAAATAAGAGTCCGAATCCCTCTCTTTTAAACGGTCCGAATTTCTTGATCTTAAGCTCCGGACTGTGAGATCCGGATTGGATCCCAACTCGTGCAATCTAATACTGAAGTGCTCATTATCCATATATATATATATATATTTTTTTTTCAGGTTTAGAGTTATGAAAATGATGAAAAGTTTTAGTTTATTTGAATTGAATATGTGCAAGAAAAATTGACGTTTTGTTCATTTTAAACGTTGCTGTTTCTGCAGTTGCTGTTATGCAGTTGACAGTTTATTGCGGTCTACCAACAACATCATGTGCATGCCGTGTCCAAGAGGCAACAAAGTTAGACTAGGTCGATCCGTTGACGCAGTCGACCATTCTCCTCTTGCTAATCCAACATATATAATGGATTTGGTCATCTACTGTTCTTTTACCTTTTTTTTGTGTGTGGAAACACTGTTCTTTTACTTTTGACAGCAACATATACTGTTTTTGTAGGATTATATTCGAACCGTATTATTCACCAGACACATTGTTCAATGATAAATGATTAATCAGATGTTTTTTCTTATTTTTTGCATGAGTTTGTTGACGTAAGTTCCTAGGGAGAGGGTGGGAGGGATTCAAAAAATCAAGTGTGCGCTTTAACAATTACTTGATGATTACGATTGCCACGCAGAAAAGTGATTAATAAATATTAAGGACGGGCAAGACATGATTAATTAACTGTTAATTGTAGGACATGAATACATCACCTTAGTACTCATTCATTGTTCGCAAAGAGAGTCATGATATCTTAATTAATTAATTAATCATAAAGGCCATGGGAATCTTACAGCAAGTAGCGGTTTGGTTATTTTGGTAATTAGCGGTGTAAACTATGTAAAGTGGGTTGCTTTTAACCTAGACACGAAAACGACGTCGAACAGGTAAAACGCGTCCAGCAATCCCATTATCTCATGTCTAGCCATTAACTTTGAATGAAATGATTATAACTTTGTTTTTTTAAAGAAAATAAATATTAAACTTGAGGAGGAACTTGTAGCTTAAGTAGCTAACTATTTTTATCTTGACATGTATTCGAGGCATTGTTTCGTTTTTGCCATTCTTAATATCCTCTCTCTCTCTCTCTCTCTCTCTCTCTCTCTCTATGTATATATAATATTTAAACATTAATTCTCGTAATTAATTAACTACAGAATTTTCATATTTTGTCGCTCCAAAAATAACATAATTTTCCATGCTATTTTGAAATATGAGATATTCTAGATATTTTAACTGTTAACTTTTTATATAAAAATACAAAAACGAATGATCAAAATACATATAATATCTTATACACCGAATCACCCTAAATTTTTTTGAAAAGCAAATGTCCATATTGTGCAATCTGAAAGAAAGTAAATGGTTTGACCCTAAATAAAAGTGAGTGAAAGAGTACTGGAAGGAAGGATACGTTATATTGTTTGTTTGGCCAAGTTGCATGCATGAGGGAGGGAGGGAGGGAGTCAACACGGTATTGACGTGTGCGGCTGCGGCTTCCTAAACCCTTTCGTAGTCTGTTTTTATTTTGTCCAAAAACAAGAATCATTTGACATTAACATTCACTTCACACCTTATATCCAAAATTTAATATTGGATCAATCACTTAGTATTATGTTGTAGTGATATTTTTTTTATTTGTAAGTAAAAAATCTTATGTTCAATTTTCGTCAAAAATAAATTTGAACCCCCTTATTGATATCTCATTGTGAGATTTAGCTCACTCCTGAACCTTATAGTGCATGTAATATCATTTGTTAAAAAAAATGGAATATTGCAAAGATTGAACGTTGAAATTAAGATTAAAAAGCGTAGCTCTTGGGGTCATTTGAACCCGATGACCCCACCTTATCTCCACCATTGGGAACAATTCAACGAAAACTTAATTTCTTGTCAAATTATATTGAGCCTTGCATGAGACTTATAGCTCAAATTGTCAAGAGCATTTACCTATGCACCTGAGGGGTCATTGATCCCTCTTATAATAATTTAAGTGAACAAAAAGAAGAACAACATCCTTAATTATGAAGTTAAGAAACAAATACAGCCTTAAAACAATTTAGAAATATCTGCAGCCGTTATAAATGGCATATCTCACTGTACAAAGTTAATATTAACACTATTCGATCATGCTGCTTAATTAATAGGAAACATATCTAATTAAACAGAAGTAACAAAAATCTCAAAGCTTTAGAGAAAGATCGGGTGAAGACGAACTTGTACTATTTCTTGGTTCCATGCTTGTTCCTGTATTCATATTTGGATTTTGGGCTAATTGATGACCTCCAGCTCCCTCACCCACCTGTCGGAAACTCCCGGGCCAAAACATGCCCACATCATCCTCGTCCATAAACATCGGCACTCCAAAATAGCCCTGACGAAACCTTGCTACGCCTCTTGTGTCGGGGACAAGGAACCTCTGATGATCTGATGTTATCATAGTGTTTTGGTGCACTGCAGAATGAGCTTGGATACCAAGAGACCGGAACGCTGAAGGCGCAGAACGATGTAAGGGGAGAGATGCCAAGCTAGTATACCTATCGGGAAACATTCCCATACGCATAGCACGCTTGGCCATTGTCCTCTCCCTCTTATGAGCATTCTGATGGCCACCGAGTGCCTGTGAGCTATAGAACTTACGCTTACAGTAGTTGCATGAGAATACCCTTGGGATTGTTCCTTCTGAAGTAGGGGGTGCAGCTGCTTCACTGCTAGTCTCCCCCGTGCCCTTCAATTCAGTGTCGCCTGAGCTAAACTGGAGTGTCAAGTGAAGGGAAACAGGCCGGGGATCTTGTTGTTGATGCTTCTGATTTGTGAGGCACGAAGAAGTGGTTGTGCTGTCCTTAGAGGGGTCAGGAGATTCTTCTTGCAGAGGTATGCTCGAATAAGTTACTTGGCTCGTGACTTCTGAATCATTTTCAAATTCCAAGTTCAAGTTTTGTGTTAACATGTTTCGGCAGGACAATGAAGTCAAGGACTTCGTTTCTTCTATATGAGCGTAATCACACGAAGAGTTCAATAAACTTTCTTAGAGTGTCGTTGTTAGCTTGCCCTTCACCTGCAATCATGAATGCCAAAATGAGTCATCTTCCATGACAAGGTGGGATTCTTTCTTCTCCTCCATTTCATAGCAACAGAATTTGAAAAGGAGGATCAATGATGGTGGAAATTGAGTACTCGAGCAGGATGCATGTCAAAACACAAAAGAAAACATTTCATGTCATCTAATAAAGACCAATTAATCGATCATCAACTTAATTATCACAGTCTTGATAACATTTTAACATACAAAACACATTCCATGCGATCTGCAACTAGGAAATTAGATAGTTGAACAATTTCGCATAAAAAATATGATCGACAATGTTCCATTGGCATACTACATAACCGAAACTCATAAAACGATTTTATCCAACACAGTACACAACTTCCTAGTTCCTATAGAATATGGGGTTTTGCAAGCTCTGAACGTATGAACATTCTCTAAAAGTAATATATTATGACTTGGAAGCTGATACGTGGTTTTGGAAACTGAACGGAGCTTGGAAGGCATTGGGATTCAAACGCACAAGGTGTCCAAGAACATATTGTGCTCTGGGGTGCCTTTGTGTCTCTTTGGTCAAAAGAGGATATCCGTCCTCTACAAGGCGGGGGAATCATCAGTTATCTCTAAGTACTCCGAAGCTATAGTGAGGAATCAGTAAACCAACGGCTATTAGTTATCTCTAAGTGGCATTTAAATGGAAAGACGAAACAACCATCCACCAAGTATTGAAGACGAGAGGTTACAGTAATTGGAGAACATGATGAAATCCTAAACCTCCAGGAGCATCACTAAGAACGGAAGACGAAAGTCAACAAATTAGGAAATCGATATGCTCATATATACTTCAACAAGTTACCTTAAAACACTAAGCATGAACAAACTAACAACGCAATCGCTGTTGTTCCGTGTGATTATAAGAGATAATCACATCATTGGAGTATAACATGCGTGGACATACATTACAAATTTTAAGGTAGTTTTCGCATACCAGTACTCTTAAAACTGCAGAATACCAAGTGCAATTTAACATCAAAAGCCCCGATCGGGGAGAAATCCATACTTTATATGTTGTCAATAATACATAATTCATCAACATGACAATACCAGTTAGCGTATTTGAATTTTGTTATCATACTGGAGCTTGCTTTTCACCTTTCACCTTTCACTTTTGGTAATCTACCACAACCGGTTAAGTTTCCTGTAATAATATATGCATCCAAACCAAAAGGTCCAACTTCAGAAAAAAACATAATCCTTTCTTTGTTTTGGGGAAGAAAGAAAAGCCACCAGGAAAATCACACTACAAAGAAAACCAGAAAGCATGGACTGGATGGATACATACAAAAAAATATATGAGAAGCACAAAATCAACCAGAACTCACCAGGTATGTACAATTGAATACCAACGTGAAATTGGAGACGTGGGGTTAGGCCGGTGTGCTTCCCCTTACACCAAGTTCGAATCGCGCTCGTAGATCAGACTAGTTTAAAATCTTGTGAAGAACAATACCAACAAAACTAGAAATTTAGAAAAGATAGCACGTAGTATGTTGAATTGCAGTGATTAAACAGTCGAAAACCAATAAAAAGAAATCGGATTAAATTATGAGCAGCAAGCAACCTAGGACTACAGTGACAGCATTCAAAAGCACACAAAAGCTGCTATCAAAATCAAATCTAGAGAGAGAGAGAGAGAGTTGAAACCTGTATAGTATTGAAGGTGCAGGCAGGCAGGCTAGCTATCAGCTATGGATTAGGGACATGGGTGCTGCCTGTGCGTTCAAGTCACTTGGGAAAGTGCAAGCAAAGTACCACCAACACCACCACAAAGAAATGACTAAAAACTGGCATCTGGGTTTTTTTATTGTGTATATTTTGACTTTTACCAGAAAAGTAGTGGGCAAAAGAAATTAAAGGAGAAATAAATGAGGATAAGATGAGGGAAGGAAGAGAAAGACAGATGCAAAGAAAAGTTGTACTGTTAAGGAAAAGAAGGAGTGCCGGATCTTTTTCGAAGATTTCAGGAATTCGTGATTTGTGTCTATTTATCGTATATCATATGATTATAAATTATTTTAAATTTAAAAATAAACCTAAACAATACTAGGCAAAACAAATTGTACAGTGCACGATTAACGAATTTTTAAAATCATCACCAACTGTGGTTACTGTTGGGAAAAGAAGGGCTGTGGTTACTGTTGTAGGAGAGAGAGAGAGAGAGAGAGATGGGGACGATGATGGTGTCAAGTCAGACAATTTAGTGTGTGATAATTCAGATAATATATTATTAATCACTCTCATTTTTGTTGAATTTTGAGATGCTCTTCCTTAACCAATGAGATGAGATGAGAGAGAAAGACAGAGAGGAGGGAGAGAGAGAGAGAAGCAAACAAAGAGACAGAGAGAGCAAAGGGGTACTTCAAGTATAAAAGATACTCGCAAAGACCAGTGTCTCTTTGCTCTTTCTTTTCTTTCACTTTTAAATCAAGGAAAATACTAAGGAGGTAAGATTTTCTATAAACTTATTATTCGATGCTTCATGTTTTTGCACAATTTTTCTATTAATGTTATAAAATTTTAGGTAAAAAATATAAAATGACGAAAAATTCATAAAGAATTTCTCTTTAAAAAAGTCTTCTTAACATTTCTTTTCAAACAAAGAAGGCACATGGTTATAAGTTCATATCATAGGCCCATACATGGATATTTCTTATTTTTATCCCATTTGCATCTTATTTTATTTAATTTTTTATTTATCATTTTATAAATACATGTGCTTACCTTAAATGTGGGTCCACAAATTTCTTGCAAGATCTCATCTTGATTTGTGAAATGACCGAACTAGATCGCAAAAATGATAAAAAAAAAAAGGCGATGTCTTTCTTGTAATTCGATAACGACATTCCCCTTGTCAAGGGATAGATTTTTCAGTTTAATCGAAATACAGAGTGATATATCACGTATCATTATATAAATAATAAGATACGCGTGTTAAAAGATTAATAATTTAAAAAATAAAATTTATCATCATTTATATAAAAACACATGATGTATCACTTATGTTCTAATCACAATAAAAAAATTCTCTAGTCAGGGTAGTAAGCTTTAAATTAATCAAATTTTCATCCCTGCTCATTATTTCATAATTATTTATTATGTATCATTCCGTGTTTCGATCACATTAAAAAATCTCTCTACGCCCTGGTGACCATCCCTTTCACCAACTCCAAAACCTATTTAATTTTAAAAGTACCAAATAATAAAGAAATGGCCGACCACTAGAACGTGGCGCTGACATGTGTAATCCACGATAAGAAAAGTAGTAATCTCCACTTCCTTTAGAGAAATTTTTTAATATTCCAAAATACATTCTTATATAACAAGTGTGTAATACAAGTTGTTAAAGTTTTTTTATTCAATTACTTGTATTATTTTGATAAAAAAAAAATACTTGTATTATAACACTGAGTGTAGCGGCCGTGTTCACACAAAATATCTCCTCCTCAGGCTGGGGGTAGAAACTAGAAAGAGCACTGAGCACCATAATTTAAATATAATAATTGTGAGATTAAAGCATGTTACTGTTTGTTTAGTGTGTGATTTCGATTTGTATTATTTTTTTAATATGCTTCGAGCTCTTACCCATTATTCTAATATCTGCTTCCTGTTTGTTTTATACTTTTATATTCTATGATTAACAATTTAACACATGGGTTTTTGGCAAAACAAAACGTCACTCAAAATTCTGGCCTAGGAAGAAAAAAGCACTTTGGGCTTTTACAAAAAGAACTTTATCCCTGGGCTCAAAATTCAGGTGACAGAAACTAAGGCTAAGTCTCATGTACATTATGGGTTTGCAAAAAGAAAAATGTTTGGTTGGATAAGACTATCTTCAAGATTACAATGTTGGGCTAGCGGCTCAATACTATGCTAATTTAACCACTTACATGGTCTGAAAAAAATGTAGATTTTATCATAAAATTTTTACGTGCAATTAGTAGTAGAACCATTCAAATATAAGTAATTTTATTCTATCAACTTTTTATGTGCAATTGCATGCTTCAACAAACATGAAGACTAACATGCCATTGACGAGCTACATGTAATGGTCGACAAACTTCATCAGGGTATCCTACTAATGTGGCACTTATGTTAGGAATGATCAACGTGAGCTAAGTGAGATCAAAATACAGAAAAATATTATATTTTTACTAAAAATGCTCTACAAGTGGCGTAGCAAATATTTTCGACCTGATAACTCTTTAGACCAGCGTGAAGCAAGTGAGAGCACGATACATTCAAACCTTTGTCTATGAGGGCCGTGTATGGTGTTCCTATCCCAAGTTTTATGTGTTCCTACCCCAAGTTTTAGAGAACTTTAACGAAAAGTTTTCGGTACTGTTCATTTTAACGAAAAATCATATTTTTACATTAAAAAGTCAATCACGAGACTATTTACTTTACCCTTTATTTTGTCCCTTACCATTAAAACTCAAAATTTTTAAATCTTTTTCATTAATTTTCTTCAAGTTTTACTCATACGGTGAGTGGAATATTTAGTCATGAGTTTTATCATCAAACTTTTGGGTACTGTGAGTAGTGACGGAGCAAAGTACACAACAGAACACTGCAATTCTGAAATCTCAAAATGCACTAATTGCAAATCGCCTGGTCAAGGTCACCCGTCGCCTGCCATCCCCACATCCACATGCATATGAAGCAAAGCAGGAAAATGGCAGAGATGACAAACTTAAAAGCCACGGCTGACGCATTCACCTCCGTCTATTTCGGTGCAAGGGATATGTTATCCACACAATCCTATTTATTTCTCATATATTCTTTATTAATTTATATTATATTATTTGATATTCTTCAATTTATTCAATCCAATAATCAAAATTTTAAAGTTTTTTTTATTAATTTTCCTCATATTTTACTCATACGGTGAGTGGAATATTTAGTCATGAGTTTTATCATTCAAACTTTCGGGTACCAGTGAGTAGTGATGGAGCAAAGTACACAACAGAACGCTGCAATTCTGAAATCTCCAAATGCACTAATTACAAATCGCCTGGTCAAGGTCAAGCCACCCGTCACCTGCCATCCCCACATCCACATGCATACGAAGCAAAGCAGGAAAATGGCAGAGATGACAAACTTAAAAGCCACGGCTGACGCATTCACCTCCGTCCATTTCAGAGGAATGGATGAGCTATCTACACAATCTTATTTATTTTTTATACATTTTTTGTTAATTTATATTATTTAATATTCTTCAATTTATTTTATCCGATAATTAAAAATTAAAAAAATAATATTAGAAGTAAAAAGGGATGTAGACAGATATCACATCCATGTAAACGAAACCACCAAGAGTTACAGTAATGATCCACAAAGAGTGTGTTAAGAAATACTAAAGAGATTCTTTTAAAAATTAGACTTTTTATAAATTTTCTACCACCTTACAGTTTAACATTAATTTTTACTCTAGCATTATAAAATATTAAATTAAAAATATGAAATGAGAAAAAGTATATGAAAAGTCTTATTTCGAGAGAGTCTAATTAATGCTTCTCCTGTATTTTCAGAAATGTGGTGAACCTCCTTCGTGCAAGTTCTTATCTTGTGGCCATGACTTGCACTGCAGTCTACAATACTGTTTCTGGTCAAATACTGCACGCAACCCACTGACTTACAGGCCGAATATTGCAAATCGTGACTCTAAAATATACAAGTTCAGCTATGTCATCTAATTAATCACTAATTTAACAAGCCAACATTAATTTCAAGCCCAACCAACATGGCAAAGATGTGAAAAAGAACGTAAATTTAAAGCCATATTTACATATTCCGGTGCGAATAAATTTACATCCCATAATTAAAAAAATAAAAAATAAATAAATATAAATGCTCATTTCAAGGCATTTTGCATGCCCTTGTACAGGCCAAGAAGTTTCTATTTAGCCCTACCACTAATTATCACTTGATCTTAATTACGAAAGAAATATATCTTCAAATATGACATAATCAATCTTATCGTTCACTTATAATATAACACATGTTGTACAGTTATACCATTATGTATTTCGGATACACAAATATTTCTCATCATGTATCTCAGCTAGTTTCTTGGACATATTCTTACAATCTCACAAGAATGCCAATTAATTAATTTGGTTACTTAATGACTTTGATTTTCTTGCTTTGACCAGCTATATGCTTTTGCCCCACTAAGTAATGGGGTATCTTCTTGTCTCAATACTAATCATTTTTATCTTGCTTTGGCAGTTGACTATGAGATTTGCTACGTTAATATTCCTAATCTTTTCATCTAGAATCTCTTATCTCGTTATTATTCTAAGATCATAAACAATAAGATAAAATTAATTAACAGTGTACCACAATTAATTATCATTTTGAGCCGGAATAGTTATTTAACACTTTAGCATTTGAGGTAAACATTTTCATTCAAATTTAATAAAATTTCTCATCTTTTGACACATTTTTTAAATAGAACACCTTACTGTACTAGGTATAAAACGCCAATAATGATTGGTTGATTTGGTAATGATTGTTCTCTTTGGTAGACCAAGATCTAGGTTCAAGTTCTGCTGCTGATAATCTCTCTTGGTGAGTGATTTGTAAACACAAAAAAAGAGGTTAAACCCCCCTCTATAAGCCCTCAAAGAAACTTAGGTATGCTCGTCTAAAAATTGAGTAGCCTCCCCCCCCCTAAGCTTTTTGTAATAAAAAAAAATGATAACGTCCGAGATCGATAAAGTGATTGAATTGCATATGGGGAATATCTATATATCACTAGCTACAAAAACTGTTCAGAAATGTGGGAACAATTTGCATTTCAATTATATAACAAGCTAACAACTGTGACATCTTCTACAAAAATAAAAAATAAAAAGCTAATTTACTTGGACAAAACTGAGTTTATCTGGAGTTAGATGCATGCATAATAAACACACAGTTGCAGTAGTAGTAGTAGTATCATTGCACATGCAAATCCGGGGTTTAAGGATTTAAATATGGGACACTTTGGATGCGGTCCTTAGCTATCAATATTCTTTGATTGAAACCTTGTTAGTTTTTAGTTTTTGATTGAGGTCCCTGACATTAATGTAATAATGTAAGTTACTATATTTTTAAAATTAAAAATTAAAAATTGAAATTTGTAATTGTTTATATTAATGAGATTTTAAATAAAACCCATAATTTATGGGATTAAAAATAATAAAATATAAATTATACTCTCTATTATATTGTTGTGTGTGTGTGTGTACATATATGTATGGGTACATTAACCAAAATTAACAAAAAAAGTTATTGTACCAAAACATGGATACATTCTCAAATCAACGAAAAAGAATGTACCCATATAAGTTTAAACATGGATTAAAAAATTTGAAAGGATTTTATATTAAAAAAGGGTACATTTTACATATAACAAATTTTTGATATATTTGAGAATGGGTACATTTAAGATTAAAAAAATTTAAAAATTATATGAATGGGTACATTTAAGATTAAAAAATTGAGAATCTTTTTATATATAAAAAAAACTAATAGGTACAAACTTAATTTAATTTAATTTTTTTATTATTTTAGAAATGTTTGAATTGAAAATTAATTAGAAGTTTAATAGAGGTGTGAGTATTAAACCCTAAATTAATTACTAATTTTTATATTAAAAAATTATATAATAAACATGTAAATTCATTATCACATTAATGCTAGGGACTTGAATCAAAATTTGAAAACTAATAAGGTCTTAGTCAATGAACAGTAAGAACTAGGGACCGGATACTAATTTTTCCTTTAAATATATTGGTGTGCAGGAGTCGCAAATGCAATGAACCTTTGAAGCACTAAATCTTTGCCAGATTTTGTGCAGCGCCCATCAGTATTAACATTTAGAAATCATTTCTATTTAAATTGAAAAATTAGCTAGGGAAATCAAGCGAATATTGTTATACTAAATCAATATCGAAGTCCCTATAAATATGTTATTGGAAATTTGAGTAGTTTGAGTAGAAATTTCTTTGTCCCACATTGGTTATTTCCAAAAGATTTTATCACTTTATACGGCTTTGTCCTTTATAAAAAGTGATTGGAGTAATAGGTCTGGAGAATAAAATTTGGATCACCCTTGGGATTGAGCTTTGGGGTGCAATAATTAATTGGTAATTAATTATAATTAAAAAATATATATAATTAATATGGGCTCTTGGGCTCGAGCTCTAATAATTAAATTATTTAATTAATTATTTTTGGATTTAATTAATTATTTTTAATTAATTATGAATTTAATTAATTTTTAATTTTTTACCAACAGACTCATCCTTTCAGATGAAGTCTGAAGAGTTCAGAAAGAACACAGACCAAAGCACCCATCTAACAGGCATCCTTCTTTTACAATCACAAACATCATTTTTGAGAGAACCACACAGAAATTCGCCAGAAGTTAAGTTTTCCGGTGCTGAAATTCTAACTTGATCGTTGAATCTTGGTGAAGCAGACGTCGGTAGAACTACAAGCACTGAGTAGGGACGAAATTTTATGTTTCAAGGACATTACGGTACGCAAGCCTCGATCTTCAATTTTTCTGTTTAAATTTATTTCGTTGTTCATACTATGTTCAATAATTTATATATTCGCATTTATTGTTTATTAGCATATATATAATTAAATCACAGATTGTTGACATATAACCAACATATGTATCATCCTTGCACAATCAGCAAAATCATTCAGACGCTCAAGGCTACCTACAATTCACAAAATTAAATTTTATTTGCGAAAAATGATTTAGAAGTAAGTTTAACTAGTTTACTTGCATATACAATTCCTTTTTTCTTAACTTTCTTGGTCATCCTAGCAAATCATGGGCAATATGAAACATGGATTTTCACTTGGTTGAAAAATACAAAGATCAAGATCTAACGGTTAAAACACTCGAATCTCATACTCTTTAACTTTTTATACGAAACATAATGCATCTGGTAGGCTTGTAGCTAGCTAGCTGGGGACCTGAAATGAAAGCATCAAATGGCTCAGTGAAACCAAATTCAGGGCACCACGTACAACAAGACATGCAGAAGGCAGAAGTAGTACTCCACTACTGCGTACGGTACCAGTACTTGTTAGTGCTAGCTGCAGCATGCAAGCCATGGCATGGGACTCGAGTCCCATTGGGATACAAATGCAAATGGAAATGAGATGCTTTTATCAGGTCGATTATCTACCTAGATCGAGAATCAGGCGAGGTAGATGGATAGAGCCTAGAGAGAGAGGAAAGCCAAGAAAAAGGAGCACTCAGAGTCCACCATAAAGAAGAAGAAGCACCTGGACAGGACTGGACTGGCCTGGCCTTGGGAGGGTGAGGGACGGGGATGGCATGGCATGCATGGCATTGGCAGGACTCAGGAGTGGGGAGGGAGGGACACGATATGATTATTTAGTTGAACAAAGAAAGAAGGAAAATTAGAATGTTTTGTTTGGGATAGAAAGTGATGGGTATGGGCTTCACCTTCACCACCAGACCACATGACATGGCCGACATACACACACACTATGAGTGGCAGAAAAATATAGATAGATGATGGCCTCAAAGTACAAGCGAGCACATGTATCGTGACGTTTTATGTTAATAATTTATAAATTTTATTTTAATTATTATTATATTACAAGTATGAGACGTTACAACGACAATACATTCATGTTATGAATGTTACTTTCAACTCTAAAGCCTTTATTAACTTACTTAACTATATTTTTCACACATTATTAACATTATTTGTAAATAAGAAGTCTCAAATTTAACTGAGTTTCACACTTAATAGTAATAGCCATTGACGATTGCTAGAGGACAAAGCAAGCCACCACCTCTCGTCTTAAAATATTTCAAACATAGAATATAAGTGTATATGAAAAGGGTCCCCATGCAATCTTCCCCTTATTCCATCAAAAGATATCCCTTTTTAAACAAACCAGCATCGACAAAGTACTATTTCAATCAGAAACGTGTGTTTTTATTTTCCAAAAACAATTCTCATATCAATTAACAACTTAATCTAGTAACAAAACATTCATCTCCAAAACTTACAAATTTTTTTTTACTTCCAAAACTTACAATTATGATCTTGAAGAAAACTATGACTTGAGAAAATAAAATATTATTTAAAAATATAAATTTAGAAAAATTATTTTTAAAACTCCAAAAAATCACCTTGCACTTTTTTTTTTTTTTAATTTTATTGTATACTTTTTGTTTGAATAGAAAATTTTATAATATATTAGACAATATAAAACAAGTTGAATTTAGAAACGGTTAGAGCATCTCCAACAACCTAGCGAAATGAGGTTGGTTGGCTAATTTAACAAAAAAATGTAGCAAAATCAAAATTCAACACTCTAGCTAAATGACTAGCTATCGTAACTTTACGAACAAAAACAGGATGTTGCCAATTTGCCATCCTCCGTGAGGGGACCGTAATGAATTAACCTTGAAAGTGGTGGATAGCTAAATTAACAATTGAATCAATTAGCTAAATTAACATTTGAATTATTTAGCGAGTATTGTTGGAGGTGCTCTAACGGGATGGATGCTCATATTCTCTCGTACCCGCCGGCCAAATTTACTATCCAAACCAAATCTGCCTCAAACCGGTGGGGTATTTTCGGAATTCAGTCTAGAAGTTCGGGGTTTTATGTAATTTAGAGGGAATGAGATCCGGGGCTTGCCGCCATGTCATTTTCCCAAAGATTTGTGATTGCGATTTTTCGACTTCCATCCTCTCAGAGGCAGATTATCTGTCCTCTCATTTTCTGTGTCTTCCTGTGCTATTTTATTTGTGTGATCACTGTTAAGTGGCGTAAATATTTTATATTACTATTTTATTTTTGTCTTATTATTTTTATAAATAAATATATATAAAATATTAACGTGGTTTAACTGTGATCACACAAGACAAGACAGGAAGGCACAAAGACACAGGAAGTGGCAAGGGCAGAGAATCTGCCTCCCATCGGCCCAATTGGTTGGATTAATTCCAAAACACATCGCACACGTCTGGAAAGAATAACAAAACTGACCAAGCTGAAGAAAATTATGACTGATTTAATTGAAAAGGGAAAACATAACTCGGGTAATGATTTTTGTGTATTTCTTTCGTGATCAGCATCTCCGTTTATTTCCATCATCTGATTTTTTTTTAATTTATTCAATTTAAATGTTAAAAATAAACAATATTACGGGCAAGTAAATAAATAAAAAAGACTGTGGAAATCACTCTTTGAGAAACACATCTAGTAGTAATTAAGATGTCCAAATATTTATAGGACGATTTAAAACTAACACAAGAAATTAAAAGAAAACTAGAAAAGGCAGGCATCATATCAGATTGGTTCTGATGTTTAAATGGGCAATTATGCTTCCTTTGAGAGAGCACCAAATAAAAGGTAAAACGCATTTGGGGTGTTTCCTTTCTAAAGGGTCAGGATCATCAGACCCCTGATAATTTTTCAGTTGAATTCAAACTTTTCAAAAAAAATTAGCAAAGCAATCAACAGAGAGAGAGAAAGTAGGGAAGAGAGAGGGAGAGAGAGTAGTGCAAAATGCAATATTATAAGGAACTAGACAGAGGAGAGGGGGAGAGAGAGAGAGAGAGAGAGAGAGAGAAATTAGTTTATAAAGTGGGATGGTAGAGAAAGGGAGACAGGAGCGTATCTCTGAAAATCCAAAAAATTCGATTCAGTTTGCTTGCTTTAAAAAACAGTATAAAAAGTCATCAAAACTACTATTTCATACTGAAAAAAATAATAATAATAAAAGTAATTTGAAAATTTTAAATTTTAACGATAAAAGTAAAATAAAGAATTAAATAAATAATATTGAAATTAATTTTTTAATATAAAAATATAATTTTTTTGTTAAAATAAAAAATATCGAGACATTTTAGATTAAATAAAAAAAAACCATCATAAATAAAGAAAAAAGGTCCTCATCTTTGTACATTCATTGTACTCTGCATCAATCCACCACCATCTTTGTATAATTGTAGAGGTAAAGATCGTTTCTTTCAGCAACCCCGTTTCTTTAGTTCTTTTGTTTCTCTCTCTACAACTCTCCATCTTTCTCTCTCTGAAACTCTCGTTGGTGTGCATTTCTGTGTTGTGTGCTGAGCTTAGCTGTGTGTGTTTTTTATTATTATATGGAGGCAAAACAGTGAACGTGCTTCTTCTTTGTCTGGATGCCTCTAACTAAGCTTCACGCTTTGAGATGGCATGATTGGAGCTCTCTGTGTTTTTTTATTCCTTGAAAAAATTTGTTTAGCATTGACAGCCTGAGACTGACCATTTTCTAGGGGGAGAGAGAGTGAGGAGAGAGAAATACAAAGACTACTTTGGAATTTGAGCTTTGTTTTCATTTCCCCATCTTTTGAGAACCATGCTGTGCCTGTGAATTGAGAAATAATTCTTCTTTTCGAGCTCTGGGTCTCTCTCTCTCTCTCTCTACCTTTTACAATAGTACAATGGGGTTTCAGTGAGAGAGGAGAGAAGAAAGTCCACACTCCACGGAGGAGATATATATTTGCTCATATTTTGCTTATGCTTTCGGAAAAAAAGTGAAAAATAAGCACTTTTAAGAAAGTGGGTTCCTTTGTTTCAGATTAGATATGAGATGGGTAAAGAGGAAACAAGAAGGAAAATCAAAGAAATTGGTTTAATGCTGATGGCTGGGACGATGAAGATGAAGAGCCACCACTCGGTGGCTGTGAGGTTGAATGAGCAAATGGGGGCCAAAAAAGGCTACACCTTTGTGCAGGCTCACAGGGCTTGGTTCCCAAAACTTTTCCTTCTTTGGGTTGGTGTGATGATTCTCTTGGGCTGGTTAACCTACAGATACATGGATGCTGATAACAAAGTGAGAAGGGTAGAACTTCTTGGTAGTATGTGTGATCAGAGGGCAAGAATGCTGCAGGATCAGTTCAGTGTTAGTGTTAATCATGTGCATGCCCTTGCAATCCTTGTTTCCACCTTCCATTACTACAAGAACCCTTCAGCAATTGATCAGGTATGTTTTGTTCTTTAATTTTGATCAAAACCCTTTTTTTGCTATGATATCTTTGACTAATTGTACAATTTGGTTGCTATAAGACAAGTAGTTTCTCAATTTTTATGATGATTGAATGTGGTACTGCTAGTTTGTGATTTGGGTTTTGTTTTTTGGGGAAAATGCAGGAAACGTTTGCTGAATACACTGCCAGAACCGCCTTCGAGAGGCCTCTTTTAAGTGGGGTGGCCTATGCACAAAGAGTGCTTGATTCGGATAGGGAAAAGTTCGAAAACCTACATGGTTGGACAATAAAGACAATGGAGAGGGAACCATCGCCCATCCGAGATGAGTATGCGCCTGTAATTTTTTCGCAGGAAACCGTCTCTTACATTGAGTCACTTGATATGATGTCTGGGGAGGTAACAAAAGGATTGTTTACTTTCACTTTGTCTATCTTGTTGAACTCTATGGCATTAATTGGAGCATTCGTTAGGCGTTTCATTTAACCTTTAATTCTTCCACTACATGATGCAGGAGGACAGAGAAAACATTTTGAGGGCCAGAGCTACTGGAAAAGCTGTTCTGACAAGTCCATTTAGGCTGCTGGGTTCTCATCATCTTGGTGTTGTATTGACTTTCCCTGTTTACAAATCGAAGCTCCCTGCAAACCCAACTGTGGAGCAGCGCATTCAGGCGGCTGTTGGGTAAGTCGGCATACAACTATAGAACTATGAAAACCCTCTTCAGATGCTTTTTGCATGCTGTTATTGTTACCTGCATATACTTTCGCCGGTTCCATGTGCATCCGCCACAGAAGTTGGCAACCTATGGGATGGTGCATTTGATTCTGTATAAAATGCAGGTACCTTGGTGGTGCCTTTGATGTTGAGTCCCTGGTGGAGAATTTGCTTGGACAACTTGCTGGGAATCAAGCCATTCAGGTTTATGTGTATGATGTTACAAACACTTCTGATCCCCTAATCATGTATGGTCACCAATATCAAGATGGTGACACATCTCTTCTGCATGAAAGCAAGCTGGATTTTGGAGATCCATTCCGAAGGCATCAGATGATATGTAGGTAAGGGCAACCATTCAATAACTAATGATAGATGGAATAATTGAGTGGTTATGTCGTGCTAAAACACATAATTGGTTTCTTGAGCAGATATCATCAGACGGCACCTATGTCATGGACAGCGGTTAACACTGCATTCTTGTTCTTTGTGATTGGTTTTTTGGTTGGCTATATCTTATATGGAGCAGCAATGCACATTGTTAAAGTTGAGGATGATTTCCGTGAAATGGAGGAACTAAAAGTTCGAGCAGAAGCTGCTGATGTTGCCAAGTCCCAGGTACTGTTTTCAACATTCCCAACATTGCTCATTCCTCAATGGCATGTTTTTTTGATATGTTGCCTTCTTTTTTTGTGCCAGTTTCTTGCTACTGTTTCTCATGAAATAAGAACGCCCATGAATGGAATCCTAGGTATGCTAACAGATCTCCCTGTTTTTAAGATTTTATTTTCAGAATAACATTATATATCAGTCCGAAAATGCACTCTTGTAAGAGGTACAATCTTTATTTTTCCATGATTGCAGGAATGCTTGCCTTGCTTTTAGATACAGCTTTAAGTTCGACCCAGATGGATTATGCTCGAACTGCTCAAGCTTGTGGAAAGGCATTGATAACATTAATTAATGAGGTGCTTGACCGTGCGAAGATAGACGCTGGCAAGTTAGAGCTGGAAGAAGTTCCATTTGGCATTCGGTCGATACTAGATGATGTCCTATCTTTATTTTCTGAAAAAACTAGAAATAAGGGTATAGAGGTAAGCCTCAATGCCTTCAGCTCACAGTTACTGCAATGTTTTTGTAGTTCTTAAATTGTGTGGTGGTGATGGTGATACTTCTTAAATTGTGAAATTTGAACTGTCATAACTAATAATATCATGTTACATCTGCAAATCTCCTAATTCCGATTTATATTTGGGATGTGAAGCTGGCAGTATTTGTTTCCGATAAAGTCCCAGAAATTTTTATGGGAGATCCAGGGAGATTCAGACAGATAATTACAAATCTAGTGGGTAACTCTATTAAAGTAAGTGGAAGTTTTCATTCTTTATTAGCAACAGGCAGTAATAGGATTTAATAAAATCTTCGGTTTGTCCTGCTCAGGTTAGTGATCATAGAAAACTTATGTTTGAGCTATACATTTGGCAGTTCACTGAACGAGGACATATATTTGTCAAAGTCCATCTAGCTGAGCCCTCAAAGGTGATGATAAATAGGAAGTCAGAGACTTACTTGAACGGAGGACCAGATGAAGGTGTGCTGACATCCGATGGCCATCAATTTAAAACTTTAAGTGGGTGTGAAGCAGCTAATGACTGGAATAGTTGGGATACGTTTAAGCATCTGGTGTCTGATGAAGAATACAGAGCTGATGTTGATGAAGCTTCTGAGAAGGTCACGTTGATGGTTTCTGTGGAGGATACAGGGATTGGTATACCATTAGGTGCGCAGGAATGTGTTTTTATGCCCTTCATGCAGGCAGACAGTTCAACTTCTAGACATTATGGAGGAACTGGTATTGGCTTGAGCATCAGTAAGTGTCTGGTTGAACTGATGGGTGGTCAGATAAAATTCGTAAGTCGACCACACATTGGGAGTACATTTTCTTTCACCGCTAATTTTAGGAGGTGCAAGAAAAATGCATTTAGTGACATGAAAAAACCTAATCCTGAGGATCTACCTTCTAGTTTGAGAGGATTGCGAGCAATAGTAGTTGATAGAAAACTTGTGAGAGCTGCTGTAACCAAATACCACTTGAAGAGACTTGGAATCCTTGTGGAAGTTGCGAGCAGCATCAAGATGGCCGTTGCTTCATGTGGAAGAAATGGTTCTGTGGCATCCGGGTACGTTTACTCTTGCTATGTCTTTAAAGTTTTTAAGGGGTTCAATATTTACTGCACTAAAACTAAAACAATATGACGATTCAATGTTATCTTTATTAACTGCCAATGAAAAAGGTAGACTGGAAAACCAAAAAAAGGGTAGACTTAGAAATAAGTAGGATGTGTTAGCTGAATTGAACTACTTCGTTATATATGACAGGAATAGTATCCAGCCAGATATAGTTCTAGTTGAGAAGGATTCATGGATTTCTGGTGAAGAACATGATCTTAATGCGCAGAAATTGGATTGGAAACAGAACGATCATGCATTTAAGCTGCCAAAAATGATTCTTCTTGCAACCAAAAATCTTAGTCAAGCTGAATCTGATAATGTAAGGGCAGCAGGTTTTGCGGATACTGTAATCATGAAACCTTTGAGGGCTAGTATGGTGGCTGCGTGTCTTCAAGAGGTCCTGGGCATAGGAAAGAAGAGGCAACCAGGGAGAGTGGTGCCGAATGGATCTAACGTTCTCCAAAGTCTGCTCTGTGGGAAGAAAATTTTGGTGGTTGATGACAATTTGGTAAACAGGAGAGTTGCTGCAGGTGCACTAAAGAAGTTTGGAGCTAATGTAGAGTGTGTTGATAGTGGCAAAGCTGCATTGGCGTTGCTTCAATTACCGCACAATTTTGATGCTTGCTTCATGGATATTCAAATGCCTGAAATGGATGGGTATGTTTCGGTGTTTCAGTTATTACATTCTAGATTCAAAATGCCCTTATTTTGATGCTTTCCCGTTCGTTATATTTTTTTTGGCAAAAATCTCTCAAACTCTTTCTTAGAAAGTGAGAAACGCATTTGCTAGCCATTGTGCTTGACCAAATTGGAATTGTAATTTATAAATGGGACTTTTGATTGCAGGTTTGAGGCAACTCGCAGAATCCGGCAGATGGAGAGCAAGGCAAATGTTGAGATGAATGGAGGATTTGAAGGACTAACAACAAAGGGTGACTGGCATTTGCCTGTGTTAGCTATGACAGCGGACGTTATTCATGCCACCTATGATGAGTGCCTAAAGTGTGGGATGGATGGATACGTCTCAAAGCCCTTCGAGGAAGAGAATCTCTATCAAGCAGTGGCCAAGTTCTTCAAAACTTAAACCAGCCTCAGACTCGTAACAAGAACTATCAAACCCAAAACCTGCAGACATCTTCGTTGGTCGGATGTTACAAGCAATTTTGTGATATTCCCAGAGAGAACGCTGAGAGTTGGTCCTAGAACTATGATGATTCTTAATGGCTTGAATGCAGGTTCGAGGACTCATTTCTAACCAAATTTTTAACTCTGATTCGGTATCCACGTACATGTATAGTAATGCAAACCTCCATATCCCACTTTGTATGTATTGTAGGATGATCCTAAAAGGGAAGGAGCAAAATGTGTAAATGTTATAATTTTGTATGCCTTGTTTGAATCTTTCTTATGAGGAAAAAGGTTTCAAAAACGCCTTTGTTTTTCGGGACCGGCAACGGTACACATGCATTTACTTAATATATTCACCGTCTAGCGCTCAGATGTGCATCATAGTGGATTGTTAGATGGTAAATGAGTTAAGAAGGCACTGCATTTCTGCAGGATTTCTCATTGGGCATATAGACTTTGTTGCATTGTTTTGGACTTGAGGGCTTGAGGGCTTGTGCGTTGTAAGAATTTCAATTGGGCTTATGCCAACACCCTCTCAAAGATTTCTTGAATGATTTAATTAGAGAAAATATCTCAAAAAATTAAATTTTAAAATCTCGAATTATTAATTGAAATTGTCAATGTTTAGTATGACGTCGACATCTGATCTCTATGTCGTAAATATTTAACCTATAAGGAAGAGCATGATACGCACTACTCAAGCCGATTGAGCTAGGTTCACGTCAACCAGAATAGACACACATGAGCAATAATTTGGGTTAAATGTGGTTTAGTGATTTTCTAAGTTTGGCAATTCAATATATAGTGTTTTCAATTGGAAAAACCAACGCAAATATTTTATGTGGCGTACACACACATCATATGTAAGATGCGGTCGTTTTCTTGCTCGGTTGTCACTTGTCGAAGGGAGAAAATACACGTTTGCCAAGTTGAAGTTTTCAACTTCAAAACACTCGTGGAATTAAAGTATTAGCATTATATTATAATAAATAAAAGGCTGTGATATTCACACATCTATTTTTATTTCTCCCACACATTTTTAGTTTTCGGCCGTCAGATCAGATAAATTGAAGAAGATCAACGGATAAAAATTAATAAGGATGTGTGAATCTCTAAATAAATATATAATATTGGCTTTTAACAGAATACCAATTTCTTTGTGGTGCCAAGTGGCGAGAGGGAACAAATGTAGGACCCATGCTACATGTGGACAAGTTGCATCGGACCAGGCTATTGGTCTAAGTTTTGGTCTAAGTTTAGGACAAGGATTGTCTGTCCTCACATTTCCGATGCCTTTTCGTGCCCTTCTGTTTTGTGTGGTCACGTTTAAGTCATGTTAATATTTTATATTATTTTTTCATAGAGATAATAAGACAAAAATAAATAGTAATATAAAATGTTGACGTGGCTTAACCGTGATCACACAAACAGAAGGGCACAAGATGGCACCAGAAATGGGAGGGCAGACAATCCTTATCCCTAAGTTTATGTTTCACCAATGTCCCACCTTTGCATGGTCCACACCATGAGAGATTTTTCAGTGTGACCGGTATACGAAATTGTACACCACGTGTTATTATGCAAATGATGAGATATGTGTGCTAAAAAAATAATAATTTAAAAAATAAAAATTTTCACCACTCTTATTAAAATACGAAGTATACCATTTATGTTCCCGTCATAACTAAAAATTTCTCTCACACCACAAAAGCATTCGACGTTGTCTTGTTGAACACCATCTACTTACCAAAATACAAATACATCTCCATCACATAATCGTTTATGCACCCGACCCCACACAACCCGAATGTTGTCGCCATATTCCAATGGTTAAAATATGGCCTTCGCACTTGAGCGACGATGATAGTGGGTCTAGTATCTCTATGATGACTTTATGTAATCTTTCTTTGTATGGCCTCTTTATTCGGCGATAGACTAGCTATAATCGTAGATACGAATTTATTGCGTCAATCATTTATGTGACAAATTTATTTTCGTTAAGTTTGTGATAGTCGTGTTGAGGTTTACTCAAGTTGTTTATTTGAGTATGTTCACTTTAGATAATTTCCTGGAGTAATGTACCCAATTAGCGTTGTTGTTTTTGTTTGTAATGTTTAAGAAAAAAAAGAAAATGAAAATGAAACTTTAATGAAAAGCTTCAAATACTGTTCATTTTAACGAAAAACTATATTTTTACACTAAAAAGTCAATCTTAGTATTATTCACTTTACCCTTTATTTTGTCCTTATCGTTAAAACTCAAAGTTTTCAGTCTATTTTCATTAATTTTCTTAAAAAAAGGACGGCATGAAGGCATATAGTGGAGGCCCTGGGACTCTATTTGGATGTTGGACAGTGGGTTTTTGAATTTAAATTTCTTTAATTTTAAATAAAAGTATGGATAAAACGCTCCTAGCACATTTTGAAGGACGATGAAGCTTCATCTCCACTTCATATAATCCTTCAATCTTTCCCGGTATGCGATCTTTCATCACATTCTCACACACCTTTTTATGTATAACGAAATTCAAACTTAATCGGTGAACAATATACATTGGATGACGTGAATCATGTATGACCTTCACTTCATGCGTGAGCAAATCTGTTGTAAATTGTAACTGTGAACACGGAAAATTCCTGAAACGAAAGAGACAAGAACAACGTGCACAAACAAATATTTGTATTTGATAGTTTTGGGTTACAATCTCTCTCTATTTTGATCCTCTGATTCGATCTCCGTAAGGTGTTGATTTGTGGGATGTGCGATTGATCCAAGGGCCGTCGAGGCTTGATCTTGGATGAACGAGGATGAACGGATCTTCAAGGGCTTTTGGGCTTGATCTTGAAGAATGGTGATTGACGGATCTTCAAAATTTGTGAACACGGAAAATTCCTGAAACGAAAGAGACAAGAACAACGTGCACAAACAAATATTTGTATTTGATAGTTTTGGGTTACAATCTCTCTCTATTTTGATCCTCTGATTCGATCTCCGTAAGGTGTTGATTTGTGGGATGTGCGATTGATCCAAGGGCCGTCGAGGCTTGATCTTGGATGAACGAGGATGAACGGATCTTCAAGGGCTTTTGGGCTTGATCTTGAAGAATGGTGATTGACGGATCTTCAAAGGCTTTTGGGCTTGATCTTGAAGAACAGTGATGAATGGATTTCCGAGGGCTTTTGGGCTTGAACTCGAAGAACAGTGACGAACGGATCTTCGAGAGCTTTTGGGCTTGAACGGATCTTCGAGGGCTTTTGGGCTTGATCTCGAAGAACGGTGATGAACGATGAACGCTTTCTTCAAGGGCCGTCGAGGCTTGGACTTGATGAACAGAGATGAGCGGATTCGTTGATGTTGTCAATCCAAAGGGGCCGTTGGGGCTTGATCCTTGAGGATGAACAGTTGATGAATGGATTTCCGAGGGCTTTTGGGCTTGAACTCGAAGAACAGTGACGAACGGATCTTCGAGAGCTTTTGGGCTTGAACGGATCTTCGAGGGCTTTTGGGCTTGATCTCGAAGAACGGTGATGAACGATGAACGCTTTCTTCAAGGGCCGTCGAGGCTTGGACTTGATGAACAGAGATGAGCGGATTCGTTGATGTTGTCAATCCAAAGGGGCCGTTGGGGCTTGATCCTTGAGGATGAACAGTTGATGAACGATGAACACTTTCTCCAAGGGGCTGTTGAGGCTTGGGCTTGAAGGTGGATGATTGTTGATCCAAGGGCCGTCGGGGCTTGATCTTGGAAGAACGATGAACGAAGAACGAAGAAGGCTTTCTTGATTCTTCGGAAACCTGGATGCTTGAAAGCTTCGGAGTTTCAGAGCTTCAGAGCTTCCGAGCTTTAAGGTGTAATGTGAATTGGTTTCTTTAAAATGAATGAAATAGGCTTGTATTTATAGAATTTTCCAAGGCCTAATTTTGAATATAATATCCCAGATGAAATAAGTCGTTTCTGCCAGGTGTTGACACGTGTCCTATTTGATGACTTTTCCAACTCATTTCAATTTTCGTTGAGTCACACGCTACGTGTAAAATTTATGTAATACATGAGCGTTGACACTTTGATTTACCGGTCAACATTTATTTACGAAATTTCGATGTCTACAAATGCCCCCACTTCAAGGCACGTCGTATACATGTGCTTGTCACGTGTAGGAGATGCGTTTTTGAAGTCCCTTACTGTAGATGTCGATCCAAGGGCCATCGAGGCTTGATCTTGAATTGGGCTGGAGATTGTTTCAAGGGCCGTTGAGGCTTGATCTTGAATTGGGCTTGAGATTTCTTCAAGGGCCGTTGAGGCTTGTTCTTGAACTTTTGTTTGAAATTTCTTCAAGGGCCGTCGAGGCTTGATCTTGAAGGTTGAAATTGGGCCACAAGGAGCTTCATGTGGTAGATGATCTTTGGCTTTGGTAATGGATGAATCGGTACGTATTTTGTTGCGCTTGTTGACTTTCCACAGCTTTGATCTTGAACTGGGTTGGAGGATTTTCTGGATTCCTCCAATTGTTGATTTTCCACAGCTTATTCTTGAACTAGGTTTTGATTCAAGGGTGGTAGACACTTAATCTTGAATCGGACTTGTGATTTCCTCAAGGGCCGTCGAGGCTTGATCTTGAATTTGGTTGGAAACTTCTTCAAGGGCCGTTAGGGCTTGATCCTTGAAGGTTGACTTGAACACATGACAAGCAGGCACTAGGTGAAGGTGACGACTTGTTGCTCTGTTCAATCTTTCTAATTCACACCTGAGCAGTTTGGTCAACGGTATGATCTTCAAGATTGATGGGCTTTTCTTCCAGTTGGTGACTTGATCTTTAAGGATTTGATTCAAGGGTGGTGAATCGGCACGTGCAGCCTACAACGCCTAGTAAGTCGACCCAAGAATTTGAGGGTCAAAACGAATTCACCGTCAGAGTGATTGCAACTTTGATGATATGAGATACTCTTGCTTTTGAAGAAGTAGCGGATGAATCGGCACGTGCTTGGTTGCACTTGTCTCCACATGCTTCAAGGTATCATCTTCATTTCCTTTATCTGTTCCTCAGGCAGATGTGGCATCTTCTCGAGTTCTTCATCTCAGACTCTTTCCGCCGAGTTGACTGAGCATGCTGCATTCTTCTCTGCTTGTTTCTTCAGGCAGATATGGCAGCTTCTCGAGTTCTTCATCTCAGACTCTTTCCGCCGAGTTGACTGAGCATGCTGCATTCTTCTCTGCTTGTTTCTTCAGGCAGATATGGCAGCTTCTCGAGTTCTTCAGCTCGGACTCCTTCTCCTGAGTTGACTGTGCAGACTGCATTCTTCTCTGCTTGTTCCTTCTGCACCTTGTCTCCACATGCTGCAAGGTATCATTTTCACTTGCATTATCTGTTCTCCAGGCAGATGGGGCAACTTCTTTGGAAGTACAGCAGCAGTGGGAAACGAGTACTCGAGAGCAGTGCTAGGTAGGCAATCAGGGAAGGGTTCCAAGCAGTCGGTTCCTTACCCGAGTTTGAGTGGAAGTTCCGACATATTGTTTTCTTTATCCTTGTCTTTGTAGGTAAGAACAAGGACAAAGGAAAGGACAGGGAGAACGCATGATATGAGATACTCTTGCTTTCTACCCTGGTGATATGAGATACTTTTGCTTTGGAGTCATTGGCTTGCAGAGGTACCCCAAGGAATAAGGAACACTGAATGACTCGAGAGGTTTCGTTGGGAAAGCATTTTTGGAGATGAAGAAAGGCTCTGTATGTCTGCCTTGCTATGGAAGGTGAAGGTGGACAGTTATAGGAGGTCCCTTAATACCTGTAGAGGTATTATTCTTTCACTCGTGTCGGCAACTAACGCGTGATTGAACAGTAAACTTCACGTGCTTTCTCCTTCACTGAAAATCTTTGACAAATTACCCGTGATTTGCGCAAAGTTGAATGTGCATATGACAGGTGATGACGCGGCTGAAAAAGACTGGCGCCTCTTCGATATCTGGGATCGGCGCTTCGACAAATTACCCGTGATTTCCGCAAAGCTGAGTTTGCGCGTGACGGGTGCTGACGAGGCTGAAAAAGACTAGCGCCTCTTCGATATCTGGGATTGGCGCTTTAACAAATTGCCCGTGATTTCCGTAAATCTGAGTTTGCATGTGACGGGTGCTAACGCGTCTGGAAAAGCAAGATGCTTCTCCGATTTCTGAGCTTGCCTCTTCGATTTTTGAATCGGCATTTTCGAACTCTGAGCTCACCTCTTCGATCTCTGAAATGCCGTCGAGTGTTGATTTTATAGAGGCACGCAGTTCGTTTCAAAGCACACTTCGCTTGTGAAAACTCCCCTCTTGTACTTCTAAGATCTTGATTTGTCCGATCTCTTCTTCCTTCAACACTTTGAAAATGTCTGGACCCTCCGACCGTCGTTTTGACTTGAATCTTGGTGAAGAGTCAGTCCCGCCTTCTCCAGACAACATATGGCGCCCATCCTTCATATCCCCTACTGGTCCTCTTACCGTTGGGGATTCGGTGATGAAAAATGATATGACCGCTGCGGTGGTGGCCCGGAACCTTGTCACTCCCAGAGATAACAGACTACTTTCCAAACGGTCTGATGAGTTGGCTGTTAAGGATTCTCTGGCTCTCAGTGTGCAGTGTGCAGGTTCTGTGTCTAATATGGCCCAACGCCTATTTGCTCGAACCCGTCAAGTTGAATCATTGGCGGCTGAAGTGATGAGTCTCAAACAGGAGATTAGAGGGCTCAAGCAGGAGAATAAACAGTTGCACAAGCTTGCACACAACTATGCCACAAACATGAAGAGGAAAATTGACCAGATGCAGGAATCTGATGGTCAGATTTTACTTGATCATCGGAGGTTTGTGGGTTTGTTCCAGCAGCATTTGCCTTCGTCTTCTAGGGCTGTACCGCGTAATGAAACTCCAAATGATCAACCTTTGGCTCCTCTTCTTCCTGGAGTTCCGCCGAGTGGTGTGGCTTCCAACAATCAACCTCCGGCGCCTCTCATTTCTGGAGCTCTGCCGAGTGGTGAGGCGGCACCTGATCGTCCTTGAAGATCCCCTCCTGTAAATTTGATTTGACTTTTTTTTTTTTTTTTTTTTTTTTACTGATGTAAAATGTACACTTTTTGTAAATTTTCCAAGAAATCAATAGATGAGCCTTATTTCCTTTTTTATGTGTGTGTGTATATATATATATATTTAGTGCCAAAAGCATAAAGAAATTTTTTATTTATTATTTTTATTATTATTATTATTTTTATAATTATTATTATATATATATTTATTTATTTATTTTTTTTATTTTTTATTTTTATTTTTTTTTTTATTTTTTTGCAGATGGTAATCATGGTGCACCCGTTTTCTTCACATGGTGCCAGACGCACCAAAGATCAAAAACTTTTTTTTTTTTTTTTTTTTTTTTTTTTTTTTTTTTTTTTTTTTGGCCTTTAATTATGGTGCCAGATGCACCCCTCCCCTTTTTTTCATATGGTGCCAGACGCACCATGCATTTTTATTATTTTATTGTTCTATTTTATTTTTTTATTTTTTTCTTTAATCATGGTGCAGTGTTCCACCATATATTTTTTATTATTATTTTTTTGTATAAATTTGGATGACGGGATGGGGATTTGCAGGGAGCGGAGCAAGGAGGTGGACGGAGAAAGGGAGCCGGAGGTGTGGAGTTCGTGGCTGATCATCCTTGCTGGGCAGAAGGAAAGGTCTTGCAGAGGAGGACGAGGACGAGGACGAGTCGGCGACGTGGCTGCTGCTCGTTGCTGTTTGCTATGCTCGCTGCATGGAAGGATGCCCATTGCCAGGGTGGTTGTCTGCTGCAAATGAGGCTTTCTCGCCACGCTCCGTTGCACTCTCACCGTCCGCATTTTCTCTGAAAGCTTCGCGGAGCTCCGACCGAGAGAAGATCCTCAGCAAATTCCTGTCGCCCTTGGCTGGCTGTACAGCCTCATTCACATCCGTCACAGCTGCCACCTTACCCGTTAACTACCTTGGCAGCCTCACTGCTCCGTTGAGCATTCTCGAAGCCATGTCCGCGCGGACGGAAATAACCGGCGCTGGAGGAGAAAAGAAGGTGGTTGATGGATCTAGACCAAACTCGCTGGAGTTGCAGTGGAGGTGCGGTGCTGCTGCTGGTGCCGGTGATGATGGTGGTGGGGGAAGGTTTTGATTTCTTTTGATTCTCTACAGATTTTTTTATGGTGGTTTTTTGTTTTGTTATACTTAAACATGTTGATCCTCCTAATTAAGCTTTGATTAGGAAGTTCCAACAGGGCATTTTGGCCCAGCTCCTGTGCCAGCGTACATCCCTATGGCTCCGTGACCGGAGTTCAACCTTGGAATTTGGCAGTTGAAAGACTTGAAGGATGCCATGTACAGGGATGAAGATGCTGGAAGTAGGGAAGTCGCCAAGTTTATGTTAGCAGCTGCAAATGAGGCATCTGAGCCATTGGCCTCGCTAGTCACGTTGGGGAAGGCGGAGGATGTGTACTCTCCGGCAGCCTTTGTTGGAGACGCAAAAGGACTATCAGGAAGATTGTGCTCCAAACCTTCCAGCAAATCACCGATATTGTCATGGGGGCTCTCCTTACCACTACCATTGCTACTTCGGCTACCACTACCATTTTAGTCGTTGTTGGCCATCATATCTTTACCTAGAACAGCAGCAGCTGCTTCCTTGAGCAACTGATCAGCATCCACTGCTGGAGTCAAGTGTGGCATCGGAGAAAAACAGTTATCGTGGTGAACTTCTTGGCCGTTGTGAACCGAATGAAGCACTAGGTTTCGACTGAACATGTTGGGAGACTGGGTAGGGGAGTGAATCGGACTGCTGGCAGAAAGAGCGTGGTGGTGATGCTTCTTGACATCATGTAGCTGCAGGCCCATCAGTCTTCGACTTTGAATTTCAAGTGCTTGCAACTCAGCTTGCTCCTCCAGCTTCCTCCTCCACAGCATGTCTTGAGAATTGTAAAACATCTTTGCTCCTAGCTGGAGATCGTAAGGGTCTCTACCATCCAGCCCAGTAGGTGTACCACAGGGAGACAAATCTCCTCTTTCCACTTGTTGCTGTTGTTTCTTTTTATGAGCTTTGCCCTTCTCCTTGTAAGGCTTGACAAGCACTCTAGCATCACAAACAAAATGAGGGTTCCCTTTGGCCAAAATCAGCTTCACCGTCTCCGGGTACAAGAATGTAACGAATCCAAACATCCTCTTCTGCTGGTATGGGATTCTCACGTCTTGGACCGGCCCGTACATGCTGAAATAGTTTGAGACATCTTCCTCTCTGAAAGTGCTATTTGCCGGGAAAGTCAAATATATCTGCCTTGAAGCCGGGTTCACAATCCCCGCCCCACCATTCATCGAAAAATCGGATCTTTCGAGGCGGGATCGGCTGAACTTGTGCATATCATCACCCATCATCAAGGAAGCTGCCGCAGCCCTTTGGGAATCAGTTTGTTGCTGCTGAAGTAGGAAGTTCATGCACTTGGAGGAGTAAGGAAAGGAATTGGCTGACGCTGCCATAAGCTGAGAAGCAGCAGCAAGCCTCTGCTGCTGAGCGGTTTTAGATCTGAGAAGCGCTTCATGGTCCATCATCTCCAGCTTGCTCGGCGACCCAACAACCACCTGTCCTCTGCCGTCGACGACGGCGTCTCCTAGCCCACCGCTGTGCAAGAACCTGCAGCTGGCTCCGTTCTTGCAGTAGCTTCTGGCGAAATACAGGCAGGGTTTCCACCCAAACCCTGAGTTGGGGTCCTCCATGCACACGTCGCTGACTGAGCAACTTCGTCGATGGAGCGGCTGAGATTTGAGACAGGCATTGGACTTGATCGCGGATTGGGCTTGGAGGCTGCCACTTGGGCCTGGATGACCTCCTTTTGAGAGGCTGGCTGCTGATGGATATACATACATATATATATGTATGTATTCCCTTTTTTTTTAAATACATAAAACATATGTATTTTTTTTTTTCTAATAAAACATTATTATTATTTTTTTATTTGTTGTGACTGAACTTGAAATTGAATATTCAAGCTGCCTACGTACCCTTCTAAAGAGATCAAGTCGAAACGTAGTTCAAATACATACATATATTTTTTTGGTATTTTCTTTTTTGTGCCGTTTGCAGTTTCAGCTCATGCAGGCAAGGAGTGTTGGTGTCATTTGCAGTTTCAACTCGTGCAGACAAGGAACATTGGTGTTGCCTTTTATGCTCGTGCAGACCAGGAGCGTTGTGCCATGCAGTTTAGGCTCGTGCAGGCAAGGAGCCTTATGCCATGCAGTTTAGGCTCATGCAGGCGAGGAGCTTTGGTTCGTGCAGTTTAGGCTCGTGCGAACAAGGAGCATTGTGTCTTGCAGTTTAGGCTCTTACAGACAAGGAGCTTTGGTTCGTACAGTTTAGGCTCGTGCGAACAAGGAGCATTGTGTCTTGCAGTTTAGGCTCTTACAGACAAGGAGCTTTGGTTCGTCAAGCGATCTGAGAGAGTCGTTCCTCGCAATCTTCATAGCAAGGAGCCTTGACTGAGTAGTTGAAGAAGTCTTCTGGGAAGATGTCACGCATCGTGATGGGGATGGATGATCTTCGTGTCAAAGTTTCATTATCTCCAACACTTTCACATTGTTCTAGAGGTGAACATAAGCTGTTTTGCCCCCTTTCCCATTGGTGAGCTTGTGGAGAAGACATATGCTTCTTGTGCAATTTCTTCGGAGTGACATAAGTCCATCCTTCAACTTCACTCGGCTTGACTGGCATGTTTTTGGAGCATGCCCCCAGCGATTGAGGTGAAAATTTTGAGTTGACAGAGCCGGAAGTGACGTCTTTTTCCAGGATTTCGTCTTCTTTGTCTTCTTGGGCCTTCTCTTCAGTGTGGTCCTCTTGGGTTTGTTGCCGTGAAGATTGGCCGGTGTAGATGATGGTGCGCCTCCTTACCTTTAGTGGTCCTTTTGTGTCGACTTCCAAAGTTGCTTGGCGCTTCATCCTTGAAGGAATCAAGCTTTGAACATCGTCTTTTCCTGCTAGACTGTCGGGCTTCTCTCCCTTTAGTGTTGTCTTCCTGTTTCTAGAAGGCTTCTTAGCTTCTTCAAGTCTGTCCAAAGCCGACCGTTGCGGAGGAGATCTAGCTGTGCCGCTTTGTTTCTTGGGTTTTGATAACCTTTCAAAGACTGATCTTTGAGGTGTTGGCGTCTCAAGCCTTTTGAAGACGGAAGTTTGGTCTCGACCACTGATGCGATCAAGTGCTGCAATTCTAGGTTTTGAATAATTCAGCCTTTCGAAGACTGAAGTTCGAAGGGCGGGTTTAGGCTCATCTTTTGGCCTTATGGCTTGTGGTCTTGGCTTCCTCATTTTTTTATAGGTCACCGATGTCCACCCTTTCTTATCACCAGTAGATGCATCTTGGTTGCTTGCCCCCGGTAATGGTTGTGTAGGAGGTGCCATGTGACTTGAACATTGACGGGAATGGTCATGCATGCTTCGGAGATGCACAGGATCGAGTGATTCAAACACGATAGTAGTAGTGTGTGCCGCAGCTGTGTCTTCGAGGTCAAGCTCGATTTCCCCTTGTTGTGCTAGCTTTAGGATGAGATCTTTCAGTACGAAGCACTTTTCCGTTGGATGACTGATGAAGCGGTGGAACTTACAGTATCTTGGGTTGTCGGTACGATTCATCTCTTCCGGCCTTCTGCACTCAGGCAAACTGATCACCTTCTTGTCCAACAGGTCTTCTAACATGGCAACCACATCAGAGTCGGGGAATGGATAAGTTTTCTCCTCAAGCTCCTTCAAAGTGCGTCTACGCATCTCTTGATCACGAAAGCCTTCGGCTTGAATCGCCTTGCCTCGTGTAGGGATTTTGACGGGAGCTTTGTTGACTGTCATTGCTTCCTTTGTGGATTTCCACGTAGCCTTCTCCACCTTTGTCTCAAGAACTTTGTCGTTCTTGTAGTTGGCGATCGGTTCCTTCTTCCCATGATGGGCGATGCTTAGCTCCATGTCATGGGCGCGAGTGGCTAGCTCTTCGAAGGTCCGTGGTTTGATGCCTTGAAGAATGTATTGCAAACCCCATTGCATGCCCTGGATGCACATCTCAATTGAAGAGGTCTCCGAGAGCCTATCTTTGCAGTCGGGGCTTAGAGTGCGCCATCTGTTGATGTAGTCAATGACTGGCTCGTCCTTCCACTGCTTTGTGCTCGTTAGCTCTAGCATGCTCACAGTGCGGCGGGTGCTATAGAAGCGGTTGAGGAATTCTCGCTCTAACTGCTCCCAGCTGTTGATGGACTCGGGCTCCAGGTCCGTGTACCACTCAAAGGCGTTTCCTTTTAACGAGCGCACAAACTGCTTGGCGAGGTAATCTCCCTCCGTCCCTGCATTGTTGCAGGTTTCCACGAAATGTGCGACATGTTGCTTCGGGTTTCCCTTTCCGTCAAATTGCATAAACTTCGGCGGTTGATAGCCCCTCGGCATCCTTAAGGCGTCGATCTTCTTTGAATACGGCTTTGAGTACAACTCGGAGGTATTTAAGCTCCCTTCGTACTGTGCCTTGATGGTGTTGGTGATCATCTCTTGCAGCTGCTGGATAGAAAGAGATCCCATTAGTGCCGCTGCTTGATCTGGCTCGGGCTTCGCATCGTTTTTCTCCACCTGAGGCTCATCTTCTGGGTTAGGGTTCTCGTCGTCCTGTGGCTCCAGTCGGCTGACGAGTGCAGCGATTTGCAAGTCTTTTTCTTCCACAGTTCGGGTTAGCCTTGCGATTGCTTCATTCATTTGAGCCAGCTGCTCATCGATTGAAGTTGCTCCAATGGTCATGACTTGCATGGCTGAACCGTCGCTTGAATCGGCATCGGAGAGCATGGATTCGGAGTATTTCCTTGGGCTTTCCCCCCTTGGTGCCCTTAGCGAGGCTAAGGTGATCAAAGGCTCGTGCCTTGGGTGCTTTTGTTCCCTTGGCATAGTTGATGCAGAGGTGAAAGAGGCGGCAGAAGTAGCTCTTGCCATGCTTCGAGTCGTGATGCCTAAAGTGACACCACTTGCGACGAGGATGCTCTTGTTCTTTGCGCCGGTTGCGGGAACAGTTTGAGCCTTCCTTGATGCCATTAATTTTCGAAGTGCGCTTGAATTTCGGAGAAAGAGATGAGAGGCAGAGATGGTCCCACCGGGCGTGCCAATTTGTGAACACGGAAAATTCCTGAAACGAAAGAGACAAGAACAACGACGTGCACAAACAAATATTTGTATTTGATAGTTTTGGGTTACAATCTCTCTCTATTTTGATCCTCTGATTCGATCTCCGTAAGGTGTTGATTTGTGGGATGTGCGATTGATCCAAGGGCCGTCGAGGCTTGATCTTGGATGAACGAGGATGAACGGATCTTCAAGGGCTTTTGGGCTTGATCTTGAAGAATGGTGATTGACGGATCTTCAAAATTTGTGAACACGGAAAATTCCTGAAACGAAAGAGACAAGAACAACGTGCACAAACAAATATTTGTATTTGATAGTTTTGGGTTACAATCTCTCTCTATTTTGATCCTCTGATTCGATCTCCGTAAGGTGTTGATTTGTGGGATGTGCGATTGATCCAAGGGCCGTCGAGGCTTGATCTTGGATGAACGAGGATGAACGGATCTTCAAGGGCTTTTGGGCTTGATCTTGAAGAATGGTGATTGACGGATCTTCAAAGGCTTTTGGGCTTGATCTTGAAGAACAGTGATGAATGGATTTCCGAGGGCTTTTGGGCTTGAACTCGAAGAACAGTGACGAACGGATCTTCGAGAGCTTTTGGGCTTGAACGGATCTTCGAGGGCTTTTGGGCTTGATCTCGAAGAACGGTGATGAACGATGAACGCTTTCTTCAAGGGCCGTCGAGGCTTGGACTTGATGAACAGAGATGAGCGGATTCGTTGATGTTGTCAATCCAAAGGGGCCGTTGGGGCTTGATCCTTGAGGATGAACAGTTGATGAATGGATTTCCGAGGGCTTTTGGGCTTGAACTCGAAGAACAGTGACGAACGGATCTTCGAGAGCTTTTGGGCTTGAACGGATCTTCGAGGGCTTTTGGGCTTGATCTCGAAGAACGGTGATGAACGATGAACGCTTTCTTCAAGGGCCGTCGAGGCTTGGACTTGATGAACAGAGATGAGCGGATTCGTTGATGTTGTCAATCCAAAGGGGCCGTTGGGGCTTGATCCTTGAGGATGAACAGTTGATGAACGATGAACACTTTCTCCAAGGGGCTGTTGAGGCTTGGGCTTGAAGGTGGATGATTGTTGATCCAAGGGCCGTCGGGGCTTGATCTTGGAAGAACGATGAACGAAGAACGAAGAAGGCTTTCTTGATTCTTCGGAAACCTGGATGCTTGAAAGCTTCGGAGTTTCAGAGCTTCAGAGCTTCCGAGCTTTAAGGTGTAATGTGAATTGGTTTCTTTAAAATGAATGAAATAGGCTTGTATTTATAGAATTTTCCAAGGCCTAATTTTGAATATAATATCCCAGATGAAATAAGTCGTTTCTGCCAGGTGTTGACACGTGTCCTATTTGATGACTTTTCCAACTCATTTCAATTTTCGTTGAGTCACACGCTACGTGTAAAATTTATGTAATACATGAGCGTTGACACTTTGATTTACCGGTCAACATTTATTTACGAAATTTCGATGTCTACAGTAACACCTTAAAAGTATTTGAAATTCTATCTTAAAATCAATTGACAATAAGAAGAGTAATCTAACTCCTTACAAATTATTGAAATTTTTTTTAACTTTTCATTTTTCAACATGAAAAATCTACAAATTAGCTATAATGTTACATGATTTACCAAAATTGATGGATTTTGAATCAAATATGGACGAATAATATTGAACAAATGAATTTGCTGCGTATTGCTATATTATTTTTCTTCTAGCGCTTGAAATTTGGAAGTTAGAATCTTTGTGCAAAAAATAGTAAAAATAATTTGAAGGGGGAAATTAAAAATAAAATCCACCATCTGTCAGTAGTGGCCAATGGAGACCAAGCAAAAGATCGTATGGAGATTTGGGCCCCATGGACCTTCTTATTTTAATCTTTGGGTCGTCAAAGAGTTGGCCCTTCACGAATTAAAAACAAAGAAAACTAATAAAAATAATTTGAAAATTTTGAGTTTTAATGATAAGGACAAAATAAAATGTAAAATAAATAGTACTAGAATTGACTTTTTAGTGTAAAAATATGGGTTTTCGTTAAAATAAACTGTACCAAAAGTTTTTCATTAAAATTCCCTTAAAAATAATTATTAAGAAACTTGTTCAGCATTAAGGAAATTAATTAAGGTAATTAGAAATTTCAGTCCCCGATTAATGCTGATGTCTCGTAAAATGGTTGCCCGGTACTCGGTACACAAATACACAGATTACAGATAGAAAAAGTCAAAAAATTCACATAATTATTTACTCAAAAATCCAAATCATCCTTATTTTACTTTGATATCATTCACACGGCGTATTTGCCAATTAACAAATCCACTAGGATTTAATTCTAATTAGAAAAAGTCTTACACCCAACATTTGCCTCATTAATCATATAAAACATAAATGGGTAATAGATTATAATCCTAACCGCGTTTTCTATTTTCCTTTCCTTTTTTTATTTATTTATATTATTTATAATATTTTTTAGAAATACAAAATTGACCACATTATTTACATATTATTGTTCTACGAACCTAATTGTATAAGAGATTATGCAAGCATTGCATGTCCAAATAACAAAACTCTTGATCACAAATTATGATCTTATTTCTGAATAACACAATATCCTAAACTATTTAAATTCACAAGAAGCAGAATTGAACATTGACGAAAAGGGATATTGACACTACCCAACCAACTCACCATACCTACACGAAATCGTAGTTTACATAACACAATACACCGTCATTTGATTTGTGTCAGTCATACAATATCACAAACTTAAAAACTAACACATAACATTGTATATTAGCACAAAATGAGATAAGAATAATGTACTCGTGTCGTATAAGTTATTCTCCGAGTCAGAAAATTGAGATGGAATAATACCAAACAAATAGTGAGATGGAAGACAGCAAAGCTCATATCGATTGTCCACTATACGAGAACTCCAAACAGGCAATACGCCAATGCTTCTCTTTCCTTTTCCATTTATTCCCTTTAATTTTTTAAATTGAAAACAGAGAGAGAGAGAGAGAAATTCCCACGTAAATCAAATTGCTCCACTCCCACTTCCCACCAATTAAAGTTAAACCCCCCAAAACGTTCACCTTTTTCTTCTTCCTATTTTCCGCCCAACTCTCAGATTCTCCGCCCATTTGTCCTGCATTGTTCTGCGTTTCTTTCTCTGTTGAAGTCTCTGCCTTTTTCATTTTTTGTACACTTTCTGGCTGACTTTCCCGGAAAAGATGAAGGACCCCCATCTGGGTTTCTGGGGCTGTTTCCCTGTTCTGCTACTTTTGTTCGTTTCACTGTACCCACCATCAGTACACTCCCAGTCCGGCGGCGGCGACGACGGAGCGGCCATGGAAGCACTCAGCAAAAGCATCGGCCCCAACAGTCTCGGGTGGTCCGGCACCGATTACTGCAACTGGGGACAAGTCAGTTGCACCAAGGACGGCAAGGTTTTCAAAATCCAATTGGGTAATCAGAAACTCACCGGCACGCTTCCGCCGGAAATTCAAAAGCTTTCAAATTTGCAGCAACTCGAGGTTCAGAACAACCAACTCACCGGACCTTTTCCGAGCCTCTCCGGGCTGCAACCGCTTCAGGTCCTCCTCGCCCACGACAACAACTTCTCGTCCTTCCCTTCCGATTTCTTCTCCGGACTCACCTCTCTTGACAGCATCAACATCGACCACAACCCCTTCGCAGCGTGGCAGATTCCGGACACTCTTAAAGACGCCACCGCGCTGAGGGAATTCTCCGCAACCGAGACCAACATCACCGGAAGAATCCCCGATATCTTCACCGGTTCCAATTTCCCAGGTTTGACTGAACTGCATTTGGCTTTCAATTACCTTGAAGGCGAATTGCCTGCTAGTTTTTCGAGTTCGAGTATTCAGTCCCTCTGGTTGAACGGCCAACAGGGCACCAATAGGCTTAATGGTACTATTGATGTGTTACAGAACATGACTTCTCTGCGTGAAGTTTGGTTACATGGTAATTTTTTCACCGGTCCTATACCGGACCTGTCGACATTAGGTACCTTGACCACTCTGAGTTTGAGGGATAACAGGCTTACCGGAGTTGTTCCGGCGTCGTTGTTGAATCTTAAATCCCTTACTGTTGTTAATTTGACCAACAATATGCTTCAAGGGCCAATGCCGAAGTTTGGCGATGGGGTTCAGGTGGATATGACATCGCAAAATAGGTTTTGCAGTGATAAGCCGGGTGTTGATTGTGACACTCGTGTCAATATATTGCTTTCGGTCGTCAAAGACATGGGTTATCCTACTGTTTTTGCAGAGAGTTGGAAAGGGAATGATCCTTGTAATAACTGGAAGGGAATTGTGTGTCATGGAGGAAACATCACCGTTGTCATCTTTCGGAGCCTGGGTCTGAGGGGTACGATCTCTACAAATTATTCTCTGATTACCTTCTTGCAAACATTGAGACTTGACAATAATAATCTCACGGGTACTATACCAAAGGAACTTACACAACTGCCCAACCTTCAAGAGATAGATGTTAGTAACAATCAACTTGACGGTCAAGTACCCAAGTTTAATGATACTGTGCAAGTGAAAACAGGTGGGAACCCTCGTATTGTTAAGGATGGTCCCCCTTCGCCAGCGACGCCTCCTAATTCACCGCCTGGCTCACACTCAGGCGGAGGTAAAAAATCTAGGACTGGGGTGGTTGTTGGGGCTGTCATCGGCAGTGTTGGTGGATTGGTTGTAGTTGGGTTTGTTGCTTTTTGTCTACTTAAGAGAAAGCATTCTGGCAGAGTGCAAAGTCCAAACGCGTTGGTTATTCATCCTTGTCATTCTGGAGATCAAAATGCAGTCAAGATCTCGGTTGCTAGCCCTGGGGTTAATTGCGGTGGAAATGAGTCCTATAAGAGTCCGGCAAGTAGTGGACCTAATGACATTCATGTGGTTGAGGCGGAAAGTATGGTCATTTCAATCCAAGTTTTGAGAAATGTGACCAATAATTTCAGTGAAAATAATGTATTAGGAAAAGGTGGGTTTGGAACTGTGTACAAAGGGGAGTTGCATGATGGGACAAAGATTGCAGTGAAGAGGATGGAATCTGGAGTGGTGGCGGAGAAAGGTCTAAATGAGTTCAAGTCTGAGATTGCAGTTCTGACTAAGGTCCGACACCGCCACTTGGTTGGACTTCTTGGCTATTGTTTGGAAGGAAACGAGAGGCTTCTTGTTTATGAATACATGCCTCAAGGGACTCTTAGTAGATACTTGTTCAACTGGATAGAGGAAGGTCTGAAGCCACTTGAATGGACTAGAAGGCTGACCATTGCCTTGGATGTTGCAAGAGGGGTTGAGTATCTCCACGGTTTAGCCAACCAGACTTTCATTCACAGGGATCTTAAACCTTCGAACATTTTACTCGGAGATGATATGCGGGCTAAAGTTTCAGACTTTGGACTGGTTCGTCTTGCTCCAGAAGGGAAAGCCTCAATTGAGACGAGACTAGCCGGAACTTTTGGCTATTTGGCTCCTGAGTATGCAGGTAAAATATTTCTATACGCACTCTTCTTTTCAAATTCCATTTTAGAAGTGCGAAAGGTGTTTGCTTTATAATGTATGATTATATATTCCAGTAAATGCCATTGTTCAATGAACTACGATAACTATTAGATTATCTCTCACTGATTGTTCTTTGTGCAAACCACTGGAATAATCAGTGACAGGGACCGAACTGTGAACATGATATTCTTTATCGTGAAAATATGATGGCATCAAGTTGGGACTTGCATTATGTTGCATTGACAGTATGAGACTTTCATATGCTAGTCAACACATGTAGGACTGAATTAGATTAACCGCAGCATTTACGCACTAAAATCCTATGTTCCAATTCTTTGAATTTCCATGGATATTCTGGCTTGCATAATTTTCAAAATCAAGGAATGCAAAGAAGATAGAAAAGAGCGAAATGGCTTCTGTCTGTGCCTAGCATTTGTTGTCTCGAACATGTTGACTGAATTCATATGGTTTGCAGTACTTATTTATGCTTACAATCTTTCGATTAATAAAAATTCGAGGCACTAAAACCACAATTTTGTAATGTATCAGCAACTGGGCGGATGACACTCAAGGTTGACGTGTATAGCTTTGGAGTGATATTAATGGAGTTGATCACGGGTAGAAAAGCAATTGATGAAAGCCAAGCAGAGGAGAGGTTGCACCTTGTTACATGGTTCCGTAGAATGCTCGTTAACAAGGATGCACTCCGGAAGGTCATTGATCCAACCATTGATCTCAATGAGGAAACTCTTTCTAGTATTAGCACTGTCGCTGAGCTTGCTGGGCATTGCAGTGCAAGGGAGCCCTACCAGAGGCCTGACATGGGTCATGCAGTCAATGTGCTTTCGTCGCTTGTTGAGCAATGGAAACCATCTGAACTCGAAGATTCTGATGATATGCATGGAATTGACCTCGAAATGACCTTACCACAAGCACTGAAGAAGTGGCGGGCTTGTGAGGGCAATAGCAACCTTGATGATTCTTCGTCTTCCTCATCATTGTTTCCCAGCGGGGATAACACCCAAACCAGCATACCTACACGGCCATCTGGATTTGCAGAATCGTTTACATCATCGGATGGGAGGTAAAGGTAGAGAAAGAAGTTCAGAGCTACATTGAATGTTCAAATGGCTTGTAGTTACTGTACTTAGGGTTGGCTTTGGTATTGATATGCTTTGAAAAAAAGCTGCTTCTGCTATGATGTGAGAATAAGCAGCTGTAAAATAAAGTGTTTGGTAAACTTTTTTGTAAAAATGCTTTTGAAAAAAAAAAAGTAGTATTATAATGTTTGGTAAACTTTTATGTAAAATAGATGTGAAAAAAAACTAGTTTTTCAAAGCTGGGTTTTGCAGTTTCTTGTTTTTGGCTTTTTTTCCACCAAAAATTGTGAAAAAAAGCTGAAGCTGAATGTTTACCAAACACAAAAACAACTCCTAGCTTTTTTTTATACCAGTTTTTTTCAGAATCACCTCAGTATCAAACCAGGCCTTATTATCCTGATGTGAACAGGGGATGCATTTTTCGTTTACTTTTGTTGATGCACAAAATCAGCGAGGACTTTGGTACAACAGAAAGTGTTAAGTTTGTAACCTTTGCTAGATTGCTCCGGTCACTAGTATTGATAAGTAAGTAAATGGATAAGGACATGGAAGCAAACATAAGATGTACGTGGTTCACCTAGATTGGCTACGTCCACGGAGTATATGAGTTTTCATTAATTGTGAAGGGTTTACACAAGTACATAGGTTCAAGCTCTCCTTTAGTGAGTACTAGTGAATGATTTAGTACAAATGACATTAGGAAATATTGTGAGAGAATGATCTTTATTTATAGAAGAGATTCTTTAGTTTCATTCTGATATTGACACGTGTCGTGTTGTGATTGGCTTCTAATGTTGACACGTGTCGCGCTATGATTGGCTTCTGATGTCGACACGTGTCGCGCTGTGATTGGCCTCCTGGTTTGAGGGAAACTCTTCTGGGTCCTTGACGGTATAACGTTGACCGGTGCTCAGTAGTTTCCGAATTGATCAAGTATGGTACAAACAATTTTATTATGTTAAGATAGTTTAATTAGTCTGAGAGCTTAATGAAAATGGCTGCCTAAGCCTTTGATGTGATCCAAGATTTTGTCCCTCTCTGTGAACCTAGTTTAAAAGTTTGCCCAAAGTTGTTTTCGGTTTGGTCAATGTCATACAGGATTGGGCGAGACAAAATACACATAAGGATTGTGGACCGTGCAACCGACCCCTTCCCTCTACTTGGTGCAATTATCGTCCACCCGTCCCTCTATGAACTCAGAACCAAGAAAACCTGTAAACTAGTCTAATTTACGTATTATGACTAAGTTACGTTAATATTTTATATTAATTTTTTTTATAAAGAAAAAAACACAAAAAGAAAAATCTAAGAGAAGAGGAGAGAAGCAGAAGGGATTCGGAAGAGTGAGAATCTTACGCGGTTTGCTAGCTACAATGTTGTTTTGTTTTTCTAGTTATAAATTATAATATTCTCCAACTCCAACAGAGAGTTGAGGGGGGCCACATCCTGCATGTCTTGACTTTATCCCCAAATCACTCGCCGTTCTGTTTAGTCCAATTCTTTATGTGCCGTATTTGTCAGGTCTGCAACGTTGACGTTTTAGTCCATTTTTTTTTAATTTTAGTTGAAAAACATATTTTATGCTTGATAATAATTTACAAGGTAGAGTGAGTATCCTCGTCGGATTTTTTTTTTGTGAGGATCCCGAAGATCCTTAAATTATATTCGGTTATTGTACATTGTACGGGTCATAAATTATTATAAATTTATTTTATTTAAAGTTGAATATAAACAATACCTGAAGAAAACTGACCGCATGATGTACGATGAACGGATGTGATTGGAAGATCCCCGGGATCCTCATAAAGAGGATCCGGCGATCATAAATCATTGTAAATTTTTTTATTTAAAGTTGAATATAAACAATACTTGACAAAAAATGGGCGCATGATGTATGATGAACGGTTGTAATTGGAAGATCCCCGAGATCCTTACAAAGAGGATCCGCGTGAGGATCCTCTCTCTTGGTATTAGGTATGATAAACGGTTCATATTTTTTGTACTCATGTTGATTTATATCATGATTGTTATCTTAACGGGTCGTGTCATGTAAACTCACTTTCTTAACAAGTTTTTAACTTGTGATCTAATAATGACCCGATTCGTTGAGTGGGGCGGGTAGTTTAGTGTCAAGTTAACAAGTTATGTAAGAAATTGCAATGGCTAATGTCTATATCTGATAAACATCATCTTATTGGGGTTTTAACGGCCATCCAATAATGACTCAACTTGTTAATGAGCGACGAGTAAAGACCTAAATCGTTAACTAGTTGATGTCGAAATCTTTTGTGTCATTTTGTGTTTAGTTAACGAGTCTTACAAGAAATTGTCAAACACAATTAGTATGTTTCTATCGTGATATCATGTGTGAATGATTCATCTTGTAAATAAAAATTTGTATCATTAAATGAAAACGTTACAGTAATAATGCATTTGTCATAAATATTATGCGTGACACAATAAAATAAAAAAATGAAACGCACGAGTTAGAGTGTTGGTTTTGTGTCGAAAGTCATGAGGCTTTTATTTTCCATCTTAATAATATAAGAGCTCGTTTAGATGTGATTTTAAAATGAATGAAATGTTTTTAAAACCAATCTTTAGTAAAGATGTAAGTAAATCATGGAAAAACATTTAAAGTGCTTCCTGGAAGAAGCACATAACTGATGTTTTTTGCAAAAAGCACTTTAAATGCTTTTGGAATAAAAAACTATTTTCTCTAAAAATGATGTGCTTCTTGCAGAAAGCACTTTAAATGTTTTTGGATTCTCACAATCACAGTAATACGAAGCTTTTCTGCTTCTCTCTCTCTCTCTCTCTCTCTCTCTCTCTCTCTCTCTCTCTCTAACAAGTAGTTTATTACTTTCCTTTTTTCTAGGGTTTTGTTGGCACTCATGGCAGATAGCCATAGTCTCGAACAGTACGCTGTATGTTTAACATTCACCATAATGCATAAACATAATTACAAGTTACGGGAGAATGAAATCGGTAAAGATCGAATCTGTACCATAATGCATAACCATGAATATTTTTCGCCACTCCGATAAAGAATCACCAGCTTGAGACCGAGTTCGTGTTTGATGCGCGTATATATTAGCCCAATGGCCAAACTAATCAAACACATTAAGAAAAGACCAATCTCATTAGTTAATGAATTAATTTAAAGTTTTAAACCCATTCATCTCACATGCTGATCTGGTCCAAGGTTTAACAAATACGATACAATCCGAGTCGGTCAATCCACCGACCAGTTGACCGGCGTGGCGTCAAACCTTTGATTTTTTCCCAAATATTGCCCTACACCTCCTCCTTTGACGGTGTACCACTTCCTGTTCGTCTCTTACCATTTCAAACGTTCAACGGTCAAATATTCAAAACCCATTAATTATCCCTCATTTATAATCCTTTTCCTAAGTTTCCAACTTGAACCGCGTCCATATTTTAAACATACAAAAAACAACAACTACTTATACACACACACACACACACACACCCCAAACGGTCCAACTCCATTTCTCTCATTCAACACAAAACACAAAAACAAGCATCCATCCTTACAAATTTCCAACCCAACAACAATACATATATATCATAGTACTAGTCGATCCACCTATTATACCATTCCAACGTTGATATATCTCAGATAGACACAGTTCATTAATTCAGTTGTCATGACCTTGTCATGGAGAAGGCTGAGAGCCGGCCGCCGTGCTGCCAAGGAGGGTGAGGCCGGCGACATGGAGCTGACCATACCAAACCACTTCCGGTGCCCAATTTCACTCGAGTTGATGAAGGATCCGGTCACGCTGTCCACCGGGATCACGTACGACCGTCAGAGCATAGAGACGTGGATTGAAGCCGGCAACTTCAAGTGCCCGATAACAAACCAAGTCCTCACAAGCTTCGATCCAATTCCTAATCACACCATCCGCAAGATGATACAGGGTTGGTGCGTTGAGAAAAAGTCTTTTGGAATCGAGCGCATTCCCACCCCTCGCATTCCGATCAGTTCGGTTCAGGTGACCGAGATTTTATCAAAGATTACGACATCGAGTCATCATCAGAACAAGGATGATTGCCAAGTTTTGGTGGCGAAGATCAATGCGTTGGCGAAAGAAAGCGAGCGTAACAAGCGTTGCATTGTGGCTAGTGGCACGGGGAGCGTTCTAGCGGGTGCGTTTAATGCATTTTCAAGTTCTCAACACCATCAAAACGTTGCCGTTTTGGAGGAGATTTTGTCTGCTTTGACTTTGGTTTTCCCGCTTGACAAGGAGGCTAACTTGTACCTCGGATCGCCTGCTTCGTTGTGTTGCATGGTGTGGTTTTTGGAGAGTGGAGATTTGTCACAAAGACGAAACGCATCGTTGGTGCTCAAAGAGACCGCTGTCTCATCTGATCATGATCATCAGAAGACCGATGCTTTGGCAGAGATCGAAGGAGCTCTGGAGGCGCTAGTGAAGCTGATCAAAGAACCAGTTTGCCCTACTTCTACAAAAGCTTCCTTGGTCATCATGTATCGAATGGTCAACTCATCATCCTCCTCTCTTTCGAAAGAGCAAATCAAAGAGAGATTTGTAGAGATGGGATTGGTGTCGCTGCTTTCGGACATTCTTGTAGATGCCGAAAGAAGCATTTGCGAGAAGGCGTTGGGAGTGCTAGACGGACTTTGCGGAAGCAAGCAAGGCAGGGAAAAGGCCTACCTTCATGCCTTGACCATGCCGGTTGTGGTGAAGAAGATACTTAGGGTTTCGGATTTGGCCACGGAGTTTTCCGTGTCTATTCTTTGGAAGCTTTGCAAGAACGAGACTAGGGAAGACGGAGGTGTGCTCGTGGAGGCCCTTCAAGTGGGTGCGTTTCAGAAGCTCTTGCTACTTTTGCAAGTTGGTTGTGCGGAGAGGACCAAAGACAAGGCCACGGACTTGTTAAAGGCATTGAACATTCATAGGGAGAGGTTGGAGTGTATTGATTCTATGGATTTTAAGCAGCTTAAGAGGCCCTTTTGATTATTCATCAATGTTCAGAACTTTTATAGTTGTTAATTAGGATGAAAGAAAGCCACGGTTATTGATTGACCCTTTTCAATATTTTCACAGTTCATCAATGTTGTACAAAATACAAATACTATACATACTAAATGCTTTTCAGAAATTCAGTGCTTATCACTATATTGGCCTCTTGACTATGTAGTTATGGTAAGGGGACTCTTTTAAAAGTAGGATTTTTCATGGACTCGCTGCCCTCTAATGTTTTTTGCTCTATGTTTTCAAACATGTTATTCTTATCATCTACTTGTACCATCTCTCTAACAGAGATGAGATTCACATGCGTTGGCAAGCCTTACATTTATTAGAGAGATGAGACAAATAGATTGTAAGTGTAGCATTACGTATGTTTTATAATGTTGGCACGAGAATTGAAGTTAAATTGTAAGGTGACAGAGAGCCAATGGAGAGTCCCACTTTTGAGAGAGTTCCCTTAACATTTCTCTTCAATTGGTACTTGTTTTTTTACGTGTGTATGTTTTATTGAGTTGATTAATTTGAGTGTTTAATAAAGAATAATGTTATTTGTACTATATTTACTGACCACATCTCTAATAAAGGTGACTATCATATGATCGGTAAAGTAGGAAAAGTACTTTATACAACCATTAGATATACACATATATAAGTTAGTTTGATTAATGAACCAATCTCTCGATGAATGAATTCAGAGAATTATCTTGAAGGAAAACTTAAATTCGACTTTTTAAGGTGGATGGTAACTCGAATGTTACAAATACCAGTAAGGGGATCATGGCTTTACCACTTGATTTCCGATGGCCAGCAGGGAATTTGGTCTAGCAACTCACGTTCGTTTGCGCTGCGCGTTCCCGGCTTTTACATATACTTGGAGTATAAAAGGTAGATTCAATAATCGTGATTGTCATTTGTGACTGGAAATATAGAAAACGATTGCACACACGCATAGTAGCTACAGATCAACTCAGAGTTAATGGGTCCGCAAGTTCCCAGGAGCCCGAATTGACTCATCTTTAGAAACTAAACAAAAGAAATTGGAAAAGACAAAAACAACCAAAACACAACCCCTATCTCTTCTTTTAACCAAACTATGTCTCACATGCGCACATTTTTAATGTGGCTGCCTAATCTTAAAGGTTGCGTAAAATTGGTTTAGAAAACGTACTAAAGTTGCTCTCCAAAAGCAATTATGTATGTATAGTATTCAGTTGGTTAATTGTTCACATCAAGCTGCTTCCAATTTTGTACCCTTAATTTTGTTGTTTACAAAAGCGATAAATTTACATTAAATTAATCTAAATTATAAGACAGACTTAGGCAAAAGAGGGTGCACAATACTCTAGCAACTTGGCTGTCTAAGTATGCAACTGCATGTAGTCTAATAATCTTGTGGATAATGTGTTGGATTTCTACCCTTAAGGTTGCGTAAAATTGGTTTAGAACGTACTAAAGTTACTCTCCAAAAGCAATTATGTATGTATAGTATTCAGTTGGTTAATTGTTCACATCAAGCTGCTTCCAATTTTGTACTCTTGATTTTGTTGTTTACAAAAGCGATAAATTTATATTAAATTAATCTAAATTATAAGACAGACTTAGGCAAAAGAGGGTGCACAATACTCTAGCAACTTGGCTGTCTAAGTATGCAACTGCATGTAGTCTAATATTCTTGTGGATAATGTGTTGGATTTCTACATCTGTGTCTCTTCATCTAAATTATTGTAATAGTTTCCAACTTTCTCATCCCTTAATATTAGTAATTTTTTTTTAAAGTCTAAGTATGCAACTTTCAATTTTTTTGGTGGTTACCTTTAAATATTTGAGAAGGGTGACTATCTAGGTTAATTTCCTTACTTATCATTTTGCAGGCTTGGAATTTTTTCTTTTCATTGAAAATTAGAGAAAGGGTGACTATCTGGGTTTTCTTATAAACTTTTTCTGCAATCTTGAATACGGATAAAGTTTAGATTCTCATCAAACCACGCCGTTGAACAATAGCTACAAAATAGAAGACTTTCTAGAGCAAAACGACCGTCTTAAATTTTTATTTATTTTTTTATTTTTAAGAGACGGAAGAGACGGATTAGGCTATATCTCCTTAATTTCTCTTCTAGACACTTAAATGGCCCATTATTTTATAAAACATGGATAATGGAGACCAATTTTTTAAATTAAATGATATGATTGTTGATGATTGAATTATTACTTAAGTGTTGACTAACATGGTTATTTCCTATTAGTGACATCATTTAGTTTAAAATTTTAGTCTCCCTAGTATTATCTATTAAACATAGATGAATCTCCCAGTGAGAAACCGAAGTAAGGTCTAGATTTTGTTGTTGGTTCAAAATATATTATGATTGATCATTGCTTTTGTGTTTTGTGTTGAAATGAGAGAATTAGGGTTTTTGTTTCAAGAGTACACCGTATGTATATAGTCATACATCGTACGTATATGTAGTCGTACATTGTATATGTATGTATAGTCATGTTTTTTTTTCTTGGGAATAAAACACAATAACGACTAGATCAAAGCACAATTTTTTCTTGGATCCTCTCCTGAGCTTAGGAGATTGAGCCTCCTGAGTAAAGCACACGGGCCGTTGGATTTTGATCAGAAGTACGTGCAAGTCTCAGCCTCCTAAGATCAAGAGAGGATCCAAATCCAAGTAATTGGGACCAAAAACCTCCCAAAAACACACTTAGTATGAAACACACCTGGGCATGCATAACAATGACAACTTTATTATTCCTGCCCTCCAACTCGTTCCCGAGCCATTTTCTGCACCTCAACAATCTTCAATAAAACTTATTAGTGTCGGCCGGATTATAAGCTTAGCTAGGTTGCAAGCTTTCAGTTTAGCCCATTTGAAAATTATCAAAATTTGTTTGAACACTTACTTGAATATCGAGATGGATCGTCTTATTTATTTTGAGGTATTGGAGCAAACTGAATGTTAGCATAATAATAGGTGCCTTAAAAAACAAAACATAGGGTCAATAAAATGGGATGGTTAGGAATCCATTTCCTGGTTAGGAAGTCCTTAACATATCAAACGGGTTGCATTCTAACATAGTAGTGGTGGATCTAAGTTTTCACCAAGTAAACTCTCTATTAGGACAAGTATGTGCAAGTTTAATTCACCATGCATGCCCTAGGATGAGCTTTGGTGGAAGTTCTTATATTTTAGTAACTCATCGTATTTGTTTACTAGGGTCCAACATATAACATATCAAAATTGAAGAAAATCATGGAGTGAGATGTAAATGACGGTCTTGAATTTTCGATGTTTCCATATGGTTCTACAATGAAATCTTGTTCTTATGCAATCAGCTCCTACGCGACAAAACTCTCCAATGCTATATTGCCTCGTCCAAGTTCACTGCAATAGATTGTCTGTTAAATATCTTCAAAACCCAATCATCACTACCAATATGCTGTCTAACAAAATCATAAAAACAGTACCCTTGTTCTGATACAAAAGGCCATCTAATGAAATGGATAAAAATTGAAATTCCCATTTACAAGATTCTTCGTTTTCTTGTGTTCAATAATCATAAGCCAAGTAAATATTTATTTGAAATAGTTGGGCAGTGTTAGTATTATTTATTTGTAGTTTGTATGAAACCTTCTGAAAGTGGGCAAATTTATTTGGAGCTGTAGAGAACAATAACCACCATTTGAGAGAGGTATTTGGGCTTTGAGATTGAATACTTGATTTTCCATAATTAGCTCTACGCTTTTTTGTCAGAAACAAAATCGGACGACAATGAAGACGAAGACGGAGTGGTCATGGCATTTCAAATGCATTGGGAATGAGTGGTTTCGGCAATGAAAGCATGGTAATATTTAGTTGAATTTTAGTGACTTTTGTAAAAAATTTAAAAGCTACGAGTTTCTCAGACTCAATGTTTCTCTTTTACCTACTAGCTAGGAATAAATGGTAGGAATTACATTGGATACCTGTTGACCCTAGAAATTACAAAACCTACGTGGCGCGCAGGCCAAGTATATTCTAAGCTAACTACGTCCTTCGGTGATTGCGGGCGTGCCAACTCGTCGGCCGAGGTTCGGCCGAGGAGTAAATTTGATGATGCTGCGTTGGGTCGCGCTACTGACTTCTGCGTCTTGCGATTGCGGCCGAGAAAGGAACACGTCTCGGCCTTTTGGGTTCTCGAGCCTGAAGACAAGGCTGCTATTTCTTACAAAGTTCACGAACCGAATTCGGCTTGCAATGTGCCGAATGTAATAACTGTGACACCTCACCTCGCCGAGAAGGCTAATGAGATGACCTCGACCAACAAGGATTCGAAAATCCTTCTCGACCGAGACTTGGATAGGTAATCGACCGTTCTCGCCGCAGTGCTGTTGATGCCAACGGAAGATACTGCGAGACCGACCGACTCTACGGTGACAGAGCTATCTATGCCGACTTAAGATATCACCGGTTGCTTCCACAGTGCTGTTGATGCCAACGGAAGATGTGTCAGCGAAAAAGGAAAAGAAAAAGATCTCAAGTTGTGAGAGTTTGCGCAGGGCAATTTTGTATTGATTTTGTGGGTGCTCTTCCATTGCTGAACGTCTTGTATTTATAGTAGCAGAACACCGAGCCCGAATTCCAATCCTATTCGAACTAGGTTTCCCTTTCCGGATTAACATTACCTCGATCAGTCCTATCTCTGCTAGGACTACGAATCTAGTCCTTAACTGAGCCGGATTCGCCTTCTAGTTTTACTGATCTCGTCGAGGGTCCCTATTGTATTAGGACTCGACTTGCACTCTGATTTAACCGACCTAGGCTTGGAAGCCCATGAGCTGAACGCCCCATGACCCTCTCGCCGTACAGCTTCCCGGGCCGAAAGTGACTCCTCCCTCGGCCCAAACTGTTATTTTGGGCCTAAACAATAAGAGAATTAAGATAATTGATTAAAAGATAATTATTATGATTAAGAACCATAATATTATCTCTTAACAATATCAAATTATCTTAACTTTTTATCCGACGATTAAGAACCATGCTTACCCAACGGCCTCGATCGCTTGGGTCGATGGTGTAAAATCGGGTCCAAACACTGCCCCCCAGTTTCCTTGAGCTTTGGTCCGTAAGCCGAATAGTCAAGGAAATTAATCATTTGTGCCTGGCTCTGAACCGCTTGACATTGTATTCGGCTATCCACTCCATTCAAAAGAAAGTCGAGCCGAGAAACACCAAGCCAAAACGATTCCAACTTCCCCGAAGACGTTTATCACCGAAGCCATACCAAGCAATTCCTGCTAACTTTTCACTTGGGCCGAAGAATTTTTAAATTACTTTGACGGCCTGTTTTCTCAAATTTCTTGGTCGAAAAACACAAGACCGAAGAATATATTTCACCGAGCTCGACAAACAAACTTCGGCCAAATAAAATTTACGTCCTTAATATCCTTAAAAACGCCATGGGCAGGACGCCAATGCAAAGTCTTGCTGTCCAAATACCTTGATGCCATACAAAATTCCTTGAGCCGAATATTAGTTACGTAATCACCATTTAGACCGAGTCGTCATGTTGACACTCTTTTCCTGATTTTTATCAGCATGCATATCACCTTGACTCCCTCGGCTGTTAACAATTTGGAATGAGATATATTACCATGCATGCAGCAGCCAAGTGGTTGAGAAATAAACGGGCTTCTGCGCTCACATCCTGAAGGCCATCATGCTTACACCAAAGCAGTGCTAATGTCGACTACATCCCAGCAAACCACCATTAAGTAGCTTCATGGAATCCAAGGTCCACTTGAAGCCAAAAATGATTTGATTCCTCAACAAGTCTGCAGCACAAGAATCCTAATCTCTTTGAAGTTAATGTTCCAGACTCCACCCTATAAATGTCATACTCCACCGAGCATGCACGTAATATTTGCTCACCGAGCACGAACACAACTCGGCATGCCATTATTGTGTTACCAAAACACGGTCGAAATGGGGATGGTGGGTTTGGAAGAAAAGATGAACACCAAGCCACAACGACCAACCTGTGTCGAGCACCAGCCCATGCTTGCCGAGCTCGGCAAAAATTGGCATATATATATATATATATATATATATTTTTTTTTTTTTTTTTTTCAACGTAGGCCTACTCGGTGGAATAATATAAACCACCCATTATATGACCTGTTGCCGACACACATTCTGACAAAACGTGGTACATATCCATAGGCTGAAGCCTATATCTTATCAAATATCCATCTTTTTTTTTTTTTTTTTTTTGATGTGATATATATATATGCACGCAACTTTTTCAAATGGTCGAGGCCGAGACAGAAGCCAAGACTCGGCCGACCCCTTCTTTTAAAGTAGGTACTTCTCGGCCAACTGATAGATACATACTTGGATTGCTGCACTGTTGTTGCCCCCCTTATTTCTTATGCATCGGCTTAAGTAGCCAGATGATTAAGAAAATATTTTTTTTTCTAAATGGAAATAAAAGTGGCCGAACCATATTCAGGAGGAGGCCAACAATGCTTTATTCCAAAACGAGATCTTGTAATAACAAAATTTTGAAATTGATTTCGCCCCAGGCCGAATAAAGAATTTTCTCCAAATATTTTTTACTTGGCGAAATATTTTTCATTTTCGGCCGCCGAATATGTTAGACAATTATTATGCCCCTCAGGCATAATTACGTTGTTAATTTTGGCTTTTAACCCAAATAACTTGGCCGAATGGAATTTCTCTATATCGGCCTTATCGCCAATAATCATATCAATTGGCGTGGTTTCTTGGGCTAGACCAATGTCTAGGCCTTGTTCGTCATTGGAGCACTTTTCTGGTGAATCATTTTTTGAGCCGATTTGTGGCTCAGAAACTTTAACTTTTTCTTCTAGGCCTACCACACTTTCAGTCTCGACCGAAAAAATAGGTGGCCTTTTTTCTTCGGCCAAATTAACAATTTTCTTAGGCCGATGTCTGATTACGGCCGAAGCGAAAAATTGCCCCCCGGTCTTTGGGCCTAACCATTTTTCAAATGGAATTGATCTGTAATCAGAAACATAAAGAAAGTTTTCTTCATCTAGCCAGACATTAAATCGAGCCCTGTCTTCATTTACCCATTGCCCTTGCAGGGTAACAGGAGCTTTTATTTTCAACATGCAAGCGAATGACTTTTGCATCTCTCTATGGCCACGAAGAACTTTTTCTGCTTCCAAAGATTTTTTACATTCCTCATTATGTTTTTTCAATTCCTCCAGGAGCTCGTACAATCGGCTACGTTGAGCCAGATTGGAATCTTGATATATCATATGAACTTCGTAGTATTAGCACTGGGTCCCACCGGGCGTGCCAAAATGTTGACCCTAGAAATTACAAAACCTACGTGGCGCGCAGGCCAAGTATATTCTAAGCTAACTACGTCCTTCGGTGATTGCGGGCGTGCCAACTCGTCGGCCGAGGCTCGGCCGAGGAGTAAATTTGATGATGCTGCGTTGGGTCGCGCTACTGACTTCTGCGTCTTGCGATTGCGGCCGAGAAAGGAACACGTCTCGGCCTCTTGGGTTCTCGAGCCTGAAGACAAGGCTGCTATTTCTTACAAAGTTCACGAACCGAATTCGGCTTGCAATGTGCCGAATGTAATAACTGTGACACCTCACCTCGCCGAGAAGGCTAATGAGATGACCTCGACCAACAAGGATTCGAAAACCCTTCTCGACCGAGACTTGGATAGGTAATCGACCGTTCTCGCCGCAGTGCTGTTGATGCCAACGGAAGATACTGCGAGACCGACCGACTCTACGGTGACAGAGCTATCTATGCCGACTTAAGATATCACCGGTTGCTTCCACAGTGCTGTTGATGCCAACGGAAGATGTGTCAGCGAAAAAGGAAAAGAAAAAGATCTCAAGTTGTGAGAGTTTGCGCAGGGCAATTTTGTATTGATTTTGTGGGTGCTCTTCCATTGCTGAACGTCTTGTATTTATAGTAGCAGAACACCGAGCCCGAATTCCAATCCTATTCGAACTAGGTTTCCCTCTCCGGATTAACATTACCTCGATCAGTCCTATCTCTGCTAGGACTACGAATCTAGTCCTTAACTGAGCCGGATTCGCCTTCTAGTTTTACTGATCTCGTCGAGGGTCCCTATTGTATTAGGACTCGACTTGCACTCTGATTTAACCGACCTAGGCTTGGAAGCCCATGAGCTGAACGCCCCATGACCCTCTCGCCGTACAGCTTCCCGGGCCGAAAGTGACTCCTCCCTCGGCCCAAACTGTTATTTTGGGCCTAAACAATAAGAGAATTAAGATAATTGATTAAAAGATAATTATTATGATTAAGAACCATAATATTATCTCTTAACAATAGCAAATTATCTTAACTTTTTATCCGACGATTAAGAACCATGCTTACCCAACGGCCTCGATCGCTTGGGTCGATGGTGTAAAATCGGGTCCAAACAATACCATAAGCGGACAACGTGAAATCCGTTTGGGAATATCAGCATGGTCGTTTACATCTTGTTTGCCACCTTCGGGAAGCTTCAAAGAAAGAGCAAGTGCAAGATTCAAGATCGTTGCCTGATCGGTGCGGGCGTTAGACTAATTCATCTTCGATATCCTCACTTCTCTTCTCTCTCGAGATAAATGTATTCGTAGACAAAAGGATAGACAAGTATTGAGCATGGTTTGCAATATTTTGTATTCTACTAAAGGTGTCCAACCACCGTATATATTAGAAGCAGGAAGTCCATGCTTGATTCGAACATCCCAAAGAATTTTCCAATGGATTATAATTAGGAAGTAAAACCATTATAAGGTACAAGCGTGCTAAATCACACAAAAAAAATGAGGGCCAATATAAAAAAATCAAATAAATATTCAATGTACGTAATTCCTACAGATTTCTTTTTCTTTTTCTAAGTTGAAGCCTTGAAAGTTGAAGGGCTAATTTATTCCATATTTCACGTGGTGAGGTTTTTATACAGCTAAATTTGAGCACACCAAACGTTATAGTCCCCATGGTAATTTGGCCTGATGACTGGTTGATGGAATGGATTTAGAGCATTGGGGTTGTATATTTGCATCTGCCATGAAATGTTTTGTTGAGTTTGAGCAGCTGGAGACTTGTTAATGGAAGCTTCAAGCAGGCTCTCCCAGCTCTCGTTGTCGATATCATCTTCGAAATCAATCAACGGCTTTTCTTCGTCAAACTGAATTAACGGCTTCTCCTTGTCGAAAACTTCTATTTCGAACTGAATCAACGGCTTCTCCTCGTCCAACTGAATTAACAGCTTCTCCTCGTCGTAACTTTCTCTCTCGAACCGAATCAACGGCTTCTCCCATTTTGTACTAACAAGGATATGATCCTTTTGTGACAGAAATACTCTGTCACCAATATCGTCCTCTGTCAAAGTGGTGGAACTTGAAAACTGCACAAAAGATGACGGCACTGATGCCGAAGAAGTTGGCGAAGTTGGTGTCGATGAGGACTCCGTCAACTGCCACATACCATTGAGGAATTTCTCGAGAGCATGAATTTGTATGTGTGGGATTTGATCAATAAAGGGATACTCGTACCCTCCGTAGAATCCCATGGCTTTACACCACTCGTAGAATTCAGAGAGTTGGTTTGCTTGGACGGCTGCCTTTTTGTAAATGCCGAAAGCCGAGATGCAACTACTGTATGGCATTTGTAACAAACTGTCCAGAACCGTGACGATTTCACGGCGGAAGATTGTGTAGCACATGAAGCTTTCTCTTATGATGTGTTTCATAGCGAGTTGGACGAGGAAGGCTTTGGCTGCTGGTCCTGTGGGACGGCAGTCCATGACAAGGTCAATGAGGGTTTGCAGGTGCGGCAACACTTCAAGCATTCGGCCTACTTCCGTCATTCTATTCGATAAGCTCTCGAGTTGCGGCTCTTCTTCTTCTCCTTCTTCTTTGTACTCTTCGTCTTGTTCGCGATATTGATATTCTTCGTATTGTTGTTGATCTTGCTGGTCATACGCTGGCTTGCTATCCAACCAAAAGCAATGAAGTGCTTCGTCGAGGAGGCAAGCGTATGATCTAATAAAGGCTGTGTAATCTTTAGAAGCGGAGGAAGAATCATCGCGGAAGTGACACTGATTGAGAGACATCAAACCGTTGGATCGCGTCCAAAGGAGCTCAGAACGGAAGTTGCTGTCTTCAGGCACCGAACGGAGTAGGCGGTGGAGGAGAATTAGACACTTGAGCGCAACCCGCCAGCAGCGAGTCTTGACAAAGCGGCGATTGAAGCTGAGTGAAAAATCTCTCAACGAAGATGGGGAGATGGAGAAGATTTTCAAGAGCTCCTGAACGTACCTTTCGGGCAACGGCAAGTCATCAGGAGCCGTTGCTTTTATAATGATGAGTTCGACATTGCAAAACCCTCCAACCGTGGCAATCTTGGCATAGCTCACGGAGCTGTGCTCTCTTAGAGCACTGAAAACTTGCCGAAGTCGCCGCTGCATGTCGAGAGAGGAAAACCAGAGGAGGAGGGTTTTTCGTGTTTGAACTCAAGGAAGAGAAAGAAAGTAGGGCAATATTAATATAGCGGGATGAAGTCAAAGTTTGTTACAGAAGTTGCTTTCCTGTTTCTGTGTATACAATGACGATGTTATCTTTGGTTCGATCGACGCTGAAACTACGAAGTTTATACGGAAATTAATTAAACTTGTTTAGTCAGCTTCTTAAAGGAGGCCAGCTGCTAGCTAATGCCAATCCACAGGCGGCGAATGAATGAGATAACAACAAAATAAGTTTCTTAATTTCATCTTCGTTCGATTAGTTAACTGCGAAAAATTCTTCGAAAGAGAACTCAGACATCATTCACAGTTAGGAACTTGTATTTTTCCGTTGGTCTTAGACGTGTAAGCCAGAGTTAACAATGTTAATTAATGATTAAATATCATCTCTGAAGCATGTTTACAGTTAACCCGTTTATTCTCGCATCGATACGATTTATGTCTACAGGTTTTCAAACAAATGTAAAATATCTGATGAAATGTGAGGCCTAGAAGGGCTAAAACAATGTAAGATATGAAGGCTGGCTTAACTGGCCATGTATAAATCTTCTTCCTTAAAAATTTAGAGAGTATTTTGTGTTTTGTTTTCCAAGTTGGATACGTATTTCTTTTGAAGGAAACGACCGGATTTGCCTAGGTTCACGAGGAGACGTTGGATTAGCCATCAAGACTCAAGATTACTTGAATTTCGAAAGGATTGAGGACTTAATCCGTTCTACTTTGTGTAGCTTGTTGGATGGAGTTGGTGTTTAATGGCAGGCCTAGTAAACGGGTCGTGTTTGTCATGTTCGTGTCATATCAGTTACATTAATATGTCATGTTGTATCAACTTCGGTATCTTTACGATTCTTAACAGGTGACCCGATAAAGATCTTGTTTATTAATGGGTCGTGTTTGTAAGAAAATGCGAGCCCTATTTAATAGTCTATAACTCGCCGTATGCAGTCAAATTTACCATGAGAAAAAGGCAACGCAATAGCTGAGGCAATTGACAAAATGCTTGTGCTTCTGCACAAAGGCAAGACTTTCAAAGTCAGGTCTCCGTAATTCTCTCCGTCATTCAGTTATTCAGTCAATCTGAAGTGTCCTTCACGATTTTGCGCCCGAGAGGGTCGACTGCGTGCATGCTACGCTTTTGATGTACAGTACGAATACAAACCATGAAAGTGTGGCCAAACCATTAAAGCGTGACCTATCGATCCATTAGACCTTTGGAATTTAAAACTAGAGGTGTCAAAAAAGTTACAACAGAGATGACTTGTGGTAGCTAAGTGTTCATAGCGACGTTGCTTTTCTTAAAAAATGGCAAGGTGGGAAAAACTTTTCTCTTTAAAAAAGGGGGACAATTTGTTGCAAACAGGAGGAAATTTTGGGTTGGAGGCAATATTCCGTTACAATAGGTAGCCAAAACAGAAACCCATCGCGCGCACAAAACAAATCTTAATGCATCATTGAAGCGGGGTACGAGTCGACAGTACGATGCCAAAGTACAAAGCCTGCTGTCGATTACCACTCATACGTTGTCACATTAGCTAAACTCAGCACTGCCCAACGAAAAACACGTCTCAACTAGTCCAAGAAAGGAATGCGTCTTGAGTGCCAATACGCCGACGACCAGTTATAAGTCGGGTGCTTCAACGCCATTAATTTTCGAGGCTAGTTGATTCGACATGTGAGTTTCGACTTCCATGACCACCATCTCCTAAGGGTACGAGCACGCATACATGAGGTTTTACTAACGGTAACATGGAAATTGCACTATATTTTCTCTTCCATTAAGCATAAAAAAAGTTGAAGGTAAAGAAAAATGAGCCTGGAATTTTTTTTTTTTATATCCAACGTTATGACATTGCATCTAGGGCTAATGGGGACAGAAATATGTTGGTAAACAAAAAAAAAAACAGAACAAATGATCATGAATAAAGATGCAATTTTTCTTCGACATTTCGAGAAACGAATATTGAAAATCAACGTTAAAACATCAAACAGTAAAATATGTTTAAAAAATCGAACCACTTGGTAGACTGAACTTTTACAACAACAAAAAAAAAAAAAAAAGAGAAAAATTTGATGCTCATATCCCACAGTTTTAAAGTTGTTTTCATGAACAGGGCGAGTAGTAATGGATGTGCAGCACCTACCCACAAAAACATATGTGGCTGTGCAGAAGCCCAATACAAAACTAAACTATAAGGACCCAAGTCGACTAGGCAAATGAAAAAATAAAAAAGCCAACTAGGCAAAAATGTTTTAAATTATACACACGGCGTTATGTGAAAGAGTTAAGTTACATATCAATACGTGTTTTATTTGAGGCACCACTATTTTTGCGTCACCATTTGATGTATATCACTTCATGTACTTTCAAATAATTGTAAAGCTACCTTTGCTTGATGAACTAATTAACTTGTGATCTTTTAATTTAGGGTAAATACTATGTTATCACCAATTTTTTTTAGTAGAGCGATAATAAGTTGTTAGGAGAAGGGAATCACTGACAATTGAACTCGCAACAGAATATATAATATTATTATTTTTTGTCATGTCAATACGTGTTGTACTTGTGACGCTACTATTTTTGCATCACTGTTTTATGTGTATCTTCTCATAAAGCTACCCTTGTTTAATGAACTAATTAACTTGTGATCTTTTAATTTAGGATAAATACTCTATTATCACCAAATTTTGTAGTAGCGTAATAAGTAGTCGTTAGAAAAAGAGAATCATTGAAGATTAAACTCACATTAGAATGTAAAAATATTATTGTTTTATGCTATTATGATAAAACGCCACATGCCTCTCTTATCACCATTTGGCTATCATCATTGTCAATTCATTTGTCATTTAAAAAAAAACAACGTAATAATTAAATAATATTTGTTAAGCGTAGAATGTTTTATGTCGAATAATAATACGATTTAGTACTATTCTTATTCATCGAAAATAAAACATTTATGATCGAATGTAGTAAATATTGGGTCACAAGACGCCAGACGCAATCACATTGTACGAACAGCCAAGAACCAGCGGGGCAGGCAGGTTGCAGAATTTACATGGCAGAGCCCACAGCAGCGCAGCGCCTCCTAATTCCTCATGCCTAAATCCAGACACTGTCTTCTTCTCTCTCTCACTCTCTCATGGCGTTGAGATCCAACGGTCGAAATCTGTCCTTCGAGATTCTGAGCAGAAACAGTTCCCTCGACGACCAACATGATCACGCAATCTTCCACCGATCCAACTCAGATCCCGTTCAATCCGATCAAGCCACCAACTCCAAGTTCGCCCGGAGAAAACGCAAGAAGAAGAAGAAGACACCTGCCACCGCCCACGCCTCCATACCCGAAAGCCCCACTGCCATCTACGGCGTTGTTTCCAACTCCTTCGATGTCATTTCCGAAACCACAAACAGAGAAACCGGTGATATTCACGGCAACGGATTGGAATTCAATTACAGCGTCCAGACCGTGCTGTTGCCCGTCACGACGGAGGTCGTCGATCCCGAGTTCCAGGGTTTGCACGGGACCGCCGAGTTGAGGCAGAGGACTGTCATTGGTAGCGGCGGGGGAGTTGTGGAAGAGACGGAAACGGCGTCGTCTCGCATTGAAAGCCAGGCCAAGGAGGAGAGTGCGGCGGAGGGGGGTTTGGCGAGTAAGCAGAGGAGCGAGCTCAGTGGGAACGTGATCCCGAAATTGCAGACCGCTGAGTCATTGGATTGGAAGCGGCTCATGGCCGAAGATCCAAATCGTGGGGGTCCTTTTGCTTCTCTTGTGCAGTTTTTGTTTTCAATGGCTAAAATTTTGAATTTTTCTTCTTCTCTCAGATTTGTTTTCAGTGGACAAGTCGCCAGTGCAATACTTCATGGAAGAGATGTCGAATGGCAATGCGTTGCGGAGCACAACCACCCTTGGCAATGAGAAGGAACGAGAGAGAGTTTACGACACGATATTTCGCTTGCCATGGCGATGTGAATTGGTAATCTTTTAGCTGCAGCTATGATGTATTGTTCCTTGAGAAAATGTGTATAGAAGTAAAACTGTGTCTTAGCTGTGACCATTTTTGCTGCAGCTTATAGATGTTGGCTTTTTTGTGTGTTTTGATTCGTTTCTGTCACTGTTGACTATCATGCCAACAAGAATTTTGATGACTATTTGGAGGACCATACAGTCAAGGTTAGATTTTCTCTTCACTTGCCCCTTCTGGGTTTGTCTCCTAATTTCGTGAAGTTTGGTTCTTTCATTCATACCGGCTGAGTCATTCGGGTGCTTTGAAGTTTGTACCAGTGTAGTGTAATTTCTGTTATCATGCTGCTTTTGTTTTTGTGTGAATTTTGTTAAATCGTAATGACTGCGAAGATATTTACAATGTCACCTAACCATACCTGCGGCAGGCAGTTTAAGAGGCCATCTGCAGCAGAGCTGTGTGATTTTGGTTGTTTTACTATAATGGCTTGCGGAGTCACTCTCTTGGAGCAAACAGGTGAGTAAGAAGATGATGGAGTTATTCCTTCATATGGTAATGTCTTATTCAACCAGTTTGTGGATAATTTTATAGCCTGATGACTGGGTCCATTGATTAGAGCAAGAGTTGGATGTAGTGTACTGATTGTACTATTTATTTGCTTCCGTCAGATATCAGCTTAATATACCACATGATCCGTGGTCAAGGAACAATCAAATTATATGTGGTGTACAACGTGTTGGAGGTAATTATGTTATTGATCATATGATTTTAGTTTTGACACTTGTTGCATTTATGTTGTTCAATTTCCTCTTCAGAACATAAATGTAGTTCATCTTTCTGAAAGGCAAAAAGGCTGAGGCGAAACACAATATCACTGTAATATATATATATATATATCTTAGAACCATAGTTGTTGTCAGCAGTGTCTAAATTGCTTTCTTTGTACTTTGCAGATATTTGATAAACTATGCCAAAGTTTTAACCCAGATGTATTGCAAACTCTATTTAACTCAGCAGATGGACTTGCAAGTTGTCCACCAGAAAACATGAGATTCTGGGTTTGGAGATTCATTTGCGACCAAGCTTTAGCTGTGGCTGCTACAAATATCCTTTGGAAAGATCATTTTCTTCAAAGATTTTTTCACCCCACTTTTCCTGCATAACTTACAGAGTTCCTTAACCATATGTACTTATTCATGCATTTATCTTATTAGCTCAGGCGATTACTTTGTCAACCTGCATAGTTGCTCACAATAATGCCTTGTGGGCTTTGCTGGTGTCCAATAATTTTTCTGAGATAAAAAGCAATGTGTTTAAGCGATATAGCAAGGACAACATTCATAGTCTGGTATACTTCGGTGAGTTGTCTTTCTGTTATTTTACGATCTATATGGATGACATTCCTGTTTTCTGTTGCATTTTTGCATTTTCAATAGTTTACGAAAACACAAACTTTTAGTCTTACCCGCTGAAAACGTTTTAAGTTGCCTGGCTGAAAATAAAATTACCACCTTCTCTGACACCACCTTCTCTGACATTGCTGTTTTTTGATGCATTCCTTCTAATACACTGATAGTATAGTAAGGCTGTTTAACATTTGCTACACCGTATCCATATTCAACTAACAAAATATAGATCATATTGTGGGTATAAAAAATGCAACATTTTGGTTATATGTAGTCAATTTGTCACAGACCTATTCTATTGCATAGACTAGACAAAATCTTGGAAGCTTTTACCTCAGTTGCTTATGGTTTGTCGCACAGAACAAATAGGTCTGTTGCCGATATTGTGTGATGATTACAGAAAAAAGATGCAGGCATAAATCTTAATGTCATATTTGTTATCTAGTTTCTCTTGGGCTTAATCTTTTCATTTGATCTGAAATTTTGTTTTATTTTTGGTTTCTTGCAACCAGATTCAGTAGAGAGATTCCACATTTCAGCATTCGTCTTATTTGTTTTAGCTCAAAACATTCTTGAGGCTGAAGGTCCCTGGTTCGAAAGTTTCCTTTCTGTAAGTTGACCTTAACATTTGACGAGAAACTGTTCTTTATAAAAGAAAAAGTTTTGTTGCACAGCAAACATTTTGATCACTGTTTTTACATCTGTTTACTGCAGAACGCTCTCATAGTATACGTCTGTGAGATGATTATTGATATCGTAAAGCACTCATTCATTGCTAAGTTCAATGACATTAAGCCTATTGCTTACTCGGAGTTTCTTGAAGACCTATGCAAGCAGGTATTCTTTTCTCCAAAGTTGCGGGTGACTTTTTTTCAAATGAGTGTAGGTCAGTTGTTATGGGATGTTAGTATATTTAGATGGTTATATAGAAATCTGACCCTCTGTTTTCTTCTCGTCAGACTTTAAATATACAATCAGAGGGTTCAAAGAAAAATCTTACGTTCATTCCTCTGGCACCAGCTTGTGTGGTAAGCCACCCGTTATTACCTATCTTGACGTTGATTTTCACGGTTTAAAGTCATCCCCACTTTTTATGGTAGAGACAAGAAAAAATTCATGCGTAGAAAAGTTCGCTTATTGCCCGGCTACAAGAATTAGGGTTCTGATATGAGATTTGAGCTGTGTTGAAAATGGAATGTTCAATTTTGAATGCGAATAATGTTTATCAATATCGATGATTATGAGATAATCCTGAACAGTGTTGTCATCTTTTTTGTAGGTCATCCGAGTGCTTACTCCCGTATATGCTGCTCACCTTCCTTACAGTCCCCTTCCGTGGAAACTATTTTGGACTCTCGTCCTTTTCGCGATGACGTATGTGATGCTGACAAGCCTGAAGGTGTTGATAGGCATGGGCCTCCAGAAACATGCCAGTTGGTACGTCAATAGGTGCAAAAGGAGGAAACACCATCTTCATTATGATTGATCGTAAAGAAGGGAAGTCATTTGCTTTTCACATATCAGTATTATTCTGTCAATTCCGCTCGAGGGACCCCAACGAACAAGTTGAAGATCGGGGTTCCTGTGGAATTCTGCGCATTAGACCATCCGAGGGCTGCAAACGAAGATGGGGTTCGGCTAGAACATCACGTAGCCTCTGTAGTCTAGTTATGCCTGGTTATTACCATCCAATTTTGTTACAAAACGAAGGTTTACCTGCTGCTTTGGGACGGGACTGTGTATAACAAAGGTAATTCGACAAGATTTCCAATTCTCTAATGTAAGAAGATGTCGTGAAACCAACAATAATCTCCGCTATTTCGGAACATTTCAATTCTTCTGTCAAGCATACTTTTATGGAGCATATCGAATTTTTGACCTATCATAATCGTAATCATTATTTTTGAAGACCTATGGACGGGCCTTACCATCACACTTACATCTTAACCAACCCTTGGAAAGATTATTATGTCCCGACACCGTACATGGTAGTACCGTAGGAGACTCGAGCGGGTGTGTAAAAAGTGAGGTTGGCTAGGACCAAATTCAAGAGTTACATTTTAAAAAATGAAGGTCGGACGGCTGGCGTGATTCAAATGTCTCGAACCAAATTTTCTTCAATCTTGGGCCTTTGTTAACATTTAGTTTTAGCCGAATATAGAAATTACTAAATATGAGTCTTAACGGTTCATGCAATTTTAATAAATTTAAGAATTTTCATATTTATGATTTGAGGATTGGACAGTTGACGTGATTTTAATAAATTTTCATCTTTATCCGTCTAAATATATTTCTTTTGTTAAGTGCGATATGATAGAGATGAAAAATTATTGGAGACGGATAACCGTGCCAAACTGAAAATCTATATGAATTTTGTGTATAATACTATAATGTAGGAGTAAATTTTGGAATTCTCTTAAAAGTTTAGTGAGGCTACGAAAGTCAATAACATTTTTTGTTCTTTTGACTTACTCTCTTAAAACATCTGACTAGAAAGAAATATATATTTGACCAAAAAAAAAGGCTTTCCCACTATTACAGTCCTTCATTGTTATCAGATTAAATAAATTAAACATAAACATATGATAAAAATAAATGTGTGAAAGATAAAAAAAAAGTGTGCATTTATTATTATTTTTAAATGTAAAATAATTGAATACATTTAATTTCGTAACAATTTCCATTTGGGTTTTACCGGATTGAAAGGTTTATCTAGAGACCCGCTTCTTTCCAAAATGAAAAATTGTAACGATTTCCATTCGCGTTAACAAAACGTGGCAGTATTTGGCTTTATTAATATGATAATGTTATCCACTCACTCATTTTTACCTTCCATATATTTTTATTAATTTTTTGTCATTGATCTTTTTCAATTTATTCGACTTGGCGGCCGAAAATTAAGAGAGATATATGAGAAGTAAAAATGAAAACTATTCTTATAAAATTAAAACAAAATTAATGCTTCATGAAAAAATTAGAAAAAGATAAATAATAATTTAAAACTTGGCTGATTCCAGTTCCTCCCACTTCAAAATTTTAATTTAATTAACTGATTTTATCATACATTGTAGTTGTAGCAAATAAGACTAGAGTCCAAGTCAGAGAAGCAGCAAAAAGCTCAAACAGTTATTATTAATAATAATAAAAAAACAAATGGAAAATAAAAAGGGACAAAACGGCTCCGAAAATCTCGCTTATTTCGGCGGGAAAGGACGTAAAGCTTCTTAGGGATCACTAGGGTTTTGCGTAACATGGCCCCCATACGAAAATCCCACTGACCTAATTATTTTATTAATCAATTACGTGCAATAATTAATAATAATTTCTCAAAACTACAACCGTCGGATTCCGTTTAAGTTTGATCCGACGGAAATAATGCATTTAGCTTCCCGCCGAGTGTTTTATTTTTTATTTTCTATTTTCTCAATAATTAAGTGGAAAATTGGACACAGCTCTTTGCCTGCCTGCTTGATAAAAAGAGTTCCCATTTTTTCTTCCTCTCTCACTTGCTTACAACCCTTGTGGAGGTGGACCTTTTTGAATTTTTTGCAAAATTTTCATGTTTTTCTTACTCAAATTTTCAAGTGTCGACTCCTGCAGTAACAGAAAATTCAATTTCAGTCCATAACTAATCGAAGAAATGGTAAGAATTTGAGTTCTTTTAATGTCTTTTTCTATGATCATTGTTATTTTCAAATTGATTGTATCAAGTTATTGGATTCCAATCAGTATACATAAATTTCACCATATGGGTTAGTGTAAATTGATCAAATTTATGATCTTTGGTTGTGGGTTTTGCGAATTTGTGAAATTTGATTGAATGGTTTTTGAGTTCGAAGGCTAATCAATCAAGTTTTGATCAAATTTATGAATTTTGGTTGTGTGTTTTGTGAATTGGATTGAATAATTTTTTAGTCTTGAATGGTGATGAAGTTTTGATGAATTTGTGTTTGCTACATGCTTTGTTGAAAGGTTTGTTCTTTATTTCTGGAAGTTGGATGGGATTGTTTTGTAGGTAGGCTGCAAGGTTTGCATAAAGAAAAATAGAAGAGATCATTGGCTTAACACCCTTTTGCTTAGCAAATTCTTCGGTTCCTGCGGTGTTCATCAACACCTTCGGAAAAACGAGAAGAATGTGTTCTGCATAGACTGCAGCCTCCACCTCTGCAGGCATTGCATGACATCTCATTGCCTTCACAAAAAGCTTCAGATCTGCAAATACGTTTATCATGATGTCATTCGCCTTCAAGAAATTCAGAAGCATCTTGACTGCTCCAAAATTCAGGTTTGCTTCCCCACTCTCTTTCTTCAATTATACAACTCTTAGCAATAATATGTGATTTTCATGTGTACTTTCATTGTTGTTCGAAGCTCCGTGCTTTTTCGATCATAACATCAGTCGCAGATTTGGTTATTTATTGTTGACAAGTTCATAACATACACCCTAGCATTGGGCTTTTTCTTTGGCATGTTTTTGGTTACCTATGAAATTACATGTTACAGTTGAGTTGAATGTTTATCATCTGAAACAGTGATAGCCTGATTCTTAACAGACATATAAAATCAATGGCGAGAAAGCTGTGCATCTAAATCCTCGTCCTCAATCCAAAGACGCGAAACCATCAACAAAAGCAAAGTTTGGTGCTTCCTGTGAAGCTTGTGGGAGATATCTACAGGACATGCCAAATCGCTACTGCTCCATCGCATGCAAGGTAATTGTTGTTGCTTGTCAGTTCCAAATTTTCGACTCCTTTTTGATATTTCGCACTCCGATCGCCTGTAAGGGATCACGAAACATTTGCTTGCTATTCAAATTTTCAGGTATCGATAGTTTCAGTGAAGCCGAAAGACCACCAAAGTCACAAATTCATCACCGTTGCAATGCGCGAATACGCTGAATTTTCGCCAAAAGGTAACTACAATTCGGAAACAAATATGAGTGAAATGGAATCATCGTCTATCTCGTTAGCCGAGTCATCTGAGGAGATGAATGCTTGGGTGTGTCCAGCATTGAAGCCGAGGAGGCTTTTGCACAAGAGGAAAGGCATTCCTCGCAGAGCTCCTCTATGCTGATGCCTAAACAGGATCAAAGATATTTTTGCTCTTTTTTCCTTTCCTAAGGATTCGAATGTGAAAAATGAAGTGTCGTCTTGACTACCTGCTTCTTTTTAATTTTTTCTTCTAAATTTTTCGTTATATCTAAAGCATTAATAAAACCATAAAACCACAGCCGGTATTTTCTAATGTAAGTTTTTGAATTTGTACAGCATAAAGAGGTGATATATCTTGAGAGATTTGTTGGGATTTACTATACTTTTCATATTTCTTAAGACAAGATTAGAACTTGTAAATGTTGATGGGAATGTACTTGCTTTACTGTTTTCTTTTTTCTATTTTGTTGGCAATGGCAACCAAAACTAGAGAATTTACATGAAACGGGAATACCAAGTTAGCAGTGTATTAACTAATCACATGATATGTGAAAAAAATTTAAAACACGTAACGGCGTGTTATTGGTTCAAAATGTCACGCCACCGTGTAAATAAGTCGTTTTCAAATTGATAGGTTTGTGATGGATTCATGTGCATTATGGCAACAATGTTTAGTTTATGTTGTTATGGATTGTGGCAGACAGAAAGAGTTGCAATAGAAATGGTTTTTGGAGCTGCAATATATATATATATATATATATATATATATCGTATTGCAATTGTATGCATGTTGCACATGGATGATGGATCACCAACTTTTTCTTATGTTTTGTTTGCTTGGCAACTGCCACCCTTGTTGGATAAAAGTAGAATCAATCACATGAGTATATGTTTATGCGGCTTGCTGATGTGAAAAGCAGTTTTGTAAGTTTGCTTTTGTTGAAAAGCGCTTTTGGATTTTAGCTTCCACATCAGATATGAAAATGGTTTGTACAAGCGACATGATTATTTTGATTCACACTAGAGGAAGGATATGAATTTAAACTGGAGACGTCGAGGATTAAAAAGAAAGTCCCTAAACTCAAGGAAAATTCTGTCAGATTGGAACGACTTTTACACTAAATAAAATTAACGATAAGTTATATACAACCGTAATTTAATAATTTTGAAATAAAAAATTATCCTAAAACTCTCACAAATTAAACGCGTAGAATAAAAGAAAAGGAGTTGGCGTCGCCGAATTGGAGCTCCAACTGAAAACGAGTTGGCAACTCACCGCCCAAAATCAACAACCAACAGCGATTCCGAGCTTGCCGCTGTTAACAAAAAAAGAAATTAACCAAAAATTTATATATATATATAAAAATTAAGAGAAAAAAGGAACGAAAATACTACAACAAAGGGACGTCCTGCATTTGCTCTCAAACAAAATCTACCCAAATGTCGGTGAGTTTTTTTTTTCCCTAATAAATCTTCAATTTTGAGTTAATTTCTTTAATTTTTAGATTGCCCTTAATGCTTTCTGTATTTTCAGTTTCCTCTAAAATTATTGCGTTGAGAGTTTTCTGTGCAGACTCCGGCGGAACCTGCAAATGAGGGGATTGAAGCACTTCCCCAGTCAACAGCTCCCACACCAATCTCCACAACCAAACCTTCAGACGTGAGAAGATACTACTTCTTCGGTATTAGCATTTGTCGCGAAATCCGTGGCTATTACCCGTGAGCTCGTTTGAAGTCCTTTTAAAATGACTAAAAACGATTTGATGAAAATGTTTTTGGAACCAATCCTCCTCAGTAAAAATGCAAGTGTTTTTAGAATCTAAAAACACTTCCGCCAAAAGCGCTTTTAGTCATTTCAAAAGCAAATTTCCAAACAAGCTCCAATTTTGTAACCAAAAAACGGATGTGTTTCTCTTGTGGAGCCGATTTCAATTCCTGCTCCATGCTCCATACAGTTTAGATTGGTTTGAAGTAAAATATCGCTGCGTTAAACAACGTAGAATATTGCTTGTAGTGCATTGTTTTTGGACTGATTGAATGTGCATTTCATATGCAGATAAAAACAGTACAAGTTAGCAACATCTCGCAAGCCATTACTGACAGGGATATCAAGGAGTTCTGTTCATTTTCTGGAGACATTCAATATGTTGAAATGCAACGGTACACATTTTTTACTTATATCAGTTACAGTTATAGGACATTCGCGATTCTGAAAATTTCGGTGTTACATTTTTGCAGGGAAACGGAAAATACACAGCTCGCCTACGTTACCTTCAAGGAATCGCAAGGGGCAGATACAGCAGTTCTTCTGTCGGTACGTTCACTGCCAATCCAAGATTGTTAACCGCATCGAGCTGATTTGGGTTCATGCGTTGCTTGTTCGCGTATATGTTAGCCGAGCCTAATGCAGAAGGCATTTTTCACTACCAAGTGTGTTGTTTTTCTTTTAATTCAGGGAGCCACCGTAGCTGATCTTGCTGTCACCATTAGACCCGCCAAGGATTACAAGCTGCCTCCTGAAGCTATTCCGCTCCCATCAAGCCCGGTAAATACTATGGCTTGCATCCATTTATGTGTTATATATCTTTCAACCATTTAATCTTGCGGAGCGTAAATTTGGAGGTAAAATTTTCAGTCCTGTTCTGTTTCGAGAGTAGAACATAAAAATTGGAGGCCGTATGAAGATTTGATCATTACTTGATAGTCTTATGTGCCTAAAACTTCTTGTGTGCGCGCGCTTCAAATGAGTGGCGTTTCTTACTGTAACGTATTCACCTTTGAAGGAGAAGAAGCCGGTTGCTGCTAGTTCTGCTGTAAAGAAGGCAGAAGATGTGGCCAGCGCTATGCTCGCCAAGGGATACATCTTAGGAAAGGATGCCATTAACAAGGCGAAAGAGTTTGATGAGAGGCATAAGTTGACGTCAAATGCCTCTGCCACAGTTGTTTCGATTAACCAGAAGATGGGGCTGACGGAGAAGCTAAGTGCCGGAACAGCTGTTGTAAGCGAAAAGGTGAAAGAAATGGATCAAAGGTTCATGGTATCTGAAAAGACAAAGTCCGCCTTTGCTGTTGCTGAGCAGAAGGCAAGCAGCGCCGGATCTGCTATCATGAGCAACCCTTATGTGTTGACCGGGGCTTCTTGGGTTTCAAACGCACTCAGCGCAGTTGCAAAGGTGGCTGATGATGTGGGCATGATGACCAACGAGAAGGTGGAGAGGGCCGAGGAGGAAAAAAAGGAGATCATGGACAGGCAGAGGACAGAGGTCATCACTGACTTTGCCCAGACCCAACTCGATAAGTCTTCTGGTCCCAAGCCTCCTCTTCCGGTCAGTTCTCCCGATGACATGAAGGCTGGAGTTAAATGACCGGTGTGTACAGATATGAAGTATTTTTCGGTTTTCCCTGTATCTATGGTTTCATACAAGGATTCTGTTGTAAAGTAAAAAAAACCTTGTTCAGTAGGGAATGTAGTAGTCGTTGATATGATAAATCTGCAAAGTTCCACGTAAGAGTTTTAAGTGAATTCAGGAAGGCAGAAAGTTTAAGCATCTGGTGTCATGAAATCGAAGAAAGCCAGGCCAGTATTTTGGAAATGCCGATCAACCCGACCATATAAACCTTCAAACTTTACGCAGATATTCAAGCATTAGAGCTAGAGGTATCAATAATTCAATCCTTAGCAGAGCATCCACTAGATTTATGTATGCTAGAAAACCTCATACATTTTCTCTAGACAATAACAAAAAGTTGAGAACCCAAGCATGAAAAGCAGTTTCGTTTTCCCGAATATTTTCATGGTGAGTAATGACAAGCTTTTCAAGCAGAAGTTCTTACAGTTTACGTGTGATCCTTCGCAACCATTTAGAAGGTACAATTTCTGTTATTTTTATGGAGTGATTACAAGTTACCACAGTGTCGTGTTGATTGACAAAAGAATCAGATTCGTTTTACCTCTTGATCAGGCTTTAGAAGGCTCAGCTCGATCTACCTTCCGTCTATGTCTTTGGATGAGTAGGAAATCAGAAACATAATGGTGATGTACATGTTCCTTTACCTGCTAGGATGCTCTCATACATACTTTAACAACCACTCTAGGCTCTGTCAAATGTAGCACATTGTCAGCTACGTTAATATACAATGATTACATTAAATTGCAATCGAAACTCTTAGGAACTTAAAATGGAGAAATGAAAATGCAATTGAAATTCATTATATCAGAATTCATCCATACCTCTATGCATTCATGTAGATCATCACCTTCTGTTCTCACATGAGTCTGCAAAACCATGAGATCGCGTCAATAAGTAACTGAGAACTGGATGTGTTCTTCATGATAACAGAACCCCGTTGTGCTACATTATAGTCTAATGTAGTTTGAAAGAAAAATTCTGGCAATTACCTCTATTACTCGTTGGCGGGACACATCACGATTGCCTTCTAAAGAAGCCAGGATGACAAGAGCAGCTGCAACAGTTGAAGGCCAGTAACGAAGTTGGCCGTGGTCCTGCATCTGCAGCACTGCCAGGTACTTGGCCCTCTTCTCCACCTGTCCATCAGCTCTAGCAACTTTCAAGTAGAACCTGCGTTATCCGAATTAAACTCTGGCAATTCAGTTCAAGGGATAAAGATAACAATATTGCAAGGGAAACTGTATATGCATCATGTCTAATATAGTAGCATTTGGGAGTAAAGGGGGAGGGTGGGAGTTACCATAAAAAGTTATAGATGGTGGGGAGAAAACACTGGAAGCTGAGGACCTCCTGAACTAGCCATTCCATTGCCACCACTTCACTTCTGCTGTACAAATTGCTTCCTACGTAGAACTTCTTCTTCCGCACGCTGAAAATGGCCATCAGAAAGGTATAAGAACAAAATCGTGACATATCTTGCTTTGTTATGTCTCAAATGTATTTGAAGTACCAAACAGAATAGACAGATATGAAAAGTATAAATCTGAACCAGTTGTAGGGCTGGTTTTCTTCAATTCTTGCAGCCAGCGTCAGGCAGGCTATTCCAGCAGTCTGAAGGGTCCTTTTGTTCTTGAAATATCCTTTGCTTAAGAATCTGTCAAGAAGGCTTGCTCCTAAAAACTTCGTCTCCGCCTGTAGCTCCGTTTCAGTAGACCGCTGCTTGTTGGAAAATCAATCAAAAGCACATTAACAACAAATAATGAAAGATTATAAGCAACACAAATTGACAATTAACTACTAAATCACGATTTTTAATTCTTAAATAGCCACCCATTACTAATTAGAAATTAAATGCCAACTAATTAATCATGATTAAGCATTAAAATGTGTGAAATTCTCTTATACGCGGAAAATCGTGAGCATACATATAAAGTCTTGTCCAACAAGCAACAAACTCTAGGTGCCCCCAATAAATGTTACAAGTGCCCGTGCAACGACTGCGTAGTAAGTGCGTGCAACGTGAAAGTAATGTAATTAATATGTCCAAAATTCCGGTTGTAAATTAATTGTATGGAATTTACGTAAAAGCATATTTCACAAAGATGTATACTCTCATGCACCCTGAATATTGGCTAATATGTTGTATCCCATGCTTTGGCCAATAGGAGAACAGAAAAACCTGTGATAAAGTACATGTTTGATTTATCAATGACGTGGCATGAAATCATTGGATGTTAAATTAGTTGTTGGAATCGTGAATGTAGATGGTACATACTACACTAACGGCATATTCTCTGGAAATAAACCAGAACTAATTACGGCTCTTAATTGAACTTCGTTCGGAAAAGGAAACAAAAACGGCGATTAATTTGTGAAACGAGGTTTTCGGTAAAGCGACTCACCTCGATGATCCAACGGACCATTTGCCACCGTTGCTGGAGGATAACATCGCCGCACTCCGTCGTGGAAGAGTAGTCCTCCGTGTAGTCTCGCAAATACACTTGCATCCTCTCTCTTTTCCTCAGCAGCTGATAGCTCTCTTCGTCCTCCTCGTCTTCGAACATAAGAAACTAAAATGATAATTATTAATATAATAAAATATGAAATATATTAAAATCTTTGCAAAAAATAAATAGAAGGTGTAATTCTGTTTGGCTGGCGAGAAAGTGCAGGAAAGCAAGGGAAAATTGAACTAGTAAGCCTGGACTTGAGGAAACTTACTGTCGATTGATCTTTACACACTTCGTTAACGCGGGAAGCATCATCGAGACCTGAAGCAGTGCTCGATCTCGAAAATCCTTCTCTGTATTGGAGGAGCAAGGTGAAAGTAAGTGAAGGAGTTGAATCTTCATCCGAACGCTCTGAGAATTCGCTTCCAGAATCGAAGAAAATAGACGGCGTGTACTCTGAGATATCGAGATCGGAATTCACGTCGAAAATATCCGATTGGAGCTCCGAGAACGTCTGACTGGAAGAGTACCCTGAAACGTCGTCGTAAGAGAGTTGCTCCTTACAGGCGAGGTCAGAGTCGATTGGAAAGCTCTCCGGCCTCTGATCAATTGTCGATTCAGAGTTTGAAACGATGAAATTCTCGGCGAAGTAGTTTCCCGAAATTGCAGGAAATTCAAATGCCGGTGCTCCACCATCATTGGCCGTTTTCTCTGCTAGTTTGACTTCAGAGCACAATTCGACGCCAGAATTGGATGAAGTGACTTCGTTTTCCTTCAATCCAAGCGAAACATTATCGCATTCGGAAATCTCCGATCTAGTAACGGCTTCAGAGCCTTCATTTCCTCCAATTTCCTTTTTCAGCTTCAAATTTCTCTCAGCGAAGCCTCCAAAACCAGCTCCAGAATTAGACTCCACGCACGAGGATTCCGAAACCTCAGGTTCGCCGTCTTTCTTTACCGCCTTTCCTCCACCATACGATCTCGTAGTTCTCCGATAAGGTGCGTCGCGGTACTTCTCAGCTCCGGAGCCTTCAGTTTCATCGAACTGCCTCTTCCTCAAAGTCGACTTCGCCTCGCTCTCAGATCCGACGGAAACTCTGCTCGACTCGCACGAAACTTCACCGCCGAAGTAGAAACACGAGCTCGAGTTCACGGAGAAACCAGAGAAACCGGAGGTCTCGTTGCCAGCATTGAACTTCAGAGACGAGTACAGAACGGGAGAGATCTGAGGTCGCCTCCGGCGAGGGAGCACTGACCGGAGCTTCTTCTTCGCCTCCAGGTACGGCGCCGTTTGGAGGTTCTGCATCGCTCGGATTGATTTGCACTTCATTTTTTCGAATTAGTTTTGAAATTAGAGTTTGTGAATTTGCAGAGATTGTGTGTGTGAGGGCTGTTTGGTTGGTTTCAGTGTGAAAGTGAGAAATGGAGATGGAAGAGAGAAAAGGAAGGGAGTCAGTTTTGAGTAGGCGGTTATGGAAGTTGGAGGCGATAGGGCCTTTTTGGTCTTTTTCGTGGTCCCACGACTCATGTCAATACTCCGTGAATCCGTACATTGAGTGATGAGAGGAGGTCCTATTTGGTCTTTTTGTATTTGCATTGCGCGCTCCATTTACGTCAATGTTGGGCTTAATGTGGTATATGGGCCGTCCACTTCAGAGTTAATTAAACCAAAGGCCCAATATTAACTTTAACATCTCTTCCGTGGAAGGCCCAGTAGAGTTTGATTTCTGTTCATTACTTTTGGTTTAAAGGCCGAATAATAAAAATCAATAACAAATACTTTCGGGACCCAATAAATGGTAGAATCATATTCAAATGTCTTGCAAAATTTTTCTTAACTTCCACTCAAAATATTTCCTAAAACTTAATTTCAATTTTTTTTTCACAAAATCTGTGAGTATAACCCATGTTTTCAACTCGATTTTAGGAATTTTTGTAGAAATTAATTATAAGCCAAAGTTTGAGTCATTATCGTCACGTCACATGTTTCCTAAATTTAATTTAGGACGCTTTGAAGATTTTCGGCATATAAAAAAAAATTTAGGCGAACACTATTAGTTCATATTATTATTTCTACTTTTCTACTTTAAAAATCAATAAAAAATACTTTCGAGATTCGATAAATGGTAGAATCACGTCCAAAGGTCTTGCAAAATTTTCCTTAGCTCCCACACAAAATATTTTGTAAAACTGAAATTTCAATTGTTTTCACAAAATCTGTGGGTTACCACGTTTTGAACTCGATTTTGGGAATTTTTACAATATTAATTAAGCCAGAATTAAAGTCATACTCGTCGCGTCACATATTTCTTAAAATTAAAATTGGACATTTTGAAGATATTCGGCATATTAAAAATTATTTAGGGGCACACTATTAGTCCATATTATTATTGCTACTTTTCACCTTTAAAAATCAAGAAAAGTACTTCTGGGATCTAATAAATGGTAAGATCACATTTAAAGGTCTTGCAAAAAATTTCCTAAGCTCCCATACAAAATATTTTTTAAAACTAAAATTTCAATTTTTCACAAAATTTGTGAGTTATAACCCACGTTTTCAACTCTATTTTGAAATTTTTTACAGGATTAATTATAAGCTAAAATTTGAGTCATTCTCATCGCGCCACTTGTTTCCTAAAAATAGTTTCCGGACCTAATAAATGGTAGGATCACATCCAAAGATCTTGCAAAATTTTCCTTAGCTCCCACGCAAAATATATCTTACAGCTTGAAATTTTTTCATTTAAAATTGTGAGTTATAACCCACCTTTTCAAATCAATTTTAGAAATTTAATGAGATTAATCATAAACCAAAATTCAAGTCATTCTCCCACACCACATGTTTCCTAAAATTAATTTAGCACATTCTGACGAATTTCGGCATATGAAAAAAATGTTTAGGGGCCAATTATTAGTTTATATTACTTTTTCTATCTTTTTTTCAAATTTCAAAATTCATAAAAAAAAATAGTTTCGGGTTTTATTAGATGGTAGGATCTCGTTCAAAGGTCTTACAAAAATTTCCTTAGCTCTCACATAAAATATTTCCTAAAACTAAAAATTTATGATTTTCATAAAAATTGTGAGTTATAATAACCCACGTTTTCAAATCAAATTTGGAAATTTTTACAAGATTAATTATAAGCTAAAATTCAAGTCATTCTCGTCCCACTACATGTTTCCTAAAATTAATTTAGGACCATCCGAAGATTGTCAGCACATAAAAAAGTATTTGGGGGCGACTATTAGTTTATATTATTATTTTTTATTTTTTAACTTTAAAAAGCAATAAAAAATAATTTTGGAACCTAACAAATGGTTTGATCACGTTCCAAGGTCTAGCAACATTTTTCTTAGCTCCCACGCACAATAATTTCTAAAACTACAAATTTCAGTTTTGTGACAAAACTGTGAGTTATAACTCATGTTTTCAAATCAACTTTAAATCTTTTTATAAAATTAATTATAAACCAAATTTCGAGTCATTTTCGTCGCAAGGCGGTTTTGCTACTCCCGGGGCCATGGTAAATTCTGTTGTGTGCACAGTAATTAGTGAAAATTCTCCCACCCAGTTACCTACCATTCAAACTTAGGACAAACCAATAAAACGATCTCTGTCTAATAAAATTATAATTTGGTACCAAAATCCCTAACACCTAGAGGAAGCTTCGCTGTGACATGTAGATATCGTCGTCAACCTTTGGCAAAGTAAGCCCCTTCCAATCTCGTATTTACCTGTCGTTTCAATTCAGCTGCTCACGAAATTAGGGTTTCAATTCGTTATGCAGATTGTTTGATTGCGCCATTAAATTAGGAAGAACAAATCATGGGCTTGTCGTCTGCTACTACTACGGCTACCAATCCAGAGGGAGTGAAATTGTGCGTATTCGATTTGAGGAGGGGTCAGAACGAAGGGCAGGAGTTGGACAAGATACTCTTCTTCTTTCCAGCCGATTTGCCCTTCTCCGCCCAATTCTCTGTGATCGGGCTCAGTGAAGGACTCATCACATTTACAAGGTTTCTACTTTTTTTTGCAATTGCATTTTTTGGGTGGTTTTGGTTTTTAATTAGAAGAATTGGGTTGTGTTTTGTGCAGAATCTTCTCTCCGGAGGCTGCTTGTGAGGCCATTGAAGCAGAGAGGCATTCCCATGTCTTTTACGAGGCGGAACCTGATATCTGGATGGTCATGGTGAGCTCTTGTTTCTTCATTTTCAATTATAATTAAAGTTATGTTTCAGTTAAGTTCGAATCCCCCTGCCCGCAGTTTCGATTAGATTAGAATCATTGCTCTACATTGTGGTAGGTAGTGGAGAAAAACAAGGAGTTTGAACCGATTTGGAGAAGTGATGCATTGAGAAAGGTTCTCAAGGAAGTACATTCTCTTTTCGTGATGTTTCATGGATCGATAAGAGCGTTGCTTGATAAAGACCCCGGTGGAGGACTAACTCGACCTCATTTGTACCATTTCATCATGGACTATCTCAGTGGTAAGTCATCGTACAGTTGTGTTCCTACTAGTTGCATTGAAGTCTAGTTTTATATCGTCTTTGGGGTTAAAATTTCATTGTATAGTCACTAATTGCCAGCATTTCAAAAGCGGTCTCCATTCGATGAGTGTTGCTGGGGTAATACTGAAGTTGCTGTATCATGCTCTCTCGATTGGATTTTTCTTCCTGAGTAATGCTGAAGTTGCTGTGTCTCATGTGTGGTTTTACTCTCTGCGGCAGATTTTCTGGTTGGGAAGAAACTACTGCTACCCTCATTCCGTGACTCTTTGAAGGAGCGTGGAACTGTACAGATGCTTACTGTAGGGAGGGAAGCAGCGATCGAAGTTCAGGTATTTTATCAGAATATATTTTAATCATATGTTTGTGGAATATTTAAGCCTTGTTTCACATTCTGGCCAGTAATTTTCATCTCAGTTGCACAGTTATACTATAGATTCTTCGACCTTAACTTTTAATCCAGTGCTTCATTACCATTAGGTCTATCTATCATCACTAACAGTCCTATTAGCTACATTTTAGCCTACTTGTATTGTTCAAAACTCTACATCTTTGTACGTATGAGGACTTCTAAGTTCTACCTGAATCTCCTAATTCTAGTTTTTCGTTGTTAATGCAATATCGTATAGTTTTATTTTGTATATTTTTTAAATGATTTCACTTGTCTTTGCAGTCACTTGTTAGGGTACTTGAATCTTGTGCTGGGAACATGCCATGTCACTCATTAATCTTGTTCCAGGACCTGTTGGTGTCCACGACACTTTCTCCTGTATGGTTTGATCCTAACATTGATGTTTGTAATTCATTTCATATGCCATCTAGTGTTCAAGTTCAAGGAAACCTTAAGAACTGAGATAAATTTTTTTTCGAATTTTCATAGCAGGAGTGCTAGGAGTGGTGAGTACATTTGTTTTGGAAATGCTAACTTCTGTGAATTTTGTTTTCCTATTTTTGTTAGGATGATACGGTAAACCTCTTTGCATATGCTGTTTTAAGGTTGACTCCCCGTGCTTTATCCTCTGGAGGAAGTTCCTGGTCCTATTTACGGAAGGGAACTACATCCTCAAGCTCTAGTTTGGTCAATCCTGGTGCTGTTCCAGAACAATTGCATGGCTCACTTGACAACTCTCCTGCTGGAGATAACAGTTCTCGTGTTGTACGGCCCTTGCAGCCTGATAAGTGGTCCAAAGGAAAGGACGGTTTTCTTGTCAGTGATATTTGGGGTGCAGAGGCTAGTACCGGAGCTTCTGCCACTCCAACAGTTTTGCTCCACCAGACAGAGGAGAGAATGTATCTGTGTACCCATCAGCATAAGAGCCTTACCTTAATTTTTCTCCTTCCTGTTTCTTCGGTACTAAACGGTGATCAAGGTGTTTCTGCAGTGAAGCAGCAAGTTCTTGAAAACGTGAGCTGTCTAGCTCTGCTATTAACTGTAATGCTTATGTTATCAAACAGCTTCTCTAAATTTTGAACTTGTCATTTGGCATTGTCATTACCATTTACCAGGTATCCCTTAAGCTGTTGAAAGTTGAAGAGAAATTATCCAAAGGATGGGCTGGTGAGAATGCGTATCATGTTAGTGGATATCGGTATTTACTTGTGGATGGAGACAGAAATGTATCCAGGGCTTCTCCACCGGGAAAAGTCACAACCCTTACCAAGGTAAAGCATTCTGCCAGTGTTTGTCTTGCTGTGTTGTTCCGCACAGTCCCTGTTAAAAAGAGCCATTTGGTTGAGGATCTTCACCTTGTTTACTACATCAAAATTGTATAAATCCCTAGCTGCAGCCTGCAACTAAGAAATTATGGGAGAGAACTTAGGTGGCTATTATTCTATTCTTTTTCAGTGTTCTGCTTTTGTTACTGGTACCACGCTCATGATATTCATCGGCTAGACTTAGGTTGCATCTCCAGCGCATTCTTCTACTGGCCCTAACGCAGTTGGTTTTTGCAAGATGGTCTTAGTGATCACTGACCAGACTAGATCTCATGAAATTAATGCTGATTTATGACTTTTATCTATTGGTTCCAATTTGTCCATTTTTCTCGTCTGTGGCAGGACTCGTTACTTGCCTTAAGTAAGGTCAGAGAAGAAGTTGATTTGGAAAAAAGTAGAGCGAAATCGGATAATGCTGGTCATGAGACAGAATTGGAAGTTAGCATCAGAGCGAAAAACAATGCTTGGGTTATTGCTCGGGTTACAAGAGGGAAGGAGCTTTATATGGTTCTAGAGAAAGCCAATGAAACACTTCTCTATGCCTCTGATGCTGTTGAGAAGTTCAGCAACAGGTACCCCATATTTCCTTCAATGCTGCACTTTTTCACGGATCACTCGTGATGACAATGCGCTAGCATATTTACGGATTAGTTATTTTCTTTGAGTTTTGCAGGTACTGCAATGGAGCTTTCTCGTTGAATTAGGGGAAATTTCTTGTTTTTTGAGATGTATACCAAGTCAGTGCGACGAAATGAGAGGTGCGCCCTACCTGATTGTTGCTCAGAATTGTGCTATTTCCTCCTGGCTCTGTGCACCTCACGACGAACCGTTGGCCCTCAGCACTGTAGATTTCTGTGACAACACACTTGCAAGTAGAAAATAGATATCATTTATCATTACGTTGTCATGTACTTTCTGATTTGTATTTGCAAGTGTTTGTTGGTTTACTATTAGTCCACAGTCTCTATGATCGTGCCCTTTGACGCTGGGGAAGAGTTGTGCCTGTGTTGGGGCTGCTTCTTAAGGGCCTATACTGCTTTTTGGAAAGAAAAAAATGTTTATGACTACGTTTGACAGGAAAATTTAAAAGTGATTTAAGAGTAATGCAAGTGCTTCCGAGAGAAGCACTTTCAAGTGTTTTATAAGGAAACACAATGCTTGTATTTTCAATTGAAATTTCAACATGTTTGTAGCAAAAGCGTTTATGAGCAAAAGTGCTTTGTACATACATAGTAACAAGTGGACCCTTATGATCAAGAATTGATTGTAGGGATGAAAACAAAACAAAACCCAGCATTTGCATTTTCAGTGCTTTTTTCTTGTTTTTCCTTAAACTTTTTACCCAAGGCACTGCACTGAAGCAGCTCCTGCCATTTTTGAGAATCCTGGTTAAAAAAAAAAGTGTGGGAACAAAAGAGTCCTTAGTCAACAAGGCGACGCGTTGATTTGAAACTTGAAAGTAATAGCACTCTAATTTGTGGACAAGTAATTAGCTACGCGTCAACGCAAACCAGTCAACTGAATGATAAACTAACCTGTTTTGTGTTTCAACCTTCCATACAATTGCAGGCTGGAAGAAGATGCATCTCTCTCTTCCTTTTCGTTTCATCCCCACCTTGGTGGTTGCAACGGCAGTTGCATTAGCAGCGGTGACGGTATCATCCCAGTCGCAGCAGCCGTGGTCACTAGAACAGGAAGCCCGGGCTCTGCTTGCCAGCGGGTGGTGGAGTGGCTACATCAACCATCTCTGCGAGTGGCCCGGCATTACTTGCAACACTGCCGGAAGCATCACGGAGATTTCGCTGCCACCTGATTTCCAGTTGGGGGACGATGGCAATTTTGGAAAATTCAACTTCTCTTGCTTTCCAAACATTGTTCGTCTTCGGCTTCGTGCAAGCGGACTCAAGGGCAGCATTCCATCTGAAATAGGTACTCTTTCCAAGCTCAAGCACCTTGACCTTTCTTACAATCAAATTACTGGTTATATCCCTTCAAGTCTTTGGAACTTGAAAAACTTGGTCACCCTTCAACTATCAGCAAACAGGCTCACTGGTCCAATTCCCGCCACCATTGGCCGTTTAACTAGTTTGAAATCTTTGTCCCTCGAATGGAACCAGATCAACGGTTCCATCCCTTTTGAACTTGGGGATTTGAACAACTTGGAACATTTGGATTTTAGTGCTAACAGTCTCACCGGTTCAATTCCTCCGTCTCTTAGTCATCTACTCAAGCTCAAGGCACTAAACCTGTCCATGAACAAGATATCCGGAGTCATACCTCATGAGCTTTCTCAGTTAACACAATTACAGTATCTTGTTCTTTCGTCAAACCAAATTTCGGGTAACATAATACCTGAAATCGGATCACTTTTCAATCTTTTTGTTCTAGACCTTTCCAGTAACAGTCTAATAGGATCGATCCCAACTGATCTTGGGAATTGCTCGAACTTACAACTCTTGTTCTTGAGCCGCAACTTTTTAACTGGGAGTATTCCCGCTCGGATTGGTTACCTCTCTGCACTGACTAGTATCGACCTCAGCCATAACTCACTACGAGGAAAAGTACCTTCTGAGCTTGGGAGCCTGAGGAATTCGTTGGAATATTTGGACCTCAGCCACAATAAACTCACTGGTACCATTCCCCCTTCTTTCAATTTGTTGCACAGAGTTCGTCAACTCAATTTGTCATACAATTCCTTGAAGGGTCATATCCCAACTGATCTCCAGCTTCTGTTTCCACCTGATGCATTTGTCGGTGGCAACAATGATTTATGTGGTGATCCGATAGGCCTCCCCTCTTGTTCTCTAACCAGGTCCAGCAGCAAGAACTTGGAACTTGTAAAAATCTTGGTTCCCGGAATTCTTTTAGCTTTCCTCATTCTTGGTTATTTTGTTTTTCCTCGATGTTTATTACTTTGGAAAAACAAGTCCAGTGGAGTAACAAAGAACGGAGATTTATTCTCGATATGGAACTTTGATGGAAAAATCGCATACAAGGATATCACGAAAGCAACAGAGGACTTTGACATGAAATACTGTATTGGGAGCGGAGCTTATGGCAGAGTTTACAGAGCACAGCTACCAAGTGGAAAAGTAGTAGCCTTGAAGAAGCTCCACCATTGGGAAGCTGAGGAACCAGTTCTCTTCAAGAGTTTCAAGAATGAAGCAAGAATGCTGTCAAAAATTCGACATCGAAACATTGTGAAGCTTCATGGGTTTTGTTTGCACAGGCGTTGTATGTTCTTGGTCTATGAATACAAGGAAAGGGGAAGCTTGTTTAGTGTTCTGGGCAATGATGTTGAAGCTGCAGATTTGGATTGGACCAAGAGGTTACATATCATCGAAGGCGTAGCGCATGCGTTGTCATACATGCATCACAACTGCACCCTACCAATCATTCACCGAAGCGTGAGTAGCAGCAATATTCTTCTCAACTCGGACTTGGTGGCTTCTTTATCCGACTTTGGCACAGCACGGCTCTTATATCCTCATCCGCGTAATCGAACAGTGCTTGCCGGCACTCCGGGATACATCACTTATTCTTTGATTCGGCTCTTATATCCTAATACACTTGCTTGTTTTCCGTAAACCAGAACTTGCACACACATTTGCCGTGACTGAAAAATGCGATGTTTATGGTTTTGCACTTCGCCATGGTGAGCAATCCGTAGAAAAACAACAGCCTTCATTCATTCGCAGATAGAACCCGAAAACTTTATTTATTTGCACTTGCAGTTTAGTAAACAAAGTAATGCCGTCGTTTTTACATCATCTCAGATCATATGTTCCAGATTTTTTTACTTCAGAAAAGCGAAAACAAAAACAGAAGAAGAATGAAACAAAAAAAAAAACAGAAAAAATAGGGAAAGCCGAGAATAAAAAGTGCTTTTCGTAGAAGCAGTTGCCTCCACAAGAATCTACATGAGCTTGTAGTAGCAGTTGTCTCCGGCAAGGAGGAAGTCATAAGGAACGCCGCAGCCGCACCTGAAGCGAATGACTTGGCACTCTTCCAACCTCTCCATCCTCACTGATTCTTCAAATTTTCTCTCGCAATCATCCTGCAACAGCCCACAGCTTAATTAACACCAGAATTAATCCGATTTACGAACGAAAGAGATTAAGAACACCAGTAGGTACCTCAGCAGCGCTAACAGAGTTAGTGTTCTGATTAGCATCCTGATCAGCTGGTGACGTGCCTCCATTTTCATCTTGTTCTTGATGGTGTTGTTCTTCGTCGCCGTCATCATGATCTTCGACTTCCATGACTTGTTGGAACCACAGGCTCATCTCTCTTACCCGGTTCTTTATCCTCGCAAGCCTCTGGAACCACACACAATAATCAATTTCCAAGAACCACCATGAAATTATTAATTAGCAAATTTAATTAATTCAAGAAAACCTTAGAATTGGGAGTTCCGTCATCCTCGTCACTGCCAGAGACGGTTTTCGGTGAGCGAGGAGTGGGATCGGAGACGGAGGGGCGGAGTTTGGGCTTCGAATTAATGGCCGAGTCAGAGGCAGAAGCGGAGACTTTATTGGTTGTTGGGGCAGGTGGTGGTGGTGGTGGTGGTGACGGCGGTGTAACCGTGACGGTAGGCTCCGGAGGAGACTGGGGAGCCGGAGGAGTTGGGTTGAAAAAGAAAGTGTCGGAAATGCAGCGGCGGAGAAGAGGAGGAGTAGGAGGGAGAGAAAGCTTCTCTTTCTTGGCGTTGGGTTCGGATACCGGCGGCGATTGGGTGGGGGATCGCCTCTTCAATGTTTTCGTGGGATTCTTGGGATCAACGACGGAGGAAGACTTGAAGGTGCATTCAAGGCGGAGCCCGGACAACCGATTCCTCACCGCCGCCGTCTCCTCCACTGAGTAGCCTTCGTTTTCTCTTCCTCCGGTGAAGTCAGCCATTCACTATCTGGAAAATGTGTTTGATTGTCTTGAATCTTGATTTCAATAATTGAATTAGGAAGTCTCTGTTTCTGTCAAGCGCCTGAATATCTAAACTATATATAAAGGCCGACGAATCAACCGTTGACGGTTGATGATAGCGCCAAAACGAGAGAATTTGGACAAGGCTTTGCTTGTATAACACTGAATAATGTTAATGACCGTTGACCAATCATCCAAGCCCGTCTAGCTCAGTTGGTAGAGCGCAAGGCTCTTAACCTTGTGGTCGTGGGTTCGAGCCCCACGGTGGGCGATTTGTTGATTTTTTTATATTTGTTTTCGTTCTCTTTTATTTATTTATTTATTTTTTTCTTTTCAAACAAATGATATTATATACGTTAAGGTGGAGGGGAGGTGAGCTTAGTCTCACAATGAGTTAGCAATAATGTAGTTCAAATTCTCCTTTAACGAGAATTGAACCTAAAACCTCTTATTTACAAGCAAAGAGGAACACCACTATACCGTAATACTAAGTGATATTTGTTTCGTTCTCCTATATAAGCATGATGAATTTTAAATCCAGCTGTCAAAAAGCTGTACAAATGGCAAGTTTTGAGTACTAGTACCATGTCAGCTGTACAAATGGCAAGTTTTGAGTACAAGTACTACATCTGACGTGGTACTGGTACCGTATCACTCTCATTTCTCCAATACGATACGGTTCACCGCAGTCGCAAGTGCGTATACAACCGTAGCGACTGGTAGTTCACTAGCCAGTCTAAGAGCAATTTAATCAATGTCCGCCTGTATGCCGACGAAAATCTCCTGTGAAGTCTCGCAGAAGCTATGATGTCAACCATAGTGTTTAAGACATGTATGTTTCTTGACCTAAACAGACGTGAACAAGTCAATTCCAGGGAATGTCTCAACTAAATAACTTCTAAGTTTAGAGAGTAACCTCACGAAAACACGTATAATCTGGTTAGGTTGACCCTAAATTACAACTCACATCACTTAAAGTAACCCCAGATGCCCACACTACAGTTAACCACAACATCATTGTCTCTCATTCATCTAGTGTTGCCTGCCTTCTGCTTCGCCTTCTCGATAAGCGGCTTCAACTGCTTCTTCTCGGCAAGAATCTTGAGGAAGTTAAACAGAAACGGAATGTAGTTGTGCTTCCTGCGAATGTTATCTGTTCTCCACTTCTTAAACTTCTCTTCCTCCATCAAGATCTTCTCTGTTGCACCCTCAATCCCAGCATTGATTTCCGAAAGAGCTTTGTTCAGCGCTTCAAACTTGCTACCGTCAGCTGGTCTATCCTGCTGCAAGGCAGACAGCTGCTGCAAAATACGCTCCCTCTTCTTTTGGAGTTCCTTGAGTTCAGCAGTATACATCTCTTTCCTGTTCTTGATAATGGCCAAGAGATTGAATCTTATCTCGCTTTTGGAATACCTTTCAATACGTTCCTGGATTACAGGTTGTACCATCTGCAACCATTCCATGTCACCTTGCCCGCTGGGGCACTGTCCAAGGCTAATGGGTCCCTCCTTCAGTCCATCAAGCTCATACAGGACTCCATCGACAGGCAAGTAGCTTATAAAATGGTAGACGTCATCATCTTTTCCAGCTACCTTCTGCTCATCAGAAACAAATGGCTCAGGCCTTGCAAAACTATTATGGGCTGCACGGATAGCTTCACTATTGTTTATTGCCAATCCTTTCAGTTCAGGTGGAAAGTTCTTTGTAAATTCTTTCAGTTTTGACAGTTCAGGACCAATGTCAACATCCGGACAGTTCATGAGGATAGACAAAATTGCTTGTGTTGCACAAGCATTATTGATGACCTGAGAGGATATACAAACCTTCTGATAAGAAGACCTTACAAATATACCACTAATCAAGAAAAGTACCTTTACAATTAAAAAACCAACCTGGCTTGCGAAAAACAAATTAGGATTTGGATCCTTAATTACAAGGCGGTCATCCTTTTCCCCTGGACGCCATTTGAATAGGAAAATCAAACCATACACTGGCCTGTAAATTTCAAGGGAAAAACAGTAACTAAAACAATGATAACATAGATATAAACCTCAAACATTTTTTTCAACAAAAATGAGGATATCTGCCTGGGAGATAAAATCTTAAACAGAAACTAACGTACCTCAGATTGTTCAGAGAATCGAGGTCCAATGAATACAGTTCCTCAACCTGCAAGGTCATACCAATGGAAATTAAACAATTTCTTTGATAAGTAAAAGTTGGATATAGCCAAGAAGGGGAAAAGGGTTAAGTGTTGGATATAATCAATCTAACAACAAAAGGAGCAAAGACATCTCCAAGAAGTAGTTATAGCCTAACCTCGAGCAGTAACAGTGGGCGTCAACTATAAACTAGGATAAGTGCATCCCAAACATAATATAAATATAGATTCATAGACATAAAAGACGTCAAAGAAAGCGTACCTGCACGCCTTTTACTTGCATCTGCTGAATAAGTTCAGTGAACACCCCTGAAATGCAAAGCAGAACCTTGAAAAAACTAGTACACTTCATGTATACTACAGCTGTTCCAATTTCTCGAAAATTATAAATTCGCTTCCAGGAAATTTGAAGTCCTGCGTATTAACCATTACTAAATTACCCAAATCCTATACACTATCAATCTGCGTCGGCAGATCACAACCTTCATCACTCAAACGGTCCCAAAAATACATTCCCAAAACCAAACTTAAGGACCCCATAATGCTTATTGCTAGATATACCAATTCTCGTAGGGCATGTGATGTGTTTCAGTTCAATGATATATCAAAAATAACAACGAACCCTACAGTTCCACGTCAAGACTATCGCTCAAACACTAATATACATGGTACCAAATGGACAAGAAAGATGTAACTATACCTGGGTCGGACTCAATCGTGCACCAAGACATGATGAAAAACAACTAATCTGGTAAGAAAGGGTGAAAAAAGGGTAATTAAGAACACCATAAGAGGGAAAAAAAACAAATATAAAATTATGAGCCTTAAACAAATTCGGGGCACAATTGTAGCAAAAAATTAACAAAATTACTTAACTTTAGATGCATAAATTAACACAAAAGAAACATAAAGTGGCAGCCCAGCAAACAATTTACAACAAACCTACTAATTCCTTCACAGAAATGATATGTTGGTTCGATAATACAATGCAATAAAATCAATGTCAATCGACGGAGTACGAGAAGCCCCAATTCAGGCAAAGAGGGTTTTACTTTTATTCCTCTATTCGGTTCAAAACGACGACGTTAGCAGGTCCCTGGAATAAGAAAACCAGTGAAGTAACGGGGAAGAAGACAGAAGTTACCAGAAACCGACACGACGTCGTCTGCCTCCTCCACCGCCGTGTAGAGATTTTGTGAGCGAGTTGGTCTGCGTCTCGTCCCCCGTTCCTTCCTCCTCTCTGTTCGCCTCTCTTTTTTCCGTTTTTCTATTTTTCACTTTAATAAAGCCCATCATGATGAAATTAGGCCCAGAACAGAAAAGTAAAAATATGGGCCGAGGCCCAAATCCGAACTTATAATTTTTTTTTTAAATTAACAAAAAGTCTAAAAAAACTTCACTTTTAATAAAAAGTTGTTTTTAAATGTATAGTTAATAGTACCAGAGAAATGTATAAATGTGGTTTTTCGTTAAAAGTAAACAGTACCGGGATTGTTTTGTTAAAACTCCCTAGTTTTTTTGGGTTATCTTTTCTTATTGATAGATTTTCTGGCATTGCTGTGGATTTTTTTGAGTATTTTTGGTATGTATTTGGATTTTTTAATTTAATTTTTTGGTTCTAATGATCAAAGATTGAATTCTCCTGAGCTTATTGATTGCTGAATATCTGGAGACCTAAACTGAACTGAAGAACATCCATGCATGATCAGATTTTGCTACATGTCGTTTTGTTTCAGTTATTTACCAGATAATTGATTGGTCCTTTGTGTAATATTTAATTATCTATTAATTGATGTTGCTAATTTGCTATATATCCAGATTATTTATAAAAAGCAAATGTAAACACAAGTAATAAAACACATCTAAAAATAAATTTGTCAAGAGAAGGTATACAGTTCGGTTTTGGTAAGAAAACCTGGTAGGTTCAGTTTTACAGAGATTTATTATTATTATTATCTCTACTAATTACCCAAACCTTCTTTGTCAATAAAAAAAAAGTGAAAAGATAAATTAGTCTTCTATCATAAAAAAAAATAATGGCCAATAACGTAATTTCACAAGTCTAAATTTTACTATTTTTTATTGAAGTTTTACCTACAGGTGATGTTAAAATACCTCCAATATTAAAAAAAAATTAAAAATATTAAAACCAAAAACAAAAACCTCCCACTCCCCCCCCCCATTCTCTCTCTCCCTCTCCCTCTCCCTCTCCCCCTCTTTTTCTAAAAAAATGTGTTCATGCACATCAAGTGTGTAGGCAAATACTAGTTATTATAAGAAAATTGTTATTAGCACTCTAAAAATCTCATTTGACACTCCAAATTTTCTATAATTAGAAAGAAAAATACACTTGTAAATAGTATAAAATGAGATTTTTAGAATGCTAATAACAGTTACTTATTATAAATGTAATATATTAGCAACTTTTTAATTTCGCAAGTTGATTTTTATTTCTAGTTTCTACTCGAACTTAATTTATTTATTATGCCACTTAAATTTTGAAGTTACATAATAAAAATTTAGCATTCACATCAAACTCACATAAATATTGGCATATGAGTATGGATTAGGCTTGTGCCTCACACAAGCCTAGTCGGCTAATGTATTTTTAGCTTCAGCATTTTTAAGTGCCCTGTGGCAGACACACGTCTTAATATAAAAGACAATGGAATATGTCTAAAGCTAATACTAAAATACAAAAGTTGAAATAAAATATACTACATAACTATAAAAACTTAAAGAGTATTTTGAAAATAGTAATAGTTGTTATGTAGCCAGGTTCACATGCCCAATAGCAATGATACGAAGAGCTAGCTTTGCTATCCTAAAAGTCTACTTACTTGCAGAACTTCTTGTTTGAAATTTTAGGTCCGGTTTTTATTGGTATTTGTTTTTTGCTCACTCGTTACGATTTTCTTTTTGTGTTTTTAGCACTTATTTCGAGGAATGAATAAGTAGAAACTGCTAACAGTAATTGGTTAATGACTTCGTTCGTCTCTTTTGGGGATGCGGTAATTTACTTACTTACTCATTTTTATTGGCAAAAATAAGAATACTTTGAAAAAATTTGGTTAAAAAATTCAAAGTTATCAGAATTGGTAAATACATTCCGATTTGTTCCCAATTCTTTTAAAATATTCGGATTCGAAATTAAAAAATTTACTATACAAAAATGGGCAACTTATTTCAACTTGCACCGCTAGATGCTTGTGAATTCGGTCATCGTGGCTTGCGGTGCACACACGCCTCTGAAGTGACAGATCAACCAATAAAATATTAAAAACAATGAAAGTGGCCTGTGGCAGACACACGCCTTAATATAAAATATAATGAACAACATGTATTTAAAAACTAATACTAAAATACAGAAGTTGATAACAACACGTATCATAAAATTATAAAAAGTCAGAATACTATAACAAAATTTATCGAAATACGTGCAGAACAGTGTTATAAAATTCGGATGGAAAATTTAGTCATTGGAATTGCTAAATGCCTTCCGATTTGTTCCAGTCTTTTAAAATGATTCAAAGAGAAATGTTAGAGAAGATTTTTAAAGTGAAATTTATTATAAATTTTCTGTCATCTCATAATTTAACGTTAATTTTTTATTAATATTACAAAAAAATAATACAAGAAATATGAAGTGACCTAAAATATATGAAAATTTTACTTTTGAAAGATTTTTTTTTAACATTTCTCATCAAAATCAAAATTTTTGGATTCGAATTTAAAATTTTTATTGTAAAAAATGGCCAAGTCATTTCAAATTGCACGTCAATGTGGTCATCGAGGCATGTGTTGCGCACACACGTTTGAAGTGACAGATAATCAAAATTGAACACAACTCTGTATTTATTCTCTTTTCTTAAAATTCTTATGGGGGAGTTCAGACCTATTGTGCCAAGATTTTCTCTGCCTACCTTCTCCCTGTATTTTGGTATCGACAAGTGTTAATTTTTGTTCGACTAGAGATTTAAAAAAAAAAAAGAAAAAAATTAAAAGAAAATGAAAGAACCAGAGCAGAAACTGGGAAGAGAATCTTCTCCTGAGCTCCGGATGGGGATCCTCCTGATTAGATCATCCGAATTATTCAAATTTAATTTAACAATTCTAAACAGAAAGATCCTCTAAAAATTATCATAATTGCAATTGTTGAATTAAGTTTGAACGTCTTCAGGAGAGGATCCTCTTCCGCAGAAACTGGGTTACCGCGCTGCCATTTTTCAATCAAGTTCTCCCTCGTGCTATTTCTTTTTTCCTTCTCGTCTTTCCCTCTTCTTCGAGAGGATTTTTTTCCTTTTTACTTTCATATTTTTCTTCTTGTTTTTCTGAAACCCTAACCTTAAAATTGCACCTGCACATTAAAATTGTATAATACTCCCAGTTCCGTTGGGTCTTTTTCCGATGTGGTTCGAGTTTCCCATTAGAAGGGATGAAGACCTGAGATTCCCAGGCCTTCATGTGGTTCGATAGAAGCAGACCTTCTGAATAAACCTTCAGAGCCACAGATCCTGAAGTAATATTTCCCACTGAATGTAAAGGCTACAACTGTCTGTACCCATATAATTGAATCGACTGTTTTTTATATGTTCAGAAGACTCTCTCTGACACCTCACAATTTAACGTCAATTTACGTACTAACATTATAAAACATTATAAAAATTTCTATTTTTGATGGAATCTTCTTAGCATTTCTCTTTCCTAATTTATATTCCGAATTCCGTCTCCATATGCATGGGATACCACCTGCATGCCCTACTATGCATGCAAGCGTACGAAGTCTTGGATTTTTGTGTGCAAGGCCCGCAGGCAGGTTTATTCATTAATAATTTGGTCATCATCATCGTTTGTTAATCCAGTCAAAACTTCACAACCGTTCGGTGAGCTAGATGAGATTGAACTTTAGGGATGTGATTGGATTGGCAGTGATATGTAAGATATAACTTGTAACCATATATAAGGATATGTTAGATAAACCACTCTATTATGGATTCATAATCCATCATGTCCACTCATGTCGATCTCACATTTTGACATAGCAAAAAAAGAGTGGACTCAAGTCTATTTTAGCTAGTCACAGCCTATCCCAACCTGCCCATCAAACAAGCAAAAATATTTGGTTATTAAAAAACACATAGATAAAATGAGGGGAATTTGGATGCGGTTCCTAACTACCAATGTTCTTTAACTGAAACCTTAGTGATTTTCAATTTTTTATCGAAGTCCTTGACATTAATGTTATAATGTATTTTTATGTAAATTATTTTATTTTTAATTAAAAATCAAAATTTGTAGTTGTTTACAGTAATGAGATTTTAAATAAACCTATAATTTATAGGATTAAAAAGATTATTTTAAAAAAAAAAAAAATATATATATATATATATAAAATAAAAGATGAACTATATTGTCCAATGTGTGTGTGTGTATATATGTTGTGTATGTGTATATATATATTGACACATCTCGGGCTCGACTCCGTCGTAGCACGATATTGTCTGCTTTGGGCCCCAACCACGCTCTCAAGGTTTTGTTTCTGAGTACTCAGACGAGAACTTTCCAATGAGTCACCCATCCTGGGATTGCTCTCGTGCAAACTCGCTTAACTTCAAAGTTCCGAGGAACCCAAAGCCAGTGAGCTTTCAAAATGCCTCGTGCTAGGTAGAGATGAGAATATACATATAAAGCTTACAGGATCCTCACATCTGGGCAATGTGGGATCTTACAATCCACCCCCTTTAAGGGCCTAACGTCCTCTTCGGCATACTTCCGACTAGGGATTGGCTCTGATACCAAATTGTCACATCTCGCCCCGGCCCCTCACCACATCCCTGTCTCGACTCCGCCGTAACACGATATTGTCAGCTTTGGGCCCCGACCATGCCCTCACGGTTTTGTTTCTAGGAACTCACACGAGAACTTGCTAGTGGGTCACCCATCTTGGGATTGCTCTCGCGCAAACTCGCTTAACTTCGGAGTTTCGATGGAACCTGAAGCCAGTGAGCTCCCAAAAGGTCTCATGCTATGTAGAGATGATAATATACATATAAGGCTTACATGATCCTCATCCCTGGGTGATGTGGGATCTTACATATATGCATAAACATGGGTACTTCATCAAAACTAACCAAAAAATTAGTGTACCAAAACATGAGTACATTTTTTAAAAGCATAAAAGAAATAATAGATATTAGGCTTAATAATATTATCAAATTTCTTTCATTAAACTTGACATGAATACGTTCTGAAATCAACGAAATAGAATGTACCTATATAAGTTTAAAAAATGGATAAGAAAAAACTTGAATTGAGTTTATATATAAAAAATGGTTACATTTTATATTAAAAAATGGTACATTTTATATATAATAAATTAGAATATTTAAGAACGGATATATATAAGATTAACAAATTGAAAATCTTTTCATACAAAATCAATGGATCCAAACTTATTCTGATTTAATTTTTTTCATTTTGAAAATGTTTTGAATGGAAAATTAATTATATGACCATTAAAACCCTAAATCAATTTTATGTAACTAACTTGTAAATTCATTACTACATTAATGCTAGGTCTTTGATCAAAATCTAAAAACTGATAAGGTTTCCGTCAATGAACATTAATAACTGGAGAAAGAATACTAATTTTTCCATATAAAAAAATTATAAACAAATATTTGGTTATTTTGCGAAAAAAATTACAAAACATTATCATAAAATCTTTGGTTATTAGTAGACTCGTAAATATTAGAGAGATAATAACCATTCGCTTTTTGTATCTTATACATTATTGTTCCATTATAATTATTAATTTTTTTTTATTTATTTGAAGGAGCAACCAAATAGTGTGTACCTTAGAAGCAAAACCCACGCAAGACGTACACTGTGATTGTGAATCGGGATCCTCTCCGGATCTCGTGGTCTATAAATACAAAACCATTAGAGTACTAGTGTAAACCTAACGCTCCGATATCTAAACGGCTTCAAAACCCTATTTCATTTTTTTTTATCAATGGCTAATGACGGACAAAAGACCAACTTAGACCCCGAGAAGCAAGCACTGCTGAATAAGCACACCGAGAACCACTTCACCGCCGGGGAGATCGTCCGGGACATCATCATCGGCGTATCTGACGGTCTTACCGTGCCGTTTGCTCTCGCTGCGGGACTGTCCGGCGCCAATGCCACGTCATCTATCGTCCTCACTGCTGGCATCGCCGAAGTCGCAGCCGGTGCTATCTCCATGGGACTCGGCGGGTACTCTTTCGATTCAGCCATCCCTTGATATCACAGCTTGTTTGGTAATATTTTGATGCATTGGTATTTTATTGCGCAGATATCTGGCTGCAAAAAGTGAATCGGATCACTACATGAGGGAGCTGAGGAGAGAACAAGAAGAAATTGTAAACGATCCTGATGCAGGTTTAATATGGATTATTTTCCTCTTTTAATTTAATTATCAGTTAGTTTAAAAGTTTACCCTATATTATGGTTACCTCACGGATACTTCACTTTGGTGGCGTATCGCATATTCGATACTTCGCAACGATACTCGTCAGATACTTTCGGGTACCCGTCGGATATATATCAAGTCAACGGACACGGCTTTGACTTGATGGATAGGTGTATCTCATATGAGGGTAACATATATCAAGCTTTTTGGATACTTTTATACTTTCAAATAAGAAATTAAAAAAGAGAATTTAATAGGAGACAAAGCTTCAATTGAAATCTGGTAAATATGAAGAGCTTGCCTCTTATTGAAACTATGAATACAACTCACACTTCTTCTATACGTATATATATGTGTGTGTGTGTGTATAACAAGGGAATTAGGTTTCCATTCTCCAACAAATTAAATAAACTTGAATTCAGAGATGAAATCAGATTCCTGTGTTATCAAAATATGTTCTAAATTATATCATTTTCATTTTTATATATTATTATATATTTTTAACTGCCATATCTATAGCATATCGGATTTTACTTTTTAAAGATTTTTCATATCATTTTATCGTATTGTATCTCCGTATCCGTATCCATATCCGTACTTCATAGATGACTACTCTTAGTCAAGTTAATGGACCGGTGTGCTCCGTTTTTGCTCTAAGTTGAAATCTATTTTCCAATTGTTTAGATTTTAAATTAGTTAAATTATTATTGCTTGTATATATAGAGAGTGAAATTTGTTTTTGTTTATGATGGGGTAATTGCAGAGGCGGCAGAAGTGGAGGAGATACTGGCGGAGTATGGAATAGAGGCACAAGAGTATACACCTGTCGTGAATGCTCTAAGGAAGAAGCCCCAAGCATGGCTCGATTTCATGATGAAGTAAGTTACTTTGCTTAAATTATGGAGTTATGCGTTAACTCGGTTGGATAGAGTAATATTTCGTTTCTTTGTACATAAAATTTTAATATGATCTTAAAAAATTCACCTTCTAATAAGTAAGTGTATATGCTTGAGAAAACTTAAAATGATAGGAAGATATTTTTCTTTTCCTTCGGAGATTTGTTCATAAAAAGAGAAAAGAATATTTTGTGAAGTAGGTAAAGTGATATGGGAATTGAAATTCTCGTCGAATTTCTATGTTCAAAGTTGATAGATTCAGAAATTTGGATTATCTAAGAAAGAGAAAGGATTTGAACTGTTCAAAGGTTTGGTTTTGTATGAAAGTGTGTGAAGTGATGGGCTAGAAGAGGCTGCATATTTTTATTTTATTTTAATAAACGATATTATCTACATTAAATGAGAGAATGTGAGTTTAGCCTCATAATGAATTAATAATGATATGTTTCAAACTCGTATTTGACGATAATCGAACTTAAGATCTCTTTACATTTAAATTCAATAATCCGAATTTCCGGATCAGTTAACTACGAAATAGAAATATGAAAAGAATCTTAATTCGTGACGTGGATATTCTGTGAACTGCACGAGTCGGCGGGTGGGGGTATATTTTGTGTTAAGTGTAAGTGCTTAGTCAAAAGTTGGCTTCTCTTTTGAAATATGGACAAAATCCATGTGGTCATCCATCACATGCTATCATTCACACCGTGAATAGATAAAAAGCACTTAAAATCTTTTATTCATTGGTGTTGAAATTTTGAATATCACACACTTCTCAGGATAATTATCTGCTATTCTGATAGGAGATCAGTTGTTTTGATCTTTTAACTAATTAGAATTTTAATTCATAGATAGCAAACAGTCAGTCTTTACCTAAAGAGTAAATTGTAATAATGGTCCTTCAACTTTAATTAAATTGGAACAATGGTACCTCAACTAAAAATTTATTATCATTGATCCCTCAGCTTATCAAAATGTGTAGCTATAATCATTTTCATCAATTTCGTCAAAATTTGATCAAAATAAGTTATGTTGGAATAATCATTTATATAATTAGGGTTCCTCAATCAAGGTGTGTAATTATGGTCAATTTCATCAACTACGTCAAATTTTTCGTCAAAACGAATTATGTTGGAATGACCATTACTACAATTGGGTTAAAGTTAAGGGACCATTTCTTCAGTTGAACTAAAGTTGAAGGACCAATGGTAATGAATTTTTAGTTAAGGGACCATAGCTGCACGTTTTGATGAGTTGAGGGACCAATGGTAATGGATTTTTAGTTGATGGACCATTACTCCAATTGAGTTAAAGTTAATGGACCATAGCTACAATTTACTCTTACCTAAAATAGTCGGGTTCTTTTTTGGACATGACGCTTCTTTACCGATATAATATTGATAAATCGTTGATAGCATTAGTACAATAAACATGTTAACAATAAAACATATTCACATATTACCGACACAATGATATCCATATAAACATTCACATTATCGATACCAAATTCGTTATGCACGGATTATTTATGCATGTAAGAAAATTGGTGGGTTATTGATCACCAATGAAATTTTGGTAGTAGGTCATGTAGAATGCCATTACGTTTGGTTTTGCACCTAGTCTTTAGTTAGCTCTAAATACTCCATGCCATTTCATAGCTTTCATCTAGTATAATTAACTCAACTTGAGTGATGATTCAGGTTTGAACTGGGATTGGAAAAGCCAGATCCAAGGAGAGCCTTGCACAGCGCCCTCACCATTGCCGTTGCTTACGTTTTGGGAGGAGCAGTACCCTTGCTTCCTTACGTCTTCTTTCCGAGGGCCAGGGAAGCTCTGGTTGCGTCAGTTGTCGTAACCTTGCTGGCATTGCTGATATTTGGGTACGCCAAGGGCCGTTTCACCGATAACAAACCCTTCTCGAGTGCCTTCCAGACTGCGTTCATCGGAGCCATAGCATCCGCAGCCGCGTTTGGCTTGGCAAAAGCCATCCATCCATGAACACATTTGTCCTACAAAATCATATACAACACCCCGTCTTTTGTTAAGATTGTTTTACGGTCGTATGCTTCGCTTCATGCTTCATGTTTGTTAAGAATGTTTTAAATTCGTATGCTTCGCTTCACGCTTCATGTTTGGAAATTTTGATGTTGCTCATTATTTTCGGTACAAGTTCATCCTGCGATCCCACTTCTACTTTTTCATCGAAAGCTAATAAGAGTAGTACACAAAAACGTCGTAAATACTTAGGAAATAGGTGGTGTTCATTTGTATTGAGAAAAATTGGAACAGCATTTGGTGTCCGCATGAATTTACAAGGTACAACATGGAAGCAGCGCAAAACTACAGTGACGCAGACAATTCTTCAACTCACTCTAACCAAGTAGCTATTACATTTGACGAAAAACACTCAAAATTAATGTACAAGAAGAGGAAAACTGTGAAGTGATCATGCCAAGTTGTGCCAGCCTACGAAAATCTGTCAATAAGCAAAATCAAGAAGACATAAGTCGATACAGTTTAGCGTACAGCATGCAACAAACAACGTTACTTCAAAACTCCAGGTAGCCTCGATGAATGAAAAGATGGTTTCCAACGACATTGTAAAAGAACAATGACACACATTATGATACATGTGAAGGATAAGAACCAACTCACATTTGTTAAAACTGAGTTGTGGACGAGAGATGGACTGAAAAGTGTCCACGAGAAGCTGTCACTAGAGCCGATAGAAAAAACCTAGTTACACAGATGTTATCCTGCTACGTTCCTGATTTTGTTCCATGTTGTTAGAGTCAGAAGCCAAATGTCCCATGTGTTCAGTTATAAATTCCAAGTTTTGAGAGCTCTCCGTATTAGATCCATAAACTGCTGATTCTAATGCAAAGTTCTGAGATTTCTTCATTTGCTCGACCAAATAATCAAAATTGTGTGAATCGTCCAGATCAGATACTATTGATTCCACCTCCATTCTAGTGTCAGCATGCTCTTCACCATTTTCCATTGTGCCTTCAATATTTTCCAAGAAAGGACCACCTAAAAGAAGCTGCTCCCATGCACCATCGTCAGATATATCTGGTAGGGTATATGGGTCGTGATTTTCTACAGGGCTCGACTTTTCATCCATTAGCATTTTCATGAAATCAGCATTCACAACAAAATCTTCCATTCCATCTAGATAAGCATCAGATTCCGGTTGTTTCTCTGAGCCTGAATTTGGTGGGAGTACATGCTTTGGGGCATCAATCATCGGTGGTTGGTACCTCACTATTGCACCACTAGAAACCACTGGTCTATCATCATCTCCACACTGTTCTAGCACATCGCCAGCTTCAGCAATTCGCCAATTATTTTCTTTTGGATGAAGAAGCTGAACCAGAAAACCAGGACTTTGCATGGCCGTCACTAGAAACGACAGCATCTGCTGCTGATTCTTCTCCATTCCACAAAGGCGGTTCCTCAAGAGGCGCAAGTTATTTTGCGAAGTTTCCTGGTGCTGCCTAAGCTTTGCCAATTCTTGCTTCATAGCAACTTTATCAGTCTTCAGGTTCTCAACTTCCCTCCATAGACCATTTTCACTAATGTTTTCAGATGGCCTATCCGGCCTTTGCTGTGATGCTTTTTTCTGATCTGTGCCCTGTGGATGTTTCCTCCTAGCAATATTCTTCAACAAAATTTTCTGACCTCGAATAAATCCTTCGTTTGCAAACACCCAACGATCTGAATCTATTTTTCTAAAGCCCTGAAATATTAAGATTCATTAATACTCGATATCGGTTGACAAATCAAGTAACAAAACATTTACAGTCACGCAGATATACACAGAGGTGTCTATAGAGCACGTACAATGCATACATTTAAAGAGAAAAACAAGAAAAGCCATCTGACTATGTCTCACACTTCAATCTATCACAGCTATATTACAAGCCAATCCATCTAAATAGGTGCCATTTTTTCAAATATATCCGAATTCAGTCAAGAAAGCATATATGGGAACTGCGATTGAAGCACAACCTTTTAATTAGATTGAAAAAAAGAAGGGAAATGGATGAAGCTTGGGAAACAGAACGATCACATCTTAGACAGATCGTTACGAGTGCCACTTAAATTTTTAACCACAGAAAACTTTCAATTCCTTCAACTTGAAAGAAATCCAAAAAAATGCAAAACTCGCAACAAGCAGTACTTGCAAGATAGATACTTTACAGGTAACATTGGACAAGCGAATCGAGCATGAGTTCACGATCGAAACGAAACAGAGCTAACTTAATCGTATCTGCAGGAAAGAAAACTGGCTTCTGAAAGTTAAACCTCGTCTTGTTTACAATCATTTACAAATGTGCAATAATTTTATATTTGGCACAAAAACAACGACGACGACAACAACAACTAAACAAAGAGAAAAACCCCATGAATGCATAACCGAGACAAAATAACTTTGCCCAGTTAATCAAAAGGTAAGAAAACAATGAACTCACATAGATATTGAGCTGTCTCATGAAGCTAGAAAAGTTACTGTGCTTGAAGTACTTGGGCAGCATTGAAATCGAGAACTGGGCCATGTCCAATATAGCAAAGCTGTCGCCGGTTTCACTCCACGAGATTATGGAGTCGGTGTCCTTATCATCCACCATCTCGTAGCATTTTCTGAGAAAAGGAGCCACCGACCCCGCCGGCCCCGACCCATCTCCTCCGCCCTTCTCCGCCGATTTCACCATGTTCAAGAAAACCAAGATTTTGAAATTGAATTCTATTTGGGATTTGGGTTTTCGTAAAGACCCAGGAGGAGTTCGGTGGAATTGGATGGAATCGGATGGAAAGTGTAGTAATGTATTGACGGCGAAGTTTCGATCTTTGCTTCTTTGAGTTGCCGTGTTGACGGGGGTTTATGGTCTCTGGGACTTTTTGAGTTTGAAAGACAAACTCCACTTTCTCTCCGGTTTTTGTGTAGTGCGGTTGGATGCTTTTTATGTGTGTACGAGGATCGCCTCCGGATCCTTTTTATTGGATTCTATAATCGTGTCTATATATTCTGCTTTGGCATTTTGGATCAACCCGTTAACCTGATCCGATCTAACCCGTTAATATTTGTATTTAGATGGATGTCTAATAGGTTGGGTTGTTAACAGGTGAACCCGTTAACAACACGTTAAATAACGGGTCACTTTGAGTCAACCCGTTAGACCCGTTAAGACCCGTTAGCACCCATTAGTTGAAGATATTTTAATAATTTTAGTAAAGTCTTAATGACAAAAAATAAACTTTATGCAAAAAAAAAAATTAATAATAATAATAATTGTTAACGGGTGAAACGGGTGATCCGTTAGCTTAACGGGTCGAGTTCGGATGACCTGTTAACTTAATGGGTCAGGTTGAACCCGACCCAAACTCAATAAACCCGACCCGTTTACAGGTCTACTATATATCGTAAATTGTACAGTTAAAAATTATTTTAAATATTTAAAATTAAATACAAATAGTAATTTGTGAAAATTTATCACATAATTTACGATAAACAAACACGATTAAAAGCATCATTTGAATTCTCACAAGAGGATTCCAAAGAAGATCCTCATTCTTTATGTGTAAAAAAAAAAAAAAAAAAAAAAAAACTGTCTCATGTGTCGTGACCACGAAGATGTTGACATGTGGAAAGTATAAAGGTGGGCCGAGCTTAACCTGGTTGGGTTTCTGTGGGGTTCTAACCCAAAATAAAATGGGCGGAGTCCAGCCCCGATCAAGTGATGTTCTCTTTTCTTTACAGTTCAACACCTCGCCTTATAACAAATGGTGGTGCTATTTACACATTTCTTTTAATTTTCAATTGTCGGATCGCATAAATTGAAGAAGATTAATGAATAAAAACTAACAATCATGTGTTGTAGGTAAAAAATGGTGTGTGAATAGCACTACCTATAACAAATTCTTTAATCTCATGCATGGGAGAAACATTCTTAACTTATCAAGTAATAGAGACACAACATCAGTTAACATGAGTAACATCATCACTCAAATTAACGTAGCTAGCCTCTCTCTCTCTACATGTTCTTATTCCTCGGCTGAAACGCAGACGACATAGCCAGATCGCCGCCAGCAGGCCGGGTGGGTAATGGTTTTTTTTTTTGAACCACTGAGGTCCTCAAGTTGAGCATACATAGCAGTGATAAAAGATGTCATTTCCTTCATGGGATCCGCCATGGCTTCTTTGAGCTTGTTTAGACCGTTGCAGTACGCTTCCTGCCAATAATTTTATATATATATATATATATATATATATATATATCAGATAGGCTAACTTTGATTAATAATTCGTATAGCTCACACAAAATTGATGCACTTTCTAGAAAATAATGGTATATATACCATGAACTGATCAAGGTTTGAAGAATCGCGATCGCTGCTGGTAGCGTCCTTGATGAATTGCTTGGCATTGACAATGTTATTGTCCGTTGTAGTAGTGCTTTTATCACCGATTTGATCTCCAATTTCACCCAAACCCACCTGACAATATTGACTTCGATATTGGTGAGCTACTAGAGAGAGAGAGAGAGAGAGAGAGAGAGAGAGAGAGAGAGAGAGAGAGAGAGAGAGTGTGTGTGTGTGTGTGTGTGTGTTGCATGCTGTCCAACCATTAACCCAGCAAGCTCCCAACGGAGGATCAACTTCAGCGCCGAGGCATCCCGCTGGCTCCAATATGCCAACTATGTCACAAGAATTCTGAATCTATTGACCACTTATTTTCTAGCTGTGACTTTGCACAATGTGCTTGGCGTTGGCTAGCTACCCAATTTGGCACTATTATTCCACCTACGGGCTCCCTCTTTGATCTATGGCTTGATTTTCTGTCATAGCGGTTTTCTCCACATCTTCGCAATGTCTGGCTAGCTTCAGGGTTTTTCTTACTCATGGCTATTTGGAAGATGCGTAATAAAGTGAAGTTTGAAGGCAAACCTCCCTCATTCTCACGTCTCTGCCGCTCCACCTCGGCCTGGATTAGGCAGGTTGGAGCTCTCACCCCTGGCCATGTACGAGGCATTTTGGACAGGCAACTTTTAGTCTCTCTTGGAATATCGCCTAACTCCTGTAAAGCTCCTTCTATTGTCCCTGTTCTTTGGCACCCCCCTCATTTTTCTTGGGTCAAAGTGAATACTGATGGCCTTGCTAAAGGTAATCCGGGTCCTGCGGCATGTGGCGGGGTTTTTCGAGATTCTGCGGGTTATTTTATTGGTGGTTTCTCCCTAAGCTTGGGCCATCGTACTTCTTTCTATGCGGAGCTCCATGCTGTCATCCTTGCTGTCGAATTGGCCCACGCGCGGGGCTGGCAAAATTTATGGCTTGAAAGCGACTCTTCGAGTGTAATATCATGTTTTGCTTCTGGATCTTTCTCTCCCCCTTGGTCGCTCCAGACACGCTGGAACAATTGTACTCTCCATTTGCAGAACATGGTTTTTCGTTGCTCTCATATTTTTCGAGAATGGAATGTTGTTGCTGACAAATTAGCCAATTTAGGGTTTCTATCATCTTCACTTGTCTGGCATTCCTCTCCTCCGATTGAGATCCTCCCCTCTCTGCACTCAGATTTCTTGGGCATGCCAACCTACAGGTTTGCCTCATCTTCTTGATGTGTCTTCTCCTTTCTTTTCCTAACCTTTTTGGATTCCCTTTTGTTTTGCAGTTTGTCTTGCAGGTTATTACCTTTTAAGGTTTATAGAGGGGTTTGGGCTTATGTCCGCCTAGTCTTTTCCTTGTATTTTCTTTTCCAAGAGGGGTACGGTCTATGTCCCCCCCTCTTTTTCCAGCATTTCCTTTCTCAAAAGGGGTAAGGTGCATGTCCCCCCCCTTTTTCTTTTGTATTTCTTTTCTCTTGTTCTATGAGGGGTTAGGTTTATGTCCCCTCCTGTCTAGGTGTAACTTCTTTTTTCTTATCAATAAAATTTCCTCGTACCGCCGAGGTTCTTCCAAAAAAAAAAAAAAAAAAAAAAAACCCAGCAACCACTTGATTTGTCCACACGTGTGTCTAAATTATACCTTAATTATAACTATCCGGCCTAACCCATCTGCCCACAGTAATTACACACAAAATGGACAATCCTTTTGGAACTTCCACATCTTTGATTTGACCATCATATTGTGAAGATATATTTTTATTATTATTTTTTCAGGTATATCTTCTCGTGATTCATCCTTTTAGGACTTCCACATCTTTGATTTGACCATCATATTGTGAAGATATTTTTTTTGTTTTTGAAGGTATATCTTCTCACAATCACAAAACTGAAAAAGGACTGATATACATATTTATGTATATAATTTTTCCATGCATATACCTTCAAACAGTCGGTGTGATTCTCCAGCAACAGCCCATACAGTGGATGGCCCGCAATCCTCCTCTTTAGAACCTCCTCCTCCTCCTCTACTATATCACCTTCACCTTTTTCTCTAGTGCTGCACACCTTAACAACACCATTATTCTCTTCATGCTCACCACTGTAAATCCCCTCCATCTCTCTCTCTCTCTCTCTCTCTCTCTCTCTCTCTCTCTCTCTCTCTCTCTGTGTAAAACACAACAGACAGAAGAGATAGCTAGCCAGCCAACCCTTAGAACTTGGTCAACTTTTAACCAAATATATGAATATATAAGAAGCAATAACTACAGTAGTCGCGTACGTGCTTTCTGATTCTGCCGTGGTAATTTTCGAATCAAATCAACTATTTGTTTGTATGGATACGCAATCGTGCATGCATAAATCACGATAAAAGTTGGGAAAGGCGCACGGACTCTGGCACTTGCGCTTTCTCTGGAATCATCTTTTAAGTATGTAGTTATGCCGGCCCAGAAGGAAATCTATCGAGCTTTCTCTGCAATCATCTTTTTTTCTCTCCAATCTTTCAAGTACTTATATGCCCCAGAAGGGAAAATGATCTATCGAGGTTTCATCAATTATTTAATCTCTTTTTTGTCTCCCTCACTCATCGATATCCCAACACTCTGCTATATACTGTTACACCTTTGAGTTTTCTACTTTGTTGCGTCACTCATTGACCAAATACAAGTACTGAGATACTTGACCAAATACAAGTACAAGTACTCAGAGAGAAAGATATGTGATTGGGGATTTTATAGTATTCAGGATTATTGTATATTCTATCAATTTTAATTATTAGATTTTTTTTTCTCAAAAAATACAAAAATAAAAATTTAACGTTACGAAAATTCAGAGCATAAATACTCCGGAACACTAGTTAATTTTTATATAGGATGTGAACATAGACGAAGGCACCTTTACTAGCTAATTAGTTAGGGTTTGATGGGTTTTTTTTGCCTCGATGCATTAACTGTATATATGTTCTTGTCCAATTAATTAAGTTGCTATAATACAATTTTCTTAGTCCGCATGGTTAGAAGTTATACATTCATTGCATGGTTAGAAGTTATACATTCATTGCAGAAAAACCAAAATAAGTGATGATCTACTGCCACTTTCTTTTAATCGAATGAAGATTTTGGATTCCAGCCTATCGAAATAGGTATGTAACTGAATCACAGTTATGATATTATCAACAAACTTTTAGCAATTGGTTGTATATGGATAAACCACTTGGGTTGAAGGTGGCAATGGTGATGAGCAAGGGCAGTTAGGACGTAGAGGTGTCAAATCAATCTATTGGTTGCTAACGGATATATATTAAGACTCATTTAGTTCGATTTCACCTTACATTATCATCACCATTACTAATCTTAGCTTTATATTACGGTGATATATATCAAATTAAATGAGTTTTTACAGTACTAATTAATAACTCAAGGTTGATTTGCCACCTCTAAGGGCAGGTTTATGATTTTATATGGAGGTGGGCTAATATATTTCTTGTGTTGGAGCATGGAGAGTAAATTAAATTTTAGATGGAAAACACCTTCACTTATATATGCATGACACGTTGACATTTTGAGAAAGTGAGGATAAAGTCCCACATCAGTGAGGGACCAAACCATGCAATGCAAAGGCTTATAAAAAGTTAAACTACTCCTCATATTGTCAATTAACTTTATGGTAGAAACCCCAACTTCTTCAGACATCACGTTCGAAATTGCGTTGTACACTAATCATATGATTGGACGACATGGAAGCTGGGCTAGGCTTGCTGTTCACTTGTGGATATGAATATCAGCGGAATAGGTAGTACATACTTTTAAGCTTTTAACAAATGTAAATTTTGGAAAAGATTATGACCCTTTGGGGCAACAGATGAAGTATTCTCTGTTTGTTTCCCCAAGCATTAATGAGTAGTCGAGGCTTCTTTACTCACATTGTTCATGCTTATTTAGTTGGTTTGGTTGCATAGGTGTGAAAACTTTTCTTCGTATGAATTGCGAACTTTTGCCTTTTGGTATATCCTGATTCCTGATATGCCTATCACGATAGAATACATTTGAAACAGTGTTTTATGAAGCATCCTGTGATAAATTCCTGACCAACTTCATGTATCTAATAAAATAAATAAATATAAGAGGCATCGTCTACTATATGGATTCATGTGAAGCACACGAAGTTTGAAACAAAGGGACCTACTGTTATACGCAATGCATATGTTGACTCAGATTGTTGAACTGGAATTACAATATCTCGATTAGCTGTAACATTCTCGTGTATATGCAGGGTGTAAACAAGGGACTTGTAGCGAAACGTCTACTTTCCTCCATGCAAGAAAGGGAAATGTCACCAGATTTTGTTCCTTGCATAGGGGATGATCGATCTGATGAAGACATGTTTGAGGTAATTACAAGCTCCATATCAGGCCCATCCATCGCTCCCAGAGCAGAAGTATTTGCGTGCAGTCTGCCGAAAACGCAGCAAAGTCAAGTATTATCTGGATGACGCCGCGAAGATTGTAAGGTTGATGAAGGGATTGGCATGTGTCACTGAGCAAACTGTACCTCTGTAAGTTTACTAACGATGAAGATAGGGGCGTTGTCCCATTTTCTCTGTTTGTAACTGCCACAACGAAGGCCGAGCAGTGTATTAAACAATGTTTCTGTTTAATTCCTTGCTTCTTTTGTTCATCATGTAAAAACTATGTGGTGTTAAGAGAAGCTGTGCAATCGGATATTGTTTTTCGCATTTTTTGTTGTAAATCTGCGAATATGTTTGTGCATGAAGTCCGAACTTGTTGTACCGCAGTAGATAATAGTCTTTAACGAGGGAAATCTCTCATTCATGTCCACTGCCTGTTGAAACTGAACTAGGTTTACGTGAAGTTTTGAGAATACGAACACAAAGTATATTGCACTGGATAACTCAGAAGCATTATTATTAAACTGAAAGACATCAATCAGCTATTAAATAGCCTTACATCAACAAGAAAAATGAAATAACAACCCACGATAACAACAACCCTAGAATCGTGGTAATCGACTAATTCAAAAACAGATAACAAACTTGTCCCTCAAGTATAGGAGGGTTATTAGCACGCCCGGGGTATAAGCCCTAGAATAAAGGAAACCTATCAACTAGAATCTTTGACAACTTCAACATCCTCCCTTAAACTGAATACTATTGATTCAGTTTATTCCAGGCCATTTGCATACACCCATTAGGTCTCGCAGTTTCTGAAATACTTCAAGTTTCAGTGGCTTCGTCATCACGTCTGCAATCTACTCCTGAGTAGAACACTGCAGCAGCTCCACTACTTCATCCTTAACAAGATCTCGAAGGAAGTGAAACCTTACATCTATATGTTTACTGCGACCATGCATTACTGGATTCTTTGACAGCTTAATGGTTGAGATATTATCACAGTAAACCTTTGTTGGACCGTTTTGCCTTAGATTCAAGCAACTCAAAATTCTTCTTATCCACACCACTTGACACGTACTTGAAGCAGCAGCAATGAATTCTGCTTCAGTAGTAGAAAGAGTGACCACTGGTTGCTTCTTTGAGGACCATGATACTGCACCTGAATTCATCATAAATACATAACCTGAAGTACTTTTTCTGTCATCTTGATCACCGGCATAGTCACTGTCCGTATAGCCAATGAGCTCTTCATCTCCTCCCTTCTTGTAAAATACCCCAAAATCACCAGTTCCCTTCACGTATCTTAAGATCCTTTTGACTGCCAAGAAATGAGTCTCTGTAGGATTCTCCATATACCTGCTAATTAGACTTATAGCGTACATAAGATCAGGTCGTGTAGCTGTTAAATACATAAGACTCCCAACCATTTGCTTATAGTGTGTGCTGTCTACTTTTGCTCCCCCTTCATCACGAGTGAGTTTGAATCCAGGAACCACAGGGTTGTGCACTGAGTTGCACTGACCCATGTTGAACCTGTCTAACACTTCCTGTGCATACTTACGCTGACTTATAAAAATGCCATCTGGTTTCTGTAGTACTTCAATGCCAAGAAAGAATCTCATACTTCCGAGATCAGTCATATCGAATTCTATCATCATGGATCTCTTAAATTTCTCAAACAACACCCTATCATTTCCAGTAAAAATGAGATCATCAACATATAAGCATACGATCAAAATTTTACCTTAACTGGCTGTCTTGATAAACAATGTGTGCTCAAAAGGACATTTGCTGAATCCCTCTTTGATAAAATAGGATTCTATTCTACTGTACCATGCTCGTGGAGCCTGCTTGAGCCCGTATAGTGCCTTCTTGAGACGATAGACCTTGCCTTCGCTTCCTTTCTGTTCATATCCAGGTGGTTGTTCAACGAAAACCTCTTCATTGATCTCTCCATGCAAGAAAGCTGCTTTGACGTCGAGTTGGTAAATCTTCCAGCTCATTTGTGCAGCAATGGATATAACCATCCGAATTGTATCCATTCGTGCCACTGGTGCAAATACTTCAGAAAAATCCACTCCATATCGTTGGCAATATCCCTTCGCAACAAGCCGAGCCTTATACTTGTCTACCTCCCCATTTTCATTCAATTTTGTCTTGAAAACCCATTTGACTCCAATGGTTTTTCCCCATGTTGGTAGGTCAGTCAATTCCCACGTATGGTTCTTCTCTATTGTTTCTATCTCTCTATCCATTGCTTGTTTCCACTTTTCACTTTTCACAGCTTCACAATAGCTAGTAGGATCGCCATTCGTAAACAAAGCTAGATGAGCCAAGTTCATACCTTCTTCATCAAAGAGACCTTCACCAGCGTCATAGTCTCTCATCCAAATTGGTGGCCTTCGAGCTTGTCCCTCTTGAGGTGCACTACCTTCATTTATGGCATTTTCTGATTCAAATGAATTATTGCCATCTGACCCATGAACGTCAGTTTCTTCTTCATCTCCTTCATCTTCTTCTTCATTTCCTTCAACCCCAGAATCAAGATCATCTAAAATATTTTGCTCATGACTGTCATCCCAATTCCACTGTTGATCTTCTTCAAATACTACATCTCGACTTATGATGATTTTATTTGAAATAGGATCAAACAATCTATAAGCTTTGGACTCCTCACTTACCCCCAACAGTATACATTTGAGGCTTTTGTCATCAAGCTTCAATCTTTTGCTATCTGGTACGTGCACATGAGAGATGCAATCAAAAACCCTAAAGTGCTCTACCGAGGGTTTGCGCCCACTCATTGCTTCCTCAGGTGTTTTGCTCTTTACTGCAAGGGTCGAACTTCGATTCAGCACATGGACAACCCAGTTCACTGCTTCAGGCCAAAAGGTCTTTGGAATCCGTTAATCTGATAGCATACATCGAACCATATTCATGATAGTTCGATTCTTCCGTTCAGCAACCCCGTTCTGTTGAGGCGTATAGGCAGCTGTCAACTGCCTTTGAAAGCCATTCTCATTGCAGAAATCTGTGAATTCATGTGATGTGAACTCACCTCCTCGATCCGTCCTCAAACCCCTTATGAATGATCCAGTTTCCTTCTCCAATTTGGCTTTGTATGTTTTGAATACGGTGAAGGCTTCTGATTTCTCCACCAGAAAGTAAACCCAAGTTCTTCTACTATAGTCATCAGTAAAAGTGATAAAATATCTCTTCTTACTGTTTGAGATTGGATTTATGGGACCACAGATGTCAGCGTGTATCAACTGCAGAATCTTTGACGCTCTCCACACACTTTCCCTAGGAAAAGAGTCACGATGCTGCTTCCCCACAAGGCAGCCTTCATACACGTTCTGAGAAGCTTTGAGCTTTGGCAGCCCCTTAACCATGTTCTTTTGTTATAGCACCTTCAGACCGCTCCAACTTAAGTGTCCATATCGACAATGCCAGCGATCAGCTTGATCTGTGGTTGTCATGGAGAGACAACTTTGTTCCTTTACCGGACAGCGAGCACACAAGGCAAACATCCTGTTGTATGTCATCTCAGTTTCAAGAATGAGACATTTCTCAGGGTGAAAGATCTTACACTTTCCATGTTGCATGAGCACTGCGAGTCCCCTCTCTTGCAGTTGACCAATACTCAACAAGTTATTCTTTAATTCAGGTACAAAGAAGACGTCTGTAATCACATGTATGATCCCATGCACCTCCATTCGTACTTTGCCCTTGCCTTGCACACTGAGACTGAAGTTGTTTCCCAGCTTGACTGACTTTCTGAAATTTGCATCTATTTCGACAAACGCTTCCTTTCTACCACACATGTGGTTGCTACATCCTGAGTCAAGAAACCAAATAAGCTTCATCTCAGCTTCCTTTGTATCCACCAGCGCCTCCGTCTCAGCTTCCTTAGCATCCACCAGCGTCATTAGCAGCATCTCCTCATTTGTTTATGCAAAGTTAGCCTTGGAGTCCCTAGTTTTCTTAGGACATTCCCACTGAAAGTGCCCTGGTTCGTGACAGTTGTAGCATTCTATGATAGATTTGTCGAACCCAAATCTACCCCTTCCTCTACCTCTTCCCCGATAGGAGCCTCGGCCACCACTTCTTCCTCCTTGTTGGACTCCAGTGGTAACTTGAAGAGCTTGTTCGTCCATCACATGTTGACCCATCCTTTGCTCATGCACAAGCAGACTGCTCTGAAGTTCATCAATGGATAGAGTATCCAAGTCATTCGACTCCTCAATCGAACAGACCACATAGTCAAATTTTGACGTCATAGACCTCAAAACTTTCTCAATAATCACTATATCCTCCATTCTTTCTCCATGCACCCTCATCTTATTAGCTATGGTGAGTGTCCTCCCAAAATAATCATTAACAGTTTCTCTAGCCTTCATATGCAATACTTCGAACTCCTTTCGAAGTGCTTGCAACTGAGCACGCTTCACACGTTCAGTTCATTGGTACTTCTGCTTCAAGGAATCCCATATGTCTTTCGCCGTGTCCTTCTTCAAGATCGTTTCAAGGATTGAACGATCAATGGCCTGAAACAAATAGTTCTTGGCTTTCAGGTCTTTCAGCTTCAGCTCATTCTGTGCCTTCTTCTGTGAATCACTAGAGTCCGCTCCTCCTGTGACTGCAGTGATCCCCGTCTCCACCAGGTTCCAATACTCCTTGGAACGCATAAAGTTTTCCATAAGCATGCTCCAGTGATCGTAGTGCCCATCGAGCCTCGGGATGGCAGGTTGCACAAAACTGTTCTCGGACGTCATATTCTTGTTCTTTCACGCAAGCAACTATGTTTGCTGGTTTTTGGTCAGGCCCCTGTGATGGGGCTCTGATACCAGATGTTGAAACTGAACTAGGTTTACGTGAAGTTTTGAGAATACGAACACAAAGTTTATTGCACTGGATAACTCAGAAGCATTCTTATTAAACTGAAAGACATCAATCAGCTATCAAAATAGCCTTACATCAACAAGAAAAATGAAATAACAACCCACGATAACAACAACCCTAGAATCGTGGTAATCGACTAATTCAAAAACAGATAACAAACTTGTCCCTCAAGTATAGGAGGGTTATTAGCACGTCCCAGGGTATAAGCCCTAGAATAAAGGAAACCTATCAACTAGAATCTTTGACAACTTCAACACTGCCTCGGCTACAATCTTTGTTTTGGAAGTCCAAATTTTGTTGTCTGATCTGGTTTCACTTGGCAGATTGATATCGTTTGATAATACCGGGCCCTTTCTGTGCATTTGTTAGAAATTTGTTTTGGTGTGCCCGTTATGCCACGTCTTTGTATTTGAGGCTATGTTATCTACGCTGGGTAGTGGGTAATGTTATTACAGCGGTATTCTAAACTTATAATGTATTTTCACTATATCCTATGACAGTGCGTCATTGGCTTTGGATCTGCCAGTGGCGCAGTCGGTGATGCCGGTGAACATACCCAAGCGAACATTTCCGGGGCTAATGGGGGATACAATTTTTTATTGGCTTGGTTCTCGTTGTGCTTTTCTTGATAACTCGGCAGAATTCGTACATTATGTTGTCTTGTATGGTGCGGTTCTTTACATTTGTCCTATGGTGGAATAATAATCCCAGCAGTCAATGATCCTCGTTATCTGTCGTGCTTGTTGTTTGATTGCTAAGCGGGTTCTGTTACTGTCATATTTTCTTGGATCATCACCTATATCTATGGCTAATGGGGTTCTTGTTCTTCTGTTCTGCTTTTCTATTTTCATTTTTCCTAAATTTCCATGCCTAGCCAACAGAGAGTATTGTAGCCAAATACTGTTGATACTACTAAAAAGTTGGAGTAAACTTGATCTAAGTCTAATTTTGTGAATCGTTCTTGGGTTTAGCCCTCTTTATTGGGTTAGGTATATTCACTGGTCATCTGCATCAGCTTTTTATATTATCTTTTATCAAATTGTGATAAATGTCATCATTTTTTTACAGATTTATCGTTTACTCAATTTTAGGACAAAATCTAAAAATTAAATATTATTACTTATTTTTATGCTCCTAATTTGTATCTCAATTTTTTCTTCTACCTTCATCATAAGTTAACTGTGTTAACTAACACAATCTAATTTGTAGGTACTATATCGAATTTTGACTACAAAAATACTTTTTTTGTCCTTCCATGTTTCTAACACGCTCATGAAGTAGCAGTGTAGACAGAGAAAGTTTACCAAATTATCCTGATTACTACCATAAACGTGAGAGAAATGTATAGACTCAGTTTGGTTGGAGTCTACCGAATGACTCAACCCAGTTCGGTCAAAGCCTATCGAAGGATGGTGCCTTGCTTCGGCATATGTGCACCAAACACTTATCTGCTTCGGCAGAGATCTACCGAATAGATTCGAACCCAATTCTGGGTTTGTCTCTCTCACAATCCAATTTTGAGTTTGTGTTTTACAACATGTGGTAGAATCAGGGCCTACCAAGGTGTGGCATCATGACTGAAGCGTGATCCTTGGCACCAAAGACCTAAAACTTAAAGAATATTGGATATTGTTCCCGAACCTCAACCCTGCAGAATCTACTTGTGTCTCGAGATATTAAATATCGATGATATCGGAAATATCGGCAGTCCAAAAACACGGAAATTTCGATGGAAATATCGGGATATTATCGATATTGATAAAAATTGAATAAAAACCATGGAAATTGTAAGAAAAACTTGAAAAATTTTATTGAAACTTTGCAGGATGTTTATTTAGTCAATTATCTATTAGTTTATCACAAAAAATTGGAAAGAAATGCATTGCATGATAGATATAATTGATTTAAGTTGATTATATAACGAGCTGGCAAACATTATGAGTGTAGAAAATATGTAGTAATTAATGAAAGAAATTTAAACACACCATAATCATTTATATATAATGAATTAGTACAATATTTTACACTTTATACATTGCATGGTAAGATACATGAGTGACTTAGCAAGGTCTAAAATATCGATGATATCGGAAATATCGGTAGTAAAAAAAAATATCGGTAGTCTAAAAACACGGAAATTTCGATGGAAATATCGGGATATTATGGATATTTTAGACCATGGTCTCGATGGAATAGATCATTGGTTATGCACATATTTGTGCCCCTACCAATGTTGTTGAGGAGTACCATTCTCGTAGTCAATATGTGAGATTGATTTTGCTCCACCGAACATCGTTGGAAGAGTAGAATTTTGACATGAATGACCTTGTTAGCCGAATCCTCTTAATCACTTTGGTTTACTTTGTGAACATTTTTCCATGTTCTTGGATTCAAGTTTGGTGTTTGCTTTAGTTATGGATAATCTTATTGATATTGTCCTTGAATACAAGTTAATTGAATCATGCTTCTTGTATAAATGTGACTGAATTTAATTAAACACGTGATTATGTATGAATGTGGGAAAGTTAGTTCTTGAATGAGATACTACACACACTGACTTTATACCTAAATCACATCTCTAGCAACAACTTCATGTCTATCCAACCTGATTAAGAGCATTGGCACACTCCTCGTTGTATGAATGGTACTAAATTACCATGTTCGATACCTTATACTCTATTCGTTCTGGAAGAACGTCGTTGAGTTTTTTTAAAGATATTCGAGATGACAACGACCATGAATGAAACCACTGAAGAAAATAGAGTGAAATATCTTTGCACCACTTCCAAAAATGAGTCTGAAGCTTTGATTTGGGCCTAATGGGTTGTCTCTCAATCGGGAACACACTACATGTGGCCGGCCTGGAGCCTGGTGATTGAGCAGTTTACTTGCTTTTACACGACCATTTGGGATACTTAGGTCGAACAATGATGCTATAACGCATCTCCTTACCCGAAGTAAGGATCTTGTGCTTACAAGCACACATTGCCAAGTCTGCTCATTAGGAAAATTGATTTTCTATATCATTCCTCGCAAAGATACGAAATCACTATTTTTCACTGTGGATTCAAGGGAATACTGGTCATATGTTTGTCCACACACATTGCTGCTAAACCTCCTGGCCAATTAAAGGTTCACCACCCTACTTATCCCTTAAACTCTAGGAGACTGGATGATGCCAGAGAGTTTATATCGACAGTTTTCGATAAAGTATTGCACGTCTTTTAGGTTTATAATTGAACATTGAATTCCCATGTTCACCCTAAATAGCCTCGCATAACGATCATAAAGCGCAATTTTAAATGATCGCCCATAATTTGGAAAACGTACCAAATTTTCGGTTTCTGCCTAGGGTTATGCAATCTTGTATGCAGCTATATTGGTCTACCTTAAGGCCCATTGCCACCGAACCTATTCGACGTTAGAGTTGGTTATTGGGTACGAACCTGACGTTTTTCGTATTTACGCATTTTGATATGCATTCCATGTGCCAAGTTGCGCTGCCGTAATGTGCCAATATGGTCATCAAAGAAGGGTGTGAATCTTTGTCAATTATGATTCTCCTTCATACTAGCTCTCTTAGAGCCTTTACATACGATCTTTTTACGCTTCATTTATAGGTTGTCACTTTAATGACAACCCGCCGTTAGGGGGAGATAAGAACGTAAATATTTCTATAGAACGACGTGAATTTGTGTGGACGTTGCCCATTATGTCTCATCTCAATCCATGTACCGCACAAGTGTGATAAGCAAATGCGATGAATTCTAGCTTTCAGAATGTTGCTCCAGACGCATTCCTCTGATCTAGCTAAAGTGATGAGATCATATACCAATTGTGAACATGCATGCAAGGATAAACGTACTAAACGAACGTCGAGTCAACATCCCTGGAAGTTGTGCCGCCTCTGTTGGACGGTTTGGCCGTTCTTGTTGGACGGTCTCGTACACCGACGGATAGTCAATACTTGATCATTGGACGGTTTGGCCGTTCCTAGAGCATGATAAATCACTCAGTTAGTAGGATTCACTTCTCTATAAGAGGAAGACACGGCACAACAATGGATCTATACTTGATCGTTGTCTCAAATCATTTCCATCTTATGAGATTAATTAAAATTACTCCTAAGACTTGAATTTCTTAGTCCAGTATACTAGTTTGGATGAGTTAATGGAATTGAAATGAGATTACTATCGATGATGTTTTCACTTATATGGTAGCTACCGACATAAATGAAAAGCGACGATATCAAACCGTGTTCTGTTGATTAAGTGACAATGTAGAACTGATTGTACAACCGATATTACAATCCAGGTCAAATTCCTTACCAAGGTGTGTTTTGGACCTATCATTCTTACATTGCCCAAGGTAACTCTGTTGTGTTACAAGTGGGAAAGGAAGCGAAATGAGATGAATGAAATAGTGCGATATGATGCACGCTTTACGGTGTAAGGTTTCTCTCAAAACATCATGTGATTGATAGCAGCATTATGAAATGTGGTTAGTGTTTTCTCCATGGGGATATAGATACGAAGATTTAAATGTTAAGTTCCCGAAGAATTACATGTTAAGTTCAACTTTGCACTTCATTGTACTTAGCTCATTGTATTAAACATGACATCTCATTCGCTGTTGATTTATTGGTAAAAATGCAGCACTGCGCCTACACGTAACCACTGAATTGGTATTAAAGACGTACCATGAAGGTACTAAGAATTTGGGCAAATCCCAACGCCTCTCAAGCAGACCCGACCCTCTAATCCTCAGAATGATGCTTGCCTTATTTGTTATGCTGACGCAGGTTACTTATTAAACCCGTACAAGGCAAAATCCCTAAATGGTTATGTCTTTATCGTTAAGGGATATCGCAATATCTTGGAGGTCCACGATATGACCTTAGTTGCGAAATCTTCGAATCGTTCCAAAACTCACATCACTTCACTATGCCACACGTGAGACATGGTTAGGAGTTCTTGTTGAGCATATTTGAAGTACTTGTTATTTTCATTCATCGTTAAGTCCCAACGACGATCCATGAAGATTATGCCGCATGTATCCACCCAACCAAGCCATGATACATCAACGAAGTCAATGCCAAGACAGATTGTGTTTACATCTACATCAACAAAGTATCAGGAGATTGAAGTCATGCAAGCCGATCCCAGACAACGTTGTTGACCTCTACACGACGTCACTACTGAAGTCAACCTTCTAAGAAGCTTGTCCGAGGAATTGGTATGCCTAACTATTCATTTGCAATGCTTATAGTTCTCATTTGGAAGTTCTGTCAAACTTAGGGGGAGTATTCAGAAATATACTCACTTGATATTAATGTACTCTTTTTCCTACGATTATAAGCATTTTCCCCACTGGGTTTTTGCTACCTAACTAGGTTTTGACGAGGCACCCATCCTAGGCTGATCATACCCTTGTGAGTTCTTCTACTTACGTCCAGAAGACGTATAGTTTTGACTTAATGCAACTTCTCACATTTCTCCTTAGTATATAGGGTTTTCTCTCAACTTGGGTTTTACCATAGCGAAGTTTTATGAGTTTTACCTTTTTATGCATTTTTCCGTTGATTTGAGACTCGTATTCGCTCATTGTGCTGATGACTTCATCAATTGTACTTACTTCATCGTTGAAGACCTGATGCACCATTTACTTGAGTATTTACACACTCAAGGGGAAGTGTTGCAATCCTATTATATTAGGAATGTGATTGTGTAAATTCTAGTGTATCTAGGGATATCTTTGAATATTCCCTTTAGTAGTTAATATCTTATTAGAGTTGTAATCATATTAGGGTAAAGAATTAACCTTCTCTACTACTATAAATAAAGGCACAATGGGGTGGAATATAACATACCTCACAATTACAAATCTCTCTATTCTCTCAATATGTGCCGCACCTTCCTTTCTCTGGCCTCCATAATTGTTCAATAAATTATTCCTACAACAGTATGGATATATAAATGTATGAAAAATGAAATTTCTTTTAACTATTTTATAGATGATAGGTAAATTAATTTTATTTATTTTCGTAGATACCTCTATCACATGTTAAACGTTTATCAACATGCATCATATGTAATGACATATAAATTTTCTTTTTCCTATTTTCCATGAAAGTGATTAAAATTTCTTATTTAAATCTTCAAATTAAAATTTTGAGTAAAGATGCATACATCAATATATTTAATTAAAGTTGAAAATAAGAAAACTGGACTAAGTCCAACAATAGCTCAAATTGACATGGATCAAAGTACCCCAAAAAGTCATTATATGCCTTGATAAAAAAAAAGTCATTATATGCTCTTCTTTTACGAAAGCGCCAAAAAAATATATATGTAGGAGCTGAACAAACATTTTATAGTACCAATAACAGCAGTATTGTTTTAATTTTGTTTAGGGAGATTTTGTGTAAATGCCACCTGGACTTGTAAGCATGTGCAATATTACCACGTGGACTTTCAATTTTTATTTTTTACTACATGTACTCTATTAATGATTGGAATCTAACACCTACGTAACTTTTCTCAATTTTTTCGTTAACACATGTCACCTGCGTGGATATTTTTGTCAGTTAACTTTATGGGGTTTACTAGAATCAAATTGACTCCAAAAATAATACTGCCCGAATCAATATGACGCCAAATTTGGGGGGTTTGTACAACCCAGTTCAGTAATTCCCTCCATAAGCGTATGAAAAATTAATATTTAAATAAATTAATTAATATGAACCTCACACTCACTTGCAACCTACCAAAAAAGCATTAAAAACTCGTTGTATATGAAAGACTAGATTTTTTCATAATTTTCTACGCAAAGATGAACTCATTATTGTCCATCCCTCTTCACTTAATGCCAATGTAGATGTTAGCAATTAATTTTCACTTCAATTTTTCAACAACCCTCGACAAAATCAAACCCAAAATCAACTTCTCCCTTTCTTTTCTTGACCCAACTCTAACTGATGAGTCAATATTATATTCAATATTTTACCCTATTCTTAGTATAATTTGGTTATTATTTTGGTAGAATTTTGATATTTTGTTTTATATTTTCAACATAGGACATTCGACTTCCTTTGGAGAAAAACGTGATCAAACGGATGAATTTTTTAGTGATTCAAATTGGAGGAGCTTGTGTATTTCTTGGCATATTCGTGTCAAAATTTGGGATTTTTCTACATAGCGGTTATTTTCTGGCGATTTATTAAAGGAGCAGTGCGTGTTGTTGGAAAATGACATTTCTGGGCTTAAACTGCATCTTTGGAGCCCAAGCTGACCTCAGATTGGTTCGTGCCCTTCTTGAGAAGTGTTCAAAATAGTCTAAGCTTTAAATTCAACTATTTTGGGCATGTTGTGGAGCTGTTATGGGTCCAAAATGTGGTTGTGCAGATTTTTGGGCGAATTTACCAAGTTAATTTAGGATTATGTTTCCTATTTTATTTCAATTTATTAGGTTTCCTAGTTTTATTCTAAGACCTTTTACTAGGAGGATTTTATTTAGAGTAGTATAAATAAGCCTTTTTGGGCTAGCCTTAGGGTGGAACGCACGCACTATTTGGAGAATTGTTTTTGACAATTTAAGTTTATTTTCAAGGTGTTTTCTATCCATGTTTTTAATAATATTTTGTTTTATGATTATTTGTAACTAATTTCCGTTTGCTAGGGCGATGCCTGAGCTTTAGCAAGAATATGTAGTCTCTTTTTAATTTTCTTATGATATTATGCATGCATACTTTGAATTATTAATTATTGTGCTTTAAACTATTTATTTGTCTTAGTGATTCGCGACCATTAGGATATTTAGAAAAGTAATTTGATGCAATTTTGGCGGAAGGTTGTCCCTAAAATTGACTAAGGCTTCTTGTGGTTAATATGTGTAGCTAATTAGGATGGACGACACGTCTTAAGAGTTATATGGTTTTTCAAAAGGTTTTCACAAAACTTAATGAGTCTTACATGTTCACATTCGATCTGAACACCACAGACGGGTTGCATGTTAGATATACGTTCTATGTTGGAGGTTCCAAGTAGGATATATTTTAGGAAAACATAACCTTTAAAATATCATGTGTAATTCGTAAGAAATTAGAAGAACTACGTAGGATTGTTAGGGAGACGGCGGAACCCTAGTGCTTTTCCAAATTTATTTCTCAAAACCTTTTCTTTTTTATTTGATTTATTCTTAATTGGTTACTAGTTGTTTTTCCTAAATTACTTTTATTAAATTCGTTTTTTATTACATTTAAATTCAAAATCAACCTTTTCCAATCTTTGTTTTCAAATAATTAGCTAAGAATTAGTATAAATACATATTATTCATTCAAACCCTACGGAAACGACCTTACTTGAGCCGTTTTATATTACAACTATCTTGTTCTCTTGCAAGTATTTTTAAGTGTTTTTATCCCTATTTTTGCAGGTGGTAAAAATCCCTATCATTAACCTCGCAAAAAAAAAAAAAAAGCCTTCATACAAATTAATTCCAGTGAGCCCTAAGAAGTGAATTGACAAAATATCCTTCCACATGATCAGAGCGTGACATGTTTTAACGGAAAAATAGATGGAAATTAATGTAGGTGGTAGATTCTAAAAGTTAAGAAAATTTAAATTGAAAGTTGAGGTGGTATTGGAGTAGATAGAGAAAATTTTAGCTACTTTATATGTTATTACATTCATAAGGGGAGATGATTTTTTTTTTTTTTTTTTTTTTTTGAGAACTAAGGGGAGATGATGTTTTGATCTATAGAAAACGGTCATGGAATGATTGACCAAGTACGCAAAGTTTCTATCACTTGGTCGTCTTCACACTTCACACCCTCCTTGTGAACACTGACTGATGCCAAGAAGATTGACTTCCAACACTCAATTTTTGTACGTACCAATAATATTTACTAAATCTTTTAAAAACGATTTCATACAAAGTGAAAAGTAGAAAAATTGGTTAACATTATTAAGTTATTGACACCAACTTTATCAAAGTCCCACGCCATAAAATTTTCAAGACCACATGTATTAGTCAGGTCAAGTGTAATTTTTATTTGTATATTTTAGGTCAAAAGTGTAGAATTATTGTTAGAGGGAATTGGATCCGATCAGGAGGATCCTCACATTTTAATTATTCATCACATCTTAATTATAAATCATTTGATTTTTTTATATTTAAAACTAAACACAAATAGTACATACAAAAACTAACAGCATGATATACGATGAACGGATATGATCTGAAGATTCCTAAGATCTCCACAAATTGGATCCGGAGAGAATCATTTTCCTTGTTAGAATTAGTGTCTAGCCATAACACAGGTAATGAAAGAAATTTCGATGGGATTGTTTGAGTTTATCAAGCTTCTATGCTGAATAAAATTAATATAAGATTAAATGAAACTAAAACACAAGAAGATCTATACATTTATAAAAATTATTCTACTGATGACGTGTTCAGATCCCTTTTTATGGTCTTTATAATTGAATCAGGATCCTCCTCGAATTCATTCCTTAGGAATTCTACAATCTGTGTAATCAGTTTTCGTTAGGTAATATTTATATTTGAATTTTAAATTTTAAATAATTTTTAATCGTACGATATACAATAAACGAACATGATTATGAGATCCTTAGTCAATGGATCCGGCGAGGATCCTGCTTCTTTATAATTGTCGTATCATATTATCCATCACTTCATTAGAGTGGGTCAGTTTCCGCGAACCCACACGTTAATAACTTGAGAGTAAGATACTGTCGTGGCTTTACGTCCTTCTCCCAGTTTTGCCTTTATTTTATTGGTCAGCTTGTTCCAGTTTTCACACTGGAGAATAAGACAACAGCATCCTGTACAGTAAAGGCAAAAGTGTGTAAACGGTCCAACAAAAGTCAAATACAAAATCCCAGATAAGGAAATCAAGGCGAAGATAAAATTATGGAGAAGTTTTTGTGCAAATTATCGGAAAATTATAATTGTAATTACTTGTATTTTATTTAAAAAATAAAATGCATTTGGTTTTTATCTGGTGGTGTATGTCGGGAAGTATCAATGCTATAGTTTTTTTAAAACGATTAGTTGGTAGTTTCGCGATAACATTTTACTTTTTTTTAGCAGAAAAACTCACAAAAGTTCAGCTATCATCGCATGATTCCATAGTGCCCTTGTTTGGTAAGAATTCTTAGTCTAGAAACTTGTCATTTGTGGTTATTTAGGTGAAACAGCTAGACGTTTTAGAGGAAATAAATTGCCTAAATTGGCGAACGTATGTGTTACTCCTCTGTCAACCAGAAGCCCTACATTGTTTTGGATATTTGCGACTTGTAATAATAAACTAGTTGCCAACTATTGGTTGGAATTCTTTTTAGGACCCACGACATACGAAACCAACACATTCTTCCACCACACGATAAATACCAATTATTTATGGTTATATATTGTTGATTGTGATATTGGACGACTAACTGCAAGAAAGGTTGGGTTTTGATGTACGTATTGCGTACCGACCTTCCTACTTCCTAGAGCTAGTTGACGTTCAACTTAGATTTGCAAGCGTGTTGGCTGATTTATGTAATTTATTATGTATTTTATGTTCCTGAATGATTGATTTTATTACACAAATGAGAATTAGAATTATATATTCTGGTTGTTGGCTTCTTTGTGTTTATGAAAACAAATTGATAGCACAATTATTTTCAATCCATAATTCTTTTATGTTTACAAATACATATGAAGATTAAAAAAGTGTGCCCTCCTCCGCAAGGTTTGTTCAGGAAGGGTGAGTTAGGGCTTAAAATCAAGCCAAAGGGTGTAGTTGATGGACAACATGTGAATATTTATGTACCCATTGTTTGTTACGAGGGATGGAGGAGGTTAGGTTAGCCGAAATATAATTATCGATATAAGGACGTTGGGTGCTCTTAATTTTTTAGGTAAAAATGGATGAAAAAAAAAAGTTTCAAGCCAATATTCGAGGCACCACGACGCTGAAGTAATCCATGTTCATCTTCCTCTCATACACTCATGATACTTTTAGAAATTATAATATACTTGCAGACCATGTCGACCCTCCCTATTTAATTTTGTAAACTAATATATGATGTATATAAAAAATCAGGAATCAAACTAGAGGAGCTAACTGATCCGACACATATTCGTCTTTTCTCTTTCCGTTATTTACCTTTTTTTTAATTTCAAATAAATAAACTTATCACATGTTAAAAAATTAGAAAACAAACAGTCACGATTGAAAATGCAATACTATGATTAATAATTATTAATAAATTTGGAAACAAAAAAATGTTCAATATGTTTGTTATATAGATAGAGTAGGATTCTCTTCCCACAAATCTCCTCCCCATTTCTCTCATTCTCTCTCACTTTCCTTTTTTTTTTTTTTTCTCTTCCGATATAAAAAATTAACACAAGAAATAACTTAATTGAGACCGTTTAAATAAAATAAGAAAAATAAAATAAAATTTAGAAGAAAAAAAAAAATCCTACCCTCACAGAAAATAAAACCGGTCAAACTCGCTGAATAAGGATTTAAGAATCGGAACAAAATATGCACGACTTTGATATTTATACAAAAATTATAAACACCTTATTCAAACCTACCTAATTTACAAATCAGTTCAAATAAGAACCCAATATATACCAAGTCTTGACATTATTCTCATCTACTTGTCTCTCCTCCTCCTCCTCGAATTATTTCTTCACCGTTTTCCTACCAACGTTATCATCCAATACAATCACAGATATAGAAAAGCTTAACTGGGTTTCAGACAGACAGACAGAGATGAGTGGTGACGATCACAGCATGATCGTGGAGAGGGCACTAAACAGCCTAGGCAAAGGATTTGATTTGACGTCAGATTTCCGACTGAAATACTGCAAAGGAGGCAAACAAAGATTGGTTGTGCTCAACGACACCGATAAAAGAGAACTCACAGTTCCTGGTTTCAGAACCATTCAGAACGTCTCCGTCGACATTAAATGTGACAAAGGCGACCGTACTCGTTACCAATCCGATATCCTCACCTTCAATCAGGTATATATGCATACACAACCTTTATTTTTCTACAAATAATAAAGGATCAAATTAATTATAAACGAAGAAGAAGGTTAAGGTTCTACCGTAAATTTAATCAATTACTTATATTAGTGAGTATAATTCATGCAGATGTCGGAGTTTTTCAACCAAAGGTCGAGTGTGCCGGGGAAAATCCCATCAGGGCTGTTCAACGCTATGTTTGGATTCGACAGCGGTTCGTGGGCAAAGGATGCAGCAAACATCAAGCACTTGGCTCTTGATGGCTACTACATCATATTCTTCAATGTTCATATTGATAGATACCCTCTTGTTCTCGCCGACGAAGTCCGTGAGTCCGTTCCATCCACCTGGGATCCTCCTGCCCTTGCAAGGTGTGTATATATGCATACCATTGTTTTTATTTTTAATATACAATGAAATTATAATTTAAGTTAAGATAAATCTAATAAATTGATATCGAACTAATCATTTACGAAAATCAAACATAAGGCCTCCTAGTTACATGTGAAGAGAAAGAATACAAGACTATAGTACTGGTAGTCATGCATCAGTAATTCAATTAAGATTGATGATATGAAATTTAGGGTTTTTACTTGTAAGTTATTTTTCACGAGGAAACGAATTTTGAAGGTTTTGGGTGCCTCCTAACTCTCCCACCATGCCAGACTTAATTACATCCCTGATTTTAACTTAAACATATGTTATACAAAATTGTACGGAGCAACTGCAGCTTTATCTTATTGTATATGATAATAAAATAGAAAAAATAAAGGTAAAAAGATGGTTGGTTTCAAATAAGGTTCAGATATTCTTGAATTATTCAAATATACTTGGTTTTTTTACTCACAAATCTTATGAATTTATTTAGATGAAGATTTTTTTTTTCCCAAAAGCTAGGCCTTAATTTTCGTACCAAAAAAGAAAAATACAGGACCACTTTCTTTCTACTTTCGTTTTTTGTTAGAAGCTAGCCATAACATTGTCAACTATGTTATTAATTAACGCGCTTTTATAAAGAAATCCCATGTTTTCCCCACTAATTATGCAAACTACGATGCCTATGATTTGTGCCTTGTGATCTTGATGTTGTTTGGCAATCAATAAAATATATGTTGTGTATATATACACACACATAAAAAAAAAAGCAAATTGACGGCGAGAAATATATATGCCATTATTGGATATTGAAATACTGTCTGACCTACTGACTAGATTTTCCTTGGTTTTGGCCATTCATCCACATGCATGCATGCTTGATTTCTGTTTTCTTTGGATAAAATATTTAATAGAATTTGACTTAGTAAAGTTGGTTAGAATATATAATTTTCGTTCAAGAATTTTATAGGGCTCGTTTAGAAGTACTTTTAAAATTATTGAAAACGTTTTTGGTGAAACTAATTTTGATTTCCAAAAGCACTTTAAGTGATTTTTGGAATAAGTAATAGATATGTGTTTCTTACAGGAAACACTTTAAGTACTTTTCTAAGATCAACTTGTATTTTTACTAAGGATTGGTTTCAAATACATTTTTATCAAAACATTTTTCTGTCATTTTAAAAACATTTCCAAACAATCTCATATTTTGTAGAAGGAAATATATAGTCAACATTTCCAGCCACATTGAGATTTGAAAAACCTAGTTTATACTAAAAGTGTATGTGTACATGTACTGTCTCCCATGGGGCTTGAAAATTAGTAGAAGTCACATAATTGGGCGGTTCTCTATTATAGCTGTTTTTACATTGTGGACCGTTCCTATTTGGACTGACCAATTCTTTGGTTTTGGAATATTTGGCTGTCTGGTAAACATGTACTGGCTACTGGGACGTTACTTACCGGACAAAGAATTTCACAATCTTAGGATCGTTATAGTCCAGCCGTTGTTCACCGAAGCTTTTACTTTTGTCGATCATCTCTTTATAGATCATTTCACTACACAAAATCTAGTTTACCAATTCCGCTCAAGGGGAGCTGCAACTTAGCGTTCTGCTCAATTTAATTTGTCTAAAACTTTTATCTTTGAATACCAGACAACCATTTTGCTCTTATTTGACATTAACTGTGTGCACATTTGACAGATTCATTGAGAAATATGGCACTCACATCGTCGTGGGATTGAGTGTTGGGGGCGAGGATGTTGTCTTAGTAAAGCAAGATAAATCTTCAAACATGCAGCCATCGGACCTCAAAAATCACTTGAATGAGCTTGGAGATCAGCAATTTACAGGGGCATGCAGTTTCTCCCCATCACACTCCAAATCCAAAGACCAAAAACACAAGGTATATAAATGTATAGAAAAGTTTTTTTAACGTGCAGTGTCAACGACATGTGATGCACCTAACGCCCATATTATATGAATAAATATAACATGATAATTGAGTAAACATTTGTCACATCACCAACAAATTAAATATATATATATATACAGGGAGCTTAAGGGGAGGGATCCCCATTTTTTCAAAAAAAATGGGGACACGCTCCCCACCGTTAGATTGACTTTAATGAAATTGTGTAGTTGAGATTAAAACACAGGCCATAGAATCTCAACCACATGATTTCATTTAATTCAAATCCAACGGTGGGGAGCGTGTCCCCATTTTTTTGAAAAAATAGGGATCCTTCCCCTTAAGCAATTCCTATATATATATATTACTCGCTTACTATATACAGTTTTAATCCTCATAATATTTGAGCCATAATAATATTTGCACATGGTTTAATTGCAGGCACCACAGACAATCAGTGTCTTTCATGATCCTCAGTTGGCCATTAATGGCTTCTCAACCACAAAATCAAAAGATGTATGTAGGTTCTACTATATATTGCACTACTAATATGGATATATACTACTCATTTTAATGAAAGGAGCATGCATTAGGGAAAATTAATCAGTCAATTAAAAGATTAGCAGTACTTGTCATGACGACGTGGCAGATGAATTTTGCAGGGTATTAGTGTGATATTCTATAAAAAAGGAGGCGATCTGCTGGCCAGCAGCCACTACGAGTGGCTTCTCACAGCTCCATCAATGCCGGACGCAATTCAGTTTAGTTTCATTCCGATCACTTCTCTGCTCAAAGATGTGCCAGGCAAGGGTTTCCTGTCGCATGCCATCAACCTCTATCTTCGATGTAAGTTCAATTTATTTGTAATGCCTTTTGCGTTCTTAACTAGTTTTCATCACATGAGTTAACCCAGTTAGTTAACGCACTATGCCCGCTACACCGCACCATATTCAATTCCCCTTTTCTGTTAATTAGAGTAATTCATAACATTGCTTAATTTATCCTTTTAATTTTGTATGTGTTACTTGCAGACAAGCCTCCAATAGATGATCTGCAGTACTTTCTGGACTTTCAAACCCACAAACTTTGGGCTCCTGTTCTCAATGGGTTGGCTCTAGGCCCAGCCTCCAATAGGAAGACTCGGTCCCCTGCAATCCACGTCAACCGGATGGGTCCTAAACTATATGTAAACTCTGCGCAAGTTAGGGTTGCATTTAGGCCTGTCACGGGGATGCGCTTGTATCTTGAGGGCAGGAAAGCCAACAGGTACTAGTACTTCTGCATGAAATTCAATTAATTATCACGTAATCAACTTTCGTTATTTACTGTTTGTACTTAATTTTAAATAAAAAAATTCAAAATGACTTTTAGTCGCAGAATATACGATGAACATATAAAATATGAGAATCCCTGAGATCCTTACGGATAGAATCCGGATGGGATCCAAATCCTAAAAAATGGGATAGAAAGGGATGATAAGTGTCAAAATCCAATAAAGTGATAAACTGGAATTGTTGATCACGATGAGAAACCCTAATAGTACAACGTTATCAAGCTATGTACATAATGATGAAAAATGCCTTACTGTTACCTGATCTCAGGCTAGCCGTCCACCTCCAACATCTATCAAACACACCATTCATGTTGCAAAACAAGATAGATGACACACCAACATGGCGAGGATCGGATGAAATTGCCGACGACCGCTACTTTGAAGCCATAAACCGGAAAAAGATTTCCCATGTGTGCACTGTACCGGTAAAATACGACCCCAAATGGATGTCGTCCAAGAAAGATGCGTCCTTCATAGTGTCCGGGGTCCAGCTTGTTGTAAAGAAGCATGACACAAAGAATGTCCTCCATCTTCGGCTCTTGTTCTCCAAAGTCTCAGATCATTTCGTTGTCCAATCAAATTGGACTGAACCACCGTCGGAACATTCCCAAAAGTCGTCATCGTCCGGTCTCTTCAGTGCCATAAGTACATCGATTTCGGGGAGTAATTGGTCGAGAGATAGAGTACTGCCCGATGATGATCGAGTGATTGTGGATTCGAGTGTGTTCCCGACAGGGCCTCCGGTGCCGCTGCAGTTACAAAAGTTTGTGAAGTACGTGGACATGTCACATCTGTGTAGGGGCCCACAAGACGGTCCAGGGTATTGGTTGGTCACTGGAGCTAGGCTCAACTTAGTGAAGGGGAAGATAAGTTTGCAAGTCAAGTTCTCTTTGTTAAACTTATGTTCACCATCACCATCAGTCACCCTCCGAGATTTGATGTACAACGTTGTGGATTTGGAAGCATAATTTTTTAATTCTTTGGTAAACTATAGCACAAAAGCTATCTAGCTTATACTCTCTTGAGTTTGTCGCTCTAAAAATGTATAGAGTGTAGAGTAATACTTTAAGAGAGTTTTATTTTACAAGGTTGTAGATAATTCAAATTTATCGGACTCTTATTTCTTAATACATTTTCAGAATAATTTGAGTGCACTTGTAAGTAACTATCCCCTAAACCTTAAAATTCTAATTCAACCGATTGCGTGTGATTTTTTCACTATATTGGCCGCATTCTTGAATTCGAGTTCAAATTAATCTCTTTTTAAACTATCGTGTGTATAAAAACAAAAGCCGAAAAACTAGAAAGATAGCCAACTCTTAAAGGGTTTATATGCCCCTACTACGGTTGCTAAGATTTACTTAGTAAATTAGATAGTGCATATATATACATATATTAATCATGATCCCCCACACTACGACACCCAACCTACCTGCCTACGACCGTGTCCATATAATAGGCAGTATCTATTCTGCCATACAATTACAAAGCTAGAGCTACGGCGAATCTTTTGTCTCCAACCTTAATTATATTACTCCGTTAATTGGTGCTTTATTTTAGATCACAATATCGAATACGATTAATAATTTAATTAGGTGCTACATCCATGGTGATTGGTGAGGACCACCATATGCTTTAGCAGATGAAAATATTTTTTTTTAAGCAGAGCACCCGTAAAATATGAGTTCCATAACAAGTAGTCAAGAACACAAACACAATATTACCTCAGGTAACCGTTAATAATCTTGAAATCTAAACCCTAAATTAACGTTGTTGGCATGCTGGCTACAGTTATTTAACCTGCTTCCTTAAAGTCAACAAATCCAGGGACACACCATTTCGTAAGCAAATGATCTAATATTCAAACCTGCTCAAACACACATGCATTACATATAATGGCGAATAAAATTCCACATCGAAGCTAAGTGGTTAAGTTAAATATAATATCGGTAATGTTAGGAAATATTATCAACATTAATTTAGGAAATATCTAAAGAAGTAGCCATCTATTTAGTGTTGTTGAGATGAAGAGTTACTGTCAATAGCCTGTAAAAAAATGGAGAATGGCGCAAGGGCAAACTGAGATTAGTGCTTCAAGCTTTAGAAAGTTGTCATGTTGTCATGTCGTTTTATGTTAAGCTTCTGTAATATATAAATATAGCATGGTCCATAACCCTAGCTAGCTAGCTAGCTAGCTAGCTCTTAATCTCACTCTCACCAAATTGTCAATATATTTAAGGATGATGATCGTCTATCTGGCCACATTTATATTTATGCTAATCGTACACTTAATTTGTTTAAAATACTTACTAATTACTGAAACCCAACAAACCCTAAAAGTGGTCCTCGATCAGCCGAACATTTCAAATATACATGTATATGTTCTATGTATGGCTAGCGCCTTCCCTCTAACCTGCAGTATTATCATCGATCCTTTTTAAATAAATAATAATAAACATGAATTTTTTTTTTTCAAGAACAATCTTGAAATTTGAAGTGATAATACAATTAACTTGGCTATAATTATGTTTATGTTAACGTATATGCTGGGTTACATATATATGTCATATACGCGGTTCATTACATGGCCAAAATGCACGCTTTGAATATGAAAAGGACGGCAAAAAATAGAAAAAGAAAAAGGTTTGGAGAAAATCAGGATTCATTAATTTAAAAGCAAGCAAATTCTTGACAAAGGTTTTGCACAGAATTACAAATGCTCGTTATATAGATTCATATGGTTGACCCTGAGAAAGATTTACTTTGCCCTATATAGATTACATGTAATTGTTTAAACTAGGAAATGATATATGCTGACAAAAAAAAAATGTTTTAAATATTATTCAAGTGTATTTGTCTTTCTAAATATAAAAAGTTTGGACTTTAGAATGCAAATAAAAATTTTAGAGTACCAATAACAATTTTATCTATATATATTTGACTTATTTTCCCAGTTTATTTAAAAGTGTGAAATAACAGATTGAGGTCTTTGTAATTAATATAAGGTAGTGGTGGTACCAACACGTTGCATGAGCATTTGTTCCCCTTGGTCCTTGAGTTGTTCTATATAATCCCACGCCTACTAATCTCATTCTTCACAAATCAAATCTACTTGCCTCTATAAGCTTCTAATTATATGGCAGAAGGGGATCGAACGATGTTGTCGGGTTCAGCTGATCCCATGAATCTCAACGGAGATCATGAAAATAGAGCGAAACCGGTCACAGGTCCGCTGCCTATGAACGGTGGAAATGGCACTTACAGCTACTCCAAGAACTCCTCCTACCAGGTATAAATCCCATGATTTAATATGTATTTAGTTTTTTTTGTTTGTTTGTAAATATATATCATGCATATCATGTATGCATGAAACCCTAGCTATGTAATGCATGACCTCGACTTTACCAACTAATATTATGATCATGTGCATGCTATACATATACACATATATATACACGAAGTTTCATTCTCCTAGACTCATGGTTCAAAGAAATTATGATCAACCACCGTTCGATCTCAAATGGTAGGTGATCATTTAATTTTTGTTGTTGCACTTTAAAGTCGAATAGTGAATGACCATAATTTTCTTAAAACATGCGGTCAAGGAGAATGGGAGTTTATACAGACATGCATGATATATAGTTTCTATATCAAGCTTCAGTTTTGGTTTTCATTCGTTGCCGAGACCGTATGGCGCCCATGTATATATTTGCTACCTACAAGCCTAGCTAGCTAATTCCTTGCCCTACGATCTTGCCTTTTGTTTTTTTCTTAAATTCTTAGAATACCAGGGAATAAAGGGCAAAAGAACAATTCTGTATTTGGGAGTTTTACTTCTTCTTTTTTTTCTTTCTTTTTTTCATAAATTTTGACAATATAATCAGCTCCATCCATTTGCATATCGGGTTCTCCATTAACATCCGAATATGTGTTTTAAAATTAACAATTAGACATTGGTTGCTTTCCTATAAAGATTGGATTCACCTCCACTATAATATGGATGGTACTGAAATTTTTGTAACATTGCAATTGTGATACATCGTCATTTAAAATCATCATCATTGCCATATTGGGTATAAGTAAGGTAATCTTAGTTTTAGGTTGCCCCCACTAAAAGAAATTTCCAACTCCATCCCTGACTATTAACATATTGGTTTATTAGAATGTTGGACGGACAAAACGAATTCATATCCTTTGGTTTTGTATTTTTTAGAATTAGTACTATTTCAGATACGAGCTTAGGCATGTTGGTTTATAGAGCAATTTGCTTCTCTTCTGCACTCAAGTTTAAATCATTCTCCTCATAATTTAGATGAATTTAGTGTAAAATTTCACTTGTATTAGGTTAATGGTACCGTTAATTTTGTAGAAAGAATCTGCTGATCTTGAGAAGGGAAAAATCATTGAGGAAATTGAGGAGAAGCTTGATATGAAAAAACTCTCATCTTTTTCAAACACCATTTGTCTAGCAGACTTGGGATGTTCCACTGGACCAAACACTTTCATGATAATTCAAGAAATACTAGAAGCTATGCAACGCAAACACCGATCCCAATTATCCCAATCATGTCCCAAAGCTGATCAACAGTACTCTGATGATCATCAAATGCCTGAATTTCAAGTCTTCTTTAACGACCTAGAGGCGAATGACTTCAATACCCTCTTCACCTCTCTCCCACAAGACAGGAAATACTTTGCAGCCGGCGTGCCCGGTTCTTTCCATCGCCGTTTGTTTCCCGAGTCGTCTATCCACTTTGTACATACCTCATCTAGTCTTCATTGGATCTCCAAGTCGCCTGAAGTATTGCAAAACAAGGACTCTCCGGCGTGGAACAAGGGCAGGATTCATTACACAAGTGCCCCGGATGAAGTGGTTGATGCTTACGCGGCGCAGTTTGCCGAGGACATGAAGAACTTTTTGAATGTTAGGGCCACAGAGCTTGTGCCTGGAGGAATGATGGTAATGATCTTGTCTGGAATCCCCAAAGGGATGCCTTATTCTGAAATCCCAGCGGGTATGTTGTACAATTGTATATCGTCTAGCCTCATGGATATGGCAAAAGAGGTAATATCGATAACTCATTATTTATAAGCTCCTATAATTTACATTGAAATATTAAAATAACTTTGGTGTGTGTGTTAAAGGATATCACATAATGGACAAAAACAATGAAAGTCGAATTTCACAAGCTGAGGCTCTAAAAAGTGAAGAGACGCCAACAAGTGTTTTTACTTGAAAATATATGTTGATAGAACTTTTTACAATTCTTTAGGAAAGAAAAAATTCACTAACTGAAATGTCTTTATTGCTCTCTAATAAAAAATGTTTTTATTTTTGATATTTGAAGCAGAACCATAGATTTTCCTTCTCTAATTTTTTCCTCAAGGAGGTGTTTTAGAAAATAAAATAATTGTTGACCCACGTACATAATAATTAAAAAGAATAACATAATTATATACAGTTAAAACAGAGATGACTAGAAAAGAACAATTGTATAAATTCATGTTGGAAAATGTTGTATTTCCTTTTCTTCCACAGGGAATAATTGAAGAAAGTGAAGTGGATTCCTTCAACTTGCCATATTATGCAGCCTCGTTAGAGGAGATGGAGGAGATAGTAGAGAAAAACGGGTGTTTTAAGATAGAGAGAATGGAGTCGTCAAACCCAGCAGCATGGCTGCAAAATCGTCCAGTTGACATACCAACTTTGGTGAAACATGTAAGGGCTGCAGTGGAGGGGATGTTTGCCAGACACTTTGGAAGTGAGGTCATGGATGAAATGTTCGGAAGAGTGACCGATAAACTTCTAGACATTTCCGACCTCGTAAACTCACGGCGCGACGAGAAAAGTCAGTTGCTTGCTGTTCTCAAACGCAAATGATTCTGACTAAAACTGAAATATTATTGCTTCATCATCTTATTCAAGAAAATAAAAGGGAACAAAAGGAGAGAGATTGGAATTCATCATCAAACGTAAATGCTAGTGTGTACTTGATAAAGCCTTATCCCAATTATCGTCAAAATACTTATATTTATTTTTCTTTTGTCGTCTACAGAAACAATCATTACAACAACAAACCCTTATTCCACTAAATTTTGTACAACAACATGATAATTCAAGAATTTCAAACTAACCGTCATTATAGAATTTTCTATTTTTTAATCATCATTAAAATCAAATCAACCCTTAGAGCACTTCCACCGGGGTGCAAATGTGCCAGCACCCAGTCAAAAAACCAAGCTGGGGGTCAGTCCATTCACTCCAGCCCACAAACTTGCCTGGCACCCAGCCCAAGCCAGGTAACAGACCAGCCCATTTTTGACAGACCCAGAGACCAGCCTATTTGGCTAACGCGTGCAGTTCACTCGCGAGTGGGCGCGAGTAGGGGACATGGGTGCAGGCGGCGAGGCCCGCTGTCAGCCCACTTGTTCTTCACCCGGAAGTAGGCGACATGGCCCTCTCAATGCTATTAGATTTCCAACGGCTAGTTTTTCTCGACCGTTGGATTTCCAACATTAAAAAAAATTTAAATTTTACTTTTAAAATAGACCGTCCAATCACATATTAACGGTCCACCTTTTTTTCCCCAAAAATAAAAATAAAAAGGCCCAACGGTCAGAATTATGACTGTTGGCCACGTGCCAGCTCCTTGGCTCTTGGATTTGAATATTTTTCAAATTCAACGGTCCAGATTAATTAACTACATTAAAAATTATTAAAAATTATGAAAAAATACAGAATTTTTTTTTAAAAATACATAAAATTTTAAATTTTTTTTTCTATAAATTATTGCAAACAGGAAGTGACACGTGGCGCGTCGAGATTGGTTGAAAATCTTATCGAAAATCTATCCATAAAATAGTATGTTCGGATAATGACACGTGGCGTAATAAGATTGGTTGAAAATCTTATCATAATCTTGGCTAAATTATTGTAAACAAATAGTGACACGTGGCGCATCGGGATTGGTTGCAAATCTAAGCGGAAATATATTCACATAATAGTACGTTCGGATAATGACACGTGGCGTTACGAGATTGGTTAAAAATCTTATCCGAAATTAAAACTATTTTATTTATTTATTCTTTTTATAAAATATTTTAAATGGGTTGGATGCCAGCGCATTTTGTAGGAGTGGAGATCGTTTGTGCCAGCGCATTTTTTTAGAGGTGGAGATGCTTTGGTCTATTATTGTTCGCTTGAGTGGATAAATGCGCTGGGTCCTGGCGTAAAGTCTTTAGGAGTGGAATTGCTCTTAGGAAAAAAAAATTAAAATTGAGCATAACCACATGATCTTCAAGAGTAATAGCCTGCATTCTGACATCGTGATCCAATTCTATAGTTGGTGCTGGGGTATAATCCTTATGTTGGATTTGTCTCTGAGGAATCAATTCTTGGTCCCAATAGACAAAGTAGATATCTCCATCAAGATCACTTCCTGAACATTCATTTGGATGAGTTTAATGATGGAACCCAAATGCAGAACCATTTTTACATGTGGTCTAATATTGAGAGTTTAATATGTTTAGTTTCCTTCAATATCTGTACCTAAATAAAGCAGCAAGGGTAGTGAAAAAATTGCATGTCTTGTGCAATATACTATTGTGTAAAAATTTCCCATAATTTGATTAATATACATTTAGACATAATGCAATTTTTCATCTCATCCTTTAAAGACTCATTTATAGAAATTCGATGAGAAAAAAGGTTGAAATAACATTTTATACTTATTTTCAATGTTGTATGAGAATGTATTACTATTTTAAGTAGACGGCACATAAAAATTTATGATTTTGCCGTTGAAATGCTTTGAGAATGGATATTTTATAAATTACTTCATAATGCATCCATTTACAAAGCATTTCATAAATTGCAAGAGACTTTCCATAAAATATCAATTTACAAAGCAATTCATATATTGCAAGAAACTTGAAACTCAAATCATTACAAGCATTTATCCTTACATATGATATCTTATGCTATCACATACTTGCATCTCAGTAAACGTTCTATCCAGGAAAGTACATCGAGCTTTCAAACCAACTTTCGAGTGTCAGAAACAAGAAACCGAAGATCAATCCATTATTATATTATACAACAAGCAAAATACACTCAAATTTTACCATCAGCATAAGCAATTTACGAGCTTACCCCATCACCAAGAAACAAACATCAAAAACTTCCAACTTTCTCAACTCAAATGCAACCCATCCCAGAATTGGCTTTCTAGAGATGACATGCGTATACTTGCTTTATCCTTTTTGATGAGGACGAGCTTGTCATAAACGCACCATGGAAAGCTGATGAAATGGTCACGATTCAGCCCCTCGTTGTATGTACCAAAATAATCAGGATGATATGTGACATGGTACCAAGCTGAAGCTTTGGCATATACATCATCAGCTCCGGAATCTAAACCAGTTCCCTTCTCATTGAACCACGCCCTAGCTTCCTTCCTCAACGATCTCACAGCCACGTTTATAGACTCTGCATCCCGCCTCTTAGTGAAAGATTTTGACATTCTCATAACACTCCCACTAAGTATTTCAGCCTCTGTCTTGATCCCATAATACTCCATCAGATTTCCCAACTTGTAATCATAATTGCCCTTGTAATAGATAGCATCTTCAATGTAATCCTCATAGCCATCAACTACCATGTCAGAGTCGTATGACTGCTTCGCCACTTGACGAGTGAAGGATGTGATAGAGCTTTCATGAGGCGCAATGTCCTTCACCTCACGAAAAAGAGCTCCAATTACATTGGATGACTGATAGGTGGGTTTGTCAAGTTTTTCCATGAAATCTGGATATTCCTTGGCATATAAATGTGGAGGTATTACAGCCGGCACACCAGTTTTTGGAAAGTCAACGGCAATTGAAAATAGCTTTGCAAGCTCTATACATTCTGCGCTCATTGCTTTTAAGGGATCTTTGTCTGCAAACACAGTGTGGGCATTGGCAATTATGCCCAAGCTATCATTGACCATGTAGTTCACAAAATATTCTTCAACTTCCTGCACCAAAAGAAAATGAAGATCAAGTATACTGGGTTTTGTTTCTTACAAAAACTGCCCTGTATGGCATGAGACAAACGAAAAGGAAAGTGAATCGAAGCGTTAGAATCACTGAAGTGTAAATACATCAAAATAAATTAAAATTAAGTTTCCCTTTCAAGCAAACATCAAAGTCAAACAAAACAAAAGAACATCAAAGCTATCATCAAGACATTTTTTCCTTTTGTGGGTCAAGAGAAACGATCAAATTCAATACTCGAAAAACACCACTAGAAGAAGTATTATGTTCAGTACTATACTACGATCTACCAGCAACAGAAAAGAATGAGACCAGGAGCGAGAGTCAAAATTTGGATTGGTATCTTAATTACAATGTGAAAAAAAGAACTCCAAATTACTTATTGAAGAAATTCCAAGTTTTGTACAGCAACATGATATGATGATAACTCAAGAATTTCGTATTTAGTACTTGAATTTTGAAATTCAAGTAAATTCTCAACATGAAAAGTTAGCAAAGGCAGGTAGCCGCCTGGGCGATGCTGCTTAGTAGGTTGCTTATTGAAGAGTATTACCTCAATTGTGACATCATGATCCAATTCTATAGTTGGTGCTGGGGTGTAATCCATGGGTTCGATTTGCTTCCGAGGAATTAGTTCTTCGTCCCAACAGACATAGTAGATATCTCCATCAAGATCACTTCCCGAACATTCATTTGGATGAGGTCTAACAATATAAACAATATTTCAATCATTAAGTAATGTTTATGAGAAAGTTTTTGTACTCAATTATGCAGAAAAACCAAGGAAAAGTAGAACTTTGTATGCAACTTAAGAATTTCTAAGAAATAGCAACTACAGAGGAAACTAAGTCCAAATTTTGAAACAGATGTTTGTAAAAATAAAATGCAAAGCCGTACTGGTTTATCACCCGCAGAAAAGATATCGACAGAAATTGCATTCGATGGACTCAAGTACATAACGGTTATATGCATGTTAACTGGAAGATGTGATGATATTGATTTTTTCAATCGAAATCAGTGTTCTTGATTTTTACATTATATAATCTACTGCAAACACATAAAGACACAGAATGGATATTTTGAACTAAATTCACGAACTCATGATGCATTACACATTCTTACCTTGGTCCTTTTTGGGGAAAAACAACACAATCAACCATATGGTACAACTCTGGCACATCCACAGCCTTTAAAACACGTACATCGCCAGGGTGCAAACAAGGGTTCTTAGCAACAGCTACCTTCCCCACAATAATGAATCGCTGGTTTGATGCACTTACAGTATGCCTGTTACCAGAGAATTGCACAAACACCTCACCATATTCCAATGTTCTGGTTTCATCTAGACATCCCATCATTGCTCGTCCATCTGGAATAAAGATTCTTGTTTTCGTCCGCAACTCTAGCAACTTTGATGCCCGAAATGTTTGCAGCATCATTGAAATGAAGGGTTCAACATCAGGTTTATAACCACATATAAGCAATTCCTTCAAGCAGTTGGTAGTCTCCCCTGCAGACATCAAATCCAGAGCCTCTTGTGCTTTTAGTGGGTCAGTCAATATAGCATTCAATTGTTGTACAGCTGCCTTTTGTTTTTTCATGAAAGCAGGATCTGGAACCCCAAGGGTGGATAAAAGACTTATCAACTGGCGGTTCAGAAAACAAGGTTGAATCTTGCTACATGCTAAAACGTCTAACTTTGTGTTTTCTGATTCATACTTGGACATGCTCCTCCTCAATGATAATTTCATTGATGAAGTTGGATCAACGGCCACCACACCTTTGTACCCACCATATCGAATCTGAAAGGCAGATGGAGTCCCATTAAAGCCACATTTTGAGGCCACTTTCTTAGCAAAATCAGCAGATATTTTCCCAATCCCATCGGAGAAGACATATTTATTGTTTTCTACATCGGGAATAACTTCCATTTCATGTTTTCCAACATTTAAAGTTTCAGTGGACGAACCAAAGGATTGACCTAATCTGGCAGCATATTTTGCTACATTTTTTATACGACGAAAATCCCCCATCCACTCTCTTATATTGGCTGCAGTAAGTCCCCGTCTTGAAGCAAACATCCACATAGAATTCTCTCGCAATTGACTTGATGAGAATGCGAGAAACTCGAATTTCTTTTCACCAATTACTATGCCGTTTCTGAGAATAAAAAGAATCCGCTTGTAGATGTCGGTTTTCCCATCCTCATAGGCAGCAGAAGTACGTGGAAGCAAATCTGAAGAATAAACTCGATCCATCTCCTCGTCAACAAAGGAAACACGAATGAAGTTATCAATATCATCTGGATAATTGCGTAGTACACGATTTGAGACATTGACCTCAGGACCAGAAGAAAATACACGACATGGTGTAATTTGGACCCTGCGTACATATACCAACCCAGAATCTAAGGATATGACAGATGACTGTGGACGTCTCTTTGACGTGAGGTACTTCCTGTACTGCTCATTAAGCCACTCTGAAGGTTTATAGCAGGTCTCTTTCAAATTATATAATTTCTCTAGGGCATACTCTATACATGCACGATCAAATCTGTGCGGATCAACCATCTTATAAAATATAACATCAAGTGTTGGCCCTGAAAGATACCCAAGCTGAAGCAGAGAATGAACTTTAAACAAGATATCATATGGCACATACACATTGACACCTCGAGGAGGACAAACCATGGGACCCAGACTCGGGTTGCAAGAATAAGGGGGACCAACCTCCAAGACAAGGTTACCTTCAATCTCTTCATACCCAGGAAAGTTTTCTCGAAAATCTGGAAGTTGGAGACTATGAGGAAGCTCCAAGCTTAATGCAAAAGACTGCCCAATAGCACGTGATGGAGTGAAATCAGTAGTCCTGACCCATTGATCATCAGAGTCCATGAAATAGGTCATACCAAGATCTTCATATGCTTGTCCTGAAGAGCGTATGACTTTCTTAGAAATCCGAGGTGCTCCGTACATCTGATAATTGGAGACAAATCATCAAACTTTTCAAGATTACTAATTCATAAAAGAGAACATTTAATTTTTCGCCAACTGCAGTAGCATGCTTTGACGATGTTAATAAAAATATTCCATTCATACTATATTCTCAGAATTTTATCCACTTCCCTCAACACCTCAAATTGTAGAAACTACAAACTTTTAAATTCCATCAAACGAAGAAAATTGATTTTTGCTCAAATCCAGACAAGGATTACCATGTTAACCCTTAAAGTGAACAACCCTCAATTCTCTAGACTGGTGATTTGACGCTCACCAATTTGCTAGAAATGGGAAAGCAGAAAAAGGTCACATATATTTAGAAGCAAATGCACCATGTAGATGATATAAAATTATTCAATCGTAAACAGAACAAGGATTAGGAGAAGACAATCATTTGAATTTAACTGCTGATTAAAAATAGGTGAGGAACCTGAATCAGAAGATGCTTAGCAGCACAACCGCGTGGACGATGCAACTCAATCTGCCAGATGTTTTCATAGGAAAGTTCGATCATATACTCCAGAGCGTCATATTTCAGACGACAAACTAGTTTCCGCAATCCAATCCCAAAATCCACTGAAACATTGTTCATATTCCAGAAACTAAATAGCTTATTTGTTGCGATCTTGCAGCCAAAATCCAGCTTTATGTTTTCAAAGGTATGCAAAGAGCCTCTTGGCTTTGGTACAATATCCTGATCCAGCTTCCAAGAATTCAGATAGGAAGCGCCATAGTACAAGTTTCTAGCACTGGCCATGTAGTGAATAAGATCAGCATTTTTGGTGGTGTCAAACTGAACAGTAGCATAATATCTTCTCCCATCTTTGGCTTTTCTTAATCTCACAGCATAGACAGATCCTTTTCCTGTTTCTTTCTCCAGCAACCGCACAACTGCTTCTGCAGTCACACCGGAAGTGAATCCATGCAACCTTATCGTCCTACTCATCTCTTATCATGTGAATATGTTCACTGTATTTACGCTGACAAAGAATCCATATGAGTAAAATGTACTTGTATGGTTTTATTGAAATTATGAAATTAAGGGCTCGTTTGGGAGAGCTTTTTAAATGACTAAAAGCGCATTTGGGGAAAATGTTTTTGGGTTCCAAAAGCACTTAAACTGCTTCCTACGAGTAGTGGTGCTTCTTGTAGGAAGCACTTCAAGTGCTCTTCCACCAGTTATGTGCTTGTTTTAGGAAGCAGTACTTCAAGTGTTTTTCCAAAATTCACCCGCATTTTTACTAAAGGTTGGTTCCAAAAATATTTTTTCACAAAACGCTTTCAGCTATTTTAAGACAATAGCAGTTCCAACCGAAAACCAGAAAGTCTCAATGAATCCAAGAAAATACAACAACAACAAAGCCTTTTCCCACTAAGTGGGGTCGGCTATGTGAATCCTAGAACGCCATTGCGCTCGGTTTTGTGTCATGTCCTCCGTTAGATCCAAGTACTCTAAGTCTTTTCTTAGGGTCTCTTCCAAAGTTTTCCTAGGTCTTCCTCTAACCAAGAAAATAAATTGAAATTATTAAGCTAAGAACAATTATGAACCTCATAAACCAAAGCCACTCAAATGCAAAACATGCAACAACCTAACAAGTATATGATTATTTTTAGGGGATCAACAATCAGAAAGAACACGATGATAATTCTGCTCTACAAAAAATAAAAAGCAAAACAACCAAAAAGGAGAGGCCTTTTTTTTATGCAATTGCAGTTGAGAGAAAATGTGCTTCTTACGAGAAGTTTAAGTGTTTTTCATGATTCACTTGCATTTTTATTATAGATTAGTCCCAAAAACATTTTTTCACAAAAAAAAAAAAACGCTCTCAGCTATTTTAAAAGCAGTTCCAAACGATCCCTAAGAAGCAGAAAGTCTGGATGTATCCAAGAAAAGTTAAGGTAAGAACAAATATGAACCTCATAACCCAAAGCCACCCAAAAGCAAAACATGTAACAACCTAGCAAGTATATGATTATTTTTTAGAGGATCAGATCAACAATCAGAAAGAACAAGATGATAATTCTGCTATACAAAAAAGATGCAAAACAACCAAACAAAGAGAGGCCTTTTGTTATGCAATTGCAGTTGAGAGCAAAAGCACAGATTTTTCACTGAACAAAACTAAGCACAAAAATACCCAATCCATCCAAAATTATAAAAAATTCAGAACGAAAAAAAACTGGACAAATACCCCAATGAATCTCCCAATGATGCAGGAAGAGTAAAGGACACAGATTTATCAGAGGGAGAAACCCAAAGAGGAAATTACACAGGCAAAAATACCATCTGCATAAAAACTTGATCAAACACAACTAATCAATCACACACCAACAAAAACTACAGAGAAAAAACAGAAACTGCAGAGACAATTAGGGTGCGTTTGGTACGCAGACGGGACGGGACGGAATAGGACGGAACGGGACGGGACGGAACGGAACGAAGGTGTAATTTTTGAAAAATACATGGGGTATATTTGTCTTAAAATGGTAAAACAATGTGTTCCACAGACGTGGAACAAACCCGTTCCAGGGGGAAGTGGGACGCAAAAACACCCAAAATCTGTCCCGTGGAACAGCCCGTTCCACTCATTTTTGGTGTACCAAACGCGGGACGGAACGCCTCGTCCCGTTCCGTCCCGTCCCGTCCCACGTACCAAACGCACCCTTAACTCACATTGTTCCAACGATGCAGGAAGGAAACGAAGCGATCAGAGAAAATCCAAACGAAAAGCAACGGAACCAGAAGAGAGAGGAGAAGTATACCTTAAGTCACAAGTCTGATCAGAGTAAAATACCAACTTTACCAAAAAAGTAAAGCTGGAAGTTGGATCGAAGCAGGAGAGAGAGAGAGAGAGAGACTTACTGTTGGCTGTCAATCCCTAGTCAATCTCACAGCGTCAGTCCTCACTCACTACTACTTCCTTGCTCCTTCCATATCAGCGACAATAATTGTTCCTTGGCTAACATCCTTAAGGGGGCGTTTGTTTACCGTCATTAAGTGGGACTAGACTGGATTGGATTAACTGTTAGTCCAATACTGTGTTTGTTCCATGCTGGGACTAACATTAATGAGACTAAAAGGGACTAGCATGGACAAAACCCTTCACTAAGTGGTCTTAGCGAGACCCCCCAATAACCATGGGACTAGCTAAGACTATCCTCTCTCGTCCTCGTCATGCTCAACAACCACTCTCGATAGACTCCTCGTCATCTCCGGTCACCTAGATCATAATAAAATATTAATAATTTATATATTAAATAATATAATATTAGAATTTGTTATTATCCAGCTTCTTAGTCCAACACTGTACCAAACGTTTCACTAAGTTAGTCCAGCTTAGTCTAGTCTAAGCCAGTCCAACTTAGTCCTTGAAGCTAGTCCAGTCCGAGATAGTCCAGCGCAACAAACGCCCCTAAAAGTATTATGATGATGACGTGTGCAGCTGACGTTGGAGTTACCTATGCCATTGGCCTTTGCCACGAAGGAACCTAGAGGACCAGGATCCTCTGCATTTTTTATAGGTGTAATACTACGCAAGCGTCTTAATATCCACCGTTCAGAAAAATCCAAAGGTTAATATCCGTCGATTTTATCTAACGGTGGAGTGAAAACGCTTATCAAATAAGAATCAATTTCACTTTTAATGTTTAATTTTACTTTTTGGGTGAATAATGTAGTTCACAAGGGTCCGGTCTCAACGTGATGATTCTTGTCGTCTTGTGAGTACTTTTTCTATGTTTTTTTCTATGTTTTGGAGTGGTGGATTGACTCCATGAAGACGACAGAAAATGAACTTCCCCAGCAAGGATGAATTATAACATAATCATATTCTATTGGGTAGTGCTAACCGCACACTCGTATTTATTTTCTCACAATTTTTTTTAATTTTTAATTATCTAATTGAATGAATTGAAGAATACGAAAGATAAAAAATTAACAAGAACAACTCCTAATTATTAATTAGAGTGCTCGTATTGCAACGGCGTGACCTAGCGCGACTACCAGGGGGAGAGAACCTGCGTTGTGTTTGTGAGGAAATATTTTTATTTTTAAATATATTTATTTACTGTTAAAATATTTTTATTATTTGAATAATAAAATATATTAAATATTTTTAAATATTTTTATGGCTGAATTTTTTATTATATATTTTTATTTTTAGTTTGTACCTATTTTTAATTTGTAAATATTTTTTAATTTGTACCAATTTTCTTTTCATTTTTAATTTATACCCATATATTAGTTTCTTTTTGTGCCCAATTTTTTTAAAGTTTTATTTGTGTTTGTACCCATGTGTATACCGTCACGTGACATTGTATATTTAATCAATGATAGAAAAATTACATATGGTATATTTATGTTTTATGCCTAAACTTTGTATCATATATTTATATTTTTAGTTTGTACCCACTTTTAATCTGCAACATATTTTTTTAAATTTGTAGTATTTTCTTTTTAGTTTTATTTTGTACCCATGTATTAATTTCTTTTAGCACCTATATTTTTTTAAAATTCTTTTGTACTCATAATTTTTTAATCTTTTATCTATACCCTAATTTATTTATAATGTACTCATTCTTCTTTATTAATGTACCACTTTGTTATATGTGAAATATGTACCTATTTTTTTTGTAAAATGTACCAATTTTTTTAACACTATGGATACATTCTTTTGTCTTTTATTATTTCTTATTTTTACATAGTTTTTATCCATTTATTAAATCAAAATGTTTGAATTTTTTATTGTAACCGTTTCTAATAGTATTATAATGAGAAATTTTAAATTTATAGGATTATAAATATCATAAAATATCAAATAATTAATGTCAAAACTATAAAAATATAAATATTAATAGTAATATAATGAGATGTACAAAGTCAAGAGACTTTGATCAAACTTTGAATACTATGAAGATTTTAATCAAAGAATGTTAAAATTAGAGACCGCATCCAAAGTATCCTTTAATATTATTATGCGAGGGCTGCTTGTGTTGGCCTGAGATGGAAAACTTGAGTGTCCGATTTTAGAGAGTGACAAGATCAACGAAGAGCCTAAAAACGCACTCAGCAATCTCCTCGGACTCGTATTCAGCAAATGCATAACCTTTAGGTCTTTCGGTTTCTTTGTCCCAAGGAATGTGCATGTCTACCAGCCTCCCTGCCTGAATTAATTTATCGACAAAGCTCTATCGCTCACTCGCTCCTCCAAATTACTTATTTAAATGCAGCACCTGGATTTTGACTCGGCGATGGTGGACATGATGGCTGAACCCTAGCTAGCTCGAAACCCACGAAGTATTCTATTAGGAAACTACATCTTTTTTATTCTCTTTAATGGTAGATAAAAATTACTGGTTAGATGAGAATCAACTCTACTTTTCTTTTTACCCTTTAAATTCTGTATTTTTGACTAACATTGAGTCTTGTGGAACCACAGTTGGTGGTGGTGGGGGTGGCAGATACTTTTTCTTTTTCTTTTTTTTGGTGAACAGACTGTTTATTTTTGGCGGAAAGTGAAGTGATAGATTGGTGACCTCAAAAAAAGACGACATGCTGAACTTCCCCAGCAAGGACTTCCAAGGAGCAATTCTGTGTGCAGCTCCCCACTAGACGAGCAATATTGATGCGTTCTAATACAACAATAATAATTAGGTATCATGGCTGTATCCAACATGAAAATATCTTACTTACACGTGGCGAAAAATACTGTTATACAATAATGCTAGTTGAAATTATAGATGTATCTTAGTTACACGTGGTAAAAAATACTGTTATACAATAATGCGCAAAACATGTATATTTTGTACATAAAGTGGTATTCTAAACTAGTTTAATCAAATAGAGATGGTGACCCGACTTGGGTGAAAAAACATATTCTCTCTCACAACACAAACGGGCCAAATTCCACTTTGAACCAAATGGGCCATCCTTAGTTGAATCTTTCTATGTATTTGCCATCAAAATTTAGTTCCAATCTAACGAAGCAAGAATAACCTAACATCGCAGGAGCATATGCAGCGCTTGACTGAATATGCATACTCTCAGCATGTGCCCGCATGATAGGAACTCGTATACATGTGGCAGTTAACTTGACATCATTGTCACTCCGAGGTAATGGACAGTGAATAAATGATCCATATTAACATCTGCAAACTTACATTACTTCAATCGGAAACCGAAAAAATATCTGCAGGAGTTTAGCGCTTGAAAATTTTCGAGAGTTGAATGAATTCGACTCAGCAAAAAGGAAGCTTACAACGTTTACACGATTGTGAATAATAAATGTAGATTAAAATTTAGAAATGCTAACAACAATGTAATTTTACAATCAGTCAGAAAGTAACTAAAATAAACAGAGGCAAATGACAAGGGAAGTAGCACCCTTGATAGCCGTACTTACATGAACTTTAACAGCTTAAAAAAACATAACAAATTACAAATCATAATCACAGCGGAAAGCACGTGCTTCGGAATTTGTCAAGCATGACGCCTCTTTGATCGGACATATGAAAAGAATTCCTCGTACTTGTTTTCTCCCTCTTGATCTGGATGAGCTTGTCGAAAACACACCACGGAAAGCTGAGGAAATGATCCCTTTCCATTCCCTTGTTGCAGCGACCCCAGCAACGAGGATGATATGTAACATAGTACCAAGCTGACGCTTTTGTTGCGGATACATCATCGACGTTGGTGCTGGAATCTGACTGATTCGCATAAAACCAGGTCCTAGCTTCCTTTTTAAGTGACCTCACTGCGTAATTCATTGTTTCCAAGTCCTTTCTCTTACCGAATAATTTCGACACACTGGTGATGTTCCCCGTTAGTATGTCTGCTTCAGTTTTGATGCCGTAGTAATCCATCAAGCTTCCCAGTTTGTAGTCATACTCCCTTTTGCAGTTGATGGCATCATCGATGTAAGCTTCGAATCCGTCTACCTCCATGTCAGGATCATAGAACTTCGTAGCCACTTCCACGGTGAAGGATTTAATTGAGCTTGAATGTGAACGTGATCCAAGCTCAACATTTTTCACCTGTCGGAAAAGCTTACCAATCACACGTCTGGACTCATACGTAGGTTTCTCAACCTTTTCCATGAAATCCGGATATTCTTTGGCACGTAGACTACGAGGCACTTCCACTACCACGCCAGTTTTTGGAGAGTCGACAGCACAGGAATGGAGCTTGGCAAGCTCTTTACATTGTGCACTCTCGGCCTTCTGTGGTTCTGTGTCTGCAAAGACAGCATGTGCATTTGAAATGATCCCCAACATGTCGTTCACTATGTAGTTTGTAAACGACTCTGCAACTTCCTGTAACAAACAGCATAGAACACCAAATGTTGAATGAATAAGGAAGAAACACGATTGTAGAATATGTTTTGAAGTAACGATAAGCAGCTATACATTGTACTTAATAAATTCAGTAATACCTCCACTGTAACGTCATGATCCAATTCAATAGTTGGTGCTGGGGTATAATTCATCGGTCGAACTTTCCGAGGTGGAATTAGATCTGAGTCCCAACTAACAAAGTAAAAATCTCCATCTAAGTCTCCTCCTGAGCATTCATCAGGATGCGGTCTAATTCGGCGAGAAAAAAATAATAGTGAGTACGTACACAATTCAAGGCAACAAATTATTGTAAAACAAAGAAACACTAATATGCAGATGCAATCCAAAACGAATTTGTAATTTCATCAGCTACAAGATTTGAGAAAGTTGACATACCTCTTTCCTTTTTGCGGGAAAACTACACAATCCACCATGTGGTGCAATGCCGGCACGTCCACAGCTGTGAGAACACGAACATCTCCCGGGTGTAAACATGGGTTTCTAGCAACTGCAACATTCCTGTCCACAACAAACTTCTCTTCGCTCGAAGTAGTGTTGCTGCCAGTGGAAATCACACGGCGAGAGCATTGCACAAATACCTGACCATATTCCAACGTTCCAGTTTCATCCAGACATCCCATCATTGATCTTCCACTCGAAACAAATATCCTTGTTTTTGTCCGCAGTTCCATGAGCTTGGATGCGCAGAATGCTTGTAGCGTCAATGACAGAAATGGTTCTGCATCCGGCTTGTAACCACACGAAAGCATTTCCTTCAAAACGTCTGTGACCTCCCCTTGAAATATCGTTTTGAGTGCTTCTTTTGCTCTTGATGGGTCAGTTAAAACGCCTTCTAGTTGATTCAAAGCCTGTCTTTGCTTCCTCTGAAAGACATGATCCGGGACTCCAAGGGTGGACAGAAGGGTAATCAGTTGACGATTGAGGAAACAAGGCTGGTACTTGCTCCATTTGAGAACATCAAGTGCTGTGTTGTTGGATTGGTACTTGCACATGCTCTCCCTCAGTGCCAAGTTTTTTTCCAATGTCGGATCTACTGCCACGATACCTTTATAGCCACCTATACGAATTTGAAACGCTGATGGAGTAGAACTTCTCCCGCACTTTCTTGCCACCCTTTCAGCAAACTCAGCAGATATCTTCCCAATTCCATCTGAGAAACAATATTTGACTCCACTCCTTTCGATTTTAACATCAGGAATGAGTTCGATTTCATCCCTATCGACATTAAAAGTCTCCCTGGAAGAGCTGAAAGCCTGGCCCAACCTAGCACCATACTTCGCCACATTTCTGATGCCTCTAAAGTCCCCCATCCAATTTCTAATGTCTTGTGCGCAGAGCTCGCTTCTTGACGCAAACATCCACACTGAACGCTCGCGTAACTGACTTGATGAATAGGCAAGAAACTCAAACTTCTTGTCACCAATGACAATGCCATTTCTTAGAGTAGAAAATATCCTTTCATAAACTCTCGTCCTCCTTTCCTCTTCTGCAGAAGTGTTACTTGTGCGCAGATGCGAACATAAATCTTCCGAACGTATCTTACCCAAGTCCTCATCCACGAAAGAAACACGAAGGAAATTATCAATATCTTGAGGATATTTTCGTAGAACACGGTTGGAAAGATTTACCTCCGGACCACAAAAATAAACTTTAGATGGTGTGACTTGAACCCTGTGCACATACACCATTCCATCATCTAAAGAGATAGCAGGGGTTTCAGGAATCCGCGTGCACGACTTGTAATCTCTGTACTGCTCACGAAGCCAACTCACAGGATCATAGCAGCACACTTTCAAGCGAAATAATTTGTCCAGGGCACACTCTATGTAGTCAGTTCTTATTGTGCTAGGATCAACTAGCTTATAAAACGTGACATCAAGTGCTTGCCCTGGAACACGTCCGTGCTGAACCAAGGAATTGATCTTGAACAGGATTTTATACGGCAAGTTAATGCCTTCAGGTGGACTGACAATAGGAACAAGATCTGAATTGCAGGAAAAAGGGTTGCCTATCTCCAAAGCGAAGCGTCCTTCAGTTTCTTGGTAGTGAAGAAAATTATCACGTAGATTTGGAAGCACGGAACCATATGGAAGTTCCAAACATACAGCAGAAGATTGGCCAATGCAGCACGACGGAGTGAAGTCAACTTCTCGAACCCAGTCATTGTCAGATTTTTGCTTAAAAATCCGAGGGGTACCAAGTAACTAGCAAGAGAAAGAAGAAAGGTAGAGAAAAAATGTTAGTCATTTCCTCTGAGAGTCACACATTACACATTAAATCATGCTATTTATAATAAAGATGACAGATTGTTTCATGATATTCGACGTGGGATCAGAAGTTACTATGAATCTTTTATGCAGGGTGAACTAAACTTTTGTATTCATCAACTTATAAACTTTGATCACTAACTAAAATTAGAAGTTACAGTCGTACATTTCATAGCAAATTGTAAAGTAATGGTTCACAAATTTCAGCTATATCATTGTACCAAAGAGAGGGAAAATTGAGAAAATGTGACCGACAAACCTGGATTAGAAGATAATTCCTAAGCTGATCACGCACGATATGGAGCTCCATCTGGCTAATACTTTCCGTGGAGACCTCGAGCTTGTATACAGCAGAATTATAAGAGAACGAGAAGTAGATATTCTTAAATTCTGTCCCAAAGTTGACTTGAACATCCGGTGCTGTCCAAAGAACAGAAAACTGCTCCTCGGAAACCAGGCATCCGAAATGCAGCTTTACAAGTCCCATGCTGTGTTCAAAGTTATCAACCTTCCATTTCCTAGCTTTCAGGTAAGAGTCCCCGTACCACAAGAGACGATCATCAGCTAATGGGATTATTATTTCAGCAGATTCTGCATGTGTGAACTCAACTATGGCGTATGATCTTGATTTTCCATCATTTGGGGGACGAACCTTCACGTCAGAGACAGTTCCTTCTCCAGTGTATTCCTCCAGAAACGCCTTCACTGCTTCCGGTGATTCGACAGAGGAAAATCCATACAACTGAATTGTAGTCTTAACCATGTTGATACTGTTGATGGCAACTGCTGTTTCACAAGTACAAATTGAAATTAAAAACTATGAACTCTTTGCAATATCCCTATGCATAAAATACTTGGAAATACAATAAAATAATTGCTAATGCTGCAAATGAGAACAGAGTAATGATATTTAGACGCACAAAATGACTCAGTTGCTAACACAACCTATTAAAAAGTTTCGGTTTTTGTATGTCTAAATAGAATTATCGACGAGAAAAAGAGTGGTACCTTGAATTTGAAATATGTATGAGCACTTGAGATTATTACCAACAAAATTAACACAGCTGTATTGTGAGGAGCAACGCCAATGAAGCTCACCTGTGTATATATATAGGTCCATCATATGCACTGTAACAAACTTGTAGTTGCAGTTGGAGCAGAATAAAAGAAGAAACCTTGTCACCCCAGTTATCCTAGGTACGCTTTCCTCTGTCTTCCTGTTAGGCGCCAAATGGATAGAATAACGAGTGTCATGATCTCCTGCTTCGCAGCGACAGCAAATCCTCATATTCTGAAGATTACACATGGTGACACGTAGCAAGATCATGATGGATTGTTTTATTCTTGTCATTTGTATAGTATTGCGATATTAATGAGTGAGTGAGATAGTTAGTTGTTAGAATGAAAGAAATCGATGGGGATTGCAGCCACACCAAAAAGCTTAGACATAATTGATTTCTATCATTCTATTTCTTTTATTCACAACTCAGCATAAGCAAATTTCAATTGTATTAGTTTCGAACCTGGAGCGTATAGATGGAAACTCAACACCGTATCCACTAGGATATTAGACCATATACAATAAATTTCAACTGTATTACCATTGCATGTAACATAATCCGAATTTTTATAAGTTTGAATTTTATAGTTTTGTGCCTAAAAGTTCATAAATCAAATTGGTGTTATAGGGAGATTAACTCTTAATTGAGCTCCTAATGATGAATTGAACAATACGGCCAAGAACCTTCTGGAAGTTTTGGACCAATCCTATGGTCAGCCCCAAGGAGAAGTTTTGGCCAATAACTTTAAAGAATCTCAAGTGTGAATGGGCAAATACCTCCCATGAAGGGTTACTTTGGCCCTTGGTGAGCAAGGTTGAGAGCATATACTTGACTGAGTAAGGATGTCTAAAAGCATTAGAATGTTTTTTAGGGTACTTTTTGGAAAGTTGGAACTTGCTCCGAAAGGAGTCGTTAACCTACTTTGGAGCATCACCAATTCTTGTGCCTCAAGAAAGCAAAAGAACACGGTTGTCGGTTGGGCCTGTTGGCTTGAGTAGTGTGCTTGACCTTTGTACCCGTGTTCAAATCTCTCTTCCTCTAAATTATAGAGGTTTAGAAAATAGCTTAATCCGAAAAGAAAAAAAAAGAGGCAAGAGAGTGAAATATTCTCTTAAAATACAAGATCATTATAACAAAAATTCCCCCTCTAGAAGGAAGGATATTATGCTAACAATTGCACTTAAATGAATTACTGATAAGCCTAATATCTTATTCTACGATAACAAAGCCGGATCCCACTAAGTGAGGTCGGCTGCTAATATCTTATTCTACAAAAATAAACAATGAAACTGCCTTAATTTGCTCGATTTCAACTTGTGCCTACATCTGAAGACTAAAACAGTCAACTCAAATCACTTCATCTCACCTCTCATATAGATTTATATAGAAAAACGTCGCCCTTGAAATTGAAGTTAACTATATCAACATCTCGGCAATCTGAACAGCATTAAGTGCAGCTCCCTTGCGTATTTGATCACCGCAGACAAAGATATCCAACCTGATTAGAGAAATGCCTTTAGTGGTTTGTTGAAATATATAGTTTGAAAGATAAAATTTTGCACCGTTACCCTTACCCATAGTTCCCCTCTTGGGACACATCACGACGGATTCTGCCTACTGCAACATCGTCCTTGTTTGACACCTCCAACGGTGTAGGGAAGTTATTCGCTGTCCGGTCATCAATAACAACCAGCCCAGGCGCTTTCTTCAGAATTTCCCTTGCTGTGTCCTGGACAGTGAACAGATTTAGAACTCTAAAGAGAACGTGAAAAAAATAGGTAAATAAATAAAAATTCATAAGACCGTCATAAAATTCAGCAGGAACTGAGTCCCTCTAACAAACAGGGATAAAATTTCAGATAGGCATCTTAACACCTTCAAGAATGTCTCATTATTTAACTATAAATAGGATACTTAGCCTAAAATCGCAAGAGAGACAAACGAATCGTCATGCAATGCTTAACTGAAGATTTGCAAGGCAAAAATCATCGATGCATCTACCAAAGCAAGTATTGAAAAACATAGAGTTCACCACTGACTTAAAGCAAGCATTGTGGTATTACCTCGTCAAGTTGGTTCTCAAACTGAAGATTTATACTCTCAGCATGCGCCCGCATGACAGGAACTCGTATACATGTGGCAGTTACCTTGACATCATTGTCACTCTGAGGAAATGGACGAGTAAATGATACATACACCGATGTTATTAACCTCTGCAAACTTACAAGCTGCTTTCCATTAAATTACTCTGACTGGTGAAAATAGTAAGAAACTAACCCATATTTTTCGTGTCTCCTTGACTAGTTTCATTTCCTCTTCATTATATCCATTCGAAAGAACTGCCGAGTTGTGCGAAAACAAATTAAACGCATACTGCAACAGGCAATCGCAAATGTACGGTTTAATGATGATTCATGGAAAACAAATTTAATTTCCACAACAAACTTGAATAATTCACAATAAATAGACAGACCTGTCGCGAAAATATCTTAGTGGTTGGTGGCTTCCCTTCCAGGACCTTTATAAAGAAATTAAATTACATTACTTCAACTGGAAACCGAAAAAAAATATACAACAAAAAACAATGAGAGTGATATAGTAAAAAAGAAACCTCCTTAGTTTGCAGCTCAAGCTCTCTCATGGCAGCAGCACCAGCTCCACTAGCAGCCTGATATGTGCTAACCACCATTCGTTTTACCTGAAAACGATTCATAAATTATAATCCAATGTAACTCAATTACTTTCACAAAACCCCAATTAAGAATTCACATATAAAATCCAAATATAACTCCAAAGCAAACAACTTTGAAACTCCAAACTACAAACTCAAGAAAATCCGGTTTCAACAAACCTGAAAAAATGCACAAAATCTCAAAGCAATGACTTTATAGCATCACAACCAAAAACCCATTTCAAAAAGTTTCAAAAACTTCCAAGAATCACAAAAGATAAAGGAAGCAAATTGCAACCTTGGAATGGCGATGGAGAGGAGTGACAGCCATTAAACAAATAATGGTGGAGCAATTAGGGTTAGCAATGAGCGCCCCCTTTCCCTTCCCAACCTTGATTCCCTCCATAGCCTCCGGATTGACTTCAGGGACCACAAGCGGCACGCCATTTTGCATCCGGAAAGCAGAGCTGTTATCAACGACAATGGTGCCGCGCTCTACGGCTACGGGACCGAACTCCTTGCTGATTGACCCGCCGGCGCTGAAGAGGGCGATATCGACGCCGTCAAAGCTGTCGTGGGTGAGCTCCTCAACGACGTAGTCTTGGCCGAGGAAGTTCAAGTTCTGACCCGCGGAGCGCTTGGAGGCGAGCATCTTTATTGAACGGAAAGGAAAGTCGCGGTCTTGGAGGACGGAGAGGAACTCCTGACCGACTGCGCCGGTGACGCCGACCACGGCGAGTGATGGACCGGTCTCCTGGAGAGACATTCGGACTGTGAATGGACCGGGTCGGAACCTGGACACGGGGTCCCGAGACCGGCCGGGGAGGGGCGTCTTGAGGAGGAGGCCATTGTGTTGGTGGGTGAAAGTGGACATTTTGGAGATTTGGTTGGAGCCGGAGGAGAAAGAGGGGCGGCGGCGGCGGAGTGGGGTTTTGAGTTTTGCTCGAAGGCTGGTTATATATATACTGTACTCTGGTCTTTGTGACTGTTGAACTTGAAATAGCACGTGGGAAATGGGATGCGCACACGACTTCATTTTTAACTTTCTACACGTTCAAAAACAGTGGGAGAATGGGCGTGTATAAGATTAAAAAAAGTGTGTGTTTTCAATTGTCTTACTTTATTTATCTTCTTATATATAGTCATATGAGAGAGAGTTGAAGATGAAGGTGTATGATAATGAATATACAAGTAATGTCGAGAGGGCAGGATTAAATTGTTGCATCCCAGTCCGGGCCCCATCACATCCGTTTTAGGCCTTACCATGCCCTCACGAATTTGTTTCTAAGAACTCACATGAGAACTTCCCAGTGGGTCACCCATCATGAGACTGCTCTCACGCGAACTCATTTATCCGAAACCAGTGAACTCCCAAATGACCTCGTGGGAATATACATATAGGCCTCGTGCTAGTTAGAGATGATAATATACATATAAGGCTTACAAGATCACAAGAATTCTGAATCTATCGACCACTTATTTTCTAGTTGTGAATTTGCACAATGTGCTTGGCGTTGGCTAGCTACCCAATTTGGCACTATTATTCCACCTACGGGCTCCCTCTCTGATCTATGGCTTGTTTTTCTGTCAAAGCGGTTTTCTCCACATCTTCGCAATGTCTGGATAGCTTCAGGGTTTTTCTTACTAATGGCTATTTGGAAAATGCGTAATAAAGTGAAGTTTGAAGGCAAACCTCCCTCCTTCTCACGTCTCTGCCGCTCCACCTCGGCCTGGATTAGGCAGGTTGGAGCTCTCACCCCTGGCCATGTACGAGGCATTTTGGATAGGCAACTTTTAGTTTCTCTTGGAATATCGCCTAACTCCTGTAAAGCTCCTTCTATTGTCCCTGTTCGTTGGCACCCCCCTCCTTTTTCTTGGGTTAAAGTGAATACTGATGGCCTTGCTAAAGGTAATCCGGGTCCTGCGGCATGTGGCGAGGTTTTTCGTGACTCTGCAGGTTATTTTCTTGGTGGTTTCTCCCTAAGCTTGGGCCATCGTACTTCTTTCTATGCGGAGCTCCATGCTGTCATCCTTGCTGTCGAATTGGCCTACGCGCGGGGCTGGCAAAATTTATGGCTTGAAAGCGACTCTTCTAGTGTAATATCATGTTTTGCTTCTGGATCTTTCTCTCACCCTTGGTCTCTCCAGACACGCTGGAACAATTGTACTCTCCATTTGCAGAACATGGTTTTTCGTTGCTCTCATATTTTTCGAGAAGGGAATGTTGTTGCTGACAAATTAGCCAATTTAGGGCTTCTATCATCTTCACTTGTTTGGCATTCCACTCCCCCTATAGAGATCCTTCCTCCTCTGCACTCAGATTTCTTGGGCATGCCAACCTACAGGTTTGTCTCCTCTTCTTGATGTGTGTTCTCCTTTCTTTTCCTAACCTTTTTGGATTCTCTTTTGTTTTGCAGCTTGTCTTGCAGGTTATTACCTTTTAGGTTTATAGAGGGGTTTGGGCTTATGTCCGCCCAGTCTTTTCCTTGTATTTTCTTTTCCAAGAGGGGTACGGTCCATGTCCCCCCCCTCTTTTGTATTTCCTTTCTCAAAAGGGGTAAGGTGCATGTCCCCCCCTTTTTTGTATTTCTTTTCTCTTGTTCTATGAGGGGTTAGGTTTATGTCCCCCCTGTCTAGGTGTATCTTCTTTTTTCTTATCATTAAATTTCCCTCGTACCGCCGAGGTTCTCCAAAAAAAAAAAAAAAAAAAAGATCCACTCCCTTGGGAGATGTGGGATGTTACAATTCACCCCACCTTAAGGGCTTGACGTCCTCGTCGGCACATCCACCCCTAGGGGCCCTACATCCTCGTCGACACACTTCCGGCCAGGGATTGACTATCATCATGAGACTGCTCCCAAATGGCCTCGTGGGAATATACATATAGGCCTCGTGCTAGTTAGAAATGATAATATACATATAAGGCTTACAAGATCCACTCCCTTGGGAGATGTGGGATGTTACAATCCACCCCCTTTAAGGGCTCGACGAGGGATGTTACAATCCACCCCCCTTAAGGGCTCGACGTCCTCGTCGGCACATCCACCCCTAGGGGCCCTACATCCTTGTCGACACACTTCCGGCCAGGGATTGGCTCTGATACCAAATTATCACATTCCGGCCCGGGCCCCCACCACATCCCGGGCTCAACTACGCCATAACACAATATTGTCCGTTTTGGGCTCCGACCACGTCCTCACGGTTTTGTTTCTAGGAACTCGCACGAGAACTTCCCAGTGGGTCATCCATCCTGGGATTGCTCTCGTGCGAACTCGCTTAACTTCGAAGTTCCGATGTAACCCAAAGCCAGTGAACTCCCAAAATGCCTCGTGCTAGGTAGAGATGGAAATATACATATAAGGTTTACATGATACACTTCCCTGAACGATGTAGGATGTTACATAAACACTATCAATATAAACAATGTCAATCACTTGAATTACAAGGCACTTGTGTATGTATTATGTAATGTTCTTATGGGCGTAGCATGAACAAAATGTCTTGACTTCCATATATATTTACCTCACCAGTCACCACTTCGTTGCCTATTGATCATTTGTTGAGGCGATCAAAATTGATTGTTAAGGGATTCGCTATATGTTTAGGATTGGATTGAATTTGTCAACTCACTATTTCAAGATCTGTCGACTGAATAAATTAATATTATCCAACTTAAAAAGTTGAAGATAAATTATTCGTGAATGAAGCATTAGAAGAGATAAACTACTTTCGTGTCTAATCACTCAAAATACCAACCAATCCCAAATACCACCAAACCAAACCATGCGAGTGGGTGAAAAGCAATGTTTAAAGCAACAAGATAAATAAAAGAAATCAAACAAAAGTTTGACAAGGCACATAAAGTCGAACCCGGATCCTCTTTGTGAGGATTCCGAGAATTCATCAATCATATTCATTCATCGTACATCATGCGATCAGAAATTATTTTAAATATTTTTATTCAAAATTAAACACAAACAATACTTGACAAAAACTGACCGCACACGATGTATGATGAACGAACACGATTCACGAATCTCCAAAAATCCTCACCAAAAGAATCCGGAGAGAGGATCCTGTCCTCATTCACAAAAGCCTTTACGAAATCAAAACAGGCCTAAAAAACTTATGGGTTTTGAACCGAATTTATCATCATTTAGATGGAGAACCTTTCTTCTTTGTTTACATTACATAAGAGTATGAGAAGGAAGCCCTCATACATGCCAACATATTACTACTCATGACAAAGAGAACCAGGCCGAAGCTGCCTACTAACGGTCATGTTTGAGAGCACATATAGCGGGTTAACAGTACAAAAGTCTGCCTAGAATATCGGACTGCGAGAGCAGCCCCCAATTGTCGAATCAATCCTCCACTGGTGCCAGTATAACATCTTGCAGAGGTACAAGCTTTGCTCGTCCTCCATACTCTTCTGGCAAGGTTTCTTCACCGATTTCCCTGATGAAGTTTTTTGTTTCTTCCTCACTGGTCACAATCACAACCTGCAGTCACGATCACAAACTAAGATAACGGCAAATGCTTTTAAATTACCATTCTTCTACATTCAGAAACAACGAAACAATTCATAATATACCAACTTCATACAGATTGTTGCACCACCTTGATTCCATAGAGGTACCAAATTTTCATATTTTTATAGAATACTCATTCATATGATAAAAAAATGGAAATAAAACATACCTTTTCTTGTGTTGCCTTCTCGAGGAAGCGAGAAACCATCCTCCAGACACTTACAAAAAACCGTGGCATGTTTAAGATGAAGCACTTTGCTAATCGCTCGGGGTAGTAAGACTGCACATTTAAAAGAACACAAAGCGATTAAGCAACAATTCATGTATAGCGAGGAAATGATCTCGCATGACCAGGGGCTTCTTCTAGCACATGTTTTGCTAATAAAATAGCACCACAATCTTCATGGAGGGATTCCATCACATTTACACCAGAAGTTTGAAGTCGTCATTTAGTTATGCATGGTCAATAGCTGGTAGGAAGATGAAAAGGGAAAGACGACAGCTACATCAGCTTCAAAAGAAATTTGAAGTGATTGAATACAATTGCTTGAACTTGTATAGTTCACTTATTAGGACTGTACACTACACTAAGCTTGCAGCCATGCCATCTTAGGGCTCATTTGGGAAGTGCTTTTAAAAGACTGAAATTGAAATATTAGAATCACCTGTAGAAATTGAAATCCAGTGATTAACCCACGTGCATCAATATTTTTGTATGACATTTGTTGCAAATCAAGAATGCCGATCATCTTTTCATTTCCAATTTCCTTTCCCCTGAAAGAGCTAGACAAGCAAAACAAAAGGAAAAATATTGAGATATCCTGATAGCTCTATGTAAAAAAAGTTGAATGTATTCAATTTTAAGTATTGGTTTGGTACTGAGGTGCTTTTATAAAAAGTAGGTATAAAAAAAAAGCTGAGCTTAAAAAAATGTTTGGTAAACACTTAAAAACAGCTTATTTTCACAGTTTTGGGTGAAAAAAAGCTGAAAACGTGAAGCAGCAAAAATAAGCTTGTTCTCGCAGCACAGCAAAATCAGTTTTTTTTTTTCAAAGCACAACAATACCAAACCAGCCTTAAGAGAAATGAAAAGAAGTGTGGTAACTCGTCCATTAATTAAAGTTAAACAGTCTTCCATCGATCGTTGGATTTGAGGGTTACAGCATCAACAGAAAATATGCATCTCATCTAACACCTAATTCTACTATTAACAGTTTCACAGCATTGACACTGGGAGAACATGTATATTAATGACATTCCTCAGACTGAAAGAAGCATGGGCACTATTCTATTTATGTGACCAGTGTTTTCATAAACCATAATAGCTAAGGCAAGCCCTATCATGTGCTGGCTCTAAAGAATCATAATCCTGCGTACGACATGTATGCCTGCTCTGAATAGACATTTCAAGCACTCATCAAAAGGTTACCCTTTTTGAGTATTTGAATTGACATTTCAATTCATTGCATTTTAAGCAGCTCGAATCCACCCGCTAAATTCTCTTGGATTCTTGAATGCACATTCAGCAGTTACATTCAGAATATTACATTGAATGTACTCTAGAATTTTCGACCAGGCAATTGTTGAATGGATATTTCAATATTAGCAAAAGTTGAGAGGTACCTTGCAATTGTTTTGTCAAGCAGATGAACCACAAATTCTGCAACAAGAGATGAACTAAAGTGAATCTATAATTCACCAATTACATTACTTGTCATGAAAAATAGAGTTAAAATACTGATTTGCCTATGCAGTCTGCATTGTGGGATTAAACCTATTAGTCCCCACTATCCAGTTGATGAAGTCCTAGTGGATATATGTTTAAGAGCAAAAATTAAAAAGTGCTAGTGGATCAAGTCCACTCAACAAATCTTTCTTTCTTGGCTTTTTAGCCAAAATGGTCATGAGATTGTTGAGATTGTTGAGATTGGTGAAAGTTGAAGGCTTGCTTTGTTTTTAGTGATTTTTCAATATTTATCGGAATTTAAATTTTTTTAGATTAAAATGTTTATAAAAATAATTTACGATAGTCTACATTTTTTTTTAAATTCAATTTAACAAAAAAAATAGTTTAAGTTCATTTTTTAATAATTTCGACTAAAATTTTAGACTGGAGTAGAAAAATTATTTCTGAGCTAAAAGCTAAATTTTTCGGATTAAAATATTTAACTTTTAGCCTATCCATTGGACTATCCATTGGAGATGCTCTAAACAGCGATATAATACCAAAAATTGATGAAATAATTGAAAATTAGACATAGATAATTACTCTTGAATTGGAGCTGGTCCTTGGAAGGAAAATGCTTGCTTGCTTTCACCACCATGACAGGGTACCCGTCCTTGGACAAACCCTGCAAGAAGATCTTTCTGTCGTCCAATTCATCCTTCACTTCGGCGTCCAAAACGAACCCATTTGGAACAAAAGAAGCCCTCCATTTGTGCCACTGAACAAACATCTTCGCTGCTTTGTCCGGGTCCATTGATCTCGCAATCAAGAACCTCATGAGTGTTGGGTCTCCAAACTTCTGCCAACAAAAAAAAAAACCATGGATTAATAAGAAGTACGAAAGGGAATGACTTATACTCTACACTGTCTGCGAAAGCAACTCTTACCTCAGTGGAAGATCCAAGCTTTTGCACTGATTTCTTCATCTCGGTCAGAGCAATTTCTTGGGTTTTCTCCATTTTTGGTTTCTGAGACTTGCTTTGTTTCCGGGATTGGAAGAGAGAGAGAGAGTTGCGTTGACGAAACGCACACTCTGCTCTCCTTCGGACAAAAGGGGACTAGACAACGGAGGGAGAAGTAAGGAAAGGAGAAGGGGGGCGAAATACTGGTTCGTCGCTATTGAGCCATGAATTTGGTTCAAAACAGACAGCAAAAAGTGTGGAAGAAACAACTTGGCCCAGGAACCACTCGAATTTGATATGCAGCCAAAATATTCTGTTTTTTTTTTCTTGCTTCTTTTTTGGTAATTCAACAGCCAAAAGGTTTGACTGTCGCAGTCATCGACGAGTAACTGTACAATTTGCTATTTTTGTAGGAATGTACTATATACACATTCCTTTTTACTTCTCATACACCTCTTATTAATTTCTGTCATTTGATTTTTTTTTAATTCATCTGATCCGACGGCCGAAAACCAAAAATATGTGAAAGAAGTAAAAAAAGATATGTAGATATCACATCATTTTTTGTAAACCATTCGAACATACTTTTTGTAACTCGGCATATTCTGCTAGTCTCTGCGTCTTTACGGTGTTATTGTGGATTGGTTGATAGAGGGCGGATACTTTTGTTGAACCCATTGTTGCAAGTCCTTTCTTATTAAAAGAGGAAAACTAATTAAAAGAACTTGAAAATTTTAAATTTTAACAATAAGGACAAAATAAAAGGTAAAATAAATAGTATCATAATTAACTTTTTAATGTAAAAACGTAATTTTTCATTAAAATAAACAGTATTTTTCCGTTAAAATTCCTCATTAAAAGAGAGATGCTCATTTTTGTACTCGCATAATGCTTTTTTATCTCATCGATTAATGCAGATTCTTTTATTTCTTTTAGATGAGACGATATGGAGGAACATGATAATTATAATGATCCAGAGTCTCCACATTGTTCATTTACAAGGATTCGACCGTGTATTGATCGCGAGAGATTTCGTGACAGCGTCGCATGATTTGACATGTAAAATAAATAAAAAATTCTTCTGCATGATCAATAAATACCAAGGACTCGTTTGGATATGTTTTTACAATAACTGAAAGAGTTTTTAGAAAAAATGTTTTTGAGTTCCAAAAGCACTTAAAGTGCTTTCTACGAAAAGCTCCAGTTATGTGCTTCTTTTAGGAAGCACTTTAAATGATTTTCAAGATTTACTAGCAATTTTACTAAGAATTGTTTCCAAAAATATTTTCACAAAAAACATTTTCAATCATTTTAAAAGCACATCCAAACGAGCTCTAAATCGTTACCTGTGACTGTGACGCAGGATGAGTTATACATCCGGCAAGCGCCGGTGAAGAATGCAAACTAAGCTAAAAATGTTTGAACCAAACTACATTTACAACATTGGGCAATTTATAGATAAGTAAATATATACTACAAATTCATGACTTGCGAGCCATATTCCAACATAACTTGATCCAATTAACTACACAACTACGTCTGGCAAGATGCCAATCATCATATCAGAAAATAACCATTCAAGCTGCTGGAGTCTTTAACACAATTTATTTTACTCCGGACCAATATTAACGCTACACTAAATGAAAGAGAACCAACCCCCCCCCCCCCTCCCGGGGCGGGCCCCCAAAACACATTTGTCCTCAATTTTTCAAGTCTCGGATGCAAGAGGCCGCTCTGCATCTGAGTCCGGTGCAGGCACATCTATTAGATCTAATCATAGGAATATAATACACATACTTCAACTGCAATCTCTACTGAACATTTTGATAATGTGAAATAATCTGTACGCGTCATGGAAATCAAGAGACTTGAAAATGAAAGCCTGCTGCAAATAAAAATGAGAATTACATATCGATATCTACAAGCTTGTGGTTCTCAGATACTAGTATCGACGAGCAAAGAACCACTAATAGCTAAGACACAGACGCACGCACCCTTATGCACATGTTGGTGATATAGAGCATAATAAAATTAGAATAATACCAAGACAATAGTTACCTAATCAGCGAAAGGACTCATGAAATCACTTGAAGAATATTGGTGTAATATTGGGATACCTAGTTTTGCGTTATCCACATAATCCTCACTTGGCTCCTGCTTGACTAGGGTACCACTGCTCTCCACATGGATCCTTCCAGGGTTCAAGTTGCTCATTTGCGATTCAAAATCATCCACTGCAAATCGACTTGGAATGCAAGTCTCTTTACCAACAAATCCGAGATTCCTAAGAGGTCCCTGATCAAGCATTTCCCCTGACTTATCAACATAAAAACCATGGCTGTTTGCCGTATTATGCAAAAACCCCGGCAACTCTCTGGAATCACTAAATGTCGCAGTTGAGTTCTGGTAACTGGTGCTATTGTCAGCATTAACTAAGCAAGACGTGGCACAAATAGAACCAGGGCCAGAATACCCACCAAGAATGCCACTAGTTTTAGGATTTCCAGTCGGTATATGTCCAACATTCAAGGAATTATTAGATTGATCTGAAGGCAGACTGTAATCAACAACAGTAGACCTGTTAAAGCTACTACTCTGATTAACAGAAGCAGGACTATTTCCAGCCTGGAAACCAGTTGATGATTGAGAGGGGACCACAAGGCAAGATGGCTGCACATTAAATGAACGGCTAGGTTCGGTTAGCACAGACTGCTGCTGCGTTCTTTTATGTTGTCTTTGCTCCTGCGGCACAATTCCCATCAACAAGTTACTGTTCTGAGTACTCAACCCTCCATGATCATTGCTGGGTGCCACTGTACTACGACTATTAGACCTCCATTGTCCAAATCCCAGAGATGCATCCTCAGCAGAAATAACGGATTGTGGAAAATGTTTGGAAACGTTTGATTGGCTTTTTACGAAAGGCTGCATGAATGGCACACCATGTTCAACAGGGGGACGCTTGGGTGCTTGTAGGGATGCATGTAGAAGTGCAGGCTGATCCATTGCTGGCACAAGGTTCCCTGCAGGTTGACCTAAAAGCTCAGCTTGCAGGGCTGCTAGTGTTTGCGGAGGAATTTGTCCAGAGGCAGCCAAAGCTTGGAAGTCAAATCTACTAAGCGAACCCAACTTCCCATTTGAGTCCACGGGCCCACATAAAGGATTTGCAATCCCACTTTGTTGTTGAGCTACTCCACTTAATCTCTTCAAATATAACCTGAATTTCTGCACAACCACTTAGTTCTTATAAGTAAATCATTCTGTTTGGAAAACAAATGAAGAACTCAAGTATATCATATGCATATAAAAAGATCGCAAGAATGTAAATGCAAGAAAACACAATTCTAAATTTCTTTTGAAAAAAAAAGATGTGCTCATACTGCAATGGATATCTGAAATAGAAAAGCTAATATAAAATACTCTAAATCTGAGTTCACAACTTAGTATTAGACCCATGTGCATGTCAAAAATATTACTGTTGTCATAATTCAAGTTAGGTTTTTAAAATAAACTGATGACTTCTAATCAAGCGTAATGCATAATTGTAGTTACAGTATTGATAATCACATATTATTTATGCGTTGAATTCTTAAATGCTTCTGTTTTATGTGTCATTGACTCATTCATGTCCGTGACAACGACAACAAGATGAAGGCAAGCTAAGCTATCAGATCAATATGAGGGGAAGCACCATACCTGCAAATGGCTAGCAACATTTTCTCGAGTTAAACCAGGTACATTCATCAATTCAAGAATTCTCTTTGGTACAGCCTCTGAAATATTACAAAAAGTTCAGTCAGTAACATAAAGCCGTATTGAGCAGTCACATTATGATGTCAAGGAATGTAAACCGGGTACACCTTACAATAATATGTGTATATCAAAATAAGAAGTTAAAAGTTAACGATCATACTATCAAGGCCAAGCTGGTTCACAGCAGTGACAAATTGCTGGTGGAGTTCAACTGACCATACTACACGAGGTTTCTTCGATGTAGACAAATCATCGTTTTCTGTATCACCATCATCATCTTCTTTAGGGTTGATCCTCTTCTTATGACCTTTCAATGAAACTTCTGTTCCTTCGTTAACAGAAGATGCGTATTCAAAATCATTGTTTCCCCGTTTATGTGGATCATTATCTTCCAAGCTCCCAGAATGTTCAAGTTCTTTACTTCCATTCCATTTTTTCCTAACAACATGCTGCCAAATATTCTTGAGTTCTGCCTCACTTATAGGCTTAATTAAAAAATCACAGGCTCCATGTCTAATTCCTCTCATAACAACACTTGTTCTCCCATCAGCAGACATCACTGAATAATACACCGTCATGTTAATACACATAAGGCATAATTTGACTACCATTGAAGAAATTAAAATTTATTTACTCACTGATAACAGGAAGGTCCATTTCCAGCCCAACGTGTTCCAGGAGTTTAAATCCATCCATATCAGGCATATGGACATCACTCAGTACGACATCAAAACAGTCTTTCCTCTCTCGTAGAAGATTCAAAGCAACAGTAGCCTCGGAACAAGTGGTAACTGCCAGCAATAAAACAAAAGGGTATTGTTGTTTTATTGGCTATTTACGCACCTACTGCTTACTTTGTCTCAATTCTCAAATTCCGCATTTTGCATTTGAGACAGAGATTTACAGACTACAACAACTGATTAGTCCAGCTGCTTAGAATCTCCATAATAAAATTACCGGGTTAATATATGTAATAAAATTACCGGGTTAATATATGTAATAAAATTACCGGGTTAATATAGACATATATATATATATATATATGTTCAATTTCTTATAGATTAGTCCTGCAACTGATCCATATACAATAAAGACCTGAAACAAAAATAATAATTTCTTCCAGATCTTACACAAACGATAAAAATGCTGAAATAATTCTTAATATTTGAGATAATAACTTGTTTTTTCTAAACTAAACGCAAATAAAGCATAAACATAAGCATAACCAATCACTGAGAAACTAGAAGATCAATGGCATACCCTGGTACAGACACCGGAGTAACATCAGCTCAAGAATCCTCAAGCACGTGGTGTCATCGTCCACCACTAGAACCCTCAAGCCCGCCGGAAACTGATTGGGGACTGCCATTTCAATGCCGGCAGACGGTGACAAAACACCACCACCAACTTTACACGAACCGTAACTACTCGCAGTAGTGCTCACGCTTGACTGCGCCACTCTCTGCAAAGCAGCCATGGCCACCACACACCGTCACCACAACGACGCAAAACACACACACCCACTGACGACCGAACCCTAATGTTCCATTTTCAATGGACTAAAATTTCCATTTTTAGTGGTTGCACTTGCAGAGGGTGAAAGTGGAGCCAATTGGAGGGAGATCCGCGAGGGGAAACCTTCGGTTTGGGGATTAGGGTTTCGGAAAGCAATCAGACAGAACGAAATCGGAGAAATTGAGAGAGAATTGGACCTATTACATTCGTTATCGTATATTATATGATAAAAAATTATTGTAAATTTTTTTATTTAAAATTAAGGGTAAGAGATTGTTTACTACCCTCATGTTTCGTGGTTTTCAATATTTAGTACATCAAGTTTTTTTCGTCTCAGATTCATATCTAAAGTGTAAATTTTGGGACAGTCTCATACATCCGTTAGTCAAATTGTTAAGTTTTCCGTTAATTGTGACGTGGCGCACTGACTGAACGCCACGTGTCATCCACGTTTTTTTTTTTCTTTTTTTTCTTTTCTTCTTCCTCCTTCTTCTTCTTCTTCCTCCGACTGCAACTTTCTTTTCTTTTTTTTCTTCCTCCTTCTCCTTCTTCTTTCCCTTTCTTCCCCTTCTTCCTTTTTCTTCCTTCTCATTCTCCTTCTTCTTACTCCGAATCTGGGGAAGCTTTTTTTTTTTTTTTTTTTTTTTGTTCTTGTTCTTCTTCTTCTTTGGGACAGTCTCATACATCCGTTAGTCAAATTGTTAAGTTTTCTATTAACTGTGACGTGGCGCACTGACCGAACGCCACGTGTCATCCACGTTTTTTTTTTCTTTCTTTCTTTTCTTTTCTTCTTCCTTCTTCTTCTTCTTCTTCTTCTTCTTCTTCCTCCGACTACAACTTTCTTTTCTTTTTTTTTCTTCCTCTTTCTCCTTCTTCCTTCCCTTTCTTCCCCTTCTTCCTTCTTCTTCCTTCTCATTCTCCTTCTTCTTCCTCCGAATCTGAAGAAGCTTTTTTTTTTCTTCTTCTTCCGAATCTGCCCAGATTCAGTTTTTTTTATGATTTTTTTTTTTTTGAGGAAGAAGAAGAAGAAGGAGGAAGACCCAGATTAATTTTTTTTTATGATTTTTTTTTTTTTTTTGAGGAAGAAGAAGAAGAAGGAGGAAGAAGAAAAAAAAAAGTTGCAGTCGGAGGAAGAAGAAGAAGAAGAAGGAAGAAGGAGGAATCTTCTTCTTCTTCCTCCGAATCTGCCCAGATTCAGTTTTTTTTATGATTTTTTTTTTTTTTTGAGGAAGAAGAAGAAGGAGGAAGAAGAAAAAAAAAAGTTGCAGTCAGAGGAAGAAGAAGAAGAAGAAGAAGGAAGAAGGAGGAAGAAGAAGAAGAAAAAAAAAAAACTTCCCCAGATTTCGGAGGAAGAAGAAGAAGAAGAAGAAGAAGAAGGAAGAAGAAGGAACTTCTTCTTCTTCCTCCGAATCTGCCCAGATTCAATTTTTTTTTATGATTTTTTTTTTTTTTTTGAGGAAGAAGAAGAAGAATGAGGAAGAAGAAAAAAAAAGTTGCAGTCGGAGGAAGAAGAAGAAGAAGAAGAAGAAGGAGGAAGAAGAAGAAAAAAAAAAAAAAAAAAAACTTCCCCAGATTTCGGAGGAAGAAGAAGAAGAAGAAGAAGAAGGAGAAGGAGGAAGAAGGAAGAAGGGGAATGAAGAAGGAGGAAGAAGAAGAAAGAAAAAGAAAAAAAAAATTGCAGTTGGAGGAAGAAGAAAAAGAAGGAAGAAGGAAGAAGAAAAGAAAGAAAAAAGAAAAAAGAAAAAAAAACGTGGATGACACGTGGCGTCCAGTCGTGTGCACCACGTCACAGTTAACAGAAAACTTAACAGTTTGACTAACAGATGTATGAGACTGTCCCAAAATTTACACTCTAGGTATGAATGTGAGACGAAAAAAAACTTGATGTACTAAATGTTGAAAACCACAAAACATGAGGGTAGTAAACAGTCTTTTACCCTAAAATTAAATATAAACAATACTTGACAAAAATTGGCTACATAATTTACGATGAACGGATGTGATTGGAGGATCATCAGAATTCTCACAAAGAGAATCAGGAAAGGATCCTCACAAGGATCAGGAAAGGATCCTCATTCCCTTTTATACCTGTGAGTCAGAGATATAGAGAGTGTGTTGGGCATGTGGGGTTCAGCCTACAGTGCTACCTTCGTCGCTTCTTGTGCGTCTTTGCGGTCGTAAAAGATCGTTGGCTGTGTCATATCTCCGTCACACGTCCGACCAACCAATCTAGATAGTAAATTCGATGTTTAATTGTTAAGAGTTTAATTTTTTTCACAATTATTGTGCATTCAATTCTTTTTTTTCATCGGTGTGAGATTTTATATTATGAATTGGGAATGGTAATATCAAATAAAAAATGATTTTACAGTGTGTAAGACCTCACTATCTAACGGTATAAAAAGCCACCGCATATGCCGCTAATTGCATATGCAAGAAGTAAAACGAAACACCATACCAAAAATAATACCTACCACCGGGATTTCACTTGAAATTTGCTGAAATAGAATATAGCCATATAAAAATAAATACAAATATTTCATAATTACCATGGAAGCAATTATCATTTAAGGTCAATAATTAATTTGTTTAAAAATGCTAAATAATAAATCATCTAAAACATAAAATGATAGGCAAATATGATGAAAAATTGATGCCATTTCTTTCTTTTTCCATATTGGTTTAATCATTTTGATTTAACTATTGAAATCCAAAACATAAGCATTGATTGTGGGGCAAGAAATGTAAATAAAAAAGAAATAGATTCAAGACGAAACTTGCATTGCAAAATACTTGTCCACAATTATTGGAGATGGCAACATAATCCCAATTTCCACTCAATTTGGTGATTTAGCAATAGTCGTTTTAAATAAAAATATTTATAATATTTTTTTAGTTCAGACTTAAAAAGCTATTATCACGTGAAGAAAAATTTACAATTATATATATATATATATTATTGCATTGAAAACATCATACAACGATAAATTCGTTGCATATAAATCATTGTAGACAATTACGGATAGACATTTGCGAACGACAGAATAATTTCAAACAAGTCACGACTCACGCACGCCTCATATTTGCTTCGGAGTCGTGCGCATGAAACGACATCCACATTAGCCATTTTTGTGGTCTTGGCTGTGAGTTGGCCCACAGTGATTTGGGCCTCTTGCTATATACACCGACGAATTTGATCATCACTCCCAATCCATGTTTTAATTAACTATTGTTGACGATGATTTTAACCCACCTCGGTTCCGTATCATTCGTTCACTCAATTTGGTCACGGTTATTTTCATGGTAACAAACTCATCTTTTATTGTTTTATTCTCTCTTTGAATTTGAGAAAATGATCTTTAGTAACAATCGGTCTGACATGACATTATTTAGCGTACAATATTATTAACAAATAAACAATGCAAAGCCTAAACAAATTATTGAAAAATTATATGGCGAGAGAAATTTCAATAAGACTGTCAAACTAGAACATTTTTTACGTGGTGAATTTCAATAAGACTGTCCAACTAGAACATTTTTTTACGTGGTGTCAAGTAAGACAGAAATACATAAATTTTCGTAATAGACTTGTTAGATATAAATACTTTCAGATAATATCGTCACGCAACACTACTTAAATTTTTTCCACCGATGTGACCCACACCTTATCTTCAAGAACAAAATTGTGAATCCACAAGTTTTTGTGACACTCTTCTGCTTGTGCACTCACACTTGGAAATCCACATATAATGTTGAAGCATTTCCAATTGGGAAGATGGACTGTGCTGGTCTCCTCCCCACCCAAATCACCGTTTTCTCCAAATGCAACCACCATCACCTCCTCCTCCTCTGAATCTGCAGCTACCAGATATTTCAGTACATGCCGTGCCTCAGCCTTCAACGTGAATGCCTTTAGACCAAGGGGCTTGAGCACTCGATGCGCTGCCAGGCGGAGAGTGCTCAGATACGACGATGACGAGGATGATGATGAGGACGTCGAGTACGGACACAATAAGGAGATAGCAGTGTTGGAATTATACAGTCAGAGTGTGAGAGGAGAAGCACTTATCGTGCATGCATTGGTGGATGACCAGGATGTAGAAGTGCTTATCTTCAAGGTCTGTTGCTAGCTACTTGTTTGCTAATTTTTGTTTACAATGAGTCCCACGTCGAAGAATTGAGGCTTTGCATGTGTTTTGAAAGCGGTTTTAGCTGTTTTAAAAAGCACTTCCAAACAGCTCTTATATAACTTGAGATTGAAGGGTAATATGTTATTGTTTCAGGGATTCTCTTCGAGCTTGAGTTATGGGACGTCACCGGACCCATCGAAGAGCATTCTTCCAGCAAGGGCAGTGATCAAGGCTATAGACAGGGTGAAAGGACCTTTTGACCCTTCTAATATTGAATACTTGCAGAAAGGCCTCACCTGGGAAGCGTTTAAGAGCACTACTCTACCCCCCAACTTACAACTCCCAATTTGAATTTAGGCGTATTTTTTGTAATGCCCCTTAAAACTTGACTTCAATCTCGCTCTTTTCTCTGTAACTCATAGTATTTTGCTATTGTTATTACATATTTTCTTCAATACCTTGGCCTACTCAATTGAAAAAAAATAAAATTTTTAATTACTTCAATCTAATGGATATAAAAACCGATTATCCAATAGTCGGAACTACAGAAAATTTATCCCCGTTATTATGAGACTTTGGCGTCTTGAAATTAAACCGATGAACCAATGCACCGAACCGGATAAATTTGATCTAGTATGAGCCTCATGCAATGTAATGTGGCTCCATCATTTCCATGCGACAGAATCGATCTCATCTCTAGCTGACTTGTAGAGTTGAAGGCGTTTAGCAATGTTTGTTCGCCTTTCCATGAGTGCCGGATCCTCATCCAACATTGCACCAAGCCTCTCCTTCTGCGCATTCCCCAAGCAAAGGAAAATATGGTTAGTATCCTCGGTTCTTCAAAACTACTTTACCACACCGGAATCACCAAAACGAACTGGCTTTGAAAAGTGCGAGGCTCACCTCTTGCCTTCCAATTCGGGCGTAAAAATGGTTGAGCAGATTTCTCTTGGCCTCTCGAACTTGACAGTGAACAACAGCCTTTGGAATCGAAAGCCTCAGTGTCTCACAAACCATATTGATGTAAGAGCTGACATTTGATGCTGGTACAAGTATATAACATCTCAGCATAAAACAATAACTTAAAGAAACACTGAACCAGCGATCACGCCTACAATAAGATACAGTGAATGGGGTTTTGAATTTTGCATACCAATCCTCCTGAGATAATTATCTCCGAAAGTGTCCATATTTTGTACTGTTTCTTTCTCTTTTGAGTGTTTATCTGCCTTCGATCCTGCTTGACCTGGAGTTCTTTCTGGTTCTGAATTAAGCTTTCTAAAAAATTCCACTGTTAGATAGCTAGATTCCATTTCCACAAGTCGTGTAACAGTTTTCCTGCTTTCATCACGAAACCTTTCCAACGCTTCCGTGGAAGCTGCTGCTATATCAGACCGAAGCGTAGGGAATCGCTTCAATTCCTGCAAATTCCATAACGTTGGGTTTTTATAACTTTGATCCGCGCACACATTGATTGTTGCCATAAACTGCTAAATCTCATGAAACTTTACTTACCTCGGTTTCAGCTATCGACTTCCGTACAAGTTCTTTCAAAACAAAGTGCACCTGTTGTGAGAAATTAATGTAGTGAAAAGAATATTCAGATAAATATACAGTAATGTTTTGGACCAAAAGAAAACTTATACAAAGCAAGCATAGAAATGCACCATTCGCAATATATGGACAGAAAATTTAGACAACCCCAGTCCAGAAAATTAACACAGTTTATCTTTTGTATGCATATCCATATTATCTACGATAAAATTAACACAGTTTATCTTTGGTAAACTATGTATTCCATGTGTTGTAACTTTGAGTTCAGAATCACATATAGAATGTGAAAGGAATAAGAGCACTACAGCATCCACAGAGGCTTCAGCCGGTCCTTTGAAATAGACGATAGATCCATCAATGAGTCTTCGGTATCCTTGTTCTGGAGCAATCAAATGGGGCTGATAACCATCAGCCTCAGTAACAACTTTTTGGACATTCTTTATAGAGAGATGACGATCAAGGGGAAGCTTTTTCAAAGCAGCTGGTAATTGATGGTCAAAAACCTTATATATACGATCTCCACCAGGCCGCCTGAAATAGCAACTTATCATTAAACTATATGCATATAATAGGAAATGATTGATATACTTATTTGCAATTATCAAAATTACACTACGATAGAAATGTCTCTAATCAAATTCGGAACTCATCATAAGTTCATAACTTCGTGATATTCAGACTATGAGCAAGTACAAGTATAGTGAATCTCTCTCAAGGGCTTTCTTTATCCATGCTCACAACTTCACAACTTGTAAATAAATGGCCAGCCACCACAGAGGGTAAAATTACCAAACACGTCTAATGAAGCCTAAATCTTTTGGGTGTTCTATGTTTTCCATGAAATGAAGAGCCAAACCAGTCAAATGACTCAAATCAGAAGTTCTAACATTTTGCAGCGTCCCAGCCTGGAGTCAATTTAAAGTATGTGATAATATTCTGAACAAACAACGAGTTAAGTGCTCAACTTTTAAGTTTTAAGGTAACCTCTACTCTTGTGAAGTACTGGACAGATATGTATTATACAGCTTAAACTCGATGACATGTCCTTCATAGAACTTCTATATCTCTACAGTCTAGGCATTTTGTTCAAAATCTCAATCAATGAATCAAGGACACATGCTCTCAGACGAGCAACCCTAATAATATGATCAATTAAAATTTAAATCATACATATTCTCAACATGGAAAATCAGATAATCTTGAAATTTAACTTCAACAGCGAATACATGTCACATAAAGGTCATGAAATTTACCCTCCATCCAGGTGTTCCTTAAATACACGGTCAAATGCACGACATAATTCTAAAATAGTGTACAGCTGGGCCTGTACATATAATAGCACAAGTAAGTCAAACCTATCATAAACTAGAAAACTTGACTGCAGAGGTCAGCATTGTTACCCCTGAATCTACACCAATTGGCCTGCCAATACGATCCAGCTCCGCATTAAGCTCATCAATTGTCTTGTTTATCAAAGCAATGATGCTAGGTATCCGTTGCCTAATGACAACCTCCAAATGCTGATAAGAAGATGAAATGAAACAATTATTTCCATAGGTTATTACGTGAACATACCAACCAAGTGAAGACAAATATTCAAAAGTTAATACCTTAGACAAAAGTTTGGCAAGATACTCTGAACCCATTTTGTGTGCTAAGTGCCCATATTCAGGACTAGTTTCAAAGTATTCTTGCTCCTTACGACGAGCAGCAATCATATCAACGTTCTTATTGATATCAGCTTGTGAACGATTCACAATTCCTACCCATGGGTGTTGCAGCCTATATGACCTTCCTTCTATAACCTTGAACATTCATAGAGTACCGATTAGTTTGATGTTTTGGCCGATTAGTTTGATGTTTTGGCCACCACCGGAAGTAAGTGAATCTTGATTACATTGCACTTATATATTCACGAAAAAACCAAAAGGTAACAACCATGAACACATGAAAGTTAAAATACTTCATTTCTATAATCAAGTAACTTCTATTTTCCGATCAAGTTATGCAATGAGCATGATTGGATCATTACATCCAGAGCATTGGTTCCCTTGTCCATCAGATCGAGTTTCGTTAGCACTCCAAATGTTCTTTCACCTAAAAATGTCAAACATAATAAAAAAGAGTAAGTTCTTTTCACTTGTAGACCGGTCATCCTTTTGATGAACAATGAATTAAGGTGAGAAATGTATTGTTGCCTCTCTAGGTCATATTACCTGAAGGGTCGACTTCTCTTGCAAGTTTGATGGCATCTGAAGTGGCAATATCTTGATTAGCAGGAGATATAGCCAATATAATGCAGTTAGGCTACAAATCAGAGAAGTCCATTAGATTGACTGCAGTATTAATAAAAGAAAAATTATAACTTGATCCAGCAAACCAAATTTGAAGTATCCTCACTTTCTCAACATAAGAACGGACCATATTCTCAATATCCTCAACAATGGTGTCTGGTTGTCCCTCTACAAAATCCCTAGATAATTTGTCAGTAAGGTCTTAACAAACTGGGGCGATGGAGAGAGAGATAGCTATAGGAGGAGATAAAGATTACCTACAGCCACCTTTGTCAATCCAGGAAGATCGATAAGTGTTAAGTTTACAACTGCCACAAAAATACGCTCAGTACCATGCAATACAATATCAATCAACAACAGGAATATGGAGTATATCTGGAATCAGGACAAGCAGTTGATGAAAAAGCGAGAATGCTTCGTAACAATAAGCAATATATTGAAATTCCAGCTTTCGACTCTACCACATTCTTATCTTCTACACAAGGAAGAGAAGTTTCAGTTTATATAATAGAGTATACTTTCCAGATATTCAACTAGAACCGTCGTAGGAAAGCCTAGCTTGTGGTTTGCGTTACTATCTAATAATATAAAAAACATGTAATCCAACGAGTTGTATATTCCTTTAAGATGAAAATTGATTAGTATGCAAATAAAATAATGATTCAGAAGGAAATTAAATATATGACATTCAAATCTATGATGTTCACAGGAAATTAAATACATACCATTTGGAGAATATATGCTGAGATGAATTGGAATGTTAGAGATGTGTTTTGTCTTCCCAGTTATACGATCAGTCTCATCCGAGATCTCCTTACGTACAGAAGCTGCAAAAGCAAACAGTGTACAACTCAGTATTTGGCGTAAGAACTAAAGAGAAATAAAACCGTTGCACACTTGGATTGAATAATCATAAGCTCAAAGAATTCATCTTTACATCAGCCCAAGAGAAAATGAACCTCGCATTCAAAGCTGACATACCAAAATCAGTGAACTTCTTCTTAGGACAATGAAGAAACTCTGCATATTCAGACCGTCCCTCGTCTATCTTATGAAGTTGCAACACTAATGGTCTCCTCGTCACAATACCTTGCGACCAAAGAAAGATAATGTAAGAAGTAATGCATAATTTTGCAACACGAAACCACAAATGCAAAAGGGTATATTCGATCAACGGAAAATGATGGAGGTCACTCTAATTAAGAATAGCAATTAGGTAGAAATAACGATCACCACGCTGCTTAGCCAGCAACAACAATAACCAAGTCTTATCCCACTAAGTGGGGTCGGCTGTATGAATCATATAACGTCAACCAGGCTAGTTAGATTATATCAAATTCGGGACGCATGAACTTTGCTGGAATCAGCTTCAAATTCTTTACCAAGCAGAACAAGTTTAACCCACATTACATCTCGCATTCTTTTAACATTCCAATTAGCAATAAACACAACCAAAGAAGGAAGGAAAAAAACACATTGACATGAAACTTTGTTCATACCGGATCCACGAGGCAAGAAATCTCTCCCAACGACGCTTTCCAAAACCGACGATTTTCCGGAACTCTAATTTCAAAAAAAAAAAAAAAAAGAGTACATTACAGCACTGGAAAATGGGAAACCCGAGCGATTTTTTATATTTTAAGATGAGAAATTAAAAATAAAATGAATGGAGTCGAGTGGAGGCAGAGGAAGAGACCTGGCCTCCGACAACGGCGACCGTCGGAAGGGCTTCCCAGAGCGACATGCCCTCGCCGCCATGATCGCCGAGAACGGTGCAGGCTCGCTGGATGCGATTGACCAGCCCGATCAAGCTCTCCAATCTGGCCATTGGTGATCTGGGGTCGAATCAGCGGATGGATAAAAAAGATCGGAAATTTATAACGTGGGTTCTGAAGGCGGAAGGTATTGGATCTGAGATCGAAGATATTTGATCTGGGTTAGATTAAATCTGAGAGGGCGAGAAACAGAGGGAGGAATATAGAATTAACAGAAAAAACGGTTATGAGTTAAAAGAGTGGCAATGTTGGTGCATCAACGTTAACGTAATTTTGAAAAGTTTAATGTTCGAAAGCAACCCATATTACAAATATTTGTTTATTTTTTGGTCGTACATCATAGATATTCCATTTTTTGGCCACATTACTCTAATCAGGATTCAGGACGCAGCGTTTTGGTCATGGAAATTGTTTTTTTGTCAAACGGAGAAGAATGGGCCATTGGTATGTAGAAATAATTGGGCCTCATTTTTTTTAGCCTAAATTGGGCTTCGCTATTTGTCGGAGCCGATTTTATGTGATCTTGAGTGTAATTTAATCAGTTAAGCTACAAGTTTATTCCGCCCTTTGTTACTGCTAATTTTTTTTTAAGAAGTTTTAACAAAATACTTCTGGTACTATTCACTTTTAATGTTAAGATATTTTTATTCTAAAAAGTCATTTCTGGTACTATTCACTTACAACACATATTTGTCATTTTAATTAAAACTCAAAGTTTTCAAGTCATTTTCATTAGTTTTTTATTTATTTATTCATACTGCTTATTTTAGACATATTAAGAGCGTTTGAAAAGTCAGAAATCTATTATTTTTCATAAAAAAAATAAATATTTATTTTGAAGATTATAAGATTCAACTCTTATATGACAAAAAGTGCATAGATTAAGTGGTTAGGAACTTACATCTTCGGTTCGATTCTCACATCCCCTTGTAATATATAAAAAATAAAAGTTCATTGTCGATAATAGATATAATAACAATTTATCTTTGGATGCACTCAAGGCTTATTTGGTGGGTTGGATAGAATATGTTGTGACCAATTAAAATGGATTTGAGTCCAGTTCGTTGGTTGTTGTGTCAAAATGTGAGAGTGACCTAACTGGACATGATGACTTATGAATCCACAATAGAGTAGGTAAACTAACCTATTTTTGTACATAAACTACAAGTCCTATCTTATACATCACTGCCAATCCAATCTTATCCCTAAAGTTCAATTCTCTCTCGCCCTACAAGCAGGCCCTCAATTATCTTTCCACCATATACCAATAGATATAAATTATATTAGCAAGAGAGCGAAAGTTAGTCATCCTACTCCTTTTGTGACATTTGTAATAAAATGACATATGCTTTCTATTGGCAGTTATTAGTTATTAAGAACTACTAAACTTTGCTTCTATTTCCCTTCATTCCCACTCTTTTGGTCTCAAAAAAAGCCATGACTTTCGGATTTGCTAAGCCCATATACAACGACTTGGCATTTAGATTAATCATAGTAATGAGAGTAAAAAATGTCTAGGACGTCCGCCAATCGAATGGGTTTCCGATCTTTATTGGTTTTTGTTTTGAACAATGATGGTCTTCCTTGTCCTCATTAGGCGTGAATAGCAATGCTAGGGGGTGACGCTTCCACTTGGTTGTAGCGTCCCGTTCTCTGTACCTCCTTTCACTGCCTTATTTGCTTTATCAAGCTTGTTGTTTGCCTCTTCGTATGCTTTCTTGTATTTTCTTTGGCCTCTGTGCCCTGGAATGCTTTTCCTTGTTCTCCAAAAAAAACAAAAAAAATCATAGTAATGAGAGTAAAAAATGTCTAGGACGTCCGCCAATGGAATGGATTTCCGATCTTCATTGAGGAACCAAACTATTGTTAATGTCCTTAATAATGTGGCGTTAAAAACCGACATAATGCATAGAGAATTTCTACGACTGTACATCTGAAGTCTCGCGTTTAGATACTCCCCTCGCCTCATAGAACTTGAAGCATCTAAACCATGGATTTCTATAGATTTGGACGTGACCAACACCAAAAATTGGGAAGGAACCTGGCAATTAACCATCATTTCTTGTCTGAATCCAGGGCCTACTAATCTTGCAACACACGGCCTTCGATTGAATCCGAAGGGCCTAGCTAGCATGCACCACTAACTTATAATGGGACTCAACTGTAATCTTATGATTATGAATTTTTAGTCCTTCACTCGAGGTTTTAGATTTGGAGTGTACTAAGAACGGCCACATGATGTTATTATTATTATTTTTTTTAAATTATAACATGTAAATTTGTATTTTTATTAATATATCATAAAAATAGGATATATACTCAGGATCATCTCAGAGATTTTGGGAGCCATGTGCGAAATTTGTAAAATGGACCCTCCTTAAGATAGTTTTAAGTATTAATAAAAGTATGACAATATATTGATACTAGAAAACATTCACTTAAATCAAAACAAAATCACTTAGTACTACGGTATAGTGGTATTCCTCTTCACTTGGAAGTGAGAGGTCTTAGGTTTAATTATCGTCAAATGCGAATTTGAACCACATTATTATTAGCCTATTGTGAGGCTTAACCCACTCCCCCACCTCCTTAGTGTATATAATATTCGTTTGTTAAAAAAAAAAAAAAACTTAAGCACTCACTGATTGCATGTTTACAAGTGTCATTAATGATAAGCAAACAAATCTACAAACATATGGCTCGTTTGGATGTGCTTTTAAAATGGCTGAAAGCGCTTTTAGATAAAGTGTTTATGGGTTTGAAAAGCACTTTAAGTGCTTTCTGCAAGAAACATCAGTTATGCGCTTCTTCCAGGAAGCACTTTAAATGTTTTTTATGGATTTATTTGCATTTTTACTGATAATTGGTTTCAAAAACATTTTCACCAAAAACTCTTTCAGTCATTTGAAAAACACATCCAAACGAGCTCATAACCTTCACTAAATAATCAAAAGCAGTTTTATCTTAAACAATCAACACATTAAAAAAAACTTCAAACATCTAACTTTAAAGTTCTACTTGAATATATAACGTTGTTATATAATAAAATTAAGAAACTTTCGTTTTTAAGGGTGTTATTAGACACTCAAAATATCTCATTGTACTCCAAGTTTTTATATTTAGAAAGAAAAAAAATCTTTAATAAGGAGTGCACAATGCGGTTTTAAAGTGCTAACAAAAGTAATTTTTTAAAATATAGAACATTGTTACATGATGTTAGATGGCAAAAATTTATGGATCCCTTCAAATTTGGTGCCCCGTGCGATTGCACATTTCGCTCCGCCTCAACGCCCTTTCTAATACTATGTCGTCCACTCTTATTATACTACACGAGAATTTAGTCCTCAATTACCAAATTTATATAGAATTTTATTTTAAAGCAATGCTCAAAACAATGACTGCAAACAATCACACAGTGTGCCAATTGGATTGTAGGAGTGAATATTCAAATGGATCCCATCGTTAAATCTTCATCGTAGATGAAATTTTTCAGTATGTCAGAATTACGGTGTGGTACAACAAGTGTCATAATACAATTAGTTATATTTTTTTCTTCTTTAAGTTTCCAATTAATTGTACACTTAATATACGAAACTATGTTTTCAACCTGATGAAAAATCTCTCTTATTGCAGGCCGCATAGGTGGTCGGTACATAGTCCGCATCACTGTGCCGTTGAACCCCCCAACCCCAAGCAGCAAATGTGGAAGTGTCACTATGTGTTTATTGTCAAGTGTTACTTTTAAATTTTCAAATCAGAAAAGCATAGTTGAGGTGGTTGAGGGGACACAAAACCCATACACTCACTTTCCAATCCCCTATGTTATGCCAATGAAATCCCATATTAAGAGCCTTTTTTTTTTTTTTTTTTTTTTTTAAGAAATAGAGCTTTTTTAAATATTTATTGGTAATATTAAAAATGTTAATTAATAAAATATACTAGTTTTTTTTTTGTCAAATAAAAAAAATATTAATTAAGTAAACTAAAACAGTTTGTTTCGATATTTTAAACTATTGTAATGTAAAATATGTATATTAGCGCTTGTATCAAAATACTAACAATACCTTTTTTGTCAGCAATTAAACTTTATGTTTTAAGTTGTGATTAGAAAGCTTTAATTAGTTAATATTATTAATAAATTTTATCTAAAAAGGAGAGGAAAAATGATAATATCTTAGTCGACCTTCAATTTCATGTTGATTCTTTAAAGGGAACAGAAACATTATCAAAGGGCCAAGGCAACAACTTTTTCTTCCTTTTCGAAATCCTTTATCTTATCACATCCTATTTTTCTCCAAAAATTATCCTCGCAGTACTATAACACCCATATCAGATATAACCATCCAGCTCACATACAACTTTAATGGGTGAACAGCCCAACCCCTGGAGGTACTACAAGCCTCAAGTGGCGAATAGCCGACATCAAGGTGCCAAACCTTTCCGTCACTCCGTCCATCCAAGGGCTTGTTTTTTTTTTTTTTTCTTTTTTGGGTGAACTCTAAAGGCTTGTTTGGCTGCATGCAAAACCTCAAAGAACCACCCTAATTCCTACATGATTAACTTGACGCTTGGCAGGACTAATTGGTTAATCCTACATATGGTGCAAGTCGGCAATGGCTTTTGGGCAGGTTGGTGAAAGTGAAAGTAAAAGATTTATACTGCCTAAACAATATCATGATATGGAGTTTAATTTTGTGCCTAATTAGTAAAACCAAGACTTGACATGTCTCTTACTTGGCTTGGGAAAATGTCTAATTAGACCTAACTATGCTTATTCCATTCATTGAAACTTCTCGTACCAGACAAGACGAGAACATAAAATCAGATGTTATGTTGTTTGAGCTATTATATAAGTAGTAGTTTACACATTTTACGAACTACTGACGTGAGTTAGATACAAAAAAAATCATATATAAGATGATATTTCGTTGAATGATCATTATCATGAAAATAATAACTTATATAACTTGAATAAAGATGAACACAAGTTTAATGTTGTTTGCAGTGTTTTTCAGGAAATTCAAGTTCTTTCATATTCTTTATTTATCATGTGACAAAGACATGTCTACAAGTAATAATGTTAATTTTCTACTCCTTAGTACAATAATTGTATCCAATATTCTTTTTATCAATAATTAATTGTATCCATTAGTAACAATAAATCAATTCATATCTATGCAATTTAAGTGCTATGCACATGAAATGAGTTGTTGTTTGTTTAAGAGTCAAACAAATACACACCGATTCAGAATATTCACTTGGACATCCGGATCAAGACGTGCTGGCCTTCAAGTTTAGGTATTAACAATCACATCTTAATTCAGATGTCCAAAAACACATTACAGATCGAAATGTGTCAAAGATTAAAGCTCCAACAGAGCCAACGTCCAAAGATCAATGCTCCGATATCACTTAATTTATAGCTTTTTGGTTTATTTCTCAAATTTTGACAATGACACTCCCTCCCTTCAATTTGCAAATCATTTTATTAACTAATTTTATGTTTCTGGTCCCGTTAGACACTGCACCCGTGATATTCGTATCTTATGTGCATTATTTGTTTCCTTATGACCCATGAGACTGTTAGAATTTGGATTGATGCAAACGGCTCATAACATCTCCCATCCATTTGTTCAAAAAGAGGTTTACGGTACAAAATCTTTATATGCATGCCCTACATATGTTTCAAAAAATCGAGTGTGCCTCATCTTGGCAGTATGCAACGATACGTTTTTGAGTGTGGCGATCATATTATCATGTAATGTCATTAAATTATGATTTATAACAAAGGTTAATAAAGATAGTACATAACATGTAGGCATGTATAAATACACATGTACAATATGAGTGAAATCATAACACTATATGATATTGAGATAACCGTACTAAAACATAAGAGCTCATTTGGAAGTGCTCTTAAAATGATTGAAAGCGCTTTTGGTGAAAATATTATTGAAATCAATCCTTAGTAAAAACGGAAATGAATTGTAGAAAAGCACTTGAAACAAAAAAATATTTTCTTTAAAAGCATTTTTAATCATTCCAAACAAACTCTAAATCAAATGCAACATATCCTCCCATTCACCAAGAAAATGATACCTTCCAAATTAGATTAGACGATGGCCAACTTGTATATTTTTTGTGAGATGGGATAAGTGAAGTTTGGGAATATCATCATTTATGTAAGACTTGGGCCATCACCAGTAATGACCCAAATGTTTTATTTTTTTATCTTTTAAATTAATGGAATGATAAACATACATCTTTTTCTTCTCACATACATCACTTTTTTAATATTATTAATCTTGGGTTTCGCTAGAATCTCATTGCTAAAATTTGGAGCATCTTTTTGGGACTACGACTTTTATAGATTCAACGTTTTTTGGTGGTGTCTGATTTTGCAATTGTTGTTTAACTAATATCACATGGTTCCATTGCTAATCATTTTATTAGTGAATTGATTAAAACTTATCATGTGATGTTATTGCGTGATTAGAAATGTAATACTCGGCATATCTATCGTGAGAATTTTTTTGTTGCTGATGAGTTGGCCAACCAGAGCCTCTCTCATCCTTCAGGTCCAGTCTATTTTGAGCAAACTTCATCTTCTAGTAAGTAGTTATTATTATCTGATTTATAAGTTTTCTCAACCTTGTGACATTATTTTGTAATTTCTCTTTTGTCGGACTATTATCCCATTTGTTTAACCAAAAGAAAAAATAAATTACAAACTTAAAAGGTTGTTTCTTAAACACCAAAAAATTGTTTGTTAAAAACACCTCCCTTAAATGAAATTTCCAAAAAAAGATTATTTGGACTCAAATTTAAGTATATAAATGCTGCTACCATGCGCAAGTCATATTCTGTGCGTATCCGGTACCCAGGAAGGGCTTTCTTTCTCTTTGCATGAGAGTGCGCATTACGCGCTGGACCAAAAGGCCCAATACCCAAAAGAAAACCGAAAAGAAAAGAAAAAAATAAATCAACTAAAAGTAGAATTCGTTTAGACGTGCTTTTAAAATAATTGAAAGTATTTTTAAAGAAAATATTTTTTTGTTTCACAAGTATTTTAAGTGTTTTTGCAAGAAGCACTTTAAATGCTTTTCTAAATTTAGTTATATTTTTAATAAGAATTAGTTTAAAAAATATTTTTATCAAAAATATTTTCAACAATTTTAAAAACACATTCAAACGAGGTTGTAATCAAGTATTGTTAACAGTTCGAAACGAGTTCATTCAGTTAATAGTACTGTGAGGAGAGAGAGAGAGTGATGCAGTAGCAGTGTTATGCTTAACAGCAAAGCGCTGCCACTCCCTCTCCAGCATCCTTTATTTAATTAATCAAAAAACTAAATCTAATATCTCTCTCTCTAGCAGCTACCAGATTTAAATCACAGTCTAGAGAGAGAAAATCAAACCCAAAGAGCAAATCCCACTCCCTTTCTCTCTAAAAAATCACACGATTTTGCCAGAACTCTGAACACTCTCTCGTTTTCTCTCCCTATCTCTATGCACATCGGCGCGTCTGTGTATTTATCTGCGATTTGAAACCCTAGGCATTTCGGATCCCGAGCTACATTTGGATGTGAAGGACCGTGCGCTGCTCAGATCGGGATATGGAGGAGGCTTTCGGCGACGGAGGTTATGCTCCGATGACGGAGTACAGTAACGGACCGGTTCATGGGGGTGCGCCGACACCGCCGCCGCTGATGGTGTCGGGATCGTTCAAGGAGGGGAAGAGCTCATCGCGGAGGAGAGGATTCAGGAGGCCGAGTATGGACGGCGACGAGCTCATAAACCTCTTGCACGGCTCGGATCCGGTCAAGGTCGAGCTCAATCGGCTCGAGAATGAAGTCAGAGGTGCGAATGCGGCTCGATCCGCTGCTTTTCTCGAGATTTGCAGTCGGTTTTGCGAGATTTCCCGGTGTCGTTTCACCCTTCTTGACTGTCGTTTTTGTGTGTGGTTTGCAGATAAGGACCGGGAGTTAGGAGAGGCACAGGCTCAGATCAAGGCTCTCAAGCTCTCTGATAGAGCCAGAGAAAAGGCTTGTGAAGAGGTTATTTTCGTAATTTTATTCGATCACCAACACAACAAAAAATCTGTGCGCGCGCTCTGTCAATCATTTTAGTCTTAATTTTTCCTTAATTGTAGAACATTAAATTTAGGCCAATATTTCCCATAAATTTTGTGGTATATGTATTGGGAATTTTCGGAGAAGACGACTTAGATGAATTACTTTGGTTAATTAATATGGAGTTTATTTTTTTATTAATTGATGGGCTATGGTTATTTGATTAGGATCCCATTTCTGGAGGACTGGGCTACATGTTCATGCTATGCCTTGCATATTAGTTGCCTATTCAGAATTTAACTTGTTCTCATTCCTTTTTTGGTTCTGGGGTAAACGTATTTTAATTAGACCGAGTTTATGGAATGTGTAGCAATGCATACGTGTATGGTAACCGCCCATTTAAGCTTATATGGAATGTTGGAAACTATAAATGTCGTTAAATTGGTCGCTGAATTTTCTTCTTGTCTATGTTTTCGTTACATTGCAGCTCACTGATGAGTTGTCGAAGGTGGAAGAAAAGCTGAAGTTGACAGAATCACTTCTAGAAAGCAGAGTATGATTTGAATCTGAATCTTTTATGAACTTTTTATTAAAATATTTCTAACTTACTTTGGCTTCTGTAATATATACTTTTTGTCACTATTTTACATCACAAAAAAATGTTTTGCAGAATCTTGAAATTAAGAAAATCAATGATGAGAAGAAAGCTTCCATGGCTGCTCAGTTCGCAGCTGAAGCTACTCTACGGAGGGTTCATGCTGCGCAAAAGGATGATGATATGCCTCCTATTGAAGCCATTCTTGCACCTCTGGAGGCAGAGCTCAAGCTTGCCCGGCAAGAGGTACATTCTGCTTACCCAAGGTGAAGAAGAATTATTGTGTTACTTGTAGGTGTAATTAATTAGTTACATTTAATTCTTACAGATTGCAAAACTTCAAGATGATAACAAAGCTTTGGATCGCCTTACCAAATCAAAAGAAGCAGCTTTACTTGAGGCTGAGAGGACTGTTCAGGTTGCCTTGGCTAAGGCCTCCATGGTGGATGATCTTCAGAATAAAAACCAAGAGTTGATGAAACAGATAGAAATTTGTCAGGTATGTGCAAGATAATGCATGATATTCCTTTCTTTAAGTGGATTAGACATTTTTTCCCCATCTGGGAGCAGTGTTTGGCATTGTATATTTGTAGTTCTCGCTGTCTTTGTTTGACTAGTATGATTTATTTGGTATTTCTGCTGCTTCTGTGTGTTAGGAAGAAAATAAAATTTTAGACAAGATGCATAGACAAAAGGTTGCTGAGGTTGAAAAGCTTACTCAGACTGTGCGGGAGTTGGAAGAGGCTGTTCTTTCGGGTGGTGCAGCGGCAAATGCTGTGAGGGATTATCAGCGGAAGTTTCAGGAGATGAATGTAATATGCCAACCATATTTAAATGCGCAATCTTGGCAGTTGCTTATAGTTTACCTGTAATGTGTAGTTGAAAGCATTCTTAAGATTGAAGAGGTTTCGGTTTTCTTATCTCAGGAGGAAAGGAAAACTCTGGACCGGGAGTTGGCCCGTGCAAAAGTAACAGCAAATAGAGTAGCTGTAGTGGTAGCAAATGAGTGGAAAGATGCTAATGACAAAGTGATGCCTGTAAAACAATGGCTTGAAGAACGGAGATTTTTGCAGGTAGTGTTTTCTGTCTTCCTTTTGGGGTTAGCTCTTCTTACTGGCTTTCTGAACTCAGTGTTTGGCTTATACTGTTTAGTAATGACAAACTGTGTTCTTACAGGGAGAAATGCAACAACTTCGTGACAAGCTTGCCATAACTGAGCGAGCTGCCAAGTCTGAAGCTCAGTTGAAAGTAATAATCTGGTTCCACAACCGATGCCAAATCTGTGTTCAGTTAAATTTACGGTGTCATATTTAGTAAAAGTTGTCTCTCTTTTTAACAGGAAAAATATCACATGCGACTTAAAGTGCTTGAGGAGAGTGTGAGAGGTAACAGTATTAATCGCAGCACAGTAGAGGGAAGAAGTACAAGCAATGGGCCCTCGCGACGTCAGTCCCTGGGTGGAGCTGATAACGCTCCAAAATTAAGCTCCAATGGGTTTTCATCCAAGAGAACTCCCGTCAGGTCTTTGTCCTCCAGCACCAGTTCAGTGTTAAAGCATGCTAAGGGCACATCAAAATCATTTGATGGTGGTACAAGATCATTGGACAGGGGTAAGGTTCACTTGAACGGTACAAGCCCCAGTTTCTCTGTCAACCAATCTTGTGAGGGAACAAAGGATGGTGAAGCTCAAACTAACTGGAAAGGAAATTCAGATGATAAGCCTGAGTTCTCGACAGTGGATACGGAGGATAGTGTCCCTGGGGTTTTGTATGATTTGTTGCAGAAAGAGGTTGTAGCGTTGAGGAAAGCTGGTCATGAGAAAGATCAAAGCCTGAAAGACAAGGATGATGCTATTGAGGTCGGTACTCTTTTCTATCAGTTTTATTATTCTGTAATGTTACCCTCGGTTAAGTGTTTGGTTATAATTATCGTCTTTCAGATGTTAGCCAAGAAGGTAGATACCTTGACTAAAGCAATGGAGGTTGAAGCAAAGAAAATGAGAAGAGAAGTTGCTTCCATGGAGAAGGAGGTAGCTGCCATGCGTGTGGACAAAGAGCATGAGAATAGGGCCAAGCGGTTTGGTCATACCAAAAGTTCTGTCAGCAGTGCTCAGGTTCTCTCTGGAAGGTACTTAGTCTCAATCTCTTACCACCTGTGATGTCTCGGACCATTTAATTGTTCGGTTGTACTATTTATTGAGTGCATTCTTACAATCATTATTTTTTGGGTACAAATGCTCATAGTGACCGCCGACGGTGTGACCTCTGTTGTGATTATTGTTCTCACAAAACTTGTAGAGATTTACATGTTCCACATACTGTGCAGGGGTCTCGCGCGAAGTGGGTTAACCCGCAGCACCCAATAACAAAAATCCTAATTTGGAGCTGCAGAAAGGCATTAAACCGCAGAGAGGCGCCTTGTTCCTCCTTCCGTTTTCCACACTTATTTTATTTTATCCTGTCCTTTCCTCCCTACCGCGATTGATTATAAGATAGTAGCTGGCATGCCGATGAAACCGTGTTCACCAAAAGCTGGTCAAGGGGAGCAACATCTGAGAAAGAAGTTGTCGGTATGCCTGCCTCTGACGTAGATTGTTATTCCCGTGCTTGTTAGAGAGATGAGCAGAAGAAAAGAGAAGGGGAAGAAGAAGAAGATTATTGACTTTTGGGCTAACCTACCTTTTGTGGCGTGGTCTCGTGAGTGGGCAATGGTTGTGTTTGTATAGGTAGCTTATTGGGTTTTGTTACAATGTTCTATGTTTTGCAGTTTATATTTGTAATTGCAGAAGCTAGTGTGGTTGTTGTTGGTTAAGGGGTTTGTTAATATTCTTGTAACCAGATCAAGATCAGATCTTTTGTTGGTTGTGTTAATTCCTCTATAGTCCACTGTTGGTTTATGTATCTCTCTCTCTCCCACACCACATCATGTCACGTTCCTAGCTAGATTTTAGGGTTCTCTTTTTGTTTTTCTAGGAGCAGGTCGCAATTGAAGATAAGATAAGAGAAAATTGGTTAATGTGATTTGGGTATGTGAACTGAAGATTCACCGATGTTTGGGGTTAGAAAATGTAACCATGAAATAGAGGCTCATAGCAAAAGAGGTAGAAGACAAAGGCTTAGGAAGATTAGAAAAGAAACTATAAAAAAGTATAGAGTACTTTGAGCTAATAGAAAACTTGACGCAAAACGGAGCGCAATGACGTGTTAAGATTCATATAGCCACTTAATGGAATAAGGCTTAGTTGTTCACTTGTTCTCCTTTTTTTTATTTTTATTAGATGGTATGTTAAATTAGGGAGTTAACGAGATTCGAACCCATACTAAAGTAAGAGCAACACCATCTATCTCCATCAATATATGGTAGCCGGCCACACGCATTTTAAACTCCTAATTAAATACATCACCTTAAAAAGGAATTAAATATACCGAAATTGAGATAAAAGGAGAAACATACTAAACGGAGGAGTCTATGTACGGAAAATTACCAAAAAACCAGCATAAACCTTCATCTACCATTCAACCAGCGCACACGGCCTCGTGGAGACTGAGACTTCGAGACCTCGCAGCCTATGAAAATTCCCAAATTGTCCCTCACCTTCTTCTTGAACTCACTCTTCAGCGAACTCGATTCATTCTTCACACCACAAATTCTTTTTCAAATTTATAAATTAATCGTCATGTCCTTCTTTTTCTCCCAATAGTAATCGCCAATTGAATTTCAATTTCCATCACAAAACATGTCATCGGAATCGTCAACTACGGCGGCGGCGGCGGCGCCCGAGTCACGTGCGCCGCTTCTTCTCCCCCGCCAGGGGAGCAACGGCCGGGACTCGTCCGACCTCGGCTCCCCGACCGCCCGGACCGGCACGCTGGCGATGCTGCTGGGACGGGCCACCGGGCGCAGGGGGGCGTCGATGCTGGTGCGGGAGACGGCGGCGCGGGAGCTGGACGAGCGGCGAGCCGACTGGGGGTACTCGAAGCCGGTGGTGGCTCTGGACATGATGTGGAACACGGCGTTCGTGGTGGTGTCGGTGGTGATGCTGATATGGACGGAGGACGAGCGCCCGAACACGCCGATCCGGCTGTGGATCTACGGGTATGCGCTCCAGTGTTTTGCACACGTGGTGCTGGTGTGGGTGGAGTACCGGAGGAGGAATAATATTGCTTGGAGGCTTAGTAGGAGAAACCAGGAGGCCCAGCAGGAGGAGCACCAGGTGGATATCGATGCTGTCGATACCGACGATGAAGAAGCAGCTAGGGAATTGGCGACTTCCACTCGCTCCAGGTACATATTATTTTCCATTTTTAGTAACTACTTTTTTAAGAATTCATGGAGTTCAATTTGGACAGTAGAAAGCAGTTTGACTAGTAATCTTTGATTAATGGGCTGCTCTTTCACAAGATTATGTATTACATAGGAGATTAGTGGATATTTAGAGTACTTTATTTCCATTTGTTTGAAGAAATGGGATTGAAACTTGACCCAAAAGAAAGAAGAAGAAATTTGAATAGCTCCTTAAACTGGAAACGGGAGTCGAACTAGATTAGTGCAAGAAAGTCCCGTAATCCAATTATTTGTATCATTCTATGTCGCCCGACTTAGTATCTTTACTGCATAGCTCAATATGGAACATTGACATCGTTCGCGTGTCTTAGAATTTGGTAGTTTTAAGGAATGGCAGTGTGAAACCGTGTGGACATGATAGTTATGATTCTAACATTACTCGTATCTTCACAGCTACCATTCACTTTTTTCCCTTACATATGGCAGCTACCATGGCTATCTCTGTGTTTGTTGTGAAAACCCAACTTCACTCGACCATCAAGGCTTTAATCTTTACATTATTCACATTTTTTGTGATCTAGTTTTCATATAGTTTGGGGATGATGCAAGCAAAATATGTATCCTTGTTCAATTGACCAAGGTGTTATGAAAACTTGCTATAGCATTTCCAGGCTTTAGCCGTATTTGCAGTTAGAGTTTTCATCATGTGCTGTCTTAATACTGTGCTGGAAAGGTTTATAAATTACTGACTGACTCTGTTTTATATGGCCTAGTGTCTCTAAACGACTTGAAACGATGAATACAATGGCATCATTTCTCTGGTGGATAGTTGGCTTCTATTGGGTAGTTTCTGGGGGTGAAGTTCTTCTGCAAAATGCTCCGCGTTTGTACTGGTATTTCTATAATCAATCTATCAAGACTTGTTCCTTGATCTGAAAATATAGGCATCACGTGTGTTTGGCTGTTTATGGAGATATTGAGCTCGTTTGGATGTGCTTTTAAAATGACTGAAAGTGTTTTTAGAGAAAATATTTTTGAGTTCCAGAAGCACTTTAAGTGCTTTCTACAAGAAGCACCACTTATATTCTTCTTCCAGGAAGCACTTTAAGTGTTTTTTTCATGATTTATTAGCATTTTTATTAAAGATTGTTTCCAAAAAGATTTTCACCAAAAGCGCTTTGAGTCATTTTAAAAGCACATCCAAACGAACTCGTTCTTTCTTTCCCTTTTTATGACTTAGTAATTTTATTTGTTTCAACAAATTGTACATTAGGAATTTTATTAGTTTCACCATAGGGTAGTTATGACATTATAATGTTAGTGATGAATACAGAAGCTGGGGGAAGGCAGATCACGTTCAAAACCTTGCTTTTGAGTACTATAATGACCGGTAGCTTTAACACAAGTCACCCTGAGCTGTGCATGATAACTCAATACATATTTTGTAACTGCTAGAATAAAAGAAAAATATCTGATTCCGAATTTGTGCAGGTTGGCTGTGGTTTTTCTGGCATTTGATGTCTTCTTTGCCATCTTTTGTGTTGTCCTGGCATGTTTGATTGGAGTTGCTCTTTGTTGCTGTTTGCCATGCATCATTGCAATTCTTTACACCGTTGCAGGACAGGTATGAAGAGAGAACCTATAACTATGATTCAACGTTTTCTTAACAAATGATGGAGTTGTCACTGCTTATTCTTGGCTGTTTTTTTTTGGGTGTGACAATGTAGGAAGGTGCATCCGAAGCAGATCTCACTATTCTGCCAAAATACTGGTTTCGAGCGAACAGTGAGGAAAAACCTAGTGTTGGAGCAGGGAAAATGATTCCGGCAGAAACAAGCAGCGGGTACCTAGCAGTTGAGCGTGTTCTTTTACCTGAGGATGCGGTATGTTATGGCATGTGATCATGCATTGCAATTACGTTTCAGTATATTAATGAAAAAATCCATTTGCCCTACTAGAAAATGAATAATACTTGCATTCCCCCTTTTGGCGAATGAGCTCATTCTCCCACTTGCAATAACGTATTTTCATCATACAAATATCATAATCGAAAACATTAAATGTCTCAATTTTCATCTGAAGATAATCCTTCCAAAACATCATTCAGTCAGATACATGTCTGCATATACGTCTTATTGCATTTGCAACATTTTAATTTCTGACGGATTTTTATGCTTTAAAGATTTATGGTCGTTCGGTTTTATTCCTTTCAGGAATGTTGTATATGTCTCAGCCCGTATGAGGATGGGGCAGAGCTTCATACGCTTCCCTGTAATCATCATTTCCACGCTACGTGCATTGTGAAATGGCTTAAAATGAATGCAACATGTCCTCTCTGCAAGTACAACATTCTCAAGGGAAATGATCCGGTTTAAAGGATCGATAGGAAACTGCAAGTACCGTATGTACAGAAAATGTGATGACTGCAAAGCTTTTCAAATAGTTATATCGATATTGACTTACAGCTTACCAAACTGTACCCCATTGTGTCTGTTTTCCGGCCATTTGGAGTCGCCTTTGATTCTTTCAGTTTTTGTCTGTGCTGTTTCATGCCTGTGCAAAAATGGAGATAGAGATAACAGGCTTCAAAATCTTGTTAATCTGTTACGTAGCTTTCCTTTCCTAGCAAGGAAAAACGATTGTTTTGCGTATCTATGTATTCGTGTTATTGATACGAGGTTGCTAAGAGTTCATCTTGTAATTCGGCTACTTTGGCATAGCGACAGGGTTTTTTGCGGGTCATCGATAAACAACGTTTTATTTTGCTTCGTTAAGAACATAATGTTACACTGTTAAGCCTTGATGGATTACACAAGCTCTGATTCTGCGCACTTCCTTCTCTATTTTTCTGCAACTGCATTTCCAGGTTGGTGCAACGTTACGACTTCAAGAGGACCAAAAGATAATCCGTGATCCTTTTATATAGTTCCCGACAGCCGGCGAACTAAATCGGAATGCAGTGCATGGCCACCCTGCGTGACATGCCACGAAACAAACAAAGGAATTGATTGAATATCCCATAACCATTTTATCCCAAGCACTGCGTGGACATAAAAACGAGCCAGACTTATGGAATCCGCACAACGAATACCTTGTATGCCACTATATGTGCCACTGGAAGCCCTTGGCTTCCAAACCTTGCGAAAAGGGAAAGGTCGCCGATAAGATCTAAGACCTTGTGTCGACAAGGTTCATCTGGAAAACGCAGCGGTGGGTTCAACCAACCCTTACTAGCACTGCATGAGGAAAACAGGATGAAGTTTCAGTGGGGAAAACAAGTAAGAACCGAGAGATTCTTCGAACTTTATACCATTTTCTGCCTGAACTCGTTGCTTAACGTGTATAAAATCAAATCCAACCGGAAACTCTCGTGTCAGTTCAGGTCAATCCATATTTGATCACCCATGTCACCCCCTATCGAGTTCAAATCAACATAAATCCGAGCATCTTACCTGCAAACAATTGCGTTTTCTAACCCACCACCTTTTATGAGTCCTGCCTCGCGCATTCGCTCCACCTGTTAGAACACGGATTCAAGCATTAACGTAATAACTTGAACAATACATTACTAATCTAAAACCAAAAACAGAGTAATGGCAAGACTACTGATGGAGAACAATTCAGTACCGACCTCCTCGTAAATGCAAAAGGTTCTTGACAAAGCAATCTGCTTGGAATAGAAAGAGTTATCCAAGGAGGTGACAGAAAACCACTGGCAGCCAATAGCATCCACCTACAGGAAGTGTCAAACAAGTAACCCGAAAATCAGCCCACAAATTCCCACATTTGGACAAAGAAGTTGAAGAAAAACAAAATAATGTGTAGATATTTGATAGCCATTCCTCTCATTAACTAACCAATCTCTTTCAATTGATGATGATTAAAAAGAATAACTATTTGCTTCACATTCCAATTCCATGCTGTTAGTACAGACAGTTTTCAATCCGGGAAAATGTGTACCTGCGGAAAGTCAATCCCGTAAGTGATACGGATTTCTGGTGATGGGAAAGCAGCTACAAAAGAATTATTCCTCCAGACATGAACTGGCTCGTTCATATGTGCCGCCATCTTTTCACAACAGTTGCCATGCTCATCTGTTGCCTCTTTTAGACCAACTTGTTTTATAGCCTCCACCCATTCTCTTGCTGACCCATCAAAAATAGGAACCTGCACGACTTGATTTTGAGCATGATCATTTCTCCTATGTCATCTTCGATAACCAGTAAGGATAGCGATTTTGACACTCCTTTTTCAACCATCTACACTCTAAGCTGAATATTTTACAATTCTTCTGCATTAACACGAGGAGTGCTAAGGGAGGAGTGTCCCCGTTTGCATTTGGGAATGCTTCTGAAAGGGCTAAGAGTACTTTGACAACCAAAAGCACTTCTGAGTTCCGACTAAGTTTGAATTTCCGGTCAAGCACTTGGAAGTCTTTTAGAAGCAATTCCAATCGAGTCCAAAAGCTTTAAACCATCAGTAATTCTTCATGTTCTAAATTATGATTGCCTCAAATTACTTGGAAGTGGCAATTACACAGTTCAAGTTCCCAAAAAAACCTACCCAAGTCCTCATACAAATCGAAAAAATTCACAACTTTATGGTACCAACCTCAACATCGATATCTTCGGGGTCCGAGTTCTTGACCTCAATCCGGCAATTGTCAACCTCCATAGCTTCCAAAGCCGAAAGCAAATGCTCAACTGTCCGAATTTTGACCCCATCTTTACAGAGAGTGGTGCAGAGAGGCGATTCCTCGGCAAACTCAACCGAAGCTCGAATCGCATTTGACCGGCAAACAAAGTATCTCCCTTTGCCGGCGTGATCCGGCCACAATTTCACGGCGGAGACCTTGCCGCTGTGCAAGCTCTTCCCTTTCCGCTCTATGCATCCCGCTAAGGTCTGCTGAAGCCTACCGGTCTGTAATCAAATAAGAAAAAAACACACTCAGACACATTTTCCCGCGATTTTTCCGCTTGGTTGCTGAGAAAATGCATTCAGAGAGAGAAATTATACAGATTTCCAGAAGATGGATTTGGAGGACTTGAATGCGTTGAAGGCACTGGAGAGTGTCATAGCTTGCTGGATTGACGGCGAGTGTCGAAACGCCGTCGTCTCGCGCCTTAAACTAGGGATTTCGCGGTGGATCTTTGGCGGGACTGTGTGCGAGCTAGGGCTTTCTACTGGTTTTGCCCGACTGACTGGAGACTAAATTTTGGGTTCCAATTTTTAGGCTTTCAAAAAAATAATTGTTAATGGCATTTTAAAAGTTTACTTTTTATCTTAAATTTTTTATAACTCAAAAAATTAATAAGGATGTAAAATGAGATTTTTGAATTGTTAATAACAATTTTTTATAAAAAAATAAAAGAAAATTGGAGTTTATTTGTTTATTTTGTGACAGGATAATAAAAGCATCTCAAATTGCAGTTTTATTTAATTAATTCTGTTATTTAAGGAAAAATATGTTATTTTTTGTGACAGGATGTTTAAACTTCAGATGCAGGACAATTCGCCATCTACAAATGTTAAGGAATAAAAGATGAAGGCAAATTTCTATAAACATAATAGTCCAACTTGAGTTTACGGATTTCCAAAATATTATTAAGGTCTAACTCAATTGAGGTTTTTTGTTTTTGAAATATAATAGCTTCCTTAATTTTTGTAATTTGTGAGAATCAATTCAAATATGGTAAACAAATTTTTTTGGGTTAATCTCTGTTTACTAACCTGAAGTTTCGTGGTTTTCAACATTTGGTACATGAAGTTTTTTTCATCCCAGAGTTATACCTCAAGTCTTAATTTTGGGACAGTTTCGTACATTCCGTTAGTTTTTCTGTTAACTGATGACGTGACGCTCACGTGGGCAATGACTTGGCGCCACGTGGATATTAAAAAAATTAAAAATAATAAAATAACAACAAATTAAATTTAAAAAAAAAAAACTCCATCTCTCTCTTTCTTCCCCCTCTTCGCCCTCTCTACCAAACCCTAACCCTAAATTCCAACCTCCCACACTTCCTGCAATCAACCCTCATCGCCAGCCACACTCCAATCCAACCCCCATTGCCTTCTTCTTCAATCATCGTCGCTATCCCCGTGACCGCGACTGCAACTGAATTGCTCCCGACGTAAAACCACCGATCGTGATCGTATTTTGACATCGTCCTCACCAGATTCTCCACGAAGAACACCGTGTCATCGTCACCAAACACGAACCACCTCACATTCGGCTCGCCGCGATCGACGACCTCCTTGACCATGCATGCCACGCGGATCGCGGAACGGCGCCCTCCATTGAAAGTGTACGGAAAACAGGAGGTATCACCGGAGACGACGACAGGAGCGATGGACTTCTCGCCGGAGGAGTCGATTGGTGCACGATCAAGAAACGCGAAGGCGTGGATGGAGGCGGGGGAGCACCAGAGGCGGAGGTATGGCTCGCGGCGGGACCAGGAGCGGGAGGAGGACGTGACGGCGAAGACGAGGTGGCTGCGTGTGGTGGGGGAGGAAGTGTAGCGAGAGAGAAGGGCTGGCAGCGTGTGGAGGAAGAGGAAGTAGAGGTTGAGGAAAACAGAGAGGAATAACATGAGGGCTTTGAAGTGGGCGAGGGTTAAGGTTCTGGGCATTACAGACAGGAAGGGGAAAGAGATATCGGTATCGAATTGCTTTGCCGGCGGGGTTGGTTTTTCGTTTGATTTTCTGGTACATTTAAAAAGTTACAGCGAAGATGATGAACTAGTTGCAGTCGAAGGCGATGGGGTTGGATTTGAGGGTGGCTGGCTATGAGGGTTGATTGCAGGAAGTGTGGGAGGTTGGAATTTGGGGGTTAGGGTTTGGTTGAGAGGGCGAAGATAGGGAAGAAAGAGGGAGAGAGGGTGTTTTTTTTTAAATTTTAAATTTTGTTATTTTATTATTTTTAATATCCACGTGGCACCCAGTCATTGTCCACGTGGGTGCCACATCATCAGTTGACAGAAAAACTAACGGAAAACTTAACAAATGTACGAAACTGTCCCAAAATTAAGACTTGATGTATGACTCTGGGATGAAAAAAACTTCATGTACCAAATGTTGAAAACCACGAAACTTTAGGGTAGTAAACAGAGATTAACCCAATTTTTTTATTTGACAATCTTAATAAACTTACCTGATTCTACATTTAAAATTGACGTAAAAGAGGAATGTTTAAGCTCAAAACATTATAAGAGAAATATGCCCAGATTAAATTCCTCTCACTATTTGGTTTACAATTTCCCAATCAAGCAAGGGCTCTTTTGATGCTAGGATAAATACACTCACTAACAATCCAAGGTATATGCTATTACTTTGAGCAAGAAAAACAAAATAATAACAAAATTAAAACGAACGAAGGAAAAAAAAGAAAAAAAGAAGGAAGAATCAAAATTTAGGCGCTCCGGTGAACCGAGCCGTTCAGCGAACCGGACCCTCCGGGTTATCCCCAAAGCACCTTTTAATTTGCCCGCCACAAACAAAACCCTCCCCAAAACCCTAATTTACGAATCTCCCCCACTTCCCTACTCTCTCAGTCGTAGCCGTGTGAAAATTTGCTCTCCAATCCAAAGACTTTCCCTGTTTGGTTCCCGAGAAAGGGAGGGAAAACCGACTCAAGATTTCAGTTTTACACCCCGAAGGGCTTCAATTTTTTTCAATTTTGCCCGTTCGGAGTTCTAGGGTTTTGAACGCCATGTCCTGGGAGGACGAAGTCGTTATGCGTGATGTCACCCATGCGGGTATCGTCGTCGGCGACCGCATTGGCCGTGAAGTCGCGTCGCAGCTCGATCTTGAAGAAGCCCTAGAAGCGTCCCGATACGTTAGTCACCCCTATTCTACTCATCCCAGAGAGGTAATTTCCGTAATTTATGCGAATTAAAAGCTTTGATTTTTGTTGTAAAAGTTTGATATTTAGGGCTCAGATTGCAATGTGTTAATTTTGGGCTCATTGTTTCTCTCTTGTAAGATTTCTGGCTTTGTTATTCGATCTTTGAGAAGTATATATTCACAAGTATAATTTCATTCCAATCATTGTTAGTATAACCTTCTTGAACTGGATCATTGTTCTTGAACTGAAGTATCGGCATTTACCGGTGTACTGGGTAAATGATAGGACTTCATGAATTTGTTGTATTTCCTTGGTTTTTCAGCACTACCGCACTGGTGGATCACTAAGTATATTATTTAGGCAATGTGTGTGAGAGTTGCGTAGCACATATGGTATTTATCATGTGTGCCATTTTAGTTGGCAATCTTCTGACAGTCAATGGGTATCGTTCTTTCTAAATGACTTGATCTCAACATTAGTAATGTATTATATTATTTCTAATAAATTAATTATGATAAAATTCATTTTTGATGTGTTATTTACACTTGTTTTCTGCTCATAAGTAGTGCCATATTTCATGTTATTGTTTAACAATCTGATATTACAGTGGGATCATATTTTTGTTTAGATTGTATGACTTGAATTCAGTTCTGTTCTCTAAAGCTTTACAATGATGTTTATTCCATTGCAGTGGCCACCTTTGGTTGAGGTGGTGGATACTTGGGAGTTGCCTCTCGTACTTATTGAAAGATACAATGCAGCTGGTGGGGAAGGAAATTCATTATGTGGGATTTTTCCCGAGATTCGTAGGGCATGGGCATCAGTAGATAACTCCTTGTTTCTCTGGCGTTTCGACAAGTGGTGAGTATATAGTCATAAGATGATAATACTACTAATAGAAAACCTATGAAAATAAATAATTTCAAGATGCGGATATCATAACTAGTACCATACTTGTAGCTTTTTGACCACTGGTCCATGGGTTTCATCTCCACGCTTTCGATTAAATCCCTCTGACATTCTCTATTTATCAGGGATGGACAATGTCCAGAATATAGCGGGGAGGATCAAGCTATTTGTGCTGTTGGCCTTGCTAAATCTAAACCTGGTGTTTTCATTGAAGCTATTCAGTATCTTTTGATTTTGGCAACCCCTGTTGAGGTATGTTGGTTATTATCTCCTTTGTTTATGTCTATATCCCCATGGGTACAATTCTGACAATTGAAAACAAAATTTCCAGGCATTGCCTGGTTGATCCCACATAGATTGTGGTGTTAAGATTAATTGCTGCTTTAGAATTATTTTTCATTTTTTTACCTTTTTCCTGTGAAGTTAGTGATGACTGCTTAAAGTTGTGACCAGTGGGTATACATTGCTCTTAATCATACTTGGATATTTTTATAAGTTGGATTAAGACACTTATTTTATCTAAACTAAGGATAGAGTTTTCCCTAAGCAAGTTGGTGCCCGCAGTTCGAGTCTTGGAAAAAACTATCTGGAGACGGGTATGGCTTGGTAGAAGCCTCCAGTATTGGTCTGCCTTTCTCTTTAGAAGATATTTAACTTGAGAATTGAATATTCAGTCATAATTAGTTGCAATTTTTTTAATTTTCTGTATTTGACTTTGTTGACTTTTGTTTAAGCTGTATCTTCTGTTTGATACTTGCCATAAGGGTTTCTTTTAATTTGTTTGCAGCGTAGAACTTTTAACAATTTCTAGTTGAAGTTTGTAGTTTTCCTTAATGGTCTCTGTCTTTTATCAGTTAAGTCTTGTAGGTGTATGTTGCTCTGGAGGGGCTGGTGGCACAGATCCTTATGCAGAGGTCTCACTACAGCCATTGCCAGAGTATACAGTACCATCTGACGGAATCACAATGACATGTATCACGTGTACTGACAAGGGTCGTATTTTCCTTGCTGGGCGTGATGGCCACATTTATGAGCTACATTATACGACTGGATCAGGCTGGCAAAAGCGTTGTCGGAAAGTTTGTCTGACTGCTGGTATAGGAAGTGTTATTTCAAGGTTGGTTGGACTATCTTATTTTTTCCTTCTTTGCTCTCTTCAAAGTTGTAATTATTCTGGTGGTTTTTCCAATTGGTGGGTTTTCCAATTTCCACCTAAAAGTTTGAAGTTGGATATTCTTTTTCTTAGATAACATATTCACATGACATGTTTTGTTTCGTTTGTTTTCAGATGGGTAGTACCTAATGTTTTTAAGTTTGGAGCTGTTGACCCCATTGTTGAAATGGTTTTTGATAATGAAAGGCATATCCTGTATGCACGGACTGAAGAAATGAAACTTCAGGTGTATATTGTGGGGCAAAATGCTGATGGGCCATTGAAGAAAGTGGCAGAAGAAAGGAATCTGATAAATCAGAGGGATCATTATGGGGGTAGACAATCAACTGGACCTAGAGGTCCAAATCGATTGCCAAAGTCATCAATAGTCTGCATATCACCATTGTCTACACTGGAATCCAAGTCTCTACACCTTGTTGCTGTTTTGTCAGATGGCAGAAGGATGTATCTTACCACTTCTCCTTCTAGTGGAAATCTAGGTGGGTTCAATACAAACCATTATAAACCTACCTGTTTAAAAGTTGTGACAACAAGGCCTTCTCCTCCACTAGGGGTCAGTGGTGGACTTGCCTTTGGAAGCGTGTCTCTTGCGGGTAGGTCTCAGAATGATGATCTCTCCCTAAAGGTTGAGGCAGGACATTATTCTGCTGGAACTCTTGTCCTTTCTGATTCATCTCCAGCAACCACAACTTCTCTTCTTATTGTGAGCCGTGATTCAACAGCACAATCAACTGGGTTAAGTACTTCAGGGATAAGTTCCAGGAGTTCTCGGGCACTGCGGGAATCTGTATCTTCTTTACCAGTTGAAGGTCGAATGCTTTTTGTAGCAGATGTTTTCCCCTTGCCTGATACTGCAACAACTGTACTGTCTCTATATTCAGAAATCGAATATGGTGGATATGAAGGCTTGGATGAGTCCTGTGAAAAGGTATCTGGAAAGCTTTGGGCCAGAGGTGACCTGTCAATCCAACATATATTGCCAAGAAGGCGCGTTGTTGTTTTCAGTACTATGGGAATGATGGAAATAGTTATCAATAGGCCTGTGGACATTCTGAGGAGGTTGTTTGAGGCCAACACCCCCAGGTCAATCTTAGAAGAATTCTTCACTCGTTTTGGAGCTGGTGAGGCTGCTGCAATGTGTCTAATGCTTGCAGCTAGGATAGTACATTCAGAAACTCTTATAAGCAATGTTGTTGCACAGAAGGCGGCTGAAGCTTTTGAAGACCCAAGATTAGTTGGAATGCCACAACTTGAGGGTAGCAGTGCATTATCTAATACTAGAACCGCTGCTGGGGGATTCAGCATGGGGCAAGTTGTTCAGGAGGCTGAGCCTGTGTTTTCAGGTGCACATGAAGGGCTCTGTTTGTGCGCTGCAAGGTTGCTATTTCCTTTGTGGGAACTTCCAGTCATGGTTATAAAAGGTGATTCTATGTCAGAAAATGGGTTAGTCGTATGCAGACTCTCTCTTGAGGCTATGCAAGTCCTTGAAAACAAGATTCGTTCGCTAGAGAGTTTGTTGAGGTCCAGAAGGAACCAAAGGAGGGGACTTTATGGCTGTGTTGCTGGTTTAGGAGATCTAACTGGTTCTATTCTTTATGGAGCCGGTTCAGAATTAGGTGGTGGTGACCGTGGTACGGTGAGGAACTTATTTGGTGCTTACTCAAGGAACACTGAGTCTAGTGATGGTGGTGTGTCTAATAAAAGGCAGAAATTACCATATAGTCCCGCTGAACTAGCAGCAATGGAGGTAGTTTTTGTATATCTTAAATGCATCAAGGTGTTTGTTTATACAGTACTTTTCCTCTCCTTTTCCTAATTTTTGTTTATCTTTTATCCTGCAGGTTAGGGCGATGGAATGCATCAGGCAGTTACTTCTTAGATCCAGTGAAGCCCTGTTTCTGCTCCAGCTTCTTTCACAGCACCATGTCACACGGCTGGTTCAGGGGCTTGATGCTACCGTACGACAGAAATTAGTTGTAATGACATTTCATCAGTTAGTTTGTTCGGAGGAAGGTGACCACCTTGCTACAAGGCTTATATCTGCTCTTATGGAGGTAGTGCTATTTTAGATTTAACATTGAGGAATGTCACTTTAGCAAAATTTCCTTTTCTTTCCCTCTATTGTTTGTTCGGAGGAAGGTGACCACCTTGCTATTGATGCTCTGGTTAGAAGATGCAATTACGGGACAGAGGTTCAGGGCCAAAGGGGTAGAGGAAGACCTAGGAAGAATTCGGAAAAGACTCTAAGAAAAGACTTAGAGTACTTGGATCTAACGGAAGACGTGGCACAGAATTGAGCGCAATGGCGTTTTAGGATTCATACAGCCGACCCCACTTAGTGGGAAAAGGCTTTGTTGTTGTTGTTGTTGTTGTTGTTGTTCCCTCTATTGTTTATCAGGTTTTTTTATGTATTTATCTTTTGCAACTCTTCATTCTGATATTTTCTTGTTATTCATTGCTCCAGTATTATACTGGTCCTGATGGCAGGGGGGCAGTAGATGATATTAGTGGGAGATTACGGGAAGGCTGTCCAAGCTATTATAAGGAGTCTGATTACAAGTTTTTTCTAGCTGTGGAGTGTCTTGAGAGAGCTGCTATAGCTCCAGATCCTGACAAGGAGAGTCTTGCTAGAGAAGCCTTCAATTTCTTAAGTAAAGTTCCAGAATCTGCTGACTTACGAACTGTTTGCAAACGGTTTGAGGATTTGAGGTCAATTTCTTGGGACAAAGCCCAGTGCTGTTTTGTTTGGTTGTCTGTAGTTAGGTTGTTATGTCTTAGACATAAAATTGATTATGTTGCAGGTTTTATGAAGCAGTGGTTCGCTTGCCTTTACAAAAGGCACAGGCTCTTGATCCCGCAGGTGATGCTTTTAATGACCACATTGATGCAGCAGTTAGAGAGCATGCGCTTGCTCAACGTGAACAGTGCTATGAGATTGTCATCAGTGCATTGCGTTCTCTGAAAGGCGAGCCTTCTCAGAGGGAGTTTGGTTCTCCTTTGAGGCCTGCTGCACGATCTGTCCTTGATCAGGTCTCTCGGAACAAATATATTTCCCAGATTGTTCAGCTGGGCATTCAGTCTCCTGACCGATTATTTCACGAGTATTTGTACCGTGCTATGATTGATTTGGGCCTTGAAGATATATTGTTGGAGTATGGAGGTCCTGATTTGGTGCCGTTTCTAGAAAGTGCTGTTTCTGGGGTAACATCATCCAGTTCTCCAATTGGTCACTCAGGAACAAGCATCCCATCCAATCAAGCCAAATATTCTGAACTGTTGGCACGGTATTATGTCTCAAAGAGGCAGCATCTGCTTGCAGCTCGTGTATTACTAAGACTGGCAGAGAGGCGCTCAAGTGACACGGTGGATGTTCCTACTCTAGATCAAAGGTAAGCATATTTGTCCCTTCAGTCTTCTTTAGTTCTCTCTGGAGACTCGAGTTGTTGTGGTGCCTTTCCAAACACTGTACCAGGGTTTTATATTACTAGAAATTATAGCTAAATAGTTTGTGAGGTTTTTCTTTGGGTATCTCTTTGTGTTTTTGTGGGAGTTTTTAGTGCAAGCCGTCCTAAGTAATGATTTTTGTCAACTCCAGGTATCATTACCTGAGTAATGCAGTCCTACAGGCAAAAAATGCAAGTAACAATGATGGCATGGTAGGTTCTGCTCGAGGCGCTTATGATGATGGGTTGTTAGATTTGCTGGAAGGAAAGCTTTCTGTCCTTCGTTTTCAGATAAAGATCAAGGAGGAACTTGAGGCTTTTGCCTCCAGGATAGAAGCTTTGGCTGATGCATCGGAGCCTGTCCAAAGTGGAACTTCTGGTGATGCCAATCTTGCAATTATTGCACGAGAAAAGGCCAAGGAGCTATCATTAGATTTAAAGAATATAACTCAGCTCTACAATGAATATGCTCTTCCATTTGAACTTTGGGAGGTACTTGGTTTCTTCTGCTCGTCAATCACTCTGTTATTTCGAATTGCTCCTTACTGCTTAATGGGTTGGGGAATTCTCGTTTTCATTTATAACTGAATCTTTGTTTTTCCTCTCGTGCACACAGATATGTCTAGAGATGTTATACTTCGCATACTATTCTGGTGATGCTGATAGCAGCATCGTACGAGAGACGTGGGCTAGATTGATTGATCAAGCTCTTTCAAGGGGTGGCATTGCTGAAGCTTGTGCAGTATTGAAGAGAGTTGGTTCTCACATTTATCCTGGAGATGGAGCTGGTTTACCCTTAGACACATTGTGTCTCCACCTCGAGAAAGCTGCAATGGTACGTTGGAGAGACACGCACAAACTCTTAACTCATAAATGTGTGTGAGCGCACAAACAAAAGTCGTTACAAAAGTTGATTACTTAAAAATTAAAGAGTTACCTGATTTTTCATTTTATTTTGTTTCATATCTATTTGTAGGATCGACTGGAATCAGGGGTTGAATCGGTTGGAGATGAAGATGTGGCAAGGGCTCTTCTTGCTGCATGCAAGGGTGCAACCGAGCCTGTACTGAACACTTATGACCAGTTGTTGACAAGTGGTGCTATTTTGCCATCACCAAACCTTAGGTTACGCCTTCTCCGATCAGTGCTGGTAGTACTTCGAGAGTGGGCAATGTCTGTGTTTGCACAGAGAATGGGTACTAGTGCTACTGGAGCTTCGTTAATTTTAGGTGGAACTTTCTCGATGGAGCAAACGGCAGTCCTCAACCAAGGGGTTCGAGATAAGATCTCAAGTGCAGCAAACAGGTGAGCTTTCTTCTCTAAACATCCTTAACAGTTTTCAATGTACGATTATATTCCGAGATTAAGCTCTTTTGTTCCTGTTGTACTGGACTTTCAGGTACATGACCGAGGTACGAAGGTTGGCCCTTCCACAAAGCCAGACTGAAGCTGTTCACCATGGCTTTCGAGAACTTGAAGAGTCGCTGACCAGTCCCTTTTCTTTTGATCGTTTTTGATTGTTCAGTGTACGAGATTTTTCTTGTTACTTGTTGCATTTAAAAATTAAATTATCTTGTAACTTCAAGCATTGGATGTGTCGTGTAATTTTCTGCAAAATCGATATCGAAAGTCGTCTTGTTTCAGCCAAATAAATGCAATATTTTTTTTTAAGGGACTTTAACTAAAAGTTTTTGGTGATGTTTATTTTAACAAAAAAAAATCATATTTTTACATTAAAAAATTAATTCTGGTACTATTTACTTTACCTTTTATTTTGTCTTTATCGATAAAATTCAAAGTTTTCAAGTTATTTTGATTATTATTATTTTTTACGCAATTTGATGCAACGATGAACAGGGAATGACAATATAGTTTCTTTAACTTTTTATTTAAAAAGAAAGCATCATTTTTGAAAAAATAAAGGCGAATTATATAGTGTTCTTTTTCCATGTTGCACTTTGTGATATCGGGCCTTGCAACAAATTTGTCCACTAATTTTGTACTCTAAATAATTATTAATCAAATTCCAATTTGAATTAAAGTAAAAATTTGATTGATGACAATTATTTGATGCGCGCAAATTTAATAAAACTAGTATTTTTTAATGATATTAACCAACTTAAATTTAGCGTTAAAAGTTTAGCATACAAATTTGATACACCTAACATTGTGACGAAATAGATGAGATTCACGTTAAAAATTACAACTCACAGCCGATCATCCATCATCCATCATCCATCACCATAAAAAAAAAAAAACGAGGGTACATCCGTCTTTTCGAGCAACAACCAGACTTCCAACCTCTGTTACTGTTAGCCCCTTCCGTGATCGCCCCAATAGTCAAATACAGAGAGAGAGAGAGAGAGAGAGAGAGAGAGGACTGCCACGACTGAGAGTAGAAAGCACAGACAAGCAGCCAGAAACCAAATAAATAAAAAATTAAAGGAAAAAAAGAAGAAGTAGAAATTAGAAGTGAAAAAGAAAAACGAAAAGGAAAGCAAAAACTTCCGTAGAAATTTTGCTTTGCAGTTTTCTTCCGTTTCCCATTCGTTCCCAAATTTCTGCAGATCTGATTTTCCATTGGAATTTTCGGATTCCCGAAGTCTTCGATTCCGGCGAAAACCCTAGAGAAATGTTCCGATTCGAGCAGGAGAAGATCCGGAAACGAATTTGACGCCCGAATTCTGTGTCCTTCGATCGGTGAATTCGTTTCTTTTGAAAATTTTGTAATTCCTAGGGTTTGACATGGCCGACGGTATTTCAGTGATTCCCGCGGGCGTCCTCCGCAACCTCGCGGACAAGCTCTATGAGAAGCGCAAGAATGCCGCTCTTGAGGTCTCTTTCTTGCGTCGATTGATTCTGTTGCTAGGGTTTCGAGTTGTTGCAATTAGATCTTGAAGTCTTATTGTACGATTTTATTGTATGGTTATGTGCTGGCGTTCATGTGCAGGTTGAGGGAATAGTGAAGCAGCTCACGACGGCTGGGGAGCATGATAAGATTACGGCGGCGATCAATTTGCTCACTACGGAATTCACTTACTCGCCGCAAGCCAACCACCGGAAGGTATTGGTGTTATTAATGTTAATTTGCCAGTTGGTTGTTGTATTAAGTCATTAGACTAATTTGAAGTTACAATTTGCGTGCTTCTTCTTTTCCATGTTGTTAAAAGTTTCACATGCAGAAAATTTGAATATATTTGTTGAATTTTGTATAGGGAGGATTGATAGGATTAGCTGCTGCAACAGTTGGGTTGACCAGTGAAGCGGCTCAGCATCTTGAGGTAAGGCATTGGGTACAATTGATCATTTTTTTTAAAGAAAAAATGGTATGGACCTTCGATATATGTGGCAGGGATGGTTTAAATTTTGGTAATTACGTGTGTAATTAAGCTTCCGAAGGTAAGTGTATAGCAAGGGCTACAAATAGGATGCTTAGTTTTGCTAATTAAAATTAGCAATTAACATGGGCACAGTGTGCTGAGCTCTCACTCTAGATGACTAAATCACTGATCGTTTACCCACCATAATGTTGTTGTAGTGTGGAAGATGCAATCAAACTAAGATGAGGATATCTAGACTTAGCTTGATGAACCTAAGTGAATTATCAAAGATTCATGTAGAAATATGTGTTAATTGTAAACTTGTAAGCCTCTCGAAAGTTCTTAGTATGCATCCCGTAATTGAGTTGAATGCCAGCTGAATACGGAGTATATACATATCTAAGCCTGAAATGAGTAGTGATAGCATGATGCCAAATTTTGGATCTTTCTCTTTCTGAAAAATATTGAGTTTCATAGCTAATATATGCATTTCTGACTTGATTTAAATGCCAAATTCTTCTTTAATGGTATTGAATATTTCTTTTGCTTCTGATTCACCCTGCCAGCAAATTGTGCCCCCTGTGCTTAATTCCTTTTCGGACCAAGATAGCAGAGTTCGTTATTATGCTTGTGAAGCTCTATATAACATTGCAAAGGTGAGCAGATTAGGTGGCTGAATTTTTAAGTTATTATTCTGTTTTTCTCACCTGACCTATATTTAATTTAATTTAATTTTTACTGGTTGGCAGGTTGTAAGAGGAGATTTTATCATATTCTTTAATGATATATTTGATGCCTTGTGCAAGCTTTCAGCAGACTCAGATGCTAATGTACAAAGTGCTGCTCATCTTTTAGATCGGCTTGTAAAGGTGTATAACCATCAAAACATTAGCGTGTGTCTATCCCTCATACATCAGATTTTCTCAATTGTTTGTCTTCCAAATAGGCATTTAATTCTGTTATATTAACTTCAATTTTTTAATTTGGAAGCAGGATATTGTTACTGAAAGTGATCAATTCAGGTGTGTAATATTCTTGATCTGGATTTGTCTCTCAAAACATTTGTACAACACTTACAATGTACCTTTTTTTTTTTTGTTCTTTCCCTACCACAGCATTGAAGAATTTATTCCACTGTTGAGGGAGCGTATGAATGTCCTGAATCCCTATGTCCGTCAGTTTTTGGTTGGATGGATCACTGTCTTAGACAGTGTTCCAGATATTGACATGCTGGGATTTCTTCCTGATTTTCTTGATGGTAATTGTTTATACTATGAAAGATTGACATGCTTCACGTATTTCTCATCATTTCTGATAATTGCATATGAACTCATAGTTTGCTAATAAATCTCAGGCTTGTTCAATATGTTAAGTGATTCAAGCCATGAGATTAGACAACAAGCTGATTCAGCACTTTCAGAGTTTCTCCAGGAGATCAAGAACTCCCCAGTAAGGCTTCTAACTGTTGATGAATTAATCCTGCAATGATGTTTGTATTATGTGTTTCCCTAGTTACTTTTGGAGAACCTGTGCCAGTCTCTTCCATACGGCCAGTTTTCTCCCTGTTTCTGAGCTGATAAAGTATATATCTTGTTCATTTTAATTTTCTGACTCGAACAGTGCTACTCTTGAAGTCTGTAGATTATGGTCGCATGGCTGAAATACTGGTACAGAGAGCTGATTCACCGGATGAATTTACTCGGTTAACAGCTATCACATGGGTAAGTAAGAGTAAACTAGAGTAGTGTTTACTCATTGGTATCATTATCCACTGGTATTCTTATTAGTTTGTTTGACCTGTATTATATTGAATAGTCTTACACATGTGATTCTCTGCTGTGCAGATAAATGAATTTGTAAAACTTGGTGGGGACCAGCTTGTTCCCTATTATGCTGATATTCTGGGAGCAATTCTACCCTGCATATCTGATAAAGAAGAGAAAATTAGAGTGGTAGGTTGACTGTCCTCTTCCTATATATATCAGGTTTCACTGCCTCCATGGGTTTCTTCCACTGAACTCCCTTTTCCTCTCTCAACTAAAGGTTGCTCGTGAAACCAATGAGGAGCTTCGTGCCATTAAGGCTGATCCAGCTGAAGGATTTGACGTTGGAGCAATCCTCTCTATTGCAAGGAGGTGTAGTTTTTCTAACCAAAACCCTATCAGAATTTACCCTTTTTATATTATGGGTGTACATAGAGATTCTGTTTGTTGTGGAGCTACTGTCCATTCTGAAGTTGCGTTTTCTATTGTTATGATAAAACATTTATTATGCTTTAGTTTTTTTGTTTTGATATGAGAATATTTTGCGATCAGGCAATTATCTAGTGAATGGGAGGCTACTAGAATCGAAGCACTGCACTGGATTTCAAACCTTTTAAACAGATATCGCGCTGAGGTAATTAGGCACTTCTCGAGTTCTGTGTACTTCAAGTTGATTGTTTCTTACCTGTCTTCCCATAATGTTTAATCAGGGGAGGAGGTACCACAACTGGGTTAATAGTGTTAGGCAATTTCTCTAAATTCTGATTTTAGTTAGTGTGGGCAATGTTTATTTGTCATATCATGGGTTACTGTTTGTCTGGGCCTGTATTTTTTTGTTACAAAGATTTGATTTTAAAATTTACTTTGAACAGGTTCTAACTTTTCTGAACGAAATATTTGACACCCTTTTGGGAGCACTCTCAGATGCATCTGATCAGGTAATCCTTTTATTCTCATGAATATTTTTCTCTTTTTGTTTCAAGTTGTATTTTATAATCTTTCTTTAGTTGTCATTTTCATTTATGGTGTTATTGTCGACTCCCACTGTTTATGTGGTATCTGTATTTTCACACTTATTGTGTTCCACATATAAGTCGTATGGATCTGTTGTTAACTATTAATTAAGGGGTCATTTGATAACATTTCATTTTTCAGTTTTCAATTTTTTGAAAACTGAAATCTTGTTAGGTAACTGCTTTCAGTTTTCAAAAAACTGAAAACTAGTTTCTCTAGTTTTCAAAATTTGGCCTTGAGTTTTCACCTTTTGGAAAACTGAAAGTAGTTACCAAACAAGATTTCAGTTTTCAGAAAACTGAAAACCAAAAACTGAAAACGAAATGGTTATCAAATGGCCCCTAAGGTTGTCATGCACTAATGTTGCTACTTTCGTCTATTATAACTCTCTGTGATTTGCCAGGATCATCTGCTGACTTATGTATATTATACTTTTCGTTCTTAGTTACGTACTTTTCCAGAGGCATTTTTAACTTTGTAATAAGACGTTATCGAGTTATCATGTGATCTTTTATTTAGTATGCCAGAATGCAGCTTATTTATTGCTTTATGGTGTCCAGAAACATGCATAATGAAAAAGCTAACTGACCCTACATGTTGAACGGCATTTATGAGTGTATATAATGTTGCAAGTCTGGATTATGTCCAGGTGGTTCTCTTGGTCCTAGAAGTTCATGCATGCATAGCAAAAGATCCACAGCACTTTCGCCAGCTTGTTGTGTTCCTTGTGCATAATTTTCGTGTGGACAACTCTCTTCTAGAGAAGTGAGTCTCTCCCTCTCACTCTCCCCTCCCTCCTTGTGCTTTAGCTAATTTTAAATCTGTGATAATATGTTTCTTGTTTTAACTATGGTCTTTATGTTTTTTTTTTCCCCAAGACGTGGTGCGTTGATTATTCGCCGACTTTGTGTGCTTTTAGATGCTGAAAGGGTCTACCGAGAACTGTCTACCATACTAGAAGGAGAGTCAGACCTGGATTTTGCATCTATTATGGTTCAGGTTGTTATTTATCACACTACATAAAATAATGCGTGCATGAGTGACACAAATGAAGCAACAGTCGCATGGGGCATGATAAATGAGCTCTACATTCTAGTGCCCAGAATTAAAACGTTTTATCAGGACTGAGGCGTTTAAAAAGGGTGCTGTTATTGGCACTCCAAAAACCTCTTGCACTCCAAACTTCTATGTTTAGAACGAAAAATACACTTGATGGAGTGCACGACGAGTTTTTTGGAGTGCCAATAACATCACCCTTTCAAAATACCAATTTAATTGTATGCTTGTGTTCTTTATTCAAGAGTTCTTCTGTGTTCTGTGTAGCCTAATCTTTTTTATCCCTTTGTTCCTTTTCCTTGTTCAGGCTTTGAACTTGATTTTACTTACATCCTCCGAGTTGGCTGAGCTTCGAGATCTTTTGAAAAGGTCACTTGTGAATCCTTCTGGGAAAGACTTATTTGTTTCCTTATATGCTTCATGGTGCCATTCACCCATGGCAATTATAAGCCTCTGCTTATTAGCTCAGGTGAGGTTCTAGAGCTTTGTCACCCATGGTCGCCCTTTCACTTAAAAATCTGTGTTTGCGTGTGAGCATTTGTTTTCTTTTCTTGAACATGTTGTGTATGTTTTTTCATGACAGACATATCAGCATGCAAGTACTGTGATTCAGTCTCTGGTTGAAGAAGATATTAATGTCAAGTTTTTGGTCCAGCTGGATAAATTGATTCGGTTACTAGAAACTCCAATCTTTGCGTATCTTAGATTACAGGTGCTGTATTGAAATGTATTTCTCCTTTTAGTATTGGAGTCCTACTATAGCATCCTTATCATGTTTTCCCCTAAACTGTCATTTTGTGTTTTCTGCCTTGCTTTCTCAAACTGGCAAATTAGTTTGAGTGCCTGAGATCGTATTTTGATTCTTGCAGCTTCTTGAACCTGGAAGACATATATGGTTGTTAAAAGCCTTATATGGTCTTCTGATGTTGCTTCCTCAGGTATAAACTAAATGCTCTTTTTATACTATTTGAGGATGAATTTTGCTGTGAGATTGCGTGCATAAATCATTGAGATCAAAATCTATCTGAGTTTTTGGAAACTCCTTCAATATGTTCTTTGCAAGAGTTTTTGTTTTTGTGATTGGTAATTTTGTGTGTTTAAGTTTCGTTTCATGCTTGATTGCAGCAAAGTGCCGCCTTTAAAATTCTGAGGACGCGTTTAAAAACTGTACCTTCATACTCATTCGACAGTGAGCAACTCAGAAGAACTTCTTCAGGGAATCCCCATCAGATTCTACATCACATGCCAAGTGCCAGTAGTTCGCAGATCATTGAAGACGGTGACATAAACCAGGCCAGTAAGAGTTCTCATAATGGAATTAACTTTACTTTAAGACTACGGCAGTTTGAGCAAATGCAGCAGCAACATCGTCAAAATGCAAAGCTGCAGGCACAAACACAAAGAACTTCCACAGCTTCTTCAACACCGAAGGTTTGTTGAGTTTCTTCCATCTGGGGAATATTTATGTTGAGATAAGTAGCGTTTCGACGAGTGTTGTTGGCAAATGTTTATTTTGGGGCAGTATTGGCAGGCAGGATTCGTCATGTGCCTGTTGCAAACATCTTTGACAGTCCACTGTCACTGTTCGTTTTAGATTATTACTCGTTATCGTCATATACGGTTTAGTTGGAATTACATTGCTGCCTTGTTGTATATGCAGGATGTGCAGAGACC